>NC_136059.1:1204702896-1205302896 GCF_964261635.1 Lissotriton helveticus
GCCTGTCCAGCCCTGCCCAAGGGCTGGACCTGCTCCCACTTGAACTCAGCAGAGTGGACCCCAAAGGAGAGATGACCACCCCCTTTTTATAAAGAAGAAATCTTATGAAATGAGAAACAGTGTAGGGAAAAAAGTGAGCAGGTGTTTACTTCTCACTGAACGTCAATGGTCTTGCTTCTTTTGAACACCCTCTTGGTTCTGTACCTTCTGCTTCACCCTGGTTCTGACCCATTTTCTGCCTTCTTTCCCAATTCTTGGGGAGAGGTCAGATCATAGTCAATCAGGTGTTGATGCAAGAACTGGTTCTGACAACTATTAAGAATTTGTTCTCTCATAATCAAATTATACAATCCTGTGTAAGAGTCCGCCACGGGTCTCAGCTTTGCTGCGGATGTGGATCGGAGTCGGAGAAGTCTGGAAGTCCAGTTCCTGAGTCGCTGAGTCTTCGGGTTACGGCAGGAGCATCGACAAAGCAAACTGGCAAGTTCCTGGTGGTGCCTGTTGGCACATGGTGGTCACTCCTTGACCACAAGGGAGATGTCTGCAGTCTTCCACTCGATATAGAACGTCAACGGTCCAAGATTTCCGTTTCAGAGTATCAGTCCAGGATAATCTAATGTCTCTAGACACAGCTCCTATCTTTATACTAATCTAAGGGGCTGGATTACCTGCTAGGTCCCTCCTATGGGACTAATTTCATTGAAGTAACTGAATACTTAGACCCGAATCAGGCAGGCTTTCGCCCATGCCATTCGACTGAGACAGTGATACTTGCGGTCCAGAATACCTTGAGATCTAATGCAGACAAAGACGTGCATCAGGCATTGGTGCTCCTAGATTTGTTGGCTGCGTTCGACACGGTTGACTATACCATTCTTGTCAGCCGTGTCGAGCAGGCTGGCCTCAGGGGCCCTGCTTTGAGCTGGTTGAAGTCTTTTATCTCTGACCGCACTCAGTCTGTTAGATTGGGGACATTTACAGCACCAAAAACTGCTTCTATCTGTGGTGTCCCCCAGGGATCATCCCTGTCCCCATTGCTTTTTAACTTATACTTACGCCCTCTATTGTACTCTTTGAAAAATCATAAAGCTACAATTTTTAACTATGCAGACTATTTGCAACTTGTGTTCTCGCTGAACTCCCCTGATGCTGTGGTGGAATTTCAGGAAACTATGTCCCATATCCAGAGATGGATGAACCTGAACCACCTCAAACTTAACCCGGGCAAGACAGAACTTATCTTGCCCGGGAAAAGTGAAATTAGTTGGGGCCCCCACTTCTGGCCATCGGACATGGGAACTCCACCTACTAAATCCCACACAGTTAAGAGCCTAGGGATGACCCTTAGCGAGGACCTCTCGCTAAAAAGCCATATAGGGTTGGTAGTTTCATTTAGCTTCTTTCAACTAAGAAAAATAAAGAAAATCTCCCATCTCTTGACCTACTCTGCTCTGATTCAGGTAACTATTGCATTAGTACTATCTCGGCTTGATTTTTCAAATAGCCTGTATCTTGGTCTTCCAGTAGGCCAGTTGAAGAGATTACAATATGTCCAGAATCAGGCAGCCAGGCTTATCTGTAAACAACCAAAATGGCAATCCATCAGACCAGGACTGGAAAAGCTTCACTGGTTGCCAGTGGCTCAGAGAGTTACATTTAAAGCTGGCTGTATTATTTTTAAGGCTTTGCAAGGTAAAGGACCCAAATTCATAAGGAATTTGGTTGGCAGATACATCCCTTCACGGAACCTTCGTTTGATCCATCAAGAACTGCTAATGGTTCCTTCATACAAGAAAAAACGACTGGGCGGCAGTAGTTTTCACTTTCTCGCCGCCTCCTTATGGAATTCCCTACCAATGTCATTAAGACAGAGTAATGATCTTCCCTCTTTTAGACAGGCTTTTAAAACCTGGCTTTTTAGACAGGCCTGTTTTTAATATAAACTGAGGCGATCATACTTTTGTCCAATTTATCCAAATGTTATGCTGTGTTCCCAAAAAACTCCACTAGCGCCATGAAGCCTATGGGCGTACGTGCGCTGTATAAATAAAATTTAACATAACATAACATGGGTGGACCGTGAGAAGGGGATGGTTACAACCCTTTCTCTTTGTCCGGTTTCGCGCCAGAGCTGGGGCTGGAGTGCCCGAGCAACTGGTTTGTACCGGGCTATGCATGGAGCACCTTGTGTGCCCCAGGCAGTGTCTGGAAAAGCATCTTTCCATTGAACCCACCCTTCCCCAATACACTACACGCTGTCTGGGGAGGTGCTAGCACCTCCCTTGACAGGAAACCTATTGTCCAGGCCTCCCTTGCCGGAGTTTCGTCCAGCTGCAGGAGGTCAGACTCGTGTCTGTGGCAGCAGCATCCATTTTGTGATGCTGAGGCTCTGTTTAACTTTAACCGGATAAAGCAGTAACTACATGTCTTCTTCCTCTAGAAGGGTGGAATGCTACCCCCGCCACCAGAACTGGTGGGGGGAGGGTAGTATTCCAAAGTGTTTGACACCTTACACGACATGTTTCGATAAAGCCAAACCAAAGTTAGCATTAACCGCGAGGATTATAATGCACTTAAGAGTATATGGGATGGCTATATCATAGAACAGCTATAAGGACATGGTTCCAAAAGCTGCAGAAGGGCTCAGCTCATGCTAGAGCATGCTCTCACATAAAACCAAGCACTCTGCCTTCAGGATTGTCAAGGCCTGCCATAGGAGTGACTTATAGGTACATATGTGTCTATATATAAGGGTAGATATAGGTATACTATATTCTATTCTATTATATTCTAAGGTTTGGTAAAGCGCAAACAGCTGCCCCAGCGAAGAGGCATCCCGGCGCTAAAGAAAAACACAGAATCCCACCAGAGCGAGTAGAGGAGAGAAGAAGATTAACTAAGCAGAGGGGAACAGGAAAGTCTTAATAGCCTTTCGAAAAGCAGGGAGGCTGTCCAGGGAGCGGATATGGAGAGGCAAAGCATTCCAAAGCTTGGCTCCCTCGACCCTAAAGGAGCGTCCTCCAATACGGCAAAGCTTAGTGCGGGGAACGTTCAGTAAGTATTGGTTAGAGGAGCGCAGATCACGTCGTGGAACGTAAGGAGTTAAGAGGGTTTGTAGGAGAGTAGGGCTTCCCAGTTTAAAAATTTTGAAGGTCATGATGAGGGCTTTAAAATGAATTCTGGAATCAACGGGTAGCCAATGCAATTTGCGGATCGTAGCCCTAACCGAGCATCTGCGGGGAAGGCCGACCAGAGCTCTTGCCGCTGCGTTTTGCACGCGCTGTAGTCGTGCTATTTCTCCTTTGTTGGCGCCTAAGAGGAGGACATTTGCGTAGTCCAAGCGAGAAAGGATAGTTGCTTGGAGGATAAGTTGGCGGACCTTAGCATCAAAGAAGCCAAGAATAGGGCTAAGGCTCCTCAACAGACCAACACAGGTGGCAGCCACTCGCTTGGTGTGAGTCTGATAACTGAGAGATGCGTCCATCCAGACTCCTAGATTTTTTACTAGGAACTTAGGAGGGGGAGTGGGGCCTAGGGATGACGGCCACCAGTGCTCATTCCAAAGGCTGGTGTTTTTGCCAAGGAGCAGCACTTCCGTTTTTCCCGCATTAAGCTGTAAATAGTTATCCGTCATCCATTGGGCCACTGCCGCAAGGCCCTCCCTGAATCTAGATGCCGCGGTGGAAGGACCTTCCGAGAGGGTGATGGCCAGCTGAGTGTCGTCGGCATATGACACCAGCGTCAGCCCCCATTCTTTGGCCACTGCTGCAAGTGGGGGAAGCACATACCTTTGCCGCCACCGCCGAGAGTCAGACGCTGACACAGCTTGAGGGAACACCGCCGACACCGCCAAGAGTCCAAAGGCATCGGACTCCGCGCCGCCGCTCCGGGAGACCACAAATCCCGGCAGGCCTCGCGGCGGCGCGTGCTGAGTGACGCGGCTTGCGCCCAGAGAGCGCCAACGGACAGTTAAAGGCCGGGAACTCCGGCAGAGCGGGGGGAAGCACATACCTTTGCCGCCACCGCCGAGAGTCAGACGCTGACACAGCTTGAGGGAACACCGCCGACACCGCCAAGAGTCCAAAGGCATCGGACTCCGCGCCGCCGCTCCGGGAGACCACAAATCCCGGCAGGCCTCGTGGCGGCGCGTGCTGAGTGACGCGGCTTGCGCCCAGAGAGCGCCAACGGACAGTTAAAGGCCGGGAACTCCGGCAGAGCGGGGGGAAGCACATACCTTTGCCGCCACCGCCGAGAGTCAGACGCTGACACAGCTTGAGGGAACACCGCCGACACCGCCAAGAGTCCAAAGGCATCGGACTCCGCGCCGCCGCTCTGGGAGACCACAAATCCCGGCAGGCCTTGCGGCGGCGCGTGCTGAGTGACGCGGCTTGCGCCCAGAGAGTGCCAACGGACAGTTAAAGGCCGGGAACTCCGGCAGAGCGGGGGGAAGCACATACCTTTGCCGCCACCGCCGAGAGTCAGACGCTGACACAGCTTGAGGGAACACCGCCGACACCGCCAAGAGTCCAAAGGCATCGGACTCCGCGCCGCCGCTCCGGGAGACCACAAATCCCGGCAGGCCTCGCGGCGGCGCGTGCTGAGTGACGCGGCTTGCGCCCAGAGAGCGCCAACGGACAGTTAAAGGCCGGGAACTCCGGCAGAGCGGGGGGAAGCACATACCTTTGCCGCCACCGCCGAGAGTCAGACGCTGACACAGCTTGAGGGAACACCGCCGACACCGCCAAGAGTCCAAAGGCATCGGACTCCGCGCCGCCGCTCCGGGAGACCACAAATCCCGGCAGGCCTCGCGGTGGCGCGTGCTGAGTGACGCGGCTTGCGCCCAGAGAGCGCCAACGGACAGTTAAAGGCCGGGAACTCCCGCATCGCGGGACGCGAGCGCGACGCCCGGGGCTAAGCCCGGGCAAAGGGCGGGCCCTCTACGGCCCTCATCGGCACGACCGGTCAGGCTAGGCCACCCCCCTTACGCTTCTCACACGGACTATAAGGTACTGTTTCCTGCTAGTTCTATTCGATTAAATTCTTATAGAGGCATTGGCCTCCCATCCCATTACTGGATTTTATGTTTGATTCGCATGGTACATTGTTGCCAACATTGACTGTACTCACCTGAACTGAGCCCTGAAGGTTGTCTAAATTTACCATTTCAATTATGGGGAAAAAGCCGGTTCCTGCCCCAGCTGAGACAGTGAATACTATTGATTCATATTTGGTACAAGTGGTCAGTAACATCAACAATAAGAGAAGGCAATCTCTTGGCCTAAGTCAATCACCTATTTTGCCCACAGATAGCCCCTCTACAAGTATTTTAAGCACAGCGACATCGGATTCACTCACAGAAAAACCGCCGTCAGTTTTTGCAGACCCTAATCCTCAAAACAATAGCATTGAGGTAGCTGCTGCTGCTGACGTTGACTTCCCAATAGATAGAACTGATTTAATAGATCTATCAGATAGTGTTTTTATTGATGTGAACCAACAGCCAGCTGTTACGGATGAAGACCCACTACCTCTGCAGCCTTCGACACGGGCTGTTAGAGCCTGTAGAAGACTCCCAGTAAAGAGGGGGGGGAAACAACTAGGAAGGAAAAAACCCGCCACACCACCCACTAGGTTGGGGGGGAAATATGTAGAGTCCGACATTGACATAGAGTCCAAACGCATTGTCGATGATGATCTTTTTAATAGGATTCAAGAAATGATAGACATTAAGATCAGGACTATAATTAAACCCCTGATCGGGAAACTAGATAAACTAACATCTGAGGTTAAAAAACTGGGTGGGGTACATATTAAACTAGTAGATGAGGTAGAGAATCTATCCTCTCTCGTCACAAATCTAACACCCACGGACGTGGAGGTTACCCCAATCGTAAGTAATTTACAGCCCATTCAACAAGGGCCGGTGCTCTTGCAAGCGACGCCGTTAGTACCTATTCCTGGTCAGGATGCTGTTGTAGATGATGGAGACGCCCGAAACAGCACCACTGGCCCTACAGTGGCTGCGCAACAAGAGGACGTTTCAGCCCAATTTATAGTGGAAGCCTCGCCAGTAGTGCTGGTGCTGGCGAATGTCCCTGTTCTATCACAAGGAAAAAAAGAGTCCAATCAGGATCTAAAAGATAAAGCGTTACATTGGCTCTCTAACAATATGTATATGGCCCAACAAGGGCTCGATAAACTGGCAGGGGATATAGTTATGACCAGGAGGGTTTCTTGGATTGGCAGTAAGCCAAAAAAGTTCCAGGGGGACTGTGTCATCCTAAACTTTGCCAATGCCGAGGTCCTTCCAGAAATCTTGAATAATGTTTTCCCACCCCAACGTCGTAGTGGCTCTATAGTTCCTCTTACTCTTAAGTTCTTTTATGATGAGACTCAGCTTGCCACCATACCCATTATTCCCAGTTACAGAAGAAATACTAATCCCAGTAGCTGGGGAGGGGGCACCAGATCTCGACATTTTAATGACTGGTTTCAGCCCACAGTACATCGGGAGCCAGGAAGATTCAATCACCAGAAAGAGTTAAATAACAGGCCTGTCCTTGCGCATGAACCAAGGTTTAATGGTTGGGGTTCTGGCCTTATGGGCTACGAACATAGTGCGCGGGAAAATAGGCCTACATTTTGGTTGAGAAACGACCATTTTCTTACACGCCCAAATACCCCACAACATATGTGGAACCCAGCTTTATATGGACAGGGTCAGGCGGCTACTCCTTTTGAGTGGGGCTTTGCCACAGGAAATAGGTTTGGCCCTTTATCTGACCTGAATACTTGTGATTGACTCGAACCAGGAATTGACCTGGATAGGGAGATGTTGAACAACTCAATAGTAAAATGTGGAGATTTAAACACTTTTGAGCACTTGAATAATTCTGTCCCCAATGTAGCATCAGAGTCTCAAGCGTTAATGAATCCTGTACAGCAACTGCTTTCATCTTGGACTGTGGCTGTTGTAAATACGAGTACGTGGGGAGAGGGCATACAGAGCTCGTGTCAAGTTGACACCAGCGAAGGCCCATTATTGCAATCAGCAGTCGAGGGCGATTTAGAGGATGCAAATGAACTAAGGCTATCCACTGATTCCTGTAAGATCATTAGTTGGAATGTAGCAGGCTTAGCTGCAAAACGTCGGGATAATGCCTGGCTGAGCTTTGTCACTAAGCATCATATCATCGCCTTGCAAGAAACATGGGACACATCCAACAATCTTTGGTGGGATGGGTTCACCTGCTTTACCAAACCCGCAGTGGCTAGCAGGGTGGGCAGAGCAAAAGGTGGATTGGTGATTTTGTTCGCGTTAGACTTAGTGGGAAGCTACAGGCAGATCAGTACTGATTCTGACAATATCCTAATGGTTGAAAGGGTGATTAATAAAACATGTAGGATTTTATATGTAAATTTCTACAATTCAGGGAATAGTGATTACAGCGGTCGCAATATCTCCAGTTTGGATAATATTTTAAACTCAGCAGTACAGAATATCGAGTTAGCTTTTGAGTTCATTTTATTAGGCGATTTTAACATTCATTTATGTAATTTAGCATGTAAGGGAAGAAGTACAAACGAGTTTGATGATGCGGCCTTACAGGGACCTCATTTTGAACACTCTGCAGAGGGCCAGGAGCTTGAAGATCTGTTGGCTAACTATGACTTATACGAACCTGATTGTGGCCTGAGATTGCCAACTTTTACCGGCGCCCAAAATGGTACAGTGATCGATTACATTTTTGTCTCACCAGGGATCTTAAATCGGACCATGGCTTATTGCACAGTTGCAACACATTATAGTGACCATAACCCAGTTTTACTCGAAGTGGCCTGGGGTGCCCAGATGGGGGCGCCACCAATGACAGCAAAACCGGCACATCCCCTGAGGACCACTGATCAAGACCGACGAGTGAAGTGGGCAAAAGTGATTCCGGAAAATTTTTATGAAAAATGCTTCCCTAAAATCAAAGACCATGTGGAGCTTTGTAAAAATCCGGGCACGCTAGGTATACACATAGTGGCAGCTTATGAGGCAATCTGTAACCAGGTATCCAAGGATCTTTTAGCGAAACCAATCCATGGAGTACAAGGACATAAGCGATGGTTCGATTCGGCATGCTCCAAAGCCCATAGAGAACTGTTGGCAGCCTTAAAAAATGCCCCAAGGGATAAAGATGTAATCTCGAGTTTAAGGAAAAACTATAAGTCAGCCATCAAGAATCGTAAAGACACCATTAAAAGCGAAACATGGGATAATCTTCTCTCAGCGGCAGTGCTGAAGGACAGCAGGAAATTTTGGGAGATTATCAAACAGCCCATATTCTCTGATGACAGCAATGCACCTTTGGACTGCGTGATCACAGATGAGAAATGGTTGTCTTTCTTCAAAAATGTTTATGGGGGGGATGAAGACGGTTGTAAAAATGGTCCATTACCCAATGTGGATGTTCATCCCATCATCTTTAATCCCCAAGAAGTGGAGAAAGCTCTCTTGGCAACCACCAAACACAAGGCACCGGGCCCCGATGGAGTCCCTGCTGACTTTTTTATGTACTCTCCTAAACTGTGGGCTGAGGTTATGTCTAATGTGTTTAATGCAGTTAATGGTAACTCAGCTCCCGCCTCGTGGGCCAGATCCACCATCGTCCCCATTTTTAAAAACAAAGGTCAGCGGGACGACCCCGCGTTCTATAGGCCCATATCCCTCTTGGACTCAACGATAAAAATTCTGGGCAGAGTCCTTTTATCCAGATTGAGGGAGAATGTCGAGGGCTGTGGTGGGTTTTCTGACCTGCAATACGGTTTTAGGGAGAGAAAAGGGACCATCGAACAATGTATTAATCTGCATTTACTCATCTCTAAGTATACGGTGGCCAAGGAGGGTTCTGTGTTTTTGGCATTTATGGACCTCTCCTCGGCCTTTGACCTCGTTAATAGGGCAAAACTTTGGTCAATTCTTTTGGAGATGGGTATTGATGAAGCTTTGGTAACGTTCATGGCCACCATGCATCAGGAGCTTTTCGCAGCTGTCCGAGTGTCAAACAATGGCAGATGCACCCCACTTTTTAAATCTTTAAAAGGGGTTCGGCAAGGCTGCATCTTAGCCCCCACGCTTTTTACCATCTATATTAATGGCCTGGGGGAATACCTGCGAGACCAGGACGCGGATGTGCCACGTGCAGGAGATGCCCATATTCCGGCACTCCTGTACGCGGATGACGCCGTACTGATTGCCCGCACTGGTGTAGGTCTGCAGCGCCTCTTGGACGCTTTTGGCTCCTTCATGGATAACCTAGACCTTAGGGTTAATGTTTCTAAATCACATACTATGGTTATGGGCCGTGAGCGTTTCAAAAAAAGACATAAATCTTTCTTCTGCAGAGGGGCCCTGGTGGCCAAGGTAACCACATTTCCCTACTTGGGTGTATTGTTTGACCAGAATGGAACGTGGGGGCCACAGATTAGAGCAAAGAGGCTGGCGGTTATTAGATCTTCCTCAGCGCTCCTGGGCTTTGCTGGCAAGCTGGGAGCCAGGCCCATGGAAGCCCTCTTAAAAATCTATAAGTGCAAGCCTGTTGCTATTGCACTATACGGATCCCCTTTGTGGGGGTATGTAAATCTCGACCCCATTCAAAGGGCAGAAAATAGATTCATAAGATCTCTTCTCTCTATCCCCCAGTCAACTCCGACTTATTCCATACATAAAGAGGTGGGTTTATCCTACCTGTCAGACTCATTGAGTTTAGCACCCTTAACCCTGTGGCTGAAAATGTGGTTGAATGAAGATCTTCCTTTGAACCACATAATATTGAAGGATGTCTTATTACTTGATAAATATAGTAGCATCCCATGGCTGGCCTACCTAATTAAATCATTCACTGACTTGGGCCGCCCAGAACTCTTTTTAAGCCCAGATAAAATTAGAGCTCTGGACATAGACCTTATAAAAAAGTCATTCAGGGATATGAAGGAAATGCGCCGTGAGGAAGCTGAAATGCAGAAGCCAGCAGTTAGGGCTCACAATCTTTTGGTGAGCGAATCCTCCCTTGCACCTTATCTCACTTTTGTTACAGTCCCTTACCACAGGTTTTTACTAACTAAATTTAGGTTTAACCTGTTACATTTTTATTTAGGTTCTTTCACGGCTTGGCAGAAGCCAGACCTAGCCCCCCCATGCAGTTGTGACCATTTTTCTGTGCAGGACACAATGCATTTTATTATGTTTTGTAGCCTATATCATGAGCAGAGAAAAAAATATTTGCTCCCTATTCTGAAAGAAGCGGGCTTTACTCAGGTGCGTCCGGCGTTGCTTTATTTACAACTCCTGACAAATCCCCGTACAACTTTCTGCATTGCTAACTTCTTAGTGGCCGCTGCGAGGGTAAAAATGGGGGGACAAACCTCGCCTTAAAAAAACTTTTTAAAGTTGCTTGTTTTTTCTTTGATATGAACTGTAAAATGTATTTTCTATTTATTCTTGTATATAGTATTTATAATATGTATCTAGATTGATGTTTTTAGGTCATTGAAGGGCTATTTATGTATATATCCCTTCTCAGGGTTTTATTGTTTTGTTTCTTTGTATGACTTGTAATAAGTCGAATAAAGATATTCTGAAGTGGCTGCACGTAAAGGTTAAAAAGGGAGGGGCTCAGCGCAGAGCCCTGAGGGACTCCCTGTGCAGTGGGGTGGGGTTTGGATAGGAATGGGGGAGCTGAAACCCGGAAAGATCTATCCTTTAGGAACGAGCGGAACCATGTCAGGGCCGGGCCAGAAATTCCTGTCGTCTCCAGACGTTTTAGAAGGATATCATGGGATACCGTGTCAAAGGCTGCGCTGAGATCAAGAAGAATCAGCGCAGCACTTTGACCGGAATCTAAGATCGTCCGAAGATATTCGGACGTAGCCAGGAGGGCGGACTCCGTACTGTGGCCCGGTCTGAACCCATTTTGGGATGGGTCAAGGATGTTGTTCAGGTTCATATGTTGGGACAGGATACTATTAACATGTGCCTCTGCAAGTTTGGACAGCCATGGGAGCAGAGATATGGGTCGAAAATGTTCCGGCTTTGATGGATCTAGAGTGTTTTTTTTTAAAATAGGTGAAACCCACGCTTGTTTTCAGGCTATTGGAACACTAGCTGATGAGAAGGAAAGATTGAGTATGGTGGCCATAGGAGGCAAGAAGATATCAAGCGAGTGCAAGAAGTGAGTAGGACTCATAGGATCCGCAGGGGAGCCTGATTTCACCTTTCTGCACAATTTAATAAGGTCGTCAGAAGCGATGTCAGGAATTTGCGTTAAAGGAGTGCAGTTAAAGGTGCAATCAGTGGGGTTGGGAGGATTAGGGGGGTGTTGAGGGAATGTTTTGTAAATATTTTGAATTTTCTCTATAAAGTGCGTGGCGAGATCCTCACATTGTTGCGCAGACGAAATACTGGGGGAGGGTGACCTAGTGCTCTGAAGTTCTTGAACTAGTTTAAAAACTATTTTAGAAGGGTTGGAACTCGAAGTGATTTTGTCTACATAGAAAGCTGCGCGTGCCGTGCGGATAGCTTTATGATACAATTTTAGTTTAGATATATAATTGGTTTTGTCATCACCGTTAAATTCTCTTCTCCAGAGACGCTCAGCTTTTTTACAGTCCTTGCGCATGGATTTAAGGGTGTCATTGTACCAAGGATTAGATGGTAAGGTACGCCCTTTGGTCCATTTCGCTGGGATGAGAGTGTCTAGTCCACCCGTGATCCAGTCATTAAAAGCGCTATAGGTCTTATTAATGTCCAGGTTAGAACCCGGATGAAATTCACCTAGGGTGGCGTGGAGATCACTGGTGGATAATTTGTGCCATGGTCTTTTAAGGCGGCGGGTTGGTTCGATATGACGCGTACGACCATTGACTAGTACAGTCAGTTTAATGAGGTAGTGGTCCGTCCATCCCATAGGTATAGGCAGCTCTGTTATAACTTCCTGAAGGTTGGTAAAAACCGGATCTAAGGTATGTCCGGCTAGATGTGTAGGGGCCTGAATTAGGGAATTTAGCTGAAGGGCAGACAGATCAGCAAGGAGGTTTTTAATAGTGGAGTCGTTAGACAAATCAAAATGAAGATTGAGGTCACCTAATATGGTGAAATTAGCAGATTTGGTCACAAGTGCGTTAGCTACCTCAAGAAGGGCTTCGATAAATCTAGAAGCGGGTCCCGGTGGGCGGTAGATGTAAAGGCCAGACAAGGCAAAGTGAGGGCTGGTTGTAATTTTAAAGCGAGTGCATTCACTGCCTGGGAAATCCTCTTTTGTGAATGAGCAAGAAAATTGCTTTTTATAAATTACAGCAATGCCACCGCATCTTGCGTCACAATTTAAAGTTAACATGTGATAATCGTCTGGAAGCGTGAGGTTGGGTATGGCAGATGTGCCATCCCATAGCCAAGTTTCACAGAGGAAGAAAATGTCTGGGTTTTCATCAAGTATGAGGGAGTTAACCTCAAGATGATGTTTGGTGAGAGACCTGACATTAAGCTGAAGAATCGTGAGGGGGGTAGTTGTAGGTGAGTCTCGCTTTCCTAAAGTGCAGCGAGGGCTAGTAGCAGAAAAGTGGCAGGAGTTACATTGGAGGCGTGTGTAGCCAAGAGTACCTGTAATATCAACACATCTCTGGCCAGAATTCAAGGCAAGGAGGTGTTCTCTATCGTAATGAAGAGATACCTGAGGCAAAGTTCAACCAGGGGGACTGGCGAAAGGCGATGTCGTGGCGATGACCGGCGCAGACGGGCTTGCCTTAGGCGGGCCTTCGGCGCACAAACGGCGCGCCCGCTGCGCCCGTCCGCTGCGCGTCCGCGTGATTACACCACCTTGCCCAAGCTGAGTGATCAGCTTGTGGTGTTAGTTTGGATGGCCAGCCAGGGGTGGCATAATACTTGCTGCAGCCCCTGTAGGCCTTGGATGCACCTATGCCCTGGGTACCTTTGGAACACTATACAGGGGCTCACAAAGGTGACCCAATTCCCAATTAGGTATGTACCTAAAGTACATGGTATCAATTTAGAGAGAGAACAGCTGGGCTGTGGGTCTGATTAGCAGGCCCACAGCCACACTAAAGTCGAAAAACCAGAGTATCACAGCAAAAAGTGGGGGTGACCATAGTAAGCAGACCCTACTCTCCTACAATTTCCATTTAATAATAATAACAATAACAAGGAATCAACTCACAACTAGAGGATTCCATTTAATTACAATAACAAGGAATCAGCTCACAACTGGATGCCATTCCTTTGCCAGAAATTGGTCCTCACGCTCAATAAATGTTCCATAAGATTTCATACTGGTGCCGAACAAAGGGCATGCTTTAGTAAAAATGAAGAATAAAACGCAAACCTTTGACACACAACAAATGACAACAAAGAAGCTAAAAGTCGCAAAGCCAGAGTTAACAAACCCGAAAAAACAGGACAAGAGTGAAGGAAATGCAATAAAGATGAACGTATAGCAAGAGCGTGTTATGACTTCAGTGGTAGAAATGTAAATATTTTCTACTTTGATTTAGGTGACTTGCGGATGTATGACATTACAACGCATGCTTTTACATCGCATGCCTTTACAATGCGGTTTTTACAACGCATGCCTTTACAACGCATAGTGCTTTGGGGCGCTGGATAGTGAATTGTTTAATTTACTATTCCAACTCCAGTCCCCGTGGATAGTAGGGAAGGTGTTGGATAGTACATTAAACCTATTCCCTATCCTAGAGCGCCCCCAGCGCAATGCGTTGTAATGGTTTGCGTTGTAAAAGTTGCGTCGTAAAGGCACTGCGTGGTAAAAGTTGCATTGTAAAGGTTGTTCACCGTGACTTGCTGATTTTGTCTAACTTGGTTCTCTGTGATTCATATACTTCTTTAGAAAGCTATTCATTGACAGTCAATTGTAACTTTTAAAGCCTGCTAGGGTCTGCTTTATCTATACTTTCTTTGAAAAAAGTGTCATGAAGCTCTGAAATTGATCTAGAAACTCAATTTGCACTATTATCGATTTACCCAACTTGCCCTTGAGTTGTTTAACTTTCTCTTGTTGTGCATAAATCTTTACAAAGTCACTAGCGAGCGGCCTGAAAACAGTGAAGGAAAGTGTATAATACTGGTTTGCAAAAGACAAAACGTATAAAATAATCAAGACAGAAAGCTGTCTTGAAATGTACATAAAAACAGGTATAATATCTATTTTGACAGAAATTCCATTGTCAGCTGTATAAACCTCTCATATCCTCACACAGTGCTCTCAGAACTGGGGATGTTGGGTCAGAAGAGTCTAATTTAACATATTTAGAGAAAAAAAACAATTGCCTCTGATTGGCAGGGTTAATTGCTTAATTCTAGCCTGAAGTTGCTGGTAGGGACCACCGGCACTTAATTTTGGGGAACAGCAATTATTGTTCTGCCTGATGGTCGCCGAGAGCAAGAGAGGAGAAAACATAGAAATTGGAAAGAAGGAGAAAGCGAAAAAAAGAAAAACAATCGCAAAAGGAGAATAAAGAAACCTGCAAGTGTGAAATAAGGGACAAGGAGTGTCTCAGCATGAGATGGATTTAAGTCTAGGCAGCCTTGGTATTTGGCACTCTGATGTTTAATTACACCAGCCACGGTCTTCTGAGCAGAACTTCGGGCACCGGCATAAATTAAACACTGACTGGCCTATTTGCCAATTCAAAAGAAAGTGCTTGCAAGTCCCCAATTTCGTCAGTAATTGGGCCATAATAAGGTTCAGAGCTGATAGTTACAATGATGGATTGGATTGCACTTATTAAAATAGAGGTAGTTCCCCTTCTTTTGTTCTTTTTCAATTCTGTCAGCTGCTGTTATCTGCACACTTTTTAAAGAAAATTTAAAGTAAGTTACCTTCTTTCGTCTGGTGAGCAAATCACCACAATTAAGTTGAAAAAGACTGAAAATGTCTACTTCGGAAGGAGTCATTGTTCTTCTGGACCTCCTCTTTTACTATGTGGCATGAACATCATTTAGGAGTTGCCATGGGTCACACCTGCAACCCCTGGCTTGCTCCTTGCTACCCTTAGCCCTGCCTTTACGACTCCTGACCTCAGAGGTTTCAAAATCAGTGCAAGAGCACAGGGGAGACTCCTTATTTTCAGCCTGTTTTTTAATACTAATGTTGAATAATGTTCTATTATTCACTATTAATGTAAATAAAATAGAGCGCACTGAGGGGCTGATTACGATGTCGGGCGGAGGCATCGTCTCGGTCATGGGACCGACTGACACCTGGTCGGCGGTCCCGACTTGCCAATTAGGATGCGACCGAATACTGTTCGGTCCCATTCCTACATTTTACAATGGGATCATGCATTCCGTCCGTAAACCGGCTGGAATGCATGCTCCCATGGTAAAATGGGAGGTGCAGTTCATCCCTGCATCCCGTGGCAGGCACCTCAGGGGCCTGCCACAGGGTGCAGGGATCAACAGGAGGTCGTGCACCAAATGGGGACCCTGCCGGGGGCCCCCAAATGCAAGTTTAGACAGCCTTTCTGCGTCAGAAAGGCTGGCATGGAAAAACTGCCAAAACCTGTAATCTAATAGCCGCCCTTGGGATTACAGGCCAGATTCTGACTGACGGACGGGCTCGAAGCCAGCCGGAATGACCGGTAGGATTCCTTTCTGACCGCCACAATTGTAATGAGGTGGTCAGAAAGGTATCCGGCCAGCATATTATGATGTGGTTGTAAAGGCTCCGACCAAGGGTTAGAGCCTCTTACAACCACATTATAATCTGCCCCTTAGTTGGAACAAGACCTTTGGTGGCAGCTGTAGTAAGTAAAAATATTTTTAGATGTATGTTATGTGCATGTTTGTGGGTGAGAGTGTTTTTATTTTAGAGACCGTGTGTACGTATGAGCTTGTGTCTCTACGTGTAAGCATGTGTGTGTAAGTGAAACTGAATAAGAGTCAGCGTAAGTAGTGAGTGAGACTGGGGCTCAGATTTACTATTCTTGTGTTGTTCAAATCAGATTTCCTTCAAACCAGAGGAGGCATTTTGCAAAACAGGAACAGTTTAATTAAACAGTTCAGCCGGGAGAACAGTTACAGGTACTAGGTCTGGGGACTTTCTCATTTTATATCGAGTTTGTGGTCTCTTTATATACTATATTACAACAAGCAATAAAAGTTTACGGCGTACCATATATAGTCAGGAATGTTGGTTGCTGCCTGTGAGGTCATAAATTAATCGTCAATGGTTACTATAGGACAGGTCTTGCCCTGCGTGAACACAGTGTGGCCAGTGGTGAATGTGTCCAGATGTCCACACTGCTCTCCTGCTATTTTATCTAAGGCGGATGCCCACCCCGCTTAGTGGCTTTATAAGTTGAGCGGGTACCCATCCCGCAATGCCGCTGTGGAAATCACCACCCGTGGCCCGAGCCGCACACAGGAAGTCAGTCAACCTAGCCTAGGACATGGGCGGGGCCTGCGCCAGGGTCCCGAAGAGGTGCCGGAAGTCTGAACCAGGCTCCTGTGAGTGAGGGAGAGCCCCGGCAACCGGAGAAGTGATGCGTGCTGTTGCTGCTCTGAGCGGGCCTCCCGTGAGCTGGTGGGAGCCCCGGTGTGCAAAGAGGAAGTAGATGGGAGCCTACCCCGCGCCCCTGTGACCCAGAAAAGAGGAGTGGGGCCGGGAAAGAAGCGCCTCCGGTGCTCCTCTGAGCGGAAGCCCACCCTGCATTTATGTGCCGTGGAGCTGGTGCCCATCCCATTGTAATGCGACAATACCGCGGGAGCCCACCCCGCATTGCCGAAGCATGATGGTGTGCATGAGAAGAGCAGGAGCCCACCCCGCTCTCCTGCAAGTGAATTAAGCAAGAACCGACCCTGCATGGATGCTTCATTGTAGAGGGAGCCCACCCAGCACTTTTAAATTTAAGTGAAGATGCGGGCCGCCGCTGAGACGAGCAGCAACCCGGAAGCCAGGCAAGAGCCACATGACTGGAGGCGGGGCAGCAGGAAGTCTGTAGGGGGCTCGTGTGAAGGTGGAGAGCCCTGCAGACGCCGGCGAGAAGCCTGGAGTAGTCTCAGCGCAGGGGAACCCAACGCGGCACATTGCCAGTGCCTTTTCCCCTGCCGATTGCATTGGAGAGCCGTGCAGGCTCTATTGCTAAGTACCGGTCTCAAGAGGAGGGACCGGACGAAGTGTGCTGTCCGCAGATGCACCTGAAGCGGCAACAGGAGAGTGCCCCCACGCGTTGGAGCAGCGCGAGGAGTCCTCCTGAGAGCCCGGTGAGTGGGGCTCCATTCTAACATTTACATTTACAGCTGTCCCGCCTGGCAGTGGGCAGCTGCAAGGCGGGACCATTTTATTTTTAACAGTCCCTGAGGGGGACTTCGGGTCCATGTTGTTTCCAGAGCCCGTGTGGCTCCAACGAGGGGCACAGTCATTTTAGGGCCCCAGTGGGAGTCTTGAGGGCCCTGCGGGGCCCATGCCCAGTTGGCCACAGTTTGTGATGGAGTCCTAGTGGGACTGGAGAGGCAAAGTGATTGCCAGGCCTTCCTTACATCACAGCTGCCCAACAATTAGCGGGCAGCTGCTACTTTTAGGCTGTCAGTTCTTTGGGGGCATTTTGGTAGGAGATAGGAGTGAGAGACACTCCTGCCCCAGTGTAATTGCACAAGTGTGGATTCTGTTGCAGTGGCAGCCGCCCTGACATTTTTGGGACAGAGGGCATTTGAGCCCCAGTGACAGGCCAGTTTATTGGCTTGGGGGTCATTTTGTGCACCATGAGTTATTACACACTGTGTTTATGATGGTAATGCCTATGATTATTGTCTAAGGTCTTTATGCTGATGAGGTTTGGGCCTAGTGTGGGTTTATGTCTAATGTGATAATGCTTAGGTTATTATGGTACCAGTAATTACTGGTTGTGGTTTACATTTTACTGACCTATTGCCTAGTGCCAGTGGGCACAGTATAAATGTGTGATTAGGTTTCTAATGTGTTTATGACAATACAAAGGCTATGTCTTATATAACCTTGTGTGGAGTTTCTTTTGTGGTGTGCCTAGTGTGTTGCTGCTGTATGTGTGTCTGTGTGTTGCACAAATGCTTTAGACATTGCCTCTGAGATAAGCCTGACTGCTCGTGCCAAGCTACCAAGGGGGTGAGCAGGGGTTATCTTTATTGTGTAACTCCCTTGAGTGGTGGTTTCTTCCTGGCTTTGGCGCAAACCTTAGCCAACCAGAAATCCCATTTCTAACAGTGGTGCAAGGGAACGCCCCAACCACAGAATGCCCACTTAATGCAAAATAACTCACAGCAGTCCATGGCACAATTTTGCTTACTTTGGGACCGTAAACCGCACCCTAACACTTGGTGCTGGGTTTGCGTCACTGTAGTGCAAATACATTAGTAGACCTGAGCCTGAGTCTCAGTATGTATGAGTGAGTATAAGTGAGATTGGGAGTAAACGCAAGTGAGAGAGTGAGAAAGTAAGGGGTGTAAGAGAGTGTGAGTGTGATGTTAGGATCATGTAACATGCTTTCCTGAAAAAATGTGGGGCTATGGGTCATAAAATGTTACTGCTGTGATGTCAATAATGTCGAAGGGTGAGATTTCACTTCCGCTACCCCAGTCATTTTATTGAATCGACACCTATACCATATGCAGGGGCATAGCTTCAGAGGGTGTTTGAGGTGTTAAACCCCCTAATGCATTATCGAGTAGTTAGTTGGGTACAGGTGCTTTGAGTCGGGTATGGTGAGGTGCCTGTTGGATTTGACCTGGGATTTTATACATACTCACACGGAAAAAAACACACACATGCTCTCTGTTTCTCGTCTCTGTGTTGAAACTCTTAGAAAATTACTCATTTTGCAAAATATTGTGTTTGAAATAACCCCTAACAATCCCCGCTCCTATTCTTCTCGCTTGCCTCTTATGGCCTGCTTCTCATATAACAAATATGCAATTTTTCGGTGTTTTAGTTTCCAGCAATACTAGTAGGATCTCTGCTTCGATGCTGTGAATTTCTCTCCCATCTTGGAAAGAAGGCATTTTTTTAATAAATGTAAAGCATTTTCCATTAATAAAACTGGTGAAGAGTGAGGGTCAGATCAGTTATTATTATGTATTAATATTGTTATTATTATTATTATGATTATTAAATATTCAAGTACAAATTGACATGCTCTCTGCCTTTTTTGCTGTAGTCAATTAGGAGACGCGTTACAAAATTTCTCTATTGCGGATGTCTGCATTTTCGCAGAAGTGGTTACATTTATTTTCGGAAGCGACTCGAAGACGCTAGGCATCTCGGGGCAGATTTATGATGACTGGCGCATCCCCAGAGATGCGCCACTCATCCTGCGCCGCTGCACCGCCACCCATGGTGCGCCGCATTTATAATGCGGCGCACCATGGGGCAAAAACGGCACAGATGCGTGACGCATCTGTGCCGTAAAGGTGGCGCATTGCTGGAGCTGCGTCGCAAGCGCGACGCAGCTCCAGCAAGGCTCGGGGGTGCCCCATCTCCACAATGCTGCGTCAAGACCTACGCCTGCTTCAAGCAGGCGCAGGGTTTTGACGCAGCATTGTCCTGAAAGTGACTGAGTGAAATCTCATAGATTTCACTCAGCCACTTTTAGGAGGCGTTCCTGCGCAGGAACGCCCCCCCCCCGCGCGCCGGAACGCCTCCTTAAGGCGCAGGGCTTTACAACGTGACGCACCTCCTAGATGCGTCACGTTGTAAATAGGGCGCATTGTTTGCGCCGCCGTTGCGTCAAATAAAGTGACGCACCGGCGGCGCAAGGCCTTCATAAATCTGCCCCCTCGTGTGGGTATTCTTGGCTGCAGAGCCAAACTTACAAATGGAATCATTTATAATGACTAGGTGGGAAGAGGAATGCAGAATTTATTTAATGTTGAAGGATTGGCAAAAATAATGTACTGTCCATCACATATGCTTCCGCGGTAGTAACCTGCATAGAATGCACTTACATACTGGATGATATATTGCATTCTGGTGTATTTAATTAAAATCAGTCCTAACACCTCACATCAATGCCCTAGATGTGAGGACATTCAAGTCGGCGACCTGGTTTCTTATATTATGATCCTGTAAACAGTTATACTGGTATTGGGAGGGCATTTTTATTTGTATTCACTGTTTTAATCGGGAGGTGTTTTATACCCCATAAAGAATAATGGTTTTAGTATCAACCAAGGGAAATGCCACATTAAGATCAGCTGGAATATCTGACTTTAGCAATGTTGGAAGCACGGTCTAAAATTACTTCCAATTATAAGTCAGATCGGCTTCCAGATTTACAAGCATAGCAGAGAAATTTAGAATTAATTGGGTTTCTAAAGAAATGTGTTCATGACCAATATATGGTTGAGGTTCAATAAATTTTACGGATATGAATACATTTATGAAGTGTGTTTTTAACTTAAAAATTATTTGAACATGAATTTGTATTGCAAGCATATATTCTATATTTTCATTTTTTTTCATTCTTCACTCATTGACAATATTATATTAAATTGACAGTATTATATTAAGGGGCAGATTTATGAGGCCCTTGCGCCTCTTTGCGCCGCAATTGCGTCACTTTATTTGACGCAACGGCGGCGCAAACAATTCGCCCTATTTACAACGTGACGCATCTAGGAGACGCGTCATGTTGTAAAGCCCTGCGCCATACGGAGGCGTTCCTGCGCGGGGGGGGCGTTCCTGCGCAGGAACGCCTCCTGAAAGTGGCTGAGTGAAATCTATGAGATTTCACTCAGTCACTTTCAGGCCAATGCTGCGTCAAAACCCTGCGCCTGATTGAAGCAGGCGTAGGTCTTGACGCAGCATTGTGAAGATGGGGCACCCCCGAGCCTTGCTGGAGCTGCGTCGCGCTTGCGACGCAACTCCAGCAATGCGCCACCTTTACGGCACAGATGCGTCACGCATCTGTGCCGTTTTTGCCCCATGGTGCGCCGCATTATAAATGCGGCGCACCATGGGTGGCGGAGCTGTGGCGCACTGTGGCGCACATTCACTGGCGCATCCCTGGGGATGCGCCAGTTAACATAAATCTGCCCCTAAGTCTTTATAACATGTATTTTGAAGTATGAAAGATAAATGTATACATTGCATTAACGAAGGATGCACAAAGGAGATCAGGGTTTACCACAGAAGGGTTCTCACTGGACACAGTAGGGGGCATATTACCAACGATTAGCGATATTTATCGCTAACTAGGCTTAGCAACGAATCTTTTATCGCTACGCATCGCCAGAAATTATCGCTGAGATAACATGCTATTAGGAACGTTTATCTCCAAAGCGATACATTTTCTGGCGATAGCGTGAATATCGCTGAGAATACAGCGATATTCACACATTAGCGACAAAATGCTCTTAGCCATGTTATCCACCTCCCATTGGATAACATGGCTAAGAACTGGTCATAGCAGGCATTAGTTTTTGGCGATAGCGGGAAAATTTCCATCGCTACGCCTGGCTTGCCAATAGGCGATAGCGACGTTAGCGACTGCTTTCAGTCGCTAACAGGTTGGGTACGCCCACTTTGCATGTCATTAGCGATAAATATCGCTGACATGCAAAGCAGGACCCAAACCGTTCGCTATCGCCTCAGTCTATCGCTAACTGCTGTTAGCGACAGCTTACTAATAGAGCGATAGAATTATCGCCGCTTAGCAGCCGAAAATGGCTGCTAAAGCGGCGATAATTGCCTATCGCCCTGCTTGGTAATATGCCCCTAGATTCCTCTGCAGCATCCACTCACACTTCCTACCTGAAATTGGAGCTCAATGCTGTTCGTATCTCTTCTGTGTGCGGCCCCTACAGCATATGCAGCCTTTACTAATGCTAAGCCTGCCGGTGGCTTCTTCCTCAGGTATTGACTCAAACATCATTACAAGGCCATCCCCGCCATTCTTGTCAGTGGTCGTTTTTCCACTGCATGACTGTGTTTTCCATTAATCCTACCACATCATCACCCTGTGCAGGGGTGTAACACTGGTCCCTGCTGGTGGGCGTGGCCCAACACTTCGGGGCCCTGCCCTGGTACACCCTCCCTTTCCCATTCATTCTGCCAGGCTCTAGTGAAGCTCTCTTTCAAGCTTTCCACACACAATGGTGACTGTCCTATTCTGTGCTACCTATGTTCTCTTCCCTCCAATCTTTCTGAATAGTCCCTTTCTCCACAGCATCCTTCCCATGCCCTTCCCACGTTGCCTGTCTATGCTGTCTACATGATGGTTATAAGTACTAACCAATATTACTGTTATCTGGCATTGTGATGCAACTGTAATCAGTAAAAACGTAGAAAAATAGCTTGACCACTGCAATTGGTGTCGGACCCACTAAAATATGTTGCAGTCCCTACAAGCTGGTGGCACCATGTCACTTGTGCATTCTTCACTCACCGTGCACATTTCAACCACTATCAAGTGGCATTCTGGAAGATATCATGGACACTACCGAAAGCAGTTTGCAGCTGTGGCATGCATAGGACTCCGAGAAGGGATAAGGACTTGGGGTTATATGTTTACTTTTGTTCACATTAGTGGTGCACTTTTAAACCTCCAGAAAGCTATGCCAACTCTTGCCAAGTTTACAGCATTCCGCGGCGTTCATGCTGTGAAATGGGTATTTATTTGTGAGTGCACTGACTTGAGTGGCTCAAAAGGCACATTTAGAGAATTGTTTTCTCACTTGCATACAATACACTCTCACAAATGTTTTAATTTTTTTTTTCATAAACTTTGAATCAGCGCTAAATTTTTCTTGCAGTTTCCTATTCCGATATTGTTGACCAGCTGATAGGAAAAGCACCGTGCTGCCTGTTATGTTCTGGGCTCTAGGCCCACATAGTGCAGAAAGGACGACACAGATACTAGAATGTGGTAAGGTAACTAGCTCCGAGCACGTGCACCTGGGCCCTTTTATTGACGGGGCCGCGTCACTTGTGGCACCCGTGATGAATGGGTGTGGGGGTGCAGTGTGTCCAGCCCTCGAGGGAGTGGCTGGGATTACAGCTTCCTGCGGAACACTAGAACGTGTCTCGCAGGACACTACATTCCTTCCCAACTTTATTAAAGAACAAACAAAATGTTAGTCCAACCTGTGGGTGCTTTCCCAGCCTCGCCCCTCTCCACGAGCTCTCTCGACGTGGGGCTATACTTGCTGTATTGAACTCTCCAGTGCCTATTTCACTGCACCCGCGCGGGCTCACCTCATGCCCCGCGGGCTTCTAGGCTGTTCAGAGGCGGGGTGGGCTCCTGCTCCGCTTTTCTGCACCGGCCCTCAGCATGTCCATGGCATGGGTCACGACACCGCTCTGCGACTGCTTTCACTTTTTGCCCACACCCGAGACGGTTGCCGCAGCCTCTTTTGTTTCACTCGCCACGTTTGGGGGCTTGAGCTGGCGCAGGAGACTGCTGGCTCTGTATCGGGCACAGTCCATCTACCTTGCAGGGGTGGGGGAGTGGGTATCTACTCCACACTCTATCCTCCTGCAATAGATCCTTCACGCTGCCTTTCCTCTTCCACACACCGGGCTCACCTTCCGCCCGATGTCAGATCAGGCCCCTCTCCTCTCGTGGCAGTCTGCTGCGATGGCCGGCATCATGGAAGTTTGGCCTCGCTAGCCTTGCGTCGCTGCAACCACGGGGCTCACTTCATGCCAGGTATTGCAGCAGCTGCAGGCACATCGATATGGGGTGGGCTCCCACTGCTCACACGCACCCCGGGACACTTCACACGCCCCGCAGGCCTTCGCTGATTCTCGCCTGCCGCAGGGGTGCCCTCGACACAGACAGCCTTCCCCTCTATAATCACTCCTTGGGCGGCTGCACACGCGGGCAAGTCCCGCTCGTCGCCAGTGTTCTGTTCTGGGGCCTAGGCCCACATAGTGCAGAAAGGACGACACAGACACTGGAATGTGGTAAGGTAACTAGCCCCGAGTACGTGTACCTGGGCCCTTTTATTGACGGGGCCACGTCACTCGTGGCACCCTTGATGGATGGGTGTGGGGGTGCAGTGTGTCCAGCCCTCGAGGGAGTGGCTGGGATTACAGCTTCCTGCAGAACACTAGAACGTATCCCGCAGGATACTACACTGCCTAGTAAACAATTTTAAGGACTGTGCTAAAGATTGACCTTCATACACAGCAGAGAATGTGTGTTGCTGTGTGTGAGAAATTGGGTTGTTGGTTCACTGGGGTGTGAGCCCTGAGCAAGTGGCACCCACAGTCTTTGTCACGGTGAGGCACAAGCCAACCCTAAATTAACCTGTGCTCAACCCTCTGGTAGCTTGGCACAGAGCAGTCAGACTTAACGTAGAGGCAATGTGTAAAGAAGTTGCACAGCACTTCAAACAGTAATGAAATGAAAACAACACATTAAAGGATCCCACACTAGGTTAGAAAAAAGAGTAACTTTTAATATATAAAACGAGACCAAAACAACAAACATCCAATCAGTAGGACAGGAGATATGCTAGTTTGAAGATTTCAGTGTAAAAAGCACCAAAAAAGCACAAAGCACCAACTATGGATATCTGGTCAAGCCGGACTGGAAAGAAGTCACAAGTTAGGTCCAACTGCAATGGAGCTCATGCCGGCTACAGGCACCCAGTTAGGCCAGCAGAACAAAGTACCTCACTCCGGGTTTGTGGAGCGCTGTGAGGGTTCACTGCAAAGATGCGTCACACAGCCAAAACGATGTGTCAGTTCGGTGATTCGGGGAGGCTGCAATGCGAGATCATGTGTCATCATCAAGGATACGGTCAACGGAGCTTGCAATCCAAATTCCAGTGCCAAGAATGCGTGGCATATTCAGGCTGATGCATTGATTCCAAGTAGCTGCGAGGCTGCGATGCGGAATCCGGCGTTGTCGTTGAGCCTGCTGTCTACAAGGGATGCGAGGACCTGCACCAAGGATGCGTCACGCAGTGGTGGTTCCATTGACGTGGCGGGCTGAGATGCAGGTTTTTGTAACAGAGGAGACCCACTCACCCACAGCTAAGCCTCGGTATTGCTTGGGGTTGCACCACGCAGCAGAGGAAATATGTGTTTTCTGCAGGACCCATAGAGGCTGGCAGAGCACCTTAGGCCCAATTCCAAAGGTCCAGGACTGGGGTGGCACCATTTGGCAGGGTAGACTCACAGGTGTTAGACTCCAGGTCCTGAGGTCAAGGTTATTGGAGCCTTCAGTCCCTGAGGCTCAAGTCAGGGGGTCAGCCAATTAGCCCCTGGAGTCACTCGGCAGTCCTGGGTTCAACATATGCAGTTTCAGTCCTTATCACCTAGGTAAGAGGGCAGCAGGCAGCAGGTCAGCCCAGCAGGGCAGCAGACCTTCAGAGCAGCAGTCTAGTAGAGTGGGAGTCCTTTCAGCAGCACAGCAGTCCTTTACCTGGCAGAGTATACACAGTTTCAGAAGTGTACTGAAGAGTTAGTGTCTGCGGTCCAATACTTATACCAGGTGTCCTTCCTCTAGAAGGTGGGGGAAGCTTCTAGAGGTTTGCCTTTGAAGTCCCCGGGCATCCTACCTTCCCTGGCGCTAGACTAACTACAGGGAGGCAGGGCAAAGCCTATTCAAGTGTATGTAGAGCTGTGGCCAGTTCCACCCTCCCATCTTTCCAGTGATGGTCCATCCAGGCACACCTAAGCTCTCTATTGTTTGCGGCTGTCTAGGAGAAAAACACAAAGGCCAACTGTCAGCTACACCCAGTCATGGAACCTGGAGACAGGCTACAGGCACTAAATGGCGAAGGTAGGAAAATGCCAACTTTCTTAAAGTCTTAGACAGAGTGTGCACTACTCTTGCGCTTTTACAATTTCTTCAAAGAAGGGTGCACTCAGCACACGAAATGCATTGGGATGGGATTGAATGATGTACGCCCATTATTTGTGATCTTCTTCTGTATGGAGCTTTAACGCCAAGAAAGAAAATTCAAGTGAATAAATCAAGATTCATGAAGCAATGAATTGATTAAACTTTAATTTATCGTTAGCCTAATTTTTTCACATGTATTGTGTAAATGATGTCAGATAAAGTATAATTGGATTACCTATAACTAACACAGCACTTAATTATGGTGTGACGCTTTAAGAAGTGCCAGAGTAGTGCACACTCTGCCTAAGACTCTCAGACTAGTAGTCCTTTTGATTTAACATTGGCTTAGGGGTAGTACCGCCTCAGAGAGTGCACACCAAAATATTTTTTCATTAATTGTTTCTTTGGTTTACTTGTCAATTGTTAAACAACACGAGTGCAACAACAGTTGTTTTTTGTTCCCAACTTTCTGAAAGTGGCATTTTCAGAATTTTAACCAGAAATCTGACTTCACTATAAGGATTTTTCATCACAATTCCAAAGACACTATACATGGACTGCTTTTTTAATCCCATTTGGAAATTACAGGTAATTAATTATGATAATATAACTCTAATGTTATCCTATGTGAGAGGCCTTGCTGTAGTGAGAAATGGATTTAAGAGGACACGTAAAACGTAAAAGTACATGGCCTACTTTTAAAATATGTTGCACCCTGCCCTCTGGGCTGTCCAGGGCCTACCCTCAGCCTCAGGGTGACTTACCTGTATTAAAAAGGAAGATTTGAGCCTGACAAAAGATTTTTTTGCCAGGTCGAAGTTGCAGTTTAAAACTACACACATAGGCTACAGTGACAGGCCTATGACTTGTTTAGAGTGCTAATTAAGTGGGTGGCGCAATCAGTGCTGACGACCCACTAATAGCATTTAAAGTACAGGCCTTGGATATATGTAGAACTACTTTACTATGAACTTATAAGTAAATGAAATGTACTGATTAGTTATAAGCCGATATTACCAGGTTTAGAGGAGACAGCCACAAAACCTTCGGGTAATTGTATTGCGCTTTATAAATCTCTTTTTCATTTGATTTCACAAACACTTTAGTACTGGTTAGCAGTGGTAAATTGTACAGAATCCTAAGGCCAACAAAAACCAATTCAGCAAAAATAGGAGGGGGAAGGGAAAAGGGTTAGGGATGACCCTGCAGAAAGGGTCATGTCCAATATTGTGAGATTTGCTGTGTTGTACCTTCCCACACTGTATGCCCTGTTGTGCATTATGTAGATTTATGACCTTTCTATTCTGGAAAGCCTTACTTATTATGGGGAACTATGTTAAATACACCGCTTCATATCCCACAATAAAACTGTACCTTTCCCATACCCCAACCATTCCAAAAGCCAACTCTGCAGCACAGGTGAGCGGTGGTATGTGTGACACGCTGGCTTGATATAGTTTTGACCTACTCTCCTATCTGCTGCCCTTAATATTTTTAATTATGTGTACTGGTATAACAATGCCTTCCTTACTTGATAATTGTTTTCTTGTTAAGTATAAATATCTAATTTAATTAATCAATCAATCAGTCAATTTGTATAGCACTGCTTATCACTCGAGTGGGTATCCAGGCACTAGCAGGGTCTGAGGGACTCAGTCGAATAGCCAGAACTTGAGCGCCCTTTGGAATTCCGGTAGAGAAGGGGAGGTCTGAAGTTGCAGTGGGAGTTCATTCAATGTCTTTTCTGGGTGGTAGGAGGCGCATCCTCTGCTCCTGCTTTGGTTGATGCAGGGAGTGTGGGCATGTGGGCAAGCGAGTGGGGTGTGGAGCGCAGAGGTTTGGCTGGATGGTGGAAGTTCAGGTGGTGGTTGATTTAGGTTGGTCCTTGGTTGTGTAGATCCTTGTATGTGTGGGTTAGCAGCTTGAATTGGCATCGCTACTGTACTGGTAGCCAGTGAAGATCTCTGTGGTGAGAGGTGATGTGGGTTCGTCTGATGACATTGAGGACCAGTCTGGTTGAGGTGTTCTGTATGGTCTCTAATCTTTGGTGAACGTGTGCGGTGATCCCTGAATAGAGAGCATTGACATAGTCCAATTGGTTGGTGACTAAGGCTTAGATGATGGTGTGTCCTGTGCTCTGGGGAAGACATTTGAAGATTTTGCGTATAGCAATGAACCAAGTGAAGAAGCAGGCGGAGGAGATGCATTGCTCTGGTACTTCATGGCAGGAGTGCAGTCCAGGATGATGCTGAGATTTCTGTTGCGGTCCTAAGGGGTTTTTGAAGGAACTTGGGGCCATATTATCAAGGAAGCGCGATACATTATCGCCGCTTTTATCGGCAGGAAACGGCCGCTAAAGCGCCGATAAGGGCCTTGATAATATGCTCTTGTGAATTCCCATAGAAGCCCAGGTTCACACCAGAACTTGGTCTTCTATGGGAATTCACAAGGGCGTATTATCAAGCCCATTAGCGCCGCTTTAGCGGCAGTTTTCTGTCGATAAAAGCGGCAATAATGTATCACCCTTTCTTGATAATATGGCCCTATTTCTGTTCACCACCAGGGATTCCAGGGATTGGTGCTGTTGCCAAAGATGGCAAATTCCGTTTTGTCAGTGTTGAACTGCAGGCAGTTATCTTTCATCCAGTTGTCCAGTTGGCGATGCTCGTCAAGCACCTGTGAAAGTTGGTTCTGATAGTGATGGGGTCTTCCGAGAGGGAGAGGATAATTGAGTGTTGTCCGTGTATTATATGATAATAAGTCCATGGGATCTGACGATGTTGGCCAAGGGTGTTATGTGGGTGTTGAAAAGGGTGTGGCTGAGGGAAGGGCCCTGGGTAACACCGCAGATGATTTCCTTGCATTCGGCGGTGACAATTGTTAGGCATACTCTTAGTATCCTTCCAGTGAGGAAGGAGGTGATCCATCTGAGTGCGTTCCCTTGGATGTGATCAGCGTGTGGTGGGATATGGTGTTGAATACCCACTAATAAGTTGAGGAGCATCAGGGCCACTGTCTTTCCTCGGTCAAAGAGAGCTTGGATGTCGTTGGTGGCTGCGATTAGCGTGGTCTTGGTGCAGTGACTGTTGCAAAATCTTAACTGTGAAGTGTTGGGATGAAGGTTCTGCTCCAGATGTGTATTGAGTCATTTGTTGATAGACTTCTCCAGGATCTTGGCTCTTGGCAAGGAGAGGGAGCAAAGAGATGGGCCGGTAGTTCTTGATTTCGCTAGGGTCGGATGATGGATTCTTGAGTAGCGGTTTGACCTCGGCGTGTCTCCAGTCTCCGCGGATCGTGGCCGTGGTTATTAAGGTGTTGAGCAGGGAGGTGAGTTTGTGGCTGGTCCTGCGGCTTCAAAGAATGATTATGTGGTGTGGAAAAAGGTATTTGGGAGTTCCTGACTGGACAGAGTTCAAGATGGGGTTGGTGTCCTGGCGGTGAGCAGGTTCCATGTGATCAGCGGTGAGGGTGCGTAGGCTGAGGAAGTCTGATGGCTTGGTCTGGAGTTCAAAGATTTTGTACATAGTGGGGATCTTGTTGTGGAAGATGTTAGCAAAGATGTTGTAGAGCTCCTGAGAGGGGTGATGCTGTTTCCTGTGGTTGCAGGGTTGTAGAACTCCGTGACAGTGTTGAATTGTTGTTTGCTTCAATTGGAGCTGGATTTGATGGCAGTGGCTCAGGCATCCCTCTTCTTCCTCAACAGTCGGTGATAGAGGTTTAGGGAGGTCTTGAAGGAGGTCCTGTCAATGGTATCCTTGCTTGTGCGCCATCTTCTTTCCAGTTGTTTACAGTCGTGTTTTGCTGTTATAAGTTCTTCAGTGTATATGCTGGTCTGTTTAGTGAATCTCATGTGTCTGCTGTATTTGATGGGAGCGATGCTGTTGGCGCAGTTCGTCATACAAGTGTTGAAGTTCCTGACAGCCTGGTCAAGGCTTGTGGCAGAGATGTGATTGGATGTGTTGAGTTTGTCGGTCCATTGGGTCTTCAATGCTTTGCCCCAGCTGTGGTTGGGGGCCTTATGCCAAGTGTAAGCTACGGTACAATGGCCAGTGGCTTAGAAATAGATGATGGAGTGGTCGGTCCAGGTGAGTTTTGTGACATGGTGGCACTTGACATGATATAAATGCTCCTTTACTAAACAGGATACACTCGTTGATCAAGCTTGTAATGTAAGCCATATATGTAGGATCTGCTTTATTTCTGACAGCCCCAAAAAACCTTTCATCCTTTTGAAATGAAATTGAGCATTAAGTGATTGGTGAATGCAATATGTATGACAATAAGATCCTGCCATAACAGTCCAGTCCGGAAATGTCATAAGTAAAATGCGGACAGTGATGATTGTAATATGTAATATATGATGTAGCCCAATGTGAGTAAGGGCACGTAGTGACTCCTGGACAAATGTTTGCAAGATGCACGAGTCTGTAATTGAGAGTGGCACACTAATGTCACTTCTATGTTGTTGCACTAGAAAATGCTATTTTATATATGTGTTCTATATTTTTGTCTTTAACATCTGAGTATCCTGTATAAAATTGTGATGATAGTCATGTAAACAACAGAAAATACCAATAAAGATATTTAAACTAAAAAAAAGAAGTGATTGGGGAAACTGATCCTGCACTGTCTGTGCCAATGTGAGGATAATATTGAGTGCTACAAGATACAAATAATCGTGCAAATGTAAACTACAATATGGAAATACTAGGTGGAATTGCTATAACTCTGCATATGATGTGTGTATGCAAATATCCTTCTTCTAAGGTTCAGCCTGCATTATCTGCTCCCAGCAGCCTACAGTTTTCCTTTTCTCAATATGTTCAGAGCCTCAGCGACTTTCTGTGTGTGTCAGTACCCTCTGAACATAGAGGAAAATTATTGTGCAACATGTGTTGTTAGCAAATGTGAACCCTTTCTACCAGTATTGCAGCTGGAGGTCAGCACCTCCTCAGCACAACAATATGGTTCCTAACAGAGAAGTTCTGAAGTGGCAGCCAAGGTCTAACCCTTTATCTGTCATGAGTTCCATCTCATAGAACTCAAGCTTCAATGAATTCCAGGCTACACTATAATTTAATGTCATGTGGTAGCAAAGCAGATAGATGATGAAGCTTACCTCCGGTTATTTGTCTTCAATGGATACAGTTATTTTATGTTAGGTCATATTATGTTATGTTATGTTAGATCAATTTGTATAGCACACTAACCACGCATGAGGGTATCAAGGTGCTTTTGACGGTGGGTCGGCAGCTGTCTCCCTGGAGAGGATATTCGAAGAGCCAGATCTTCAGCTTCTTGTGGAACTCAAGAAGCGATGAGGATGCTCTGATGTGAAGTGGAAGTTTGTTCCATGCTTTGGGGGGGAGATGTATAAGAATGTGCGACCTCCAGCTCTGTTTTTTTGTGAATGCTTGGTACCTGTGCTTGGGAGTGCAGTGAACAGAGGTACCTGAGAGATAGATGGAAGTATATGCAGCTATTGAGGTAGGCAGGGTCTATGTTGTGTGGTGCTTTGTATATGTGTGCGTGAGGAGTTTGAACTGAGTGCCTTTTTGTATTTGGAGCCAGTGAAGTTCTTAGAGGTGTATGGTGATGTAGGTGCATCAAGGAAGATTGAGGATGAGTCTTGGGGGAGGGTTTTGGATGATTTGGATTCTGTTGAGAAGCGTTTTGATGATTCCTGCTTAGAGTGTGTTGCCATAGTTAAGTCTTCTGGTGATCAGGCCCTGAGTGACTGTTTTCCTAGTACTGTCTAGTAGCCATTTGAAGATATTCTGCAGCATTTTCAGGATGTGGAAATAGGTGGTGATCACTACCTTTACGTGGGCGCTCATGTTGAGCTCAACATCTAAGAAGATACCTACGTTTCTGGCATAGACGTTGGGGGGGTAGGTGTGGAGTCAAGGACTGCTGGCCACCAGGTGGCGTCCCAAGCAAAGGATTTCCTATCGAAGATCACCACTTACATTTTGTCTGAGTTAAGATTGAAGCAGTTAGATCCTATCTATTTGACTACTGAGGTCATGCAAGTAGCAAAGTTGTTTTTTGTTGCAGGGTTCTTGTCCGACAATGAAATTATAAATTTGGGGTCATTTGCATAGGACAGTACGTTGATGCTGTATGATATGATGAGGTCGGCCAGAGGGGTCATGTAGATGTCAAACAGTATCGGACTGAGAGATGATCCTTGAGGGACTCCTCAGATCAGGCTCATGGCTTCCAACGTGTAGGGTGGCATGCTGAGCTTTTGTGTGTTTCTTGCAAGGGAGGGGCAGATCCAATTTAGGGCGGATCCTGGGACGCCTGTTTCATGTAGTCTTCTGATCATGTTGGCGTGGGAGATCATGTCGAATGCCACTGACAGAGAGATTGAGCAAGATGAGGGCCGCTGTTTCCCCTAGGTCAAGGATCATCCTGATATTGTCTGTAAAGTGATGAGGGCGGTCTTGTGCTGTGGTTCAGTCTGGCACCTGATTGCGTAGCATCTAGGAAGTGGTGTGTGTCGAGGTAGAGGGAGAGTTGCTTATTGATGGCTTTCTCCTTGACCTTGTCTGGACAGGGTAGTAGGGAGATTAGGTGGTAGTTTGCTAGCTGGATTGGATCTGCTGTAGTTTATTTAGAAGTGCATTGACTTCTGCATGTTTCCAGCCCTGAGAGAATATTGCACTGATGATGGAGGTGTTCAGCATGTGGGTGAGTTTTACTGATTGTTAATGTGTTCATGTTGTAGATGTGGTGAGGGCTGTCCGTCGGTGCCCAAGAGTGAATTTTCACCCATGATTTTGGCTGTATCTTCTATTTTGATTGTTTTCAATGTAGTGAGGGTGTTTCTGAGGTTGTTTGTCGGTAGGATGAGGGTGAGGATGGAGGGGTCTGGTTGAGGGTCAAAATTGGACTCTAATTTGTGTGGACTCTAATTTGCTTCAAAGTTGAAAGATCCTCACACCATTAATAGATCCAGAAGTGCAGAAGTTCATGTTCCCTTAAAAGCAGTACTTAATTATTTAAATAAAAAGTGTAGGAGCCCAGAATATTGTTCAAATGTCTGAGGTTGGGGCTACTGAAGGTCAGGGGTGCTGAATACCAAGGCTGCATAGTCTTGATTCCACCAGCCTCTTTCATCTAACACAAGACACTCCCTGCCCCTTTATCTCACTCTTTCATGTTATTTTTGATCCCTTTCTTCTTTTTCTTTTTATTTATTTATTTATTTTTTAATTTATTTTTTTGTTCCTCATATTGCGAATTTTTATGTGAATGGAGTTTTAGGTTTCTGCCTCTGATTTTATTTACCGGAGTGGCCCCTTGATCTTTCGTATTTGGGAAGTTGCCAAATTTTTCGAATTTCTCAGAGGAGTATCCTTAAACCATTACATATTGGTAGATCTGGTTTGCGATAGAGGTAAGAGCTAGCCACCTTGACTACTCGACAAGTATTTTACTTGTCCACCAGATGTCATTTCGCATTAATCATTGGACCGTTTGTACCAACCCTGTATTGGAGTCTAGATAGTTTTCCATGATTTCCCAAAAATTAAATCTTTTAGAGATAGTTCCCTTTCTGTCTAATTTGTTAACCCTTATTGCAGAATTCATCCATGCTCCATGTGTTGGAGGAGATACACTAACCCAGTTGATACATATCTCCCTCCTTGCCAGTACCATTAGCACAAAAAGAAGGTTCTCTTGACATTTGGTTAATCTCCCTCCATCTTTAGTGTCTTCTATCCCAAAAAGAGTTAGAGTTGTACTTACAGTTAGTTGTTTATTCATGATCATGCTCACGGTCTTACCAACTTCTTCCCAATAACCTTCCAGAGATGGGCAGTTTTTAAACATGTGGACATCATCTGCCTTTTCTTTCCCACATTTCAGGCATTTTTTTACGCCGGCATTCTTGAACTTGGAAAGCTTTTTCGGAGTCCAGTATGCACGATGTATTGTGTATAAGTGATTCCTTTTCAAAGCCGCTGACTTTAAGGTTGACCAACATTTTCCTACAGATTTTTCCCAAATATTATCCAGATTGGCTATTTGTAGATCTTTCCCCCAAATTTCGTCCTCTATCTGTGTATCTCTATTTGCTGCTTCTATAAGGGCCCAGTACCATTTTGCAATTTCTTTGTTGATTTGTGAGTTTTTTACAATTTCTTTTTCCAGATTTCCGATGTCTTGATTGTTTATAGGGATGGTTCTGGCCCAGCTTGACATTTGATAATATTTGAATTTGGAAATAGAGTCATTGGTGATATTTTGCAGTTCTTCCCACGTGACCAGGGAAGATCCTTTTAGTAGCTGACCCCAATAGTTAATATTGGCTAGTTTTAGGGGGTTTGTCATTGAGTCTTTTAGGCATTCTGGGGTTCCTGGTGATTCCCAAATGGGGGCCATTGTACTGTAATATTGAATGTTCAGGGCTCTTCTAATTTGCGTCCACAACTTCGCTGCCTCTCTTAAAGTCTTCAGTTTTATTTTTTTTAAGTATTTTGGATGTCCAAACTTGAATAAGAAGTGATCCACTGACTCGGTCAGTACTTGCAAGTATTTTGGATAATAATGATGAGTTTTGAGCAATGTCCGTATGTTTTTAAACTGAAACGCCTTGTAATATTCCGTTAGGTCTGGGCTTGCTAATCCTCCATCTTGTTTACCTCTTCTGAGTTTCTTCCAGGATATCCTCGTTCCCTTCGAGGCCCATATAAAGCTGGCGATTTCCCCCTGTGGTTTTTTTAGAAGGGCTTTTCCAAATTCCAAGGGAATGGTGTTGAACAGATATGTATACTTGGGCAAAATCGACATTTTAATAATATTTGATCTTTCAATAATACTAAGTGGGAGGCTGGACCACACTTTAAGTAATTTTCTCACTTCTCCTGCCACTTTGTTTATGTTACGCTGTGTAATCTTCTCCAGATCGTGATTTACTAAGATTCTTAGATATTTTATTTCCTTCTTGATGTTTGAATTCTTGAAATGTGTATTCCAGGTCATTATTTCAGTTTTAGAATGATTTACTAGGTAGCCTGAGATCTTTCCAAACGTACTTATGATCTCTTCTATGGTTGATTTGGAACTAACATAATCTTTTGTAAAGATCATCAAATCATCTGCATACAATGCGATCTTTTTTTCCCAATCATGATACGTAAACGGGATTATTTCTTTAGTGTTTCTTAGCTTGTTTGCTAACGGCTCAATATATAAGTTAAAAAGCAGGGGTGAGAGAGGGCATCCCTGTCTGGTTCCTCTACCTATAATCACGTCTTCTGTCAGGCTGCCATTAACTAGAATTTTTGACCTTGGTGTTTTGTATATTTCTTTTATGGCGTGCATAAACGGTTGGCCTATGTTGTTCTTATCCATGACTTTCTCAAGAAAGAACCAGTTTACTCTATCGAAAGCCTTAGCCGCATCAACGGTAAGTATTGTGAGCGGGATTTTCTCTTGTGTGGCAATGTCAATAGTACTTAGGAGTTCATGTGTAATTTCATGCAGTTGTCTTCCTTTAATAAATCCTTTTTGCTCCTTATTTATAAGTTGGGACATTACCCTTCCTAGCCTGGCTGCCATAATTTTTGTGAAGATTTTGTAATCTGCATTAATCAGCCATATAGGCCGATACGACTCACATCTATTAGGGTCCTTGCCTGGTTTTAGTATGACAGTTATTACGGCGTCATTCCAGGAGTCGGGGATTTCATTTTGTTGTTTGAGAATCAGGTTTGCCAGGTCCGTAATGTATGGTGACAGAGTGTCGTTTAATATCATATAGAGTTCGTTTGGAAGGGCGTCTGGGCCTGCTGCCTTGCCTTTTTATAGGTTTTTGATTGTCTCCTTTACCTCACTTATTTGAATCTCTTTATTCAGTTCTTCCTTTTCTTCTTCGGTTAAGGCTAAAGGTGGTATAGCATCAATATATTCATCAATCTGACTTTCTAGAGGGTTAGTATCTTCCGTGTATAGTTCTGTAAAGAATTTCTTAAACTCTTGTCTAATTTCATTCTCGTCATTACTTCGGTTCGCTTGGCCGTCTAGGTATATACTCCCTACTTTGTTTCTGGCTTGATCTGTTCTTAATTTCCACGCAAGCCACTTTCCACAACCTTCTCCATATTCATGATTTCTTAATTTGCTTGATTCCCATTTTGTACGCACTCTGTCTTCTAATGTATCCTCAAGTTTTTCTTTCTGGCTTTGCCTCTTTCTTCCCAATTCCTTTTTCTTGGTTATGTCTTGTTCTTCTTTTAATTCGGCGTCTAGGGAATAGATGTTGTTTTCCAGATCTTTTATCTCTTGCTTCATTTTTTTATTTTTATAAGCCCCCAAACTTAGTAATTTCCCCTTAGTACTGCCTTATAGGTATCCCAAATGATCTGTTTAGTTGTACCGATTTTATTATTTTCAAAGAAATTTTCTGTTTCTATTTTAAGTTCCTTTACAATTTGCTGATCTAGTAGTATGGACCGTTCTACCGTAAATCTTTTTTGAGTTATTGTTGTCTCTACTTGAAGTGTCAGTTGAACCGCAGAGTGGTCTGATAAGTGAGCCGGTAGGTGAACTAAGTTTTTTACTCTCGGTGATAAGTCTTTATCAATGAGGAAGTAGTCAATTTTTGACCTATGTCCTCATTTTTTGTTGTGCAATGTAAAAGGCTGATTTTTTTCCCCTTTCTCTCTCCAAATATCTATTAGTTCCAGGTCTCTTTTGTATATACTAATCTACTCTCTCATTTTTGGTAAGTTTGCCTGCCTACCCGGGGGAGACCCATCGATTTTGGGATCCATTATGTGGTTAAAGTCACCTCCCAGGATAATTGGGGTGGTGGCTAGTAATAATTGAGAATAGAGTTTTCGTAAAGGGTCTGCGTCATCTAGGTTGGGCCCATAATATCCTGCTATTGTATAGGAACTATTTTCAATTCTTAGTTTCGCTATTGCCCATCTCCCTTTGCCGTCTACTTCTTCTGACTCTAGGATAGCTTTAAGTGACTTTTTAATTATTATCACTATCCCTTTGATATTACACTCTTGTGTGGTGCATATGTATCTATCTACCCATCTCAGGTTCTTTATTATTTGGCCCCATTCTTCTTTTAGTAGATGTGTCTCCTGTAATATAATTATTTCACATTCTGATGTTCTGAGGTACTCAAGAATCCTATTCCTTCTACTTTTTGTCCTCATTCCATTTACATTCCAGGAGAGAATTTTCACATTTTTACTCGTACTCCCCATCATGCTCTTTTTCTCCCTAGCGCTTCCCTCTCTCGTATACTATTTATTGCATTGTATAAAGTAGGCAACTCCTTTTCTTTTTTCCATTTTTTCTGATATTTGAGGATTTTTGTCTCTATTTTTTCTCTATTTTGCTCCCCACCCTTGTTCTGATTTATGTATTTTTTGTATTTTCTTTTTGATGGTTTGTTTTTACCCTCCCTGGGGAAGCCTCCGTCTTCTTTTCTTAGGGTTATCTTCCTAACCCTTTATGGCTCCTTTACCCCTGACTCTTGACATGTATGTGTTTGAAAATTTTATTTCTACCACGCCGTACACCATTACTCAACTTTTTTGTTTTTGTACTACATCTGGGACTTAAATATATGATTGAAAGGATTTCTTCTTTATCTTATCGGCTCTTCAGACATAATTTTTTCTCGCATTAGTTTTAAGAGAGATTTTACTTCCTCTGGGTCCCTTATGTTTCTCATTTTGTTTCGCCACATTATCCTTAACGAAGGAGGGAACTTCATCTGAACCGTTGCTCCAAGTTGTTGTAGTTCTGACATTAGGTTCCCTAACTCCCACTGTCTATTTTGGGAGGCTTTAGGCATGTCTGATCTAATTTTAAAAGACCAGTTATCTTTGTTAAAGTTACCTTTTTTCAGTGCCTCTCCTAGGATTTTTTCTTTTAAAACATAGGTTTTGAAGTTCACAAGTATTTTTCTTGGTGTTTTTCTCTCTTTATTCTTAGTGAATGGATCTCTATGAGTTCTTTGTATGTCTTCTTCGAGCGACGCTCTGTCCGCCCATGGGAAATGCTCTGATAGTAATTCCACCACATATTTTTTAATATCAGAACCTTCTTGATTTTCTGGCACATTTAATATCCTTATGTTGTTTTTTCTAGCTTGGTTCTCAAGCGATTCCATCTTCTCGTGCATTGTTTTGCTTTCTTGCTTCAGGGAGTTTATCTCCTTTTGGTTTTCTTCCACCTTCTTATTTAAGGTGCCAACTTCGCTCTCTATAGCGGTCACTCTATTTCCCAATGCATTGAGTTTGTTGTCTAACTTCTCACATGCTTCTTGAATTCTATCTTGCTTGGCTTCTGATATGGTGAATTTCTCTCTCATCTCCGTCCATATTTTCTCAAGGAGTTGATCTGTGTGGCTTTTCAGAGTACCATCTCCCATTTTTTGTAATTCAGGCTCGAGCATGCCGTTTTCGTCTTCTATTGTTTCTTTCCTTATCTCTGTGATACCAGTATCTTTAGCGCCCCCGGTTGCCATGAAGCTCTCTGGGAGGTCGATATTTGCTTCTTCTTCCCTATTTACCTCTCTGGTTGTCGAGAAAGTCAGCTTAATTAGTGTCGTCTTATTCTTACTGCTAGCTGGAGGTATTTTTTCGCGGTCTAGGTTTTCTTGTGAGTTCTGTCGTGGGACATGTAATACTGGAGAGGGCAGGATTTTTTGCTGTGTTAGGGTAGGGCGTTCTAGTGTTGAATGTATTGATAGCTGTTCCAGCTCCTCAGTATATGAGTTTTGTTTTTGCTGGACTTTAAAGTAGGTTCTTAGCGATGGTGTTATCTTGATTTTTTTTTTCTGTGATATGTCAGTTCTGCGTTAAGTGGAAGTTTTTTCATTTTCGTTTTCACTTTCAGTATTTGCTTTTAAACTCTCTTTAGGTGGCTTTCTGACTCTTTTTTTTATCTCTCTGGGGGAGATTCCTTTTGGGTATTGTTCCTGCTTAAGAAAGTTCCTGTTTCGCAGGCTATAATTCGATATAACCTGCCTTTCTTGTTTGCTCGGTGCACCCACCAGCTTATTTTCTGTATTTTCTGTATTTACTTTCAAGTCTTCTGCTGTTTTAGTTAGTACGGGAGCTTCTTTACATTCTTTACATTCGTTACACCCACTCTCTCCTCCCTCCTCTGTGCCTCTTAAACTAGCGCTCATATGCCTCAGTATCTTGATCTTTCCTAACTTTCCAGGTCTTCTCTCACTTGTTAGTTTTTGGTGTTTGAGTATATATGCACTCCTGAAAAAATTATCCCACTTGCCTCTTTTAGTGTTGTGGTCCGGTCTGTCCGGTCTGTCTTCACTACCTTCACTATCTTCACTGCTGCAGTCACATCCCTCGCCTCGGCCGCCTCTCCGCAGCTCCCCCGCCCTTTCTTCTTTTTCACAGTCATTCCACTTTCCTGTTCCTCCTTCTTCCCCTCTTTTGTGCTTTTATCTCTCTTGCTTTGTATCAACGTCGGCTGAGGAACACTAAGTTCCCATTCCAAAAATAAGTGCCAGTGGGCCCCCTTTTGAAACAGCGGGCTCAAATTAAGCACTCGATAAAAGCTTATTACACTTATGATTTCATAGGGTAGGTCGTTGCATGTGCCTTATTTGTCTTAACTACTCGTGGCTTGTGGGGCATCCCTGCAACACAAGAAGGCATTTTGCTGTAGGGAAGTTGTTAGAACCCCGTTCAGAGGGTCGCAGGGCAAGCAGGATCCACAGGCCTCAAACCAGAGGTCGAGACCTTCTTTTACTTCTGATGTCCCAGGGCCCTACCTACTATGGGCACTTGACTCGCAGTGGTATCGCAGGCCCAGCACGCCAAGGTTTCCCAGGAGGAGGTAGACACAGAGTGGTGAACACAGGCTCACAACTCAAACTACGTTCAGCAGCAGCAATAAATTGATTGTGCAGTCAAATACTTGCTTTTATGAAAAAGGAGTATTTATAAGCAAAACATAGTAAAATATGACATTCACAAATAATACACACGGTCCACTAAGGTCAAGGCTCTAGTGTTTTATAACCAGCTCCCACCTGTCTAGCGATAGTGGTTATTCCCCATTCACTATATGTGACATTCAGGTTAAGCCCCTCTAGTAGAAGCACTTTATGGCAGGCAAGTTCCCCGATCTTAGTCAGTCTTATCCTCACAAGCAGGATAGGAGCAACCAGAGTCTTTGAATGTGCCTTTTGCAAAAAATGTGATCACAACATGAATTAGGGATAACTGCAGTATTTAATTTCAGCCGGTCGTTTCGGGTGCTCTGCACATGCACTTATGTCAGTTTGCCACACAGTGGTGCTGTTTGTCTAATTTAGAGATTAGCACTTCAACAATAGTTTATTAATTCAATATGGATTAAAAATGATTGATATCTGCTGCCCAAGTCATTCTAATATATTTTGGGGCCTGAAAAAGTATCAGTTGTCACACTTGTAGTTGTGTGATGGCAGTAGCTGTGTTAGTACTGTCATGTCATTGTCAACGCTGGCAGGGGCAAGCTGCAGTGACCTCTTGACAAGGGCCCCAACACTTACCTTTTTACAAAGTAAGTACTGTTTAACTGATTGTTTTGTTGGTGTTTTAAGGATCTCTTGTGTAAATTGAGATTATTAATTATTACGGGAGAACATCATTCAGAATAGTTTGTGGTTTTTGTACTAGATTGCAGTAGAGGTGATTACATATATTATAATTGGAATTGGTTAATAAATTTGAAAATCCATTCTGAGAGCTGGCGAATTTGGTAAATTTGTTTGCCCAGTTTGAAATTTCAAGATAACTGTTAACTGGCCATAAGTGATTTGCACGATAATCCTAACCGGATTTGGTCATCGAATGAACTCTTATATATTTGTAAAAGTTATGTATTTAATCTACCATTGACAAGGAGAATGTAAGAGGAATGACTACAGAACACTCCCAATAAACATGTCAATTATACCGAAAATCTAAAGAGAGTGTTAGAAGGAAAAGCTCTTTCAAAGTTATTGTTGAAAGGATAGAACCATACAAGATCAGGTAGTGCCAAATTTGAACTATGTTGCATACCTTGATGAAATCCCAAAAACGAACTTGATGGTGATGATGGTATATTTTGCATTTCATTATTGTTCACTGCCACACATAAACAAACAATAGGAACAGAGGTACACTGCAATCATGCACACTTTTCTACCGGTAGGAAACAATGTTCATGTGAATCCCCATGCTAAGGCCGCAGACTCATAAGCAGTCATGCAGAGTCCTTTGCTAATAGTCACAGGGGTCAATAAATAAAAACAAAGTATAAACCTCTCCCACAGGCACTTTGTGCCACAGCTAGCAAGACTGAAGATCCCAAATGTTTAATCACTCTTAGAGTCCCTGTAGACAATCGTCATCCTTTCTTTTTTCCCTAGTGCAGTGACCGCATATCTGATTCGCTCTAGAAGACTCACATACTGTCTCCAGCTGCTTCACTGTAGATTTGTGCTCACAAAGATTCCAACATAGTTCACAGAAGGTGCAACTTCTTCTGATGAGCTCAGCAAATTCTGTTTCTTGGCTGCAAGGGGATCTTACTCAGCATAGTTCTCTCTGATAGCACACTCATACCTAGTTTGTGTATTTGCCTAATGCCACAGACACTCTTGCCACACTTGCTGCAGTCATTTAGCCCAACCAGCCCAGCACTGCACCAACATCCATCAGATGCATCATTTGAAATTTGATTTTAAAGGATGGACTTGTGTTGGAATGGAATAATCATGATTACCTCAACTGAAATGATGTCTGGATCCCTTCTGATGATTTTTGTTGTCATGGCAAACACGGATCATGCATGTGCGCCATGACATCGGCCTCTTTCACAGATTGCTGTTTTGTTTTACCCAGTGGGGCGCCCAAAGCGCTAGACTCATAGTGGTGCAATGCTACTGCATTTATCAGGAGTTAAGCGCTATTCATAGAAACCCAGATCTCTTGACTAGGGGTCAATGTATGATTTATTCAGCATTCCGTCCATCATTTGTTTGCGTAGCACTTTTCACCCTAAGTGGGATGGGTATGCCCAGAAGTGGGTCCCTTGCTCACTGTGCCACTGGATTCAAGCTAGCCTGACTGATGAAGGGTAATACACAGAAACCGGTCTCAGGATGCTTGTTTCCGGTCCAGGGAGGACCTGGCTTGGAAGTTCATTCTGGAGTGTTCCCATGAGGCAGGGGATCAATACTGATTTGCATATGGCTGGGTCTAAACTGGGGTGGCATGGTGAGCAAAAGAACAATGGATTTAACCCAGATCGCTTGACTGGAGGTGAATGTATGATTTATTGTGCATTCGGTCCATCATTTGCTTGCGTAGCATTTATCAGGAGTTAAGCAGCGTGAATGCAGAGGTGGAAGAATACTGTGTAGTAATCAGTAGGAATAAACAGGCTTTTTTACCTGTGTTACAGAAGTGAGACCTACAGGCTCACTCATTCAAAGTTTCTCTGCTGTGTGCTTAACTCAGTCTTGGCTTACATTGATTTGGTGTGCAGAGCTGTGCAACGTCTGTGTTATAAATGTGATTGGTGTATTTGTGCCAGTGAATGGTACAATACAGGTATGGTGTTGTGTTGTGAAGTGAGTGTATATTGTGTTGCATGTGTGCCTCTAAATGGTACAATACATGGACGATTCTGGGTTGCATTTTGGGAAACCCAGGCCTAACTGGAGGAGCATGAGGAGCTAGGGAATCATTAAAGACGGTTTTGTGAATTGCTGCATTCTTGTGAGATGGGTGGGACACATTGGAGGAAAAGAGAGACAAACTCTTCAGTACATTTCAAATGGTGTTCTCTGATTCAAAGAAGTGTCACTAGAAAGATGCCTGGGCACATCTCCGGAAGGAAATGGGACTGATAAGAGAATCATAAAGAATATGGCTAAGGCCCGGGGTAACTTTTTGATACACAAATCACTGTGGCTAACATGCAGGTGTAAACCGCTGGTCAATCCCATGGCTTTTGTTGTGGGGCTATTAGACTTGGAGTTGCTCCTTCTGTGACTGTACCTTTCTGGTAGAAGGGCCGGGCAGAGGACATTTCATTAGAAGGCAGACCGTCAACATAAACTTCTAAGACTCAGAATCGAAATCACGTTTGGTGTCTGGAAATGGACTATAAGATGAAGCACTCGAGGCCTCAAAGCTGTCAGCTGTAAAGCATCCAGTCGGGCTGTGCAATGAGAAGTTCTGCAAAACTTCTGCATGTGACTGGGACTGGGGACCAAAGCCTGAACGTCTCCCAGCTTGTGAGGAGCATCATCCAGGGACTTCAAGACCACCTGCCCCCGGACCCTGAAGCACCAGTGCCTGCCTGCCTGCTTGCCAAGACCAGTGTGTTCTGTGAGGAAGAGGAGAGAGCTGAAGGGAGAGAGGACCAGTGAGGGATCCTAGTAATTGGATTCCTGCACCGATGTGTGAGGAGGTGGCTGCTGCACCGATTGGGCCATTGCCTATGTGCAGGGATAAGTCGGTGACCTCGTATGCCAGGTCGGTCTGTTGTGAAGAAGAGTGTTGCTGTGCCGATTGGACCATCACCCGTGTGCAGAGCTAAGTCAGCGACCCCCTAAGCCTGGTGGGATCAACAGGAAGAGGGCTGCCATGCTGATCGGCCTGTAGCCTGTGTGTGGAGTTAAGCTGATGACCCCATATGCCCAGTGGGGTCACCATGATAATTACTGCAGTGCCTATTGGGCCATAATCCTGTACAAAGCGGCGTCAATGACCCTGTATGCCAGAGATGGCCGTTGGAGATAGACAAGGAGCATGATGACCTGAGCAGGACTGAGTCCTGACTAAGGACCAGCGCCTGGAGCATTACAACCACCCCTCCACCTGTGGGGAGGATCCCAAGAGACTTATCAAGTATAGGAGGAGCATAGAGGCCTCTGCCTCCGCTGGTCCACGAGTGAGAAACTCAAGAACGCCTGTCTGTTGCCCCTCATAGGCTGTGTGTGAGACCTTACCAGAGACACCCTGAACCCAGTCCTAGGATGCTTGTTTCTAGTCCAGGGAGGACCTGGCGTGGCAGTTTGGGCTGGACTGTTCCCATGGGGAACAGGGACAAGACTGATTTGTGTATGACTGGGTCTAAACTGGAATTGCATGGGGAGCAATGAAATGATGAATTCAGGCCCAGATCTCTGTGCTGGGGTGAATGCATGACATTATTCAGCACTCTTTTCAGTAATTGTTCTTTTTACATTTGTCTCCCCGAGTGGGACGGGTACGCTCAGGCATGGGTCCTGTGCTCTCCATGTCACTGGAGTCAAGCTAGCCTGGCTGATACCCCAAAAACGGTCCTAGGGTGGTTGTTTCCAGTCCAGGGAGGACCTGACCTGGAAGTGCGGGCTGGACTGTTCCCATGGGGAACAGGATCAAGACTGATTTGCTTATGGCTGGGTCTAAACTGGAATGGCACGGGGAGCAAGAAAATGATGGATCTAGCCCCAGATCTCTGTACTGGGGTGAATGCATGACATTGATCAGCATTCTGTCCATCAGTTGTTATTTTTGCAGTGATCACATTTTTGGCAGTAACCAACTCAATGAAAACGAAGTCAGCATGTGCCTTTAGAGTTCAAGCAAATTAAAATCATTCAGAACTGAATCACGAATAAAAATCTGATCCTGCTTTTATATCCAATGATAAACATTAAAATTGAATTAATTCTTGTGTTTTTAAATAAATATACTTAATTGATACAGCTAACATTTCTTCATGAAAAAACGAATTGCTGCTGACGAGGCCTGCGTCAGAGGCAGGCCCTCTCCGCAGGAGCCTTAGCCAAACAAAAGGATCACCTTCAAGCTCCTCACCCATGCACACAAGGCACTTCTCAACACAGAACTGGCATACCTCAACAGACAACCCACCTTTTACACCCCCAACCGCCAGCTCCGGTCCACTGACCTCGCCCTCGCCACCATCCCCCGCATCCGAAGAACGATCACCGGCGGCAGATCGTTCTCCCACCTCGCCGCCAAGATCTGGAACTCCCTCCCCATCCTCCTACAGCAGACCTAGGACCTGCTAACCTTCCGAAGAATACTCAAGACCTGGCTGTTCGAGCAGTAACAGGATTCCCCCCCCACCCCCAGTGCCTTAAGACCCTCAGGGGTGAGTAGTACGAACCAACACAAATGTTCTGATTGATTGATTGATTGATTCGTGATTTTCTGCTTCATTGCAGAACACATTGTGACTGCACAAGAGTGACTCAGAAATTACCAGGACCTGCAAAACATGAAGACACTTCAGTCAAAGAGAACTGAAACTGTTTCGTGTCTGCACTTAAATTAGTGTCTGTTAAAAGCGTAGGCGAAGAAAATGTATCATTTTATGGAAGAATTAACAATCTGTCAATGTCATGGAGATCTGGGCTGCCTGGGAAAGTACCAATAAACTGCTAACCGGCTGATCACCCAGGGAAAAAATTCGACGGAATACATATGCATGCTTTTAAATGTGTTATTTAAAACGAAATTTCGACAATTAAAAATACATTTTCTTTCTAATGAATGGGTTTTGGCAAGTTGACTAGCCAACCAATTAGCTAATTAACACTCCACTGCTATAAGTTTTCAATATGCAGAAATGATCAAAAACTTTGCTTAAAATAAGACATGATCCTGAATTTTTTTTTAAAACCTGCATACTTCGCTTTCCTTGTTTTGATAGTTACCTATCCATTCTGTCAGGGTTGTTCTTGTATTTTCTGGGAACAGCAGGGCGAAGCAAGCAGTCCCTGCTGAAGTCACTGAAGTCTGTATCATCAGGTCTGCCAGGAGAGGAGTCCCAAGAACAGCACAACAGAGACTCTGTAGCAAAGAACCCTGTGACTCCCAACGACCTGCTTCTCTCTTCATGTATAGTCTCCTGCCACCGTCCCGCCCCCCAGGTCAGGGGATTAGGTCAGAAGATATACTGTAGCACTGTTCGCTATATTACACAGCAAAATGCGCACCAAGAAAATACATATTATTGAGCATAATAAAGTACATTTCGTATTACTATTGTTTCGTTTTTTTGTCCTTTTTATATATGGTAACATTGCCTCATCTAATATTTCACTTCATTAATACCAGTTTAATAAACAAGTATAGCAATAAAGAGCTATGGGCCTGATATGGTATCGAGTCAGACTTGCGGTGGCGCAGCAGTGGCGGTCCACCATTTTGCTGATTACGACGTTCACTGTTGTATCAGTAGTTGACTGCTAGCTGCACCAGGGTACAGTTGTTCGCTGGCGGTGGCGCAGCTGTGCCTCAACTCAAAATGCTGAGCAGGGTCTGGCACAGTCCCGCTCAGCATATTATGAGTTTCTCCACCGCCAGCATTTAATGGCGGGTGCCCCACCATGAAAAGGCTGGCCGTGGAGTAACAAAGTGCCCTACAGGGCCCCCATGTCCCTCCTGCCATGGAGATACATTCAGGGGGGCACCACATGTGCCACCCTGGCTGTATTCCCACGAAGTTCCAGCACGGTATAGACGTCACTGTCCATGCCGTGCTATAACTTTTTTGCTGTTCCCATTGCGGTGCCTGTTTTTCCAGGCACCGCAATGGGAAAGGCAAAGGACTACTCACTGTATCACAAGTTCAGCTCATTCAACTCGTGATACGGCGGACGGTCCTTGCGCAGTTTTAGCGGTGCAGAGCCAGCACAGCTCCGCCAAACTCAAAATCAGCCCCTAAAAGATGACCAGTCGACGTTTGTTAATGAAAAGGCTTTGCCATGTTTTTAGTAATATATTGTCTTGGTTCGTGAGTTTTGGTTCGTGGGTGTTAGACATCTGTGATAAGGACATTTGGTTAAATAAACAATGCACATGTTAACCGCAAAGGTAATGAAAGAGCAGGAGTCTTTGGAAATGGTAGAAGGACCTCACAGCGATAAGGGGCCTAGTTTCAACCTGAAATTTTGGGCCCTAGTTTAGTTTATCCAAAGCTGAGCAGACTAAGGGGAGAATATAATTTATTGGGGGCATGCCACCACCGCTGGTAAACATGTGGGTGAAGAAGTAAGAACAGTAGAATGGGAGAAAAATACATTCAACTGCTCAGGTGGCAAGATATAATAATTCTGGTTGAAAATAGCACCAAACTGTAATAAAGGAGTGTGAATGCTGTAATATAGATGTGTTCCAGGTCTGAGAGCTTACAGCATATAGGGCCAGATGTACAAAATATTTATTTTGCATTTCCTAAATAGCGATTCTGTAGGAATCGTTATTTAAGGAAATACAAAATGATTTGTACAAAATTTTCGATTACCTAATAGCTATCCCTACAGAGTAGGAAGCGCTATTAGGAAATTGCAAATAGGAAATGCTATTGCATTCCCACCTATGGGCCAAATAGGAAATGGATTGCATTTCCTAAATTGCGATTCCTTGAAAGGAAATCGCAATTTAGGAAATCCAAAGCCAAGAGAGCCCCTCGTCTTAAGGCCCCCGTGGAGGCATCCCAAAATATTGTTTTCATTTTGCACATGGTTACCATCGATTTTGAGTTGATGGTAAGAGCATTTCCTAAATGCCAATTCGCATTTCGGAAATGTATTTTACATGTGCTTTAGGAATCACAAATAGATAATCCTTATTTACGTTTCCTAGATCATGGTTGCAATATGCGATTTCTATCGGGTAGAAATCGCAAGTTTTGGCCTGTTTTTTGCCTTTGTGCATCTCAAAAGGCTGTTTGGCATTTCTTAGCGGATCAAAATTTCATTGGCCCATTAAGAAATGCAAAAAGCTTTTGTACCAATGGCCCTTAGTCTGTATAAATGACCATTGGGTCACAAAGACTGTGGAAGCACACCTAATTATTGAGTGGTATGAATAACTGGTCAGAATCCTGTTGGACGTGATGAGTAACTTATACTGCAATGGCAGAGAATACAGAAAGATAAGACTTCGGAGATGTTATTCAGCTCCGAAAAGCATAAATAGTGCCTGGTGCTAGGAGGAACACCTAATTAAAAAGAGCGCAAATATTTAGAGAGGTAAGTTTCAAATGTTATTTCAAAGCAAATCTCTAGATTGTTTATCAATTTGGAAACACGCAATGCGGAGCAAGATTCACAAGTAGGCAGAGGAGAAGCTGATTTGCCACAATTCCTGAATTATTTAGGAATGAATTAGCATGCCTGAAATGGTTTAGTCACTTTATCAAATTACTAGCAGTCCGTCCTGACGTTGTCCGGGAGCAATCAGGCTTCTGGGCCCCCGCCCGCTCCGACGTTGTCTCAGGCTTCAGGGCCCCCGCTCTCCCCGACGTTGTCCGTTGGTCCCCCAGGGCGCACCCGCCACTTTCAATGCCCCCAATGAGCCGCACACGGGCCGCTTCACCTACCTCAGCCGCCGCTCCTCCCCGCCTGTCCGCCGCTCCTCACCGCCTGTCCGCCGCTCCTCACCGCTCCTCCCCACCTGTCTGCCGCTCCTCCCCGCTCTCATGTCTGCCGCTCCTCCTCGCGCTCCTGTACGCCGCTCCTCCCCGCGCTCCTGATGTCAGCACGCACGTCGCGGCCGGCGCTACTTCCAAGGGACTACTTTTTTTTAATCGTAAATATTTTAAAGAACGTATATTTTATTTTTTTATATAGCCTATGTCCATCTGCAGACCCTGACAATTACAACGATGTATCGGGTGTTTGGATTGATGCTGTGGTTCCTGAGTTTACCCGCCTCAAAGGTTCAAAGTTCTCTCTTTATAATAGTAGTATAGATATATATATATATATATATATATATATATATATATATATATATATATATATATATATATATATATATATATATATAAAGTCTAAACAGGAAGCCCCAAATTAAAGCAAAGCCACACGAAGTTCAGATCAGCACGTTTATTTGCATCCATTTCACTGCTCGCTCCTTGACAGCTTTCAGAGCAATCTTTGAACGTGTAAAGCCTGACGCGTTTCAGGAAATAATCCTTTCTTCAGAGGCATTGTTCACGAAGGGCTGGAAGAGCAGTTTTTGGCCGCGTCTGCTCATATAATCACTGGCACCTGCCACAGTGGGCGTGGCTAAATCGCAAAGCCTTCTGTGCCTTGTAGTAAGCTAGCCCTCTTCCCACAGTGGGGCCACTCAACAGTCCTTGCAATTTGAACCAAGTATTCACCAAGTGGAGTAAAGTAAAGCACTGTAAGCCCTCAGATTGCGCTTTGCAGCAGTGAATTCGTGCTCAAGGCAGCACCACCTGCATTGGAGCTGCTCTTGTCTTCGTTCCGTCTTTGCAAGCCCCTTCTCAGAGCCAGCACGAACCCTTCGTAAGGTGGGCTTCGCTTCTCGACTGGGCAAACAGCCGATATCCATAAAGTCTAAACAGGAAGCCCCAAATTAAAGCAAAGCCACACGAAGTTCAGATCAGCACGTTTATTTGCATCCATTTCACTGCTCACTCCTTGACCGCTTTCAGAGCAATCTTTGAACATGTAAAGCCTGACGCGTTTCAGGAAATAATCCTTTCTTCAGAGGCATTGTTCCCGAATGGCTGAAAGAGCAGTTTTTGGCCGCATCTGCTCATATAATCACTGGCACCTGCCACAGTGGGCGTGGCTAAATCGCAAAGCCTTCTGTGCCTTGTAGTACGCTGGCCCTCTTCCCACAGTGGGGCCACTCAACAGTCCTTGCAATTTGAACCAAGTATTCACCAAGTGGAGTAAAGTAAAGAGCTGTAAGCCCTCAGATTGCGCTTTGCAGCAGTGAATTCGTGCTCAAGGCAGCACCACCTGCATTGGAGCTGCTCTTGTCTTCGTTCCGTCTTTGCAAGCCCCTTCTCAGATCCTGCACGAACCCTTCGTAAGGTGGGCCTCGCTTGTCGACTGGGCAAACAGCCGATATCCATAAAGTCTAAACGGGAAGCCCCAAATTAAAGCAAAGCCACACGAAGTTCAGATCAGCACGTTTATTTGCATCCATTTCACTGCTCGCTCCTTGACAGCTTTCAGAGCAATCTGCGGCCGGCGCTACTTCCAAGGGACTACTTTGTTTTTAATCGTAAATATGTTAAAGAACGTATATTTTATTTTTTTATATAGCCTATGTCCATCTGCAGACCCTGACAATTACAACAATGTATCGGGTGTTTGGATTGGTGCTGTGGTTCCTGAGTTTACCCGCCTCAAAGGTTCAAAGTTCTCTCTTTATAATAGTAGTATAGATAGAAAGATGCCATTTCCAGTGTGAGCAGTAAAGTAAGACATATACTACTTCCTTGGCAAAAAATTCTCTGGAGAGTTAGATGCCTTGTTTGAAAAACTGGTTACTTACCTGTGAAGCCATTGAGGCCTTTATTTTGACCTAAACAGGAGGAGGCTCGCCCTGCCAACCACCCCAATTAAATTAAGAAGCAGGCATGAGGACCCACCCATTAATAGGATGGCAGTGTTCCTGACTTCATCAGTCCGCACTCAGCAGATACCATGCACAGATCAGGAAAGCGGCCCTCGTGCTCAGACTCAAATCCTGTTCCAACTCTGTCAAAAACTCTTAAACATCATCAAGGATTTCACCAACCCAACAGCAGCCACCAACATCATCAACTCCTTACAGATCCTCTGCAGAGACCTTTTAGACTTCTTTCCAACAAAATATTCAAGATCTACTCCAACTTCACACCCCAACCCACTGTAAAGGACATCATCATGCAACCACCTACCACCAACAGGAGCACCTACCTCCTAACGAACTAGAGCCCCCTCATCACAGATGACACTGCCAGAATCATGCAGACCATCCACTCGGGGTCCACCTCAGAATCCTGCCCTCACCACATGTACAACCTCGGAAATACACCGATCAGCATGGGCCTCACCACTATCATCAGCTCCTCCATCCTTAGTGGAAACTTCTCGGACAGCTGGAAACACGCGGAGGTCACTACCCTCCTGAAGAAACCCTTGGTTAACCCAAAATATGTCAGCAAATACAGGCACATCGCACTCCTACCCTCCCCAGCCAAAGACCTGATGAAAGAGATCAACAAGCAGATCTCTGTACATCTTTTTTTATATATATTTAAACCCCCTTGTGCAGTAGGTAGTTGCATCACAGGCAGTTTAACCCTTGATACTTTCTTTCCGCAGACAAATTCTCTAAACAAAGTTTCTATTTCTTTAAAAAAGACAAGTTTATCTTAATTGGGACATTGGTAAAAAGAAATATAAGCAACGGAAGTATGGACATTTTAATTAATGAAACTCTACCCACTACCGATAGGGGGAGTAAAAGCCATTGTTCCAGAAGGCTCTTAATTTTTTCTTTTGTTCTTAAATAATTCAATTTATATAGCTGTTGGAATTGACTAGACATAAATATTCCAAGATATCTGATAGGATCTAGCTTAGCAGGTTGTGCTCTCAAGCAAGAAGGAAGAAAGTTCAAATCTGTATTGAGGGCAAGAACTTCAGTTTTGTTAGAATTTATTTTATAGCCACCAATTAACTCAAAATTCCTAAATTCCCTTAAAACCATTTCAAGGGTGTCTTTTTCGGGCATCAAATATAAAATATTATCGGCCGCAAAAAAGTTTCAGCTTTGGCATACCGGAGATAGGGGATTGAATAGCAGCATTATTTTGCACTTTAATTACCAAAGGCTCTATAAAAAACTTAAAAAGCAATTGCGAAAGCAGACAACCTTGTCTTGTACCATGGTTTATTTTTGATTCCTGCTCGTTTTGAATTTATTGCTACCAGAGCAGTGGCTTCTTGATATATGTTCCATTGCATATTAATAACCTGAGAGGGAATGATCTATGTACATCTTGAATAGCACCACCTCCTGGGCTCCACTCAATCAGGGTTCCGCAGCAACCACAGCATGGAAACTACCCTCCTGGCAGCAACAGACAACATCTGGACAGAGGAGAAACCACAGCTTTCATTCTGCTTGACCTCTTGGTGCCGTTCCACACCGTCCCCCATAGTACCCTCATCATCAGACATCAGGAATAAGGAATCAGGAATCCAAAGGCCTGCCCTTAATTGTATCACTTTCTTCCTTTCCAACAGGACACATTGATCCAGACTCTCCGCTTTCACCTCAGAACACAAGAAGCTTGTCTATGAAAACCCCCAAGGCTCCTCCTTCAGTCCAACCCTGTTCACCCACTATATGGCACCACGACGGGGAAATACATTCTTTCCCTTGAGGTAGCAGGAGTTGGATCATCCAGTATAGTGTCACTTGGCAGAACACACACACACACGCACACCCTAGACACTTAATTTAGGGGATGCATAGTAGGAGTACTCCAGATTTCTATATTGTTTTATATGCTTGCATGTACACATTGTTTTAGCACGATGGTGGAACTTTTCATTCTGTTCACTGTCCTAATACATTTAATAACTTTCATTTGCTTCGGTCTATTGATCATTGCACCACATATATTTTATACATAAATCTCATTAATTCAATAAATATTGAAAATGTCCCACTGGGTATTTCTTGTATATGTCTCTGAGAGAAAGAGAGCACGAGTGACTGAGCAAAAGGGTCTTAGATCTGTTACTACAATTCCTGGGGGATCAGAGTTGTCATGTTCAGTGGTTGCCAGAACCAGTTGCTACCCGCCTAGGGTTAGGGGGTCTTACGGTGAAACTGTGAGCTTTCTAGCCTATAGGACTACATATCCTGAGGGTGTGCATGGAATCAGTCTGGCACCATCCCAACGGTTATGGTCCACAAATGTGCAGTTCTTACCATAGAGTGGAAACTACACAACAAAAGGTATTTTCTTGTCTAAGGTTCTACTTTCATGCCAAAGTTGTTGTAACCAAATTGAGCCATTGCTTCTGTATTGAAGAGCAAAGAACCCTACAACAGTTAAAATGGGAAATGACACTAATAACTCCCGCCCACCCCATTTTTGGGGGCTTTTTGCTGTATCTGCATGCAATTTGTCAGGCCAAACCCAAATCAGAGGAACCATTTTATTGTAAAGTTTCATGTAGATTCATCGAGCGATGTCAAAGTTATTAAGCAAACAAATCCTCCCTTTTTAATGGCAACTCAGACTTAACTATATCTACACAGGTGCTATATCCGCCTGTGTAAGAGAAAAACACAAACTCCTTCCTTAATAAACTGCATGACAATTGGCATCAGGGCCCTAAAGATCCAGGCTTCACCAGTGAGTCACGCTTTTCAGCAATACAAAGAAACATGTTACAGTGATTCATTGATAGCATTCGTCTCATCCAGGGCCGTGCAGTACTGCCACCAGCCCGGAGTGGAGCATAAGCAGCCATGGCAAGGTACTGCATCACTCACCAATGAAAGCTTTCCTCCCTTTCGGGGGCCCTGACACATTTTTCCCATTGGCTCTTTCTTGCCTCCTACCATCTATCAATTTAGAGGCCCAGCCTCATTCTCACTTAAGTCATCTCAACACTGCCTTGTCTCCTATTGCAAACTTACCCACCAGATAAGATGCCATGACCCATTCCAACTTCACACAGCAGAGGCACAGCACTGCCTCTATTTCAGCTCCATGTACCAACTGATAGTCCCTGCAGAGCTTATTGTTCCTGGTGCACACCCCAGTTAAGAGACCATGCATTACTTCCTGTGTTAAGTTCTCAGACAGCCCGCAGTACAGGCCTCTTTCTTAAAAAGTTTGTTTTCATCGGCATTGCTATGTGGCCTTTTTTCTGACTATTTACAGAGATGCTACATTTGACATAGTAAGATCCTCACAGGTGATGATTTCTCGACTCTACAGCATATCCTCCTTCAACTATGGACGTCACTCATTAAATAATCCCTGTTGTATATATTCTGTCTGTACTGTGGTCTCTGTGAACTGAGTTTGACGGACTGTCACCTCGGGCTAATATGAATGCCTGTTGCATCACAGGGAGTCCAAAGAGGTCGGGAACAGACACGGGGTACAAACACACCCACTAAGATTGATGTGCTGATTCTGATCACAAGCAATCAGCACCAGTTATTTATGCCCTCAACCACATCTGGCCTCGGGGTGAGTGCTGAAGACATCAAGTAGGTGCATAGTGGACAGGTGGCAGACTACATCGTCCCAAATTTACAAAATAATTTCACTCAACAGAGTCAACTCTTTTGTACATGAATGTCTCTATGATCACCATACATAGGACCGGATTTTGAGTTTAGCGGACGGGGACTCAGTCACAAATGTGACAGATATCCAGGACACTTTATTAGTTTAAATACATTGGCATATGATGCATTCGCAGTCGCAATAAGGCGGACGGGATATCCGTCATGTTCGTGAAGCTGCAGGCACCAGGGATACATATGGGGTACAAACTCAGTCTCATGTTTCGAGACTGGTCACAAGCAATCAGTCCCCATTTATGTATTCTTTCTGCAGTGCCCAGCTTCGGTGTGCTTATACTTAACATATCATGTGAGAAGAGAGCCAGATCGCACAACGCAGTCTCCAGCCCTGGTGCCATATGACCACCATATACACCTTTTTGAATGGGTATGGATCCCTACCTTTCAACCGAGAACTGTTAAGTCCTCAATTCACTATTTGCCTACAACCCAGAATAGATTATACTGCATGTATGCTTTCATTGCCATAAAGACTTAAACATTAAATGAGATCCATGCTTGCAATACCCAAAACAGCTATATATTGACGCTTTGGCTTATTGTACAGTCAAAAAGGAATTGTGGGACAGATGTACTAACATTTTTATCAGTCATCAAGTCTCAAATTTGCAAAATCAGAGGGTTTACAGAAGTATACCTGAACAGCAAAAGTTTTAATGTGCACATGCCTACCATTCAAGCAGTACTAACTTCAGGTGTGCATATTTCTCAGGTGATATCATGATGTAGGATTCTCTTAGATGGGAAGAGGGCTAGCCAATGCCCCTTCTGTCCCTATGGTGTAAAGGGGAGGAACGCACCCCTCTGGGACCCTACTCTCAGCTCAGTGCTTTTGTCTATCTACGCACTGATCAATCTAAACAAGATTTAGGGCCCCCCACCAAATGTTATAATTTATGTTGCTTGTACTGGTAATGAACCTTATCTGGCTTTAAAATAAAAAAACACTGTAGAACAGTGATCTATAATGTGATTGTGTGTCACAGTTCAATCCCTTTTATCCATGGTGTTTCTTGTAGAGAACACCAACAAATGCATCCCCACAGTGAGTCCAAGGGAAACACAAATGTTCTGACATGTATCAGTGGCAGTTTGGGTGCGGCTGCTAACTCTTATAGGCACTGCTGGTGCCTCACTGCGGAAATGGCACATTGTTACTTTGGTCACTTAGCTAAAGAGACAGACCCATCATTTTTATGCTTGGCATGTATGGCGTTGCACCATTCATGGCAAACATTGAATCCTACAAATAGCTAGGTTAGACTCTTTCAGCTGTTGGTATCTTTTGGCTTGGAATCTTCAGGCTTTCACTTGGGACACAACTTCAATCAGCAAATAGGAAAAGGTTGGTGTAACTGTTCTTCTATTGACTGTTTAGGTGTGTCTTTCCACCCCATTGGATAGCATGAGGGTTTATTTTACGGTCCTGTAGCACTAGGAAGAGAATGCTGGTAAAAGATTCTGAAAAAAGTACACTAATGAAAAAAGAGTTGCTTTCCTTACTGTTCTGTCCATTTGTCAGATGATTTTGTCTGTTTTTGCTGCCTGCTACACAAAGTCATTGGCGTGCAGTACCAATGTCAAACCTATCAGCTTTGCAAATACATGTACCATGTGCAAAAATATTTTAAGTGATGTAGAGCAACAGCATGTGCATTGACTTATCAGATAATGTTCATGCAAAAAATTTCCGAGGAGCAAGACTCGTAACTGCATCAATATCTCCATAGCCATACACTGGATTTCTCTAAAGTAAAGTGTGCCCATCAGAATGCTTAGGAATGATCTTTTAGGTAGACTGGATGCATCATCGTTATACCTAAATATATTGACTTGTCACATCTTCCTTTTACTGCCACCTGAGAACTGTTACAGGGCAAAATTGCTCAGACACCTTTTACACTCAAATGTCCACCCACGTTACTCACTCAGATACCACAAAAAATGTTAGAAACAGCACCTAGGGCGTCTTTCACTGAGGACCTGACCACTCCTCAGCTGCGCTGAACCCGTGCAAGGCCGCCCAAGGACCGCCAATCGTATTACGAGTTGGAAATGCACAACTCATAATACAGTCGGTGGTTCTTTGCTATTCCATGGCGGTGCCTGGAAAACAGGCACCGCAATGGGAACAGCAAAAAAATTCCATTATGGCATGGACGCGGATGTCAATGCCGTGCTGGAACTTTGTGGGGGTATGGACAGGGGGGCACATTTTTCCCGCACTGCAAGCCTTTTCATAGCAGGACTCTGCCATGAAATGGCTGGCGGTCCAGGAAATATACTGAGTGGGACTGTTCCCTGGCGCTGCCAACGGTCCACCGCTGCATCGACTTTGGAAGTCGTAATGCGGCAGACGGTGGACCGCCACGGTGAGTCTTGTGGTCAGAAGACTGCCAGACTCATAATCAGGCCCTTAGTCTTTTGATTTATGCACTCTTTTGGAACACTGTATGTGACCACAGATGCCAATTACTAGGCCATTTGATACCTGCGTTCTTGCTTTAGTCTAGGTAATTACAGTATCTGTCACTGCGGTACTTACCAGAAACAATACACAACTCACATAAATCGGACAAATTGATATTGCCAATGCTCGTTTAGCATTGTCAGCTCTGACCTTTCACTTACCTAACTGCTTTGAGCATAGAGATAACACGAGCCACGTGCCACCGTCAAACACAACCTAGTGAAGAAAAGCACGAGTTAGAGCTGGAGTATGCTCATAAGACCCAAGGAACTACTTTTGTATCTTTCCGGAGCACTGCTTTACTGTTCACTCCCACCTTGGTGTCTATTCTCATCAGGACGCCATTTGACGTGCTCCATTAAAATATACATTTTTAGGCAGACCACTCACTTCAAAGTTAGCCAGGCCTTACAGTTCCGCACCTTTCCTTGTCCTTTTGACATCAAGCAGAATACATCAGAACTGACACAAGAGAGGGCGGTGTTTTCAACATCCGTATCTTAGAACATTCATACTGCTAGCAACAGGAAGTTTTATAGTTGCAAACTGACTAATAAGAAAAGTGGCTGTTTTCGAGATCGGATGCATTCAGCATAAGCGAGCGGGACCTAATGGCCTTAAACACATTTCATAATTGCGTTCTCCGCCCACTCCTCCCGCTGGGGTTTCCGAGGCTGAATCGCAGCCTCGAAGCAGACGCTCTCTCCAGCTGAGAATGCTAATGCTCCGCAGCTGCTTCCGGTTAGCATCCATGTCAGGTGTTCTGCTGATGAACAGGCTGACTGTAAAATGTCTTCTCTAATAGCTTGGCAAGCTCTGCAAACTTATATAGTAGTTGAGGGTCTCTATAATAGAAAAGCGGGATGTGGTGAAGGTGCATAAAAAAGACGTTCAAAAGTAAGGATTCTCCTTTTAAACAAATTTTGTAAAAAGAAAAAGATTTTCCTTCTGCCAGAGAGGTAAAATGCCAGCAGAGTACTTATAGGTATGTGAGATTAACCATAGACAAATACGACTGTTTCTCACTGTTTAAATATACATGTTTAAAAGTCATGCATTTCTTGCAACTTACACTGAAAAAGAAAACCGTTAAATACTCGCTGTGAGCAACTTTGTGTTGGCCTCTTCCGTCTCGGATTAACACGAAATATAAGCTTGGCACCAGTGCTTTAAATGGGCAGGTCCTGTCCGGTACTGAGTATCTACACTTTTTAATTTGAAAGGGAGTAGTATCTGAAGTTCTCAGCACTGATGCGATGCATCTAGGCCCTGATTCCAAGTGATGGCGCTATATTGATGCTATATATCGCACTTAATTAATATCGATAGCACAGGGTACGTAGATAGCACCTTTCACAAGTTTTCGAGGAATACCACACAGATTTTGGAATTGAAACACATCAAAATCCGCATGGCATGTGAATTTCTGTGGCATTTCTCGGGCGCAAACAAGGTACTCTAAAGAGTGAGTACCTGTACTTCTAAATCTCCATTTAAAACACTGTTGGGCAACCCAGTGCCGGTCCTAGAACTTCTGGGGTCCTGGGCGAGAGGGAAGATGTGAGGCCCCTCTAATTTGCATGTAACATCACAAGAAGTGATATCATAGAAAGTGACATCGCAGGACTATTGATCTTATTTGGCATCACTGAAGAGACCTAACGTGGATATCAGTAACATGAACAAAACAAGCATTGGCATTGCCAATAGGTCTCGCTTGTGGGACCTTATAAGTATTTAGTTTTGCAGCACAATATCCGATTATGCAACAAGGATATTGTGCTGCAAAACTAAATACTTATAAGGGCCCACAAGCGAGACCTATTGGCAATGCCAATGCTTGTTTTGTTTGTTTTCTTTGTGTCCAGCACTAAGACTACCATTTTCAGCCCAGGGATGCTAGCAGACGGTAAAATGAGAGCACAGTTAGTGGCTCTCTTATTTTTAATGTCAAGTCACGTCTTTGTTGTGTTTGTTGCCGTAATAGGTGGCTCTTGTTTCTTCGCCCACGGGTGATTGCATTCTTTTCAAGCCGCATAATTTGCATGCTTGCTCTGTTCTGCGGATCGTTAATGATCCTGTTCAAGGAAAAGCGCAGGCATGGGTTTGAACTAGGCTTGTGTAACCTTTGGGGCAGGAATGTGTGATAAGAGATTGCGTAAAATTGCATGCGAACGATAGTGTTCACACCCTTGTTCGTTTAAATGATTTAAGGGATAAAAGAAAAACGGCTCATTTTCAGCAAACGGCAAAACCTGCTGAACATTTGTACAGCTAGTATTCGTTTAAATTGTCTCTCTTGCCCTGTGTTGTGCATTACATTTTCCAGTTCGTCAGGTGTACACAGAATCGCTGAAAAATGTTTGTTTTCGGCGATTGTTGGTGTGCTTTGTACTTGACTGGTGTTTACAGTGCCTTTCATTGAACTGCCTTCTTTTATTCAATAGATGCAGAACAAATATTTAGGTGGGTTGGCGCGAGCACCCTTTGTTCATTCCTTGCATGCAGCATGTTGAAGGAGAACGTGTTGTTGCTTGTTCCACTGGAAACTTAAAGAAGCAACCTAAGTTTACTCGTCTTTCTTTGGTTTTAGATGTTCCGTTACTAATATCTTGTAATGGTTTATAGTAAATCTGCAGTTTCGCTGCTGCTAGGAGGATTACACGCAGAATAGTTGTTTGCACAGTGTAGAACTGTAAACTTCATATACTAGTGGAGAGGAATCGGAGAAAGGGAGCCGAGGGGGTGCGAGGGATGAGGGAACACGGCCTGGGGGAAGCTGGCTGGGGAGGGGGAGGAGAAATGCAAGGAAGGCTGTCGGCGTAATTAGGGGAGGAGAAGCCGCAGAGCGCACGCTGGGCGAAGCCCTTTGATGTGCTGTGCGGCAAATGGGAGGGAGGCTGATGCGCGTTCATGTTTGAACACGTGGTTCACATGAACTTCATGAAAACGCCAGGCAAAAAGCTGGTGGTTTCATGAAGATTTTGCCGACTTGAATTCTCGCTCCGCTCGATGCGCATGCGCGCATCGATAGGTCGCGAGACCTAAAGATAAATATACAAGTGAAATAAGTCCATATATTTGAAGATTGTACTAAATGGATTACTTTTGTCACATTGGATGGAAAAGGTAGGCGCAGGTCTCAAAAAGAATGATATTTTTACTCCATGTCTCCAGATTCCATGATTGTTTGCAGATGAGTGCATGATAAAAATTCCAGTTCTGTCTCATAAAGGGGAGAGATCCTGTTGAGGTAATGAGGGGTGGGATCATTCGAAATATAAAATTAAATAAGACAAAACCCCTCACACCATGGATATAGTCGCAAATTTCAAAAGCCTCCGTTATCTTTCTGTGCCATTATTGTGCCACCTTAGTAAGACATTAATACTTAGTAAGTTGTTTTAAAGTAAATCCTCTCACTTGTATCCCATACGCAAATGCTAAGACTCGTAGGACAGTCTTGTTTGTGTGTGGGCTCTTTACTCGCCAGAATTATGTTAAGAGCAAAAAGAAAACACATATATTACAAAAATACAAGACACCATTTCAAACAAATAAAGATTGTATATAAATTAAAAAAAATACTTAGAACCACAGAGACCACTACTAAATCTTACATTGACTTGAAGGTATGCTGCAGATTCAAGGGGTTTTCAAATCAATGTTTTTGATTTAGTGTTGGAACTGTAGGAAGTGGTAGAGGCCAGCTTTAGTCCTGGTAAAACCCTGTGCGACAATGTTTGTTAGTGCCCCCAAAGACTCCTTCTGCCACAGATTCCCTCAAAAGTTCCCATCAAGTCTCCACAACCACATTCTCGCTCAGATGCATTTAATTAGATCTACAGTGCCACTGATACCAGTGTAGGGTGTCAGACCATTTTACATCACACACATTACACAAAGGCAATCAATCATACGTTTGTAAAACATTGTGTAGGAAATGTTAGATAAGACAAAGGACTACAAGGTGTACAAGTCACATGGCAATCATACTAGGAGGCAGTATAATTTAATAGTGATTGGTCTGGAGAAACACAAACTATGAATTTAGAATGTAATATCATGGTTGGGGGTTCTCTTAAATAACCAGAATTGATTCCTGTCAAAATGAACTCTTTTTGCAACATTGGGAAAATCAAAGACTGGAGAAATAACCATAATGCTCTTATTTATACCGTGCAGTTTGCATTGCAGCTCTAAGATGACAGTAAATAGCTCACTGTTCTATGTTAATATTTTTGACTTATAGACTGCAAGTAACAAAAGGATCTCACTGCCAAAAGCAGTAACCCACTGACCTATTTACTTTATGTGCACTTTGTAATCTGCATGGTACATTTTCTATGCAGCAAGCACATTAACCCTCCGTGCTTACTTTTCAGGAGTCAAACTTTACACTTGACAAAATTCCATCTCTCTCTAAGAAGAACATTAATCAACGGTGTTATCATGACATTTTCATTGTTTCCGAAAATTGCTGGAGGTCAGGAAGGAGGCAGCAAGTGCTTTTAAGAAATGTAATATACTTGCAAACATGATGCCCCCTCCCAAAGTCAGCGGCCAGTGGGATTGCACCGGTCGCACTGCCTTCGAGCCAGCCCTTCTCAAGGGTCCTGTGACCTCAGTGGCAGGGTCACTGCTGCTCTAAGGTGTGCTGTTTCGTAGGCCTGCCCGCAAGACTGGAAGTAAACTTCAGTATGGATTGTGGTGGATAGGCCTTCAAGGTTAACCCACACTTGTCACCGCTATGGTCCACCTGCTGGTGCTAAGACACCAGGGCTTCTATAGTCTAGCAGGACCTTCTAAGGTCTAGCACACAAATGTGCTCCCTCAAGAGAGGGGTCTGGGAGACTGGTCATGACGGCTGAACCTGGTTCAAGCACAAGGAGACGGCTGAACCTGGTACCCCAGTCCCATATTTGTCAGCTCTGACTATAGTGCCACATCCTTTCCCCCTGATCACCATGCTGCCCCACTGAGAGAAACTCACAATGACTTCAACTACAACCCAATTGTGCCTCGCTATAAACACCTGGATGTGACACAATTCAAAAGTACGATTAATTAAGAGTAATATGCTGTGTTAAAAAAAAAAAGTAACAACATCCTGAAAAAGCAAACACTCATAGGGAATGCACGATTAAGTAACACATGTGAAATGTATGAAGGAACAACATGGTTACCTTTACGCTTTTGCACTTATTATTCAGAAATCAGTGAGTGCTTTTGCCTGAAAAGTTAAGGACATGACTACAGGGCCCAGAAGGGAACCATTTCAAGGTTCATTACTTATATCCTTACAAATCATAAGCAGTATGGTATAAAAAGACCACACCTGTGAACACAGAGCCGCGGTACGCATTTTATTTTCCAGTCAACCAGGTATTGCAGTACCTCCAGGAATGGTGCACTTTCCCACCCTGGGAAAACAATGTTGTTCAAAAAAGAGAAAATAAAAGTAGTGCTTCACTGTTAAACTCTGTAAAGTAGCGCTAATGTGTTTTGGGTGTGAATAAAAGCAATCTTGACACTTTGCGACCCTCTCTGTCTTGCTTTATTTAGTTATTTTTCACATCAGAATTCTACCACCTATTTACCGTATATATCTGTTTCTGGCTCATTGCTGTTGCAGGACACGTATTTTGCACCATCCCAAGGCTGCACTTTGCAATAGAAAAATTTGCCAAAAAAGACATTTCCAGCACTGTTTTTTTCTTTTTGGGTCAATTTGAGGAGGACCAAATAAATGAAAGGAGAGGAAAGAGGGAGGAATGGCTACAAGGTTCAGGGAATGGGGCCCCCACACCTATACCTTAAAGCTGGCTCCAGCGCTTCGAGGCCCAGGAAAGGGGGCTCCCCATCCCCTGAGTCTTGAAGCAGTACGAGGCATTTTGCACAACACTGCCCCAGCACCGGCAGTTCTACATACAATTTAAATGCGCATTCATATCAAAGCAATCTTTGCTCCGTGTGATGCAAAGATTACAAAAGCCAGTTGATCTGGCTGTTCTCTCCTCCCCTCACCCACCTCTCCTTACCTTAGTCCGTCTGGTCCTGGACACAAAGGGGCCCTCTGGCACCTAGCAACAAAATGCCAAAAGGGTGACTAGAATGGCCGGTATTTAACAGAGGCGCTGCCTCGCCCCTGACACTGAGCTTACATAACTGCTTTCTCAGCTGCCATACCAGTCCCATTCTGTTTGCTCCTTTTCCCCACCCCTGCACCCCCAGGAATGCCACCACGCTTGGGCTAACTGTGAAACTGTGGCCTTTCACAGTGAAGCTGGCCCCCTGTTTCTCAGCTGAGTGTGAGAACTTGGGCAGCTGCCCACATTGCCCATGCCTAGCACCGGCCCTGGGGCAACCTTGTGAATCATTTCGGAATGCCAAAAAGGACACACAACAAGGTTAAAGTATGTGAGGGAATAATGGAGGAAGGTATATAACACTTAATAGATAATAGCAAATCTTGACTTGACTAACCCCAGGAAGGTTTTATGAAGATCATCAGTTCCAAGACAATCTATTCAGAATATGTGCATGGGGCTCATTGCATTAATGAAAAGGTAGAGCAGCCTACATCAACAAGTATAGTTCTTAAACACACAAACTCTGGTTTTATGCTCATTGAAGAGATTGATGAGCAAGCATCAATCTTGGAAGAGGTGAGATGTCAAGTGCCCAGCTGTTTTACACGTAGTTGTAACATACATGCTCACAAAAGGCTCAGAGCCTCATTTATGAGGCCCTATCTGCACTTTAGCACCCCTAGAATGGCACTTTTTTGACATTCCGGTGGCGCAATGTGCCATCGTATATTTATAAGGCCACGTAAAGCCACTTTAAGTGGCTTTTCTTAGCCTTATAAATATGTGCCCCTTTAGTGCAGAAAACTGCGTTAAAGGGAAGTTCCATGAGTGTTGCTGTGGGTATTCCCAAGCAACATCCATGGAACCTGACACATTCCCAGATTTATGAGGCATTGTAAACTTGGGAATGGGTCAGAACCTAGGAGGGAGGAGCAGCGAAGAGAAATTAAAACATTTCTCCTGGTGCTTTCATTTTTCTATGTGTGCTGCATTCTGCAGCACACATAGAAAAAGGAAAGCTCATGAATGGATTGATTTTGTGCAGGCAGAGTCCCTTCCTGCACAAAATCAATCATCCCAGCAACACAGGCACCCTTGCACCTTGGTGCAAAGGTGCCTGCATTGGTGCACAGCAGCCCATTTATGCCTGCACGGGGGAAAAGTTCAGGAATGCACCACATCATATACATACAGCGCATTCCTGCCCTTTCCTTTTGCCGTAGGACAGGGCAGCAGGGAGGCCTGTGGCGCTGCCCAACAGGAAAAGCCCATAAATAAGGCCCTCAACCTCTTCGTATTTATCAGAAAGCTTGGACTGCTGTTTGAGTGCTAAAATCAATGTCAGTGCCACTATTGGGACTCTGATTTGCACATGTATTGCCTTAATTCTTGTAATATTCATTCTGATCTGCAGGGTGAATGTCTTTCTCGATGAGTGAAAACCTTGTTGTATTGTGGCTGTAGATGCAAGTGCTTGTGGTCTGGGAGCCGTACTGCTACAAAGAGAAAGAGGTGACGAGTGGGTGGTTTCATTCCAGAATGTTTAGTGTGTCTAAGAGTGGTTGAGAAGGTAGCCAATAGTTAGGCAACAACTTATCTCCTCCTGTTTTATGGTACTGTATTCTTATTTTTGCAAAGTCTGTGGTGCGTGTCATGTCTCTGCAGTACCCCGACCCCAAGGAACGCCAGAACACGGGTAAGGGTTTTCGACTTCTTTATTGCTTGCTCCCACCTTGTGCTCATAGGCACGTACCCTCTTGTGTTGGGTCCGCCACCAAGTGTCCTGTCCCCTTCCTTGACCTGAAGTGGTGTCCGGTGGCTGGCCCTTCCCTCATTTGCAGGGTCCTAGTGCCTTCTGCACCACATCACAATATCTCCCCCTGTGGTGGAAAGCAAAAGAAGAGAGTGAGACATAGAGAGAGAAACACACTGGCAGGCCATAGGACAGAAACCACTGCCATCATTGTTCTTGTTTTGTTTTGCTGCTGGTTGTTGTTGTTTGCTGCCCCCACAGCTATATTTCCTCGATAAGTCTTGTTGGCCTTTAGTTCACTCTCTTTGGATATGACACTTCTGTTTCCTCATTCTACATCCCATCCACTAGATCTCGTTTCTCACCGTGGTGTGATGTCCCTTCCATGCTGTTCAGGACTTCCTCTTTGACATCTTTTGCATTGCTCTTGGGAGCTACCTCTCCATCCTCATCCAATGACCTGAGTCCCTTGAAATGTGAGATATTTCTCGTGATCCCGTAGCGGCCCGATGCAGCTGTTATCATGGGCCCCTTGACTTTTGTTATCGTTAGCGGTTCACATAAGAGAATGTTGTCGGACTTCCTTGCACCAGTACTAAGTCCCCTTGCTTCAGTTTGGCTGACGTTTCCATGTGTCGGCATATACTTTCATTTTTTTCTTCGCCTCTTGATCACTTGCAGCGATGCTGTTGTGCTCTGTTGGTGCTTTTGCCTCTAGCTGGGGCAATCTCGTCCTGCTTGTACGTCCTAACACCAGTTCTGCTGGGCATCTTCCCGTGGAACTGTGAAGGGTGTTTCGGTAGTCTCTTAGTATTTGACAGAGTACCTGGCCCACGAAGATCTGTGCCAGTTTGGCACGTTGGACTGCTTTCTTTATGTTTCCCATGAATCTTTCCACCATGCCATTTGCTTGTGGCCACAGAGGCATTACCTTCCTGTGGTGCATGCCCAGGTATGCCATGAATGTGTGAATCTCCTCCCCTGAGAAGGGTGGCCCATTGTCTGTCTTCATCATTTGTGGGGAGCCCCATGCTGCAAATGTGTCATCTAATATCGGCAACACTGCTGTGGCTGATGTTGATGACACTTGTCGTACTATGGGGAACCTGGGGAATTCATCCATTACTACTAGCAGGTAGTTGCCAGTGTCCAGTGGCCCATAGACGTCAGCGGCGAGTGTCGTCCACACTGCACTGGGAAAGTCGGACATCTGCAGCTGCTCTGGCTGTGCTGGCCTTCCCGTTATTTGACAAAGGTGACAGTTCATTATTGTGTCTTCCACCAGTCAATCCAGCCCCGGGAACCATAGTCTTTCCCTAAGCATATTCTTTGTCGCTACTATGCCTCTGTGGGACTTGTTCGCCAAATTCAACAGTTTGCGACTGTAGCATTTTTGGTATTATTATTCTTGTTCCTCTCTGTATAACTTCTTTTTCTGCTTCAGATAGCTCTTCTTGAATGTGCTTAAATGCTAACACTTCCTCCCTTCTTACTCCTTCCCCCATGGGGCTGCTGTTGTTCACATGTCTCCACCTTTGCCGTCTTGTTGTTCTTTTTACTGCTTGTAGAGTAGCATCACTTTCTGTCTCTCGCTCCAGCTCCGCTAGTGTTATTGGAGCGGGGATGTTTTGTCTTAACGCAAAGTTTAGGTACTCTTCCGCCATGGAGGTGATCTGAGGTTCCTGTGGCAGAGGATGTCGTGACATTTAGTCAGCTGGGTTGTGTTCCTTTCCAGGTTTATGCACTATCTTGAAGTTATATTCCACCAATCTTATTCCCCACCTCTCAATGCATGGTGGTATTTTTGCGTAAGGGTTTCCATATTTTGTTACTAGTGCTTGGTGGCCAGTTACAATGGTGAAATGTTTCCCATATATGAACATGTGGTAGTGTTCACACGCCCATACCACTGCCAAGTTTTCTTCTCAGGTTGTGAGTATGCTCTTTTAATGTCTGATAAGCTCTTGCTTGCATATGCAACAACTTGCCTAGGCGAGTCTCTTCCGGGCGTGTGTTGCACTAGAATTGCTTCTAGTCCCAGCAGGCTGGCCTCAACAGTGAGCTCGGTGCATAGCGATGGGTTGAAGTATGCAAGATGATCAACTGCTGTGACTGCGTGTCTGATGACCTCAAACGCCTTGTCACATTCATCGGTCCAGAGAAATTTCTGGCCTAATTTCGTTAGGTCCCAAAGTGGGGTGCTCACTGTGGCAAAGTCTTTTATGTATAGAACACAGTAGCTCGCTAGTCTAAGAAATGACCTCACTTCTGCTACATCTGCTGGAGGCCTTGGTTTTTCCAGTGTTTCCCCTTTGCTGGGCTCTTGCCTCATTCAATTTTCTTGAAAATATGTGTCCAAAGTACACCAGTTCTCCCTTCCCTAGCTCACACTTGCCCTTGTTTAAGGAAAGGCCTGCTTGTTCCAGTTGATCGCAGACCTCTCGCAGGGTCATGTGATGCTCCTCATCTGAGCGTCCGAATACCAAGATATAATCGCTGTAGTTTACGCTGTTATTTACCTGCCGGATCACCTGTCTTATTTTTTCTTGAAATATTTCAGCTGCTGATGGTATTCCTAAGCTGAGTCGCTTGTAGTGAAAGAGACCCATGTGGGTGGAGAATGTCGTGATATATCGTGATTGTGGATCAAGCTGCAGTTGATGGTATCCTTTGCATAGACCTAATTTTGAAAACCTGCATGCTCCAGTGAGACAGCTGATCATGTCAATGAGGCGAGGTCCCGGATGTCTTTCCCTTCCAATTGCTGCGTTGGGGATTCTCATGTCAATGCAGATGCGAATTATTGATGTGTTTTTCTTTGGTACTGCCACTATCAGAGATACCCAGGGCGTTGGTCCATCTGCCCGCTCTATGATGTCTTGCGCCAGTAGGCTATTTATCTCCTCTTCCACCTGTGGCTGCAGGTTTATGGGCACTCTTCCGTGATGCTGAGTTACTGGCTTGACTGCTTCATTGATGTGGAGTGTTATTTGTTTGTCTTTCATTTTACCCAGTAATTGTAGAATGGCCGGGTGTTCTCTCAAATTGTTCTGTCGTTCTGACATGTGATAGGTTATTTCTAGGAGACTCATCACCTGCGCAGTGACATTGCTTAGGAGACACGGTGCTTGTATGTATCCGCGTAGCACATGTACTTACTCTTTTATCAACCTTTCTTTATATGTCAGTGTCTCTATGGGTTTCCCCATGTTTACCACTGGTTTCCTTGAGCCCTATGTGAAGACATCAACAGTGGACAATGATAGCAGCGGTTTCTGTCTCATCTTTTCATATTCTGACAAGTACATGATATTGCATGTAGCTCCACTGTCTAGTACAAAGCTGGTGTGAGGGATACAAATATTGATTTCCCCTATATGAGGAGTATCGGACATATATTATGTTAGCATAATGTATCTATATATGCTCTTTGTTTGGTATATACATCCAGCAATTGTACATGCATGCACCAGGTGAGTGGATTGTTTTTGGTGTCTTTTGGAACATGCTGTTGAGCAGTGCCTTTGGAGCAGTTAACTGTATTGGATTTGGTGGTCGGTGTACCACAGAGAATTTGGGGGGGTCTAACAGGGCAGCATTGTGGCTGCACGGGTAGATGCTCCTCGGACTTGTTTTGTGAATAATAGAGATGGCGATCGGACGCCTTGGAGTGGTTCATGTGGTACGCACCCGGCCAGACTGGTCTCATAAAAGCCCGTGGTTAGCCCCTGGGACATATCTGAAGCAATGCTAAGGCAGCAGGCTTAGTCAGAATAGTCCCAGGGGTGAACCAGGAAGGCCCCGGGATGGTCTGTAGAACAGTCTGTGGTTATACCTGTCCGACGGTCTCTGGGTAGTCTTTGGACTGCTTGTTTTTGGTATCTGTTGGTCTGGAATCTGAATTGATTAATTCTCCATGAACAGGGGTCGACGGGCTCTGTTCTTTTGTTTGGAAAGGAAAATGTCATTTTGAACATTTTTGTATTTGAATATTGCTCTGTGTGTGTGTCTGAGTTGGAGAATGGGTGAAAATGTTGGGAGTGTTTGAACATGGCCATGTTGAAAGACTGTTTCTTGGATGAGGTGTAACTGTCAATGATCATTATGTTGTGTTTTAGCAAATTATGTTTTGGATGCTGTTGTCGCCGAAAGGGCACGCGCTTGGGTGAAAGTCAACCTGCCCCGCCCGAGGGCAGTCCAAGTTATGATATGTATGTTAAACATGGTATTACACCCATTTTGTTTAATACGCTATGGCATAACTATACTAAAGACAATGTGGAGTTGCAATGGCCCTTAACCGGGTCTTTTGATGAGAAAAAGATAAAATTTTTGCAGGATCGATTGTTTTCTAAACGAAGTCAGCAGGTGATGTTCGATTCTTTAAACATGTGGCAGAAGGAAACGAAGCGTAGACGTATAAGGGAGGAGAAATTATGTAAAATAAAGGGAGGTAAGACGATTACGCAGAAAGCCAGTGCTTATGATAAAGCTCAGACCGAAAAGGGTAACGATTGTGCAGACAGACAATTTAGATTACAGGCGGATAAAAGTTATGTGACCAGGACTGAGGCGGAAGATGAGATGGAGGATTTATTGGATACTCCTCCACCTCCGCCTTATGCCCCACAACGTATATATCCTGTCGTTCCCTCCCCTCCAGTACAAGTCCCTTTAGCCTCTGCCCCTGTTGTTTCCTCTTCCCCTGCCTCTCTGGGAACGTCCTCTGTCTTATCTCCCTCTGTGTCTGAGATGGCTACCTTATGGTCCGTTACATTGCCTTCCTCCATTATGTCCACAGCTGTCTTGTCTCCCCCTTCTCTTGCGTGGGCTTCCCAGTCTGCTTGCGCACGACCCCATCCTTGGCTGCTTCAACTCCTGCTCGAGTTCTGGGAATTTTGGACACACGAAAGTTGTTTACTCGTTCGACTGTGGGACTGACTGAAAAACAGATGATTGAAAATCAGTCATCTCAGTGGATGCGACAGCCTATTTATACTATAGCTGACATATGGAGTACGCTTCGAGACTTTGAGCCCGTTAAGCAGCAACATGCCTTGAAACATATGGCTACATGTCTTATTACTTTATGGGAACAGTGTTTTTCAGGAGGGATGGCTCCCCAAGTGATGCATGATATTCGGGACAGAGCTAATAAGTCTGATCTTAGACCGGAGGAAGTGTACAAAAATGTTGAGGTTTTGTTAAGTTATCGAGAACGAATGCACCAAAAATGTACTTCATGGGACTCTCAGCACCCTATGCGGGAAGTCCATCTATTTTTTACCCTGAGCTACCGGAACTTAAAAATGATCAGGATGTAGTGATTAGACCTCATGCAGAGGGGCGAGTACAGGAGCAGTGGCTCTACACTCCCTGGAAAAGGAGTGAGGGCCTTTCGTTAAAGTCGCTGCTACCTGACCCCCGTAAAAACCCAGCAGCTTACTACAAGGAGCTTACAGAAGCGGTTTCCTCAGCCGTTATGACCGTAGCTGATATAGAGCTATTTTTCGCATTGCTAGTCCCTGTTGATGTATGGCGTCAGGTGCATGATCAGGACAATGCTGCAGAATTAGGCGGAACATGGGATCAGATAAAAGATTGGGATAAGGAACGTAAGCCTGGTGATAAACCAAAACCCGAACTGTTGGCCTTACCTGGCCGTATTATTACTTACATGCATTCCTTGATTCCGCCTCGTAAGGTGCATTGGGATAAATTGACAGCATGTAAACAGAAGAAAGATGAAAGTGTCTCTGACTTTTTCACTAGATTTGAAGGTGTATTTGTTGATTTTAGTGGACAGGATTTATCAGTGGAAGATGGAATACAATTATTTGTTAATCGTTTTGTGACCAACTTGTTACCAGAAGTCTCTGCGCGGCTACAAGCCGCTGAAAGTACTTGGACTACGTCTACGCCCTCGATAATATTGAGTATGGCTCAATATTACGAACATAGGGAGAATGAGAGTAAGGATAAAACGGAAAAGAAAGCAAACATGGGTGTTGATGCAACAGGTTTTTGGAGGACGAGGCATAGAAAGAGGCGGTAGAGGGTTTGTCCCGAGGGGGGCAGGAACTGGACGAGGAAGAGTTTCTGCTGTTACTTTGGGAATAAACCAGTGCGCCTATTGCAAGGAAGAAGGGCATTGGCAATTTCAGTGTCCTTTGTTGCTGGCTCAGAATGGGGCTATAAGAGGTAGAGGAAGAGGTTGGAGTGGTGTGGATCCAAGTGATATGCGACAAGAGGAGGCAACGCAGGTTGGATCAGAAAAGAACAATTTCGATAATCTGAGAGGTAGGCAGTATTATAATGAAAATTGTATAATGGATGCAACCGAAGGTTATGACTAGGCAGGTTTGCTTTTAAAAGATCATGCAACGTGAAGGATAAACTAGTGCACACCAGGATTCCACCAGTGAAAAATGTTACAACTGTGACAATCCCTAAAGGACATTTCCCATGTGGGGTATGTTCAGGATGTCCACTAACAAAAAAAGCAACCAGTGTAACACTAAGATCTGGAAAAGAGTGGTTGCTTGGACACTTTAGCAACTGTAATACCACTAATGTGGTATACAGGTTGCAATGTGAGTGCGGCTTACAATATATCGGCCTCACATCTAGAAAGGTAAAGATCAGGATCCAGGAGCATTTAAGCACCATAAGGGCTGGTAAGCTGTCCACGAAACTTGTACAGCATTGTCATACCTTTAAACATGGTTTCACTTGGACAGTGCTGGAGAAAGTGACAGGAGACCGCCATTCTGTAGAAAGATTACTGGTATCTAATGAGGCCAGATGGATTTTTCAGGAAAAAAGTGAACAGTTCGGACTTAATGATCTCGTGGAATGGAATAAGGTTTATTGAAACGTAAATACATAAATGCGGAGGGACTGTTTTTCCTCGTAGGCTACTTGGTATTGGTGGAAGGGGTAGCGTGAAATGCCCTTATTATAGTTGCGCAATAAGTTGCGCTACTCATCAACATTGTTGCTGTGATATTCATGTATCGAGGTACAGCACAGTTTTAATATCAGCTTAAATATCATAGCAACAAAAACTATATAACAGCACACAATGCTAATTGAAGAATGTGTAGTTGCTTCTTCTACAACACCTGGCCAGTTCCAAGATGGCGGCATCTTTTGTACCACGTTATAATTAACGAAATTGAGGCATTTGTTGTGCATACTGACACGCAAGTACTGTGTGCGTCAGTATGGAAACCCCGTAGGGGTGGTACAAGGGTGCAAGCAACTTCCTTTTCCGTACAAGAATGAATCTTTATACGATTTGTTGGTGTCAATTTCTGAATGCACAACGGCCCATATATTGTAATTTGCGACCCATAATTTTAGTGAATGAAAAAGAAGTAGCAACATAAACAATGAATTTATATTAACACCTTGACTGCTTGAGTTATTCCTCTGCTGTGCTGGGCCATAATGTAAATGGGTGTGGTCATGATGAACTCAGCTCGTCATGAGCACCCTAGAGGTATACCTCATGACGAGTTGAGCTCGTCATGAGCACCGAAGGGGTTAAATACTGACATGTAGCGATCATAAACAATAATACCCCACTCCAAGATGGCGGCATGTTTACTGACAGAGTTCTCGCGAGAATTGAACTATGGACCGCGTTAGTTTGTTTTTACAACAGCGTTAAATAGTGAATGTCCGTCTTGATGCTAGCGCTTGGACAAGACAAAGAGGCTTGTGTGTCCTTTACCAGTAAGGAGAGGGGGTTGGACACAGGGCCCCTAGGTTTTCCGAGAACATTCGAGCGCGAATAAGCAAGAAGAACGCTCGTTTGCCGAAAAGAAATGCTTAAGATGAACGGCCATTTACTTGCCGCCTTTTTATTTACTTGCCGTTCTTTTATTTACCACTGATGTAGATTGAGAAAGTACACGGAGGTCGACTTACAGGAGGGGTCGTGCCTCATTTTTAATTGACCCGTGCAGCTGGTAGGAGTCACCATGGCTTATTTGGGGTAAATATAAGTTGCTATCTATGTGGCGTGATGTTTTTATAAGGAGTGTAGACATGAGCCTAATGTGAAGTGGCTGTTCATTCTTTCTACTTTTTCATTTGACAGTCTTATTTAACGGTGTGTCCAGCATTGAAGCGGTGGAGAGAACATTTATGATGAAATTGCCTCAAATGGTAAAAGGCAATGAAACATGTTGGCTGGTGGGTTTAGGGCTGCATGATTAGCAACCTATACCTTTTCCATCTTTTTAGTAGTTAGACTGCACAATGTCTAAAGAATAAAGTGATTAATGACGTGCATCTCTAACTTTATAATGTTTTCATTTTTTGGTTTGGCTTTCCCTTTTTCACTGCACTCAATTGCACTTATATTACATTTTTGTTTGGACACTTTTCTTTTCATGGCTTGATAACCGCCGATGATGATAATAGGGCTACACTGGTGAGTACCAACCAGTGATTCCCATTGGTGGTGCACCCGTGAGGGGTCATCCTGCCTTTCTCACATTTTTTTGAGGCAAAGATTGTTGTGTTTTTTTGACTGTCATTAAGGGATTGTGTTGTTTTTAAAGTCGGCCTGGAAATAGTGTACCCTCTACCCCTATAAATACTAAGTGTGGGGAGATAGAATAACAGATTGATTCTGACAAGATGTGCACATTTTGAAACAAGAACAGGCTAAGAAGGACCTGGTTATTTTGTTGATATGATTATGTGAGTGGAGGGCGACCAGGTTTCTATTTTCCCTCTGTGCTCCTTGGTGTTTGTATGCATAGGACAGCCAAGGACAGAGTGGGGGCCAGGTGTCAGTACCCGTTGATCAGCAAGGTCCTTATGTAAAGGCACATTTGATGGGGACATCTGAAAAATTCTTAGTTGATATGGGTGCAATGAATAGTTCTATTTCTCGTTCACTGGTCCCTGGGGCTGCTCTGTCTGGGCAAAATAATGTTTCGGTGGGATTCTCAGGAATTCCGGTGGTGAGCCCCATCTCCAAACCGATTCCATTTACGATTGGTCCAGTTACAGTAGATTCTCCAGTGCTCCTGACCGCCCACTGTGGTGGAAACCTATTGGGCATAGATTTGTTGAAGAAATTACATGCTAAAATACATTGTTCGCCTGATTGTGTCTATTTGACTATCAATTCCCCTGGCAAACACTCTTTGCAGTGTTTTACTAAAAATGAACCCCTCCCTCCTGAGTTTGCTGGTATCCCGGCGACACAGTGGGCCACCCGAGACACCGATGTAGGATTATTAAACATTCCACCCGTTTCTATCACCTTAAAGCACAACGCTCCACTACCGCACATACCTCAGTACAAGATCTCTCCGGCCAGTAAGAAAGCTTTGCTCTCCATTATACAAGATTTGATCAAAAGGGGTGTAGTAGAGGGACGGATGCTAATATATGCAACAGCCCCATTTCGCTGATTTTGAAAAAGGCTCCGGCTGGCAGTGACCCTGACCATGTTGATACTTATCGTTTTGTGATTGATTTGCGAGAAATTAATAAAATAGTGGTGCCCCAATACCCAGTTGTTTCGGACATCACACTACTATTCTCACTATGATTCCTCCCACTGCGAAATATTTTTCCGTGATCGATTTGAAGAATGCTTTCTTCAGCTTTCCGATCCACCCTGATAGCCGTCATATTTTCGGCTTCTCGTTATCTGCTCGCAGCTTCAGATTTTGTCGCACTCCCCAGGGGTACACAGAGAGTCCTAGTATCTATAGTCAAGCTTTGAAAACATTGTTGGATGATTTGATCTTGCCCCCCGGTAATGTACATTTGCAATATGTTGACGATCTGTTGGTGGCCTTGGATAATGAGGACGGTTGTAAGGAAGCCACCGTTAAATTATTGTCTCATTTGTCTGCTAATGGCAATAAAGTCTCCCTTTCTAAATTCCAATACTGTCGACAGGAGGTGACCTACCTAGGTCATCTACTGTCGAAGAATGGGAGGAGACTAACACCTGGGCGTGTGACTACCATTTCTAACTTATCTGTGCCTCACACTCAATATGATGTTCGTGCATTTCTCGGCATAACTTCTTACTGTCGCCAATGGATCCCTAACTTTTCCCTTCTCACTAAACCTCTCCTATACTTAACCACTAAAGAAGTGCATGAACCTTTACCCTGGAACGATGATTGTCAAAATGCTTTTTGATTCTTTAAAAATTGCGCTTTGCTCTGCACCTGTTCTTGGTACTCCTGATTACCAGAAACCTTTTATGCTTTATGTACATGAGGTGGACGGTTGCTCGCTTTCTGTGTTTGCACAAGGATTTGATGGTAAGCAGAGACCTTGTGTCTGTTTCTCGGCGGTGTTGGATAATGTCGCCAGAGCACTCCCTCGCTGTTTATGGGCTACTGCTGCGGTCGCAGTGGCCATTCGACAGTCTGAGGGGCTCGACCTGAACACTGACCTCACATTGATGATACCGCACTCTGTGGATACATTATTGAACAAAACGAAGACCCAGCACCTTACGAGAGCACGTCTTACAGGTTATGAACTGACTTTGTTTGCTCCCCACATAACGAATAAACGATGTGCCACTCTGAACCCTGCTACGTTACTACCCCTCCCTTCGTACGAAAAGAACAATGATGTTCATGATTTCATGATTGTATATTTCAGATGGAGGAAGAGACGAAGGGATGGGTAGACCTCACAGAGATTCCTCTATCTGACCCCCAAGGGGAATTGTATGTCGATGGCTCTTGTTTCAAATTACCAGATGGCACGACAACTGCTGCATATGCGATAACTAGTCTACATACCGTAGTTGAGGCTTCCAGAGTACCCTATCAGTCAGCACAGACAGCTGAGTTAGTGGCATTGCTCCGGGCTTGTGAGTTAAGTGAAGGGTTAAGAGTGAATATTTACACGGACAGCCAATCCGCCTTCGGCGTGGCTCATAGGTTTGGCCAACTGTAGGCAGAAAGGGGTTTTCTTACTTCCCATGGAGAGCGAATACAACATGGCCCTTTGATTTTACAATTACTGACAGCATTGACATTACCAGAAATGGTGGCTGTAGTTAAATGCAGTGCACATAAGACAGTGGTGGATGCAGTGTGTGAGGGAATGCCTTCGCTGATCAGGTAGCTAAGAAACTGCAAAATCTAAATTGACCTCAATGTTCGTGACTACTTCTGCTAAGTGGGTGGCAGAAACAGAAATGTTCGACAACACTATGGAGAGTGTCCGGGAAATACAGAAAGAAGCTACCCCTGCAGAACTGGCTCGCTGGGAAAAGGAAGCGGGGAAATTAGATGCAAATGATTGCTGGATTGACTTGACAGAGAAACAGCGATGGTTGTTGCCCAATGCATTAGTGAATGCCGTAGTGACCATAGCATATGGTTCAGCACATATCGGGGCAAAGGGTAGTTGTGCATTATTAGACCCTGTGTGGAATAATCCTAATATACCAACAACTGCTTCTCATTTGGTACAATATTGTATGGTTTGTTTACGACATAATCCTGGGGGCAGGGAACATGTTTTGGGTGGAAATTTTGCACCACCATCTTTGCCCTTTGAGGTGCTCCAAATGGATTATATCCAACTGGAGCGCATGAATAATTTGAAATATGTCTTGGTCGTGGTGTGCGCTTTCAGTAAATGGGTGGAAGCCTACCCAACCAAAGAAAATACTGCTCTGGGAACAACCAAAGGCTTTGATAAAAGAATACTTCCCACGCTATGGATTGCCTCGGGTGATCTGGAGTGAGAACGGGGGGCACTTTAATGCAGATCTTATCAGTCACATTTGCAATGGATTACAGATTAAGCAGAAATTCCATGCGGCTCGACACCCCAGTCTGCTGGGTTGGTCGAGAAGTATAATGGAATACGGAAACTCAAACTAGCAAAAATTCTAGAAAGTACTGGGTTAAGGTGGCCAGATGCCCTACCATTGGCATTGCTCTCAATATGGGTTACCCCACATTCTCGTTACGGCTTGTCTCCTTATGAGGTAATTTTTGGGCACCCTGCCAATGTTTTGGGCGTCCTGAGACCCGGAGCATTTTGTGATCTTGAGTATCCTATTTTGACAGACTATCTGTATGCTTTGACTAAAGACCTTTGTTCCATTCATCAACAGGTGTCAGCAGTCTTGCAGTCCCTGCCGGAGGGTCCCGGACATCACTTGGAGCCAGGACAGTGGGTTCTGGTTCATAACTATCAGCGGAAATCCAGCCAGGATCCCCGTTGGTCTGAGCCACTTCAGATCCTATTGGCCACGCGGACGGCGGTGAAGGTGAACGGCAAGCGACATTGGATTCATGTATCCAGGAAGGATTTTTACCCAGGAAAGTGAACGAGACCCTCGCTTTGTCCCTTTTTCGGATGCCCAGGAAATTGGAGAAGGGCAAGGAGAAGGGGTACCGGGCTCGGAAGGGGCTCTGTCATCTGCACAAGTGATTGCCCCGTATTCTGTTGCCCCCATATTTGAACGAGAGGCTCACAGTACCCCTGCTGTAACGGATTCATCATCCTCTGTTTTGTTCCCTGATCAGGAAGCGCCTGGCCATGCTCGATACAACCTGCGGCCTAGAAAACAACACGGTACCCCAGGTGAATTTCTTGTGTAACAGGCCCAGGTTGTGTTTTCTTCAAGAGTTGTGTGAGGACATAACTCCAACATGAGAAGATTGTTTGGTTTCATTTGTGATGAACGATAGGAGCCTGCCTGTGAGGCTCTAAACGGACACAGGAAAGAAGCACCCTCTGGCAGGTTGAACTGCATTGCCCGAGTTTATTTTTTGACTTTTAGCTAGCATGTATCCCTTTGCCCGTTTTGTTCCCGAAGAGGAACGCCTATTGCGCAACGTTATTTTCCTGTAAATATGCCTGTCTTTTCTAGTTGGACTCAATGTGTTAAAATTGCATTCGTGGTCATTATAGCGACATTTTTAATCATATTAATGGGAGTATTCATATATCTAGAATTTTGCCATCCCATGCATACTGTTTTAGGAACCACTACCCCACCTCCGTAACATGTGTTTTATACTTTGGCACCACATAAGGAACGGCACCGTCAGACTTATATGAAAAATGTATTTGTTGAAATGCTTCATCAAACACATAGTGCTACCAATGCTACGAATTGTTGGGTTTGTGGCCTTCTGCCTTCTGTTATGCACAAGCACCATTTATTCATATCCTTACCCTTGTCTTATTATTTCGGAAGTTGCGAAGCATGGTTTAAATTACTTTCGATGATGTATATGCATTATACAATAGACACTCAAAGATTTTCAGAAAAAGACTATGAAATGATTTGAGCATATATTGAAGTTCACCAAGGATTTGACCCTGATGGAAAAAATGGAGAAGGATCATTAGATCTGAATGCATGTATGAATATGTACACCACACATGAAAACATCACTTGGTTGAGGAATGACATTTTGGATTTTGCTAAGTTTAATTTCACCCAATATTTCCGCCAGTTTCAAGAACGAAATGTTACAGATGATAGGGCCATTCCAGTACCTATATTGAATAGCACCTCTGCATTCTGTGTTCAAGGAGCAGGATACATATCGGTAGGAGAAAGTCAATGTAATTACACCCATCGGTTACGTACCATTAGCAGCCCTCCGTTGTTAACCCCTCCTAGTGTATATTTTGTCTGTGGAGAAAATGCCTATACCTGACTTCCCCGAGGTTGGGCTGGACGGTGTTATCCGTCTTTTCTGTACCCCCCAGTTTTTATAGCCCCTCCTAACTATCACAAGGATCACCGTTTAGATAAACGGAGCTTGCTATTTATAAGAAATAGAAGAGAGATAGATACCACTAACATAGATCAGACAGACACTCCCGAACAGCATTTTATCGACATTGTAAAAGGACTATTTCCTATTTGGGGGCCCATAATCACCAGCAAAAAAGTACACCGTTTGTGCAGAGTAGTTGAAAGGGTAATTAACACCACTGCAGGGATATTGACTAATTTGACTTGTTTCGCTTCAAAACCGTATGGTTTTAGATGTCATCTTGGCAGATCGAGGAGGAGCATGCTGTGTGATCGGCAGTTCCTGTTGTGTTTATATCCCTGACGCCGCCCCCTCTGTTCATTTAGCCATTCAGAAGTTACATCGTTTGGCTTCTGAAATACATGCAGAGACTGGTGCCTGGTCCTTCTCTGGTTGGTTCTGGGGTCTGTTATCTACTTGGGGATGGAAAATGTTGATGGTGCTGGCAGGTGTAGCCGGTATCCTATTCACCTGTTGCTTTTGCATACAATGTGGACCTGCATGTTGCTCTTATTGCGCAACTAAACTTACTTCCTCTGTGGCTGGTCCCTCCCCAGCAGCGGTAAAGGCCCAGTTAGTACAACAGGAGGTTAAGGATTTAATGCAGATTGATGAAGGAATATTTGAAGATTGAGCTGCCTTAGTTTGCTACATCATGCTAAAAGGGCCGTTCTGAGGGATAGAAATTAGATTTCCCCTATATGAGGAGTATCGGACATATATTATGTTAGCATGATGTATCTATATATCCTCTTTGTTTGGGATATACATCCTATATCTCGTATATGTGCTAACTGGAAGGGAAAGGTTTATTTTTCCCCTATTTTTCTAGTATTAATATTAACAGAGTAGGCCGAAAACCATACAGACGCCATTTTTCCTTCTATACAACTCAATGGTTCAGCACACCATACACCATACAGTATCAATGTTGATCAAATTAATGATGTCAATAGGCCATGGAATATTCTCTCTTGTTTTTATTCCAAATCTTCACAGACAAGTAGCCAACGCGTTTCGTCCGAAGGACTTCTTCAGGGCTACAACAAACAAATATACAAAATATACATATTATACAATGCTATATTACAATTAAAAACATAAGTGTTTATACAACAAAAGTGTCAAAAAATCTTTATAGTGCTTACTACACAGTCTATAAACAAAAAATGGCTTATTGACAAGTTTTACAATTTATCCTCTTTTGAGCAATGAGATATTTACCACACTCTATATTGTGCAACAGCTTAAAGTGCAAAATGCTTGGTGTCATTTTAAAACAATGATTTTTTCCTAAAGGTGTTTCACATTTTAATTGGACAGGGAACCAGTTATCAAAATAACGGAGGAGAAGGAGGAATTTCCTAAGTATTTATAACTAGGTCCATTAATTGGCCATAACTAGAAGTAAAAGAAGGACTATATCTTACCGAAAATTATAAACATTACGTCACGAATTATGCGTTTTCAGGGCTTTATCATCGGAACAAGTCTTCAAAATATTTAAACGGCAAAATGTGTCCTATTATGAAAAAAGGAATGGGTGTAAGTTTTTTTAAACCTTATACTATCATTCAAAAAAAATTTCCTTCTGACTCGGACACGAGCTGTGATCACGTGTCACTCTCCAGTAGATGTCAAGACTCAGTTCATTTGAGTTACTGAAAGCAGCTGAAGGTAGACTGTTTTCTCTCTGTCCTGGGAACTCAAGGTCGCATCTGGCTTTGGGTGCGATGAGCACATTCCAGGAGGCGCCGTTCCTACACTCCCAGGCACCAAGACGAAAGGGAGTCACCCCTCCTGACATTCTCAGTAATAAATAGTAAAGCTTTGAAACTAATCATGTGTGCAATATATGGTCCTTCCTTGGGGCCCGAGGGCCAACTGGTGTTTTTCCTTTTACAGTGATTCTATGAGTTGAACTGAAAGTATATAGCCTTCTGTTTGAATGTAAGCCAGCAGTCTTCTCCGCACACCTGATGGGTGAGGGTTGGAGAGTCTCCTCTAAAGAGTATTTTGCTTAATAAATGATTGAACCTTCTTCACTGCCAACTGACTGATTATTTGGTAATGGGATTGGGGCTAGGTATAGCCCTATAGAGTATTTTTTATGGTGCTTCAGGTGCTATGATTCCCTACCTCAATGTTCACCGGCGCCGTCTTCTTGATTTGTTGTTTGTCCACTAGTTAGATGTGCTGTGGTGTACAACCTTCTGTTGATACGTCCAACATCAGATACAGCCTTTCTGCTGCCTCTTGTGGATTTGCTCCATCTGACCCAGCTGAAGGACTGCAATTTTGCGTGTCGTGTGCCAAGCGTATCTACTTGTCTGACCTCGCTTTGTTACACTGCCAATGAGCAGAGCGTAGGAGCAAATGAACTCATGTCGAATTATTCCCGGATTTCCCTTTCTTTCAGATTTTATTGTGCTGATAAGCTAAGTAGAGCATGTACAGGAATTTCTACTACTCACAAAAGGGCGACCCAATATTCCCCAAGGGACTGGGTATAATCAATCACATAGAAGAGGTACATTGAGGGATTATTTCATCACAATTTTCTCAATCATTATCTGTCACACATGTGAACTCATAAATTGACCGGACATGAAGGCACAAATTTTTATATCAAATCAATTTCATTTTTCATTTTTCATAAATACAGCATATCAGCAATCCTCCTGGAGACCGCAGTCTTCTATAGCAACACAAAGACTACTACTGTTAAAATCTTCAAATTCTTCAGTAGTCAACATACACGGTTTGTATATATATATCTCCTATATATATAAAAGTTGTCATATACAATTCAAGCTGTTAGACAAAAGTTGATATTCCTTATGTTGGGGTCTTGAAACAAAACTGTGCAGTAGCGTCGACGTTTCGGTCTCATCCAGTTAATTCACCGAGACCATCCTCAGGACAATTTGTTGTTGCATATATAATCTAATAAATCATATAATAACATTATTCCTTAAATTTCATCATCTCCTTCAACATATTCCTACAATTAGATCGTCTGCTCACATTAACCTATCAGCAATACCAAAATACCAAAACTACCAAATGTTACAGAAAACACCCAGTGCAACACCATGCAAACCAAATAAAAACTAAATAAAAACTAAATTATCACCACTAGTCCAAAGTGCACAAAGTCACTCTACATATATCTACCTCACTCACTTCATTATTCGATGTACAGCTTCAACTTCGTTTATTCCTACAAAGAAACAGCCTCTCATTACTTATGGTCACCAGGATATAACCTGTTCATGGTCATCTATCTAAATGTTCGTAGCCCCTAGCTGAAGCTTTAGGCTTACCTTCGTACGGGCACATACGTCCTCACTTAGCGCTTGGTCCTCTTTTTCTATTTCTTTCACCAAAGGTGTCCTTTATTATCTGCCAAGTACAAGCACACACCAACATTCTAAATTAACTAAGGTCATCCAAGACTAAGACCTCTTAAACGAAGAACACGTAAGTTCAGCCCGCAAATTCTCTCTAGTACTTACTTAGGAGCAGTAGACTTCATCTCAGAGCACGTAACTGTGTCGGCCATCTTAGACTAGTATTTTTTGGTGTTAAGTCTTACCGGATTTATAGATTGTCACCCTGATGACTCCCTTCACTACTACGAACGGTCCTTGGTGTTTTCAGAATTCAAAAATTATGTTAGGAACTTCCCATCCGCATCCGCGGTATATTAACTTCTTACTCGGAAATAAATGTCCAATAACTCTGGCCCGATCCTATATTAAAAAGTTGTATATGGCCGACAACTTTTTAAAAGTAACAAAAGAAAAATAGGTGAAGATCACATTGCACTGGTAGATTATAGCATGAGCATGGAGTCATCTCCCTAAAAGAATATATTTTGGGTGGGAAAGCCGAACATCAAAGGAATTAAGTTGGTACGAAATCTTAGAAGGACAAACCTATGCTGTAAATTTCTTACACCCTCCGGGTACGAATATTTGCCCTCCATTAAGGGGGGAATCTGATAGTAAAGTTTCACAACTGTTTTTGCACAGTGGGTTTCTTTCCCTACATAGGCTGCCTTAGCTAGAAATAAAGCCTTAAGTTTCTTTTTTGGGAATTTGGAACAAGAACTCAGGTGTGTGTATAATTCAGGTATGCCTAGCGAGTGCAACGCGGATTTGACATATTGTAACCAAGCCATTTTATGTACCTTGTCTAATGACAAACAATTTTGTATTATGGCCTGGTTAAGATCCATCTTTGGTGTATTGGGTGCTGCATACATCAAGTTTCTCCGATGTCACGCACACCTATAGCTTCTTCTATGCGTCGTCTAATTCTTCTGCAATGTTTTTTCCTGTTAAGACTGCTAAGGTTACATCACTAGTTTAATTTTGATGACATATTTTGTGGTAAGAAGTCGAGCTTAGACCCTCCACCACCTTTTCTTCAGTCTAAAGGTGATCCACAAATGGATTGGGAATTGTGGCTACCAGTGTTTTAGCTTGTGCTAAGGTTTTGGAGGATGAAGTTTGCTCATCACAAACAAAACTGTCTTTATAAAAAAATCGCTAGGAGGAGTTGGTCTCAAATAATTTTTACACCATTTTCAGTCCCAGGCAACCTTGGCTGTATTGACTATGCTTTGAACCAAGAAACAACTTGGTTTGGGAAGAAAATAAATAAGGACATGGAAATGAATAAATGTTATTCTAGAGTTCAAGGTGAATATCAGTCGATTGAAGAATATGTGTCATCAGCATTAAGGTCTTTAGCAACTTCATATGAATTTGAAACTATTACTTTTGACCAGCTCAGTAGAGATCAGATAATAATGAAAACTATGAGCAAAAACTTTCAAGAAAGGTTAAGATCTGGTGCAGAAATGGTGCTGTGTACAACTGTAAGCATTGGCAAAGATATTGAGCAATTTTTAAGAAATTTGTACAACAGATTAGAGGTGACAAAGAGGGTGCCATGATAAAGAATGATATGGCTATGAGTGATATGAGATTAGTTAAACAGATATAAATCCCCCAAACAAAAGATAGAGCGACAATAAGTTTCAGGAGGGAAAAATCAGTAATATACTTCAGGTATGGTAGTAACAACCACATTGGGAATTTTATAGTATGTTCAACTATTGGATAAATGTGCCATCATTGTAAATTGAAGGGATATTTTTGAAGAGTTTGCCAAGCTTTTTCCAAAGGTAAAATCAATTGCATTAATAATGAATAGGGAAGTGATGATGATGAGTTTGGTCCCAGTTTGGTGTTATGTGTAACAGGCAATAACATTCAAGGATTTCCTAAGTACTTGTTGAAGACCAATGGGAAGAAAGTTAGCTTGTGGGTCGATTCTTCTGCATGGTTTACTATATTCAGTAAATTGGTAATGAAAGAACTGTGGAGTAAAAGAGTGTTAAAGCCACCAGATGTTTGGATACACAGCACACACAATGTATCAAATGGGATATTCCTGGGCTGAGGTGGATTTTTTAGGGGAAAAAATATGTGGCTGTGAAGGGTGACTCTATTTTGGGTTGGTCTCACCAACAAGAGTTGAGTATGCGTCTTGATCCTAATGCTTCTCCACCTGTGTTCATTGTAAATAAAGACATTGATGTATGTAAATGATCTAAAGTTTGTTTCCTAAATAATTTAGCAACATATTAGATACATTTAAAGTTTTTAAATATAATTAGTATTGAAGGAAAATGTTATTCTGAATTAACATAAAGTTCACAATGTACACCTACCATATAGAGCAAAATTGAAGGAGATTTTTAATGAATGATGCATTGCAAAGGTTATTGAACCTAAAGAGTCTTCTCCTTTGGTTTATCCTGTTGGAACATCCCTAAAGAGTTCTGGTGACCTTAGATTGTGTGTGTATCTAAGAAGAGTGAATAGGGAGATATGGATGAATAAACATCCCTTACCAAATTTTCATGAGTTGGATTCAACTTTGACGGGAACTGGAGCTAATGTTTCCCCCCCCTCAATTTAGCTAATGCTTACCATCAGATGGAAAAGCATTTGACAGCTTTTGTGACACCAGAAGGTATGTTCCAGCATTGCTGAATGCCCTTTAGGTTCGCTAGTGCTGCTTTGGTGTTTCAAAGGCTTATAAAAAATACTTTAGAAAGAAATCAGGGGGCAGTAACATTCCAAGATGACATTCTAGTGTTTGGTAGAAATGAGGAAGACCATGATGCAAATCTTAAATAAGTGGTTTAAGTGTGAGCATACGTTCCTAGTATCTATAATATATTGCGGGTAAATCCTTTTTTTGTCTCTTGTATTTTTGATAACTAAATCAATCCTTCCATATTTCGTTCATTCGACTTTTAAAAAAAACTCCATTCTCATTGTAGATTTTCTTAACTTTATTCTACAAGGAAAAAGAACAGCCGACATGTGTTTCACCCCGTGTGGCGAATAACGCCAGGGCTTTTTCAAGACTGTAACATAAACATGATGCATTTGTCAGAAAAATTGAACATTATAGCAGTGGACCCGAAAGAATGAAAAAAAGGGTGCTCAAGAGCGTGTAGTAATAAAAGTTATTTTCATTTTCTTATTTTTTTATTTATTTTCTATAAAAATTCTGTAGAATAGTTAGTTCCAAAGTATTCAGTTTAAAATTCATAAAGAGAACAAATGATTTTCTCATATACTATGTCTACGGGACTTGGTTTTCAACTTACATTACTCTAAAAAAGTGAAGGAAAGTTATTGCAGTGTCAGTGTAAAATATGCCACTTCCCATACTGTTCAGTAGTGGAGGAGTGGGTAAAGTACCCATGGTAAACACTTCTTTGCAAATGCACGCTTTCAAACTTATCAGTATAAGCTAAGTAACCTCCTAAAAGGAGAGGAGACCTTTTGTACAGGAAAAATGAAAGATAAGGATAAGGTCTAGGAAGTTTAAGAGAGAATCTAGGAAGGAAGAGTAGTCAATACCTGAACAGATATATCACGTCATTTTCAGATTAATCCAAGTGTCAAGATCACAATATTAATGGTTACAGTCAGTGTCAGGTAATACATCACTACATCAGATTATATCAGATTAACATTTCTTTCAGAGCATATTTATGCATCATTGGCTCTAATAAGCCTTCTAGATCTGAAAAGAGAAAAGACTGTATGACATAACTTTCATTGCACAATGGACTGCCACGCAATAACAAAAGTAGTCAATTGGGTTGTAGAATAAGTACCATAAATGGTCAAAATCAACTGTACTGTTATTTTAATGGTTAAAAGCAACTCTGCTGTCACTGAGATCATGAGAGCTGGGCACATAGTTTAGTTATTACAATCTGGCACCTTACAGTTTAATGGCCCTTTTTGCATACATACTAATTAAGATATTAATCATTAAGAGTCTAGTGAGACTTTGACTATAGGGAAACGTGAACTTAGTCCATACCAATATACGGAACCATTACTTAAAAATTATCAGTAACGAGATAGATGTCTATACTGTTCGGAATTTTTTAAAATAATAAATCCATGCGGTATGTATTTTGGGGTTACCAACACTATCTGCTGTATAAACTGCCTTCCAAATATGGCCGCCACGTTGCACCGGCCCCTATATTAGTCCTTTCTTGATATCCATAACCTATGTCTCAGGCTCGTTTTCTTATTTCCAACATAATTGTATAAAAACAATTTCAGGGCATGTTGTGTCTCCGTCTAAAATATTGTCGCTCAAATTATTCAGATCTTTATGTAATTAAAAATAAATTAAAATGAAAACTCTGAGATGCAAGGTACGATCTCGCGGAAGTAATTCAGTGCTTACTTCCGGGTCACATCAAAAACCAAGACCATTTAAATATGGCGACGGTCCAGAGCCGTAATACGGGACCACCGCCATACAACGGATTACCTGGATGACCTCGGCGTTATGAGATCCTCGACTTTAAAGTAGTAAGTCTAGTATGCATTATGTTAGGAGACCTTCGACTTTTAAATAGTAAGGCCAGCACGTATCACTTTAACTGTAACGCGGAGCTTGACCTAAGAAAATAAAGACTCAGCGTTTAGTCACCCTCCCCTGCCGCGACTTGCCTTCCTCACAAAATAAAAGCAAATGAGGTACAAATTCGAAGCTCACAATTGGGCTGTAAGGTCTATCACAATCAGTCCCCCTTAGCCAGACGTGCGGCTTAAATCTAGGCTGGTTAGTAACTTTTGATCATAAAGCGGGGCATGGTCTAGAAAACAAAGATAGAATATTTGCCATCCCTTTCCTTTGCCGCGATTTCTTCCTTTGCCGCGATTTTCTCTTTCAAATAAATGAGGAACAAATATGAAATGCTCTGCCGGGCTGCGTGCTACCGGGCTTTGAGCTTCATGATAGGTATTTCCCTTTGACAAGATGTGCGGTTTTGAAGCATGTTGACTTGCAAATTTTTAACCGCAGTGCAACAACGTAGGCATCGAAATGTATGATTTTAGAACAAAAGCCTTACACATGTTATCGGTTTTAACTGAAAATAGTCTTGGTAAGGCACATGCTTCATAGAAGCTTTAATCTAGAAACTAAATTAACATATCAGAGATGATGCGCACTGATGTTAGAGAAAATATTCACCCTTATTAACATAAAATATTAGTTTCTAATACCTCAAATTGACCCTGATCCCCCTATTGTAATCACTTCAGAACAACAATGGTTAATGTCTGCATAAATATGCTCTGAAAGAAATGTTAATCTGATATAATCTGATGTAGTGATGTATTACCTGACACTGACTGTAACCATTAATTGAAAACCACGTCCCGTAGACATAGTATATGAGAAATCATTTATTCTCTTTATGAATTTAAACTGAATACTTTGGAACTAACTATTCTACAGAATTTTTTTATGAAATAAATTTAAAAAGTTAAAAAATTAAAATGACTTTTATTACTACACGCTCTTGAGCACCCTTCTTTTCATTCTTTGGGGTCCACTGCTATAATATTCAATTTTTCTGACAAATGCATCATGTTTATGTTACAGTCTTGAAAAAGCCCTGGCGTTATTCGCCACACGGGGTGAAACACGTGTCGGCTGTTCTTTTTCCTTGTACATTTACGTTAAGAAAATCTACAATGAGAATGGATTTTTTTTTTTAAAGTCGAATGAACGAAATATGGAAGGATTGATTTGGCTATCAAAAATACAAGAGACAAAAAAGGATTTACCTGCAATATATTATAGATACTAGGAACGTATGCTCAGACTTAAACCTCAAAATCCCACTTTTTGAAGCTTCTATGGTCCAGAGCTTTGAGCAGAGTTCCTCTGATGATTGAATGCCTCAGAAAGAATAGATATCGACCTGGAATCCCTGGACCTTTCATCCCGGTTGCAACCTGTATTTAAGGATTCTCCAGGCCTTTATCATTAGATAATAAATCACTAAGTCAAGTATACACTCTGATATTGGTCCAACACTACTGCTAAATCGCCTAAGTAATCTAATAATTGACCATGGCCACTTATGAGAACCGGAGAGAAAGAAGAATCAATCGCTTAGAAGAACCATTTGACCCCACGGGTGCTGCCATACCAAAGACACCAAATACAACCAATTTCCTCTCAGCAAAAAGTACATTTCAGGCTTCAGAGAAAGCTGCCAAAAAAGAGACCTCAAAATGGTGGGAAGGAGCGTCGCTTAAAAAATACCTGGCAGGCAATCTGATCCCTCGTGGATTACGGATCCTGATCTTTCCCCCGATAGAGACCACGGCCCCAGAAAGACTACAACTCTGGGAGGAAAATCTACGCACAGCCTCCAACAATATGCTAAGACAATTAATAGACATAGCTCAAGAAGAATTTGAAAAGAACAAATTAGAAGTTGACACTCTTTCTAAACGGATTGAGGAAGCAAATTGGGATGACATTACTACAAAGAATTATGATATCCTAAATAAAATTCTTGATGATTATGAAGAGGACATAATCCAAAGGAAAAACCGCAAGTTCAGACGCGATTTGACCGATTACCAACTGGGCAGAGTTTACACGTTTGCAAAAAAATATGATAACATCAATGCCACTACATCAACAAGTAACACCACCATGCCTAATGAAACTCCCACCTCCTCAGAAGTTGATTCTGTAGAAGAAATACCAACAACGAGCAATACCCGTCCGAAAGTAAATTTTCGGGAGGAAGTCCAACGACATCGTCTAGGAAATGCCCAGGACAACCGCACCAGACCGCCGAATTCGGCGGCACCAAAACCAAGTGGAATAGGGGTGCAAACCAGAGCAAGAAAGAAGGAATTACACACCACGAAAACATAAACAATAATCTGGTGGTCAATCTGTCCTCTAGGTGTCTTACAGATACCCACAACGAAATCTTAAATAAAGGCTTATTCTTCTGTCCTTCTGGGAAATGGGATCTTGTCCAAACTAAAGTTGACCTATTCAAGTTCACCAGAAAATTGAAGTTACATTCATTCTTTGCTGATAATCCAAGTCGGCCAAGAGGGGCCAATGGCGGACAACAGACCAGTGACCTGACTGCACGGGATTTGGAAAATACCATTCTTCTGTTAAACTTGTCTACAGACATGGCACCTGACAACTTAGACTCACCGACTACTGTTGCAGAAGAATTGGGAATAGATATCTTTCACTCCAAACCCAACCCGTTGAAGAAAAAATCAAAGTTCACGCCGGCATTACCATCTGGCAATTCAATTGACATCTTTGTCAAAAATGTAACTCAGGATTTGGAGAAGGAATTCTCAAAGTGCCAGTCCAAACAAAGATATGTTCAACAAAATACATCTGTCAAAGAAAGACAAGCCCTGCAGGAATTAAAACAAGACTCAGCCCTAATAATAAAAGAGGCAGACAAAGGTGGAAACGTTGTCATCCTAGATACATCAGACTACCTAATGGAAGCTTATCGACAACTGGAAGATCCCACCTGCTATAAAAAATTGGACCACAATCCTACCAAAAACATTCAGGATAAACTACTCTTTCTTCTCAACGAATGGTACGAAAGAAACCTTCTGACCATGGAAGAGAAACAATTACTATACATTGACAATCTAATTATTCCAACTTTGTACCTCCTACCGAAGGTGCACAAACCGGGAAGGATACCAAAAGGATGACCAATTATTGCAGGCATAGATTCAGTCTGTTCCAATGTGGGGGCCTTCATTGATGCAGAACTACGACCAATAATGAAGGACCTTCCATCGTTCATTAGGTACACTAAGGATGTATTACAAAAACTGGAAAATATAACCTGGCAAGATGACTATATCCTCACTGCAATTGACATTCCCAGTCTGTACACCTCGATTAAACACTCTGATGGTATAGCAGCCACAAGTAAATCTCTACAGACCAGATCGGTCCATCTCACAGCACGTAACAGAATGATCCTAGACATGCAGGCATGCAGGCTCTGATTGGGTCCAGGTTGGACTATGCCAACGTCCTATACCTGGGCCTGCCGGAGTATCTGCTACAGCGCCTTCAGGTGACACAAAACGCGGCGGCGAGAGCCATCTACGGTCTTAATAGGCGAGCTAGGGCGTCATGTCTCTTGCAGGCCCTGCACTGGCTGCCTATTCGCAAGCGTATTATCTTTAAGACGCTGACTCTGACCTATAAGGCCCTACACTCTGGAGGTGCAAAGTACCTCCAAAGGAGAGTGTCCTTTTACCAACCGGCTCGGGCACTTAGATCTGAGTCACAGTTTTTGGCGGTTGTGCCGCGCGTTCAAAAAGCCCGCATTGGGGGTCGCTCCTTTGGTCTGCGTGCCCCCCAGCTGTGGAATGCTCTGCCGCTGACACTTCGTGGTGCCACTAGCTTGCTGGCTTTCAGGAAAGGTCTTAAGACCTGGCTGTTTACTTTATAGGTTTCTTTTTCTGTTCATCACATTTTCTTTCTGCTTTGTTGTCGTGTTGTGTTACTTTCTGTAGGTCTCGCTGTGAAAGCGCCAGGATACTCTTTTTGAGTCGCTGTGCGCTATACAAATAAAGTGTAACATAACATAACATAACATAACATGCTCGAGTTATGCCTCCTCAATAATTACTTTCTTTTCAATGGACACTACTATCTGCAACTTAAAGGCACTGCAATGGGGCAAAATTTGTGCCTCCATACGCATGCCTCTTGATGGGAAAGGTAGAACGAGAATGGCTATGGGGAGCCAGATCTGAGGATGTTACAAGCAACATAATAATGTGGGGCAGGTACATTGATGATATTCTGTTAGTATGGCAAGGATCGGAAAAACATCTTGAATCCTTCATCAAGTCCCTGACACCAAACCAATGGGGAATTGATATTACATACATTATTTCAAGAACAGAAATTGAATATTTGTATCTGTCTATTTACATTAAGAACAATCAACTTCACACAAGAATACATCGAAAGCCTACATCAGCCAACTCCATTCTCCATGCCACCAGCAGCCATCCTCGCCATACTATAACCAATATTCCAATTAGTGAATATTGACGTGCTAGAGTGAACTGCAGCTCAAGTGAGGAGTTCCAAGCCAACTCTGATCTCATCACTCAAAGACTAAGGCAACGGGGTTATAAAGAATACGCTCTCAATAAAGCCCAAAAACAGTTTGCTGATACTGAGAGACAATCATTACTGCATAACAATCAAGCTAGAGGACACCAAGCAGTGATTCGCTTCAATACCCAATACAACAACGGAACTCACCATATCCATAAAACCTTGAACAAACATTGGCACCTTTTGAAGGATAATCCCACCATATCTAATGTTGTAAAAGGCAACCCACAACGCAGCTTCTCTAGAAGCAAAAACTTGCGAGATATTCTGTGCCCGTTCTTCCTGGACATTACGCAAAAACCAACTACCTTCCTGCAGCAACCAAGTGGCTTCTATACCTGCTCAAATTGTCCATCTGTAAACTGGGCAAATCAAAAACGTAAGAAGTAGCAGTCAATGGCAACAGTTTCAAAATCAATGATTTCATCAATTGCGAAAGTACCAACGTGATTTATCTAATCACATGTCCGTGTGGACAAAACTATATTGGGAGTACGACTCGGCCACTAAAAATTCACATCCAAGAACACTACCGAATATACATAAGACTGGCACGAGACAACATTTGGTAGAACATTTCTTGCAAGATCACTGCCATCAATTGCTGTTTTCATTTGTTGGTTTAAAAAAACTCAAACGGCACAAACAATGTGGTAATCTGGAGCTATGTCTATGAAAAGAGGAGATTGCATTGAATATAGGCATGGAGACTGTAGACAAGGGCCTCAATAAGGAATACGAGTGGCATCATTGGCTCTAAGCCTTCTAGATCTGAGAAGAGATGAGACTGTATGACATAACTTTCATTGCACAATGGACTGCCATGCAATAACAATAGCAGTCAATTGGGTTGTAGAATAAGTACCATAAATGGTCAAAATCAACTGTACTGTTATTTAAATGGTTAAAAGCAACTCTGTTGTCACTGAGATCATGAGAGCTGGGCACATAGTTTAGTTATTACAATCTGGCACTTTACAGGTTAATGGCCCTTTTTGCATACATACAGATTATTAATAATTAAATAATCATTAAGAGTCTAGTGAGCCTTTGACTATAGGGCATCGTGAACATAGTCCTCACCAATATACGTAACCAATACTTACAAATTATCAATAACGAGATAGATGTCTTTACCGTTCGGAATTTTTTAAAATAATAAATCTGTGCAGTATGTATTTTGGGGTTACCAACACTATCTGCTGTATAAACTGCCTTCCAAATATGGCTGCCACGTTGCACCGGCCCCTATATTAGTCCTTTCTTGATATCCATAACCTATGTCTCAGGCTCGTTTTCTTATTTCCAACATAATTGTATAAAAACAATTTCAGGGCATGTTGTGTCTCCATTTAAAATATTTTTGCTCAAATTAGTCAGGTCTTTATGCAATTAAAAATGAATTAAAATGAAAACTCCGAGATGCAAGGTATGATCTCGCGGAAGTAATTCAGTGCTTACTTCCGGGTTACATCAAAAACCAAGACCATTTAAATATGGCGGCGGTCCAGAGCCGTAATACAGGACCACCGCCATACAATGGATTACCTGCATGACCTCGGCGTTATGAGATCCTCGATTTTAAAATATTAAGTCTAGTATGCATTATGTAAGGAGACCTTCGACTTTTAAATAGTAAGGCCAGCGCATATCACTTTAGCTTTAACGTGGAGCTTGACCTAAGAAAATAAAGACTCAGCGTTTAGTCACCCTCCTCTGCCGCGACTTGCCTTCCTCACAAAATAGAAGTAAATGAGTTACAAATTCGAAGCACACAATTGGGCTGTAAGGTCTATCACAATCAGTCCCCCTTAGCCAGACGTGCGGCTTAAGTCTAGGCTGTTTAGTAACTTTTGATCATAAAGCGGGGCATGGTCTAGAAAACAAAGATAGAATATTTGCCATCCCTTTCCTTTGCCGCGATTTCTTTTTGTGCCGCGATTTTCTCTTTCAAATAAATGAGGAACAAATATGAAGTGCTCTGCCGGGCTGCGTGCTACCGGGCTTTGAGCTGCATGATAGGTATTTCCCTTTGACAAGATGTGCGGTTTTGAAGCATGTTCACTTGCAAATTTTTAACTGCACTGCAACAACCTAGGCATCGAAATGTATGACTTTAGAACAAAAGCCGTACACATGTTATCGGTTTTAACTGAAAATAGACTTGGTAAGGCACATGCTTCATGGAAGCTTTAATCTAGAAACTAAATTAACATATCAGAGATGATGCGCACTGATGTTAGAGAAAATATTCACCCTTATTAACATAAAATATTAGTTTCTAATACCTCAAATTGACCCTGATCCCCCTATTGTGATTACTTCAGAACAACAATGGTTAATATCTGCATAAATATGCTCTGAAAGAAATGTTAATCTGATATAATCTGATGTAGTGATGTGTTACCTGACACTGACTGTAACCATTAATTTTCTCCACAGATTTATATGCATATTCTATATATTGTGATCTTGACACTTGAATTAATCTGAAAATGACGTGATATACCTGTTTATGTATTGACTACTCTTCCTTCCTAGATTCTCTCTTAAACTTCCTAGATCTTATCCATATCTTTCATTTTTCCTGTACAAAAGGTCTCCTTCTCCTTTTAGGAGGTTACTTAGCTTATAATGATAAGTTTGAAAATGTCCATTTGCAAAGTAGTGTTTAACATGGGTACTTTACCCACTCCTTTACTACTGAACAGCATGGGAAGTGGCTTCTTTTACACTGACACTGCTATAAATTTTCTTCACTTTTTTAGAGGATTGTAAGTTGAAAACCATGTCCTGTAGACATAGTATATGAGAAATCATTAATTCTCTTTATGAATTTTAAACTGAATACTTTGGAACTAACTATTTTACAGAATTTTTATATAAAATAAATAAAAAATTAAAAAATGAAAAGAACTTTTATTACTACACGCTCTTGAGCACCCTTCTTTTCACTCTTTGGGGTCCACTGCTATAGTGTTCAATTTTTCTGACAAATGCATCATGTTTATGTTTCAGCCTTGAAAAAACCATGGCGTTATTCGCCACACGGGGTGAAACACGTGTCGGCTGTTCTTTTTCCTTGTACAATAAAGTTAGGAAAATCTACAATGAGAATGGATTTTTTTTTTAAAGTCGAATGAACGAAATATGGAAGGATTGATTTGGTTATCAAAAATACAAGAGACAAAAAAAGGATGTACCCGCAATATATTATAGATACTAGGAACGTATGCTCACACTTAAACCTCTAAATGAATGAATGAATGAATGAATGGCGTTTTTATACCACGCAAAACTTAGCCCCAAGGTGCATCAAGGCGCACATCCCCCTTTTTGAAGCTTCTATGGTCCAGAGCTTTGAGAAGAGTTCCTCTGATGATTGAATGCCTCAGAAATAATAGATATCGACCTGGAATCCCTGGACCTTTCATCCCGGTTGCAAATCTTAATTAAGTATTGCAATGTTTACAAAAGAAATGTACTGAGTTTAAAATAAAGAAAATGTAAATTTAAATATTCTCAGGTTGAATATCTAGGTCATCTGATTTCAAAGGAGGATATGAAACCTAAACAGAATCACATTAAAGCAGCATTTGTGGCTCTTGTTTCTATGTGTAAAGAGCAGTTGATGTTGTTTCTTGGTTTAACTGAATTTTACTCAAAGTATGTAGAAACTTAAAGTTGAGCCTCTGTGTTGCTTTTATAAGAAGAAAGAACTGTTTGTCTGGAGCTCTGAACAAGATGGTGCTTTTAATTAGTTAAAAAATAAGTTAGTTGAAGCACCAGTTTTTAAAATCTTTTGTGATTGACAAGTTTTGGATTGTGGCTGTAGATGTAAGTGCTTGTGGCCTGAGAGCCATACTGCTACACAGAGAAAAAGTTGAAGAGTGGGTGGTATCATACACCTCCAGAACGTTGAGTGTGTCTGAGAGTTGGTGTGAAAGCATCCACTGGTTAGGCGACAACTTATCTGCTCCTGATTTATGCTAATAGATACTTATTTTCACAAATTCCGTGGCGTGGACCTCACTTTGCTGCAAACCTGACTGTGGGAGGAAGGTTTAAAATGGTCCTAGATTGCTTGTTAGATTAGAGTCTGGGATGCAGGCATCACAACTGGAAAGAGAAGTAAACTCTGGTGTAACTTAACAGAAACCTGGTCTTAGCGTGTATCTGGAGGTTGCTGTATCCTGTAGGTAATTACTCTCCAAGTTTATGATGTATACTCAAAGAAGAACTACATATCAAGATGAAATGAAGCTATCTCTTTTAAGTTCCAATTTATAGCAAACATTGGCAAAGCCAATAGATCTGGCCGGCAGCATTTTTGCAACTCTTTTTTGTTTTGTCATGGTTTTTACAAACCTTTAATGTTCAGAAACTTGCTGGGCCCTCATTGAGTCTAAAAAGACATTGGCTTAAGTCAAGCATGCTTCTGGGCTCCAAAAAGTACACATTACCATGGTACACACAGCACAGATAGGAACTACTTTGTGTGTGGATGTTCTCCTTGTGACAGAACAGCATGCCATACATGCCATAACTCAGAGTAAAGTCTGTCAATGGCTGAAGTGGGTCAACATTGCCCGTTAATGCATGCTGGAGTGGGTGGAAAAACATGTGAATTAAACAATCACAGACTATTGGATGAATTCTAGCTGAAAACCCTTGTAAGTATCTATGTTATACATACTCTTAGAAGAAAAAACAATGTGTTGGCTAACACAGACCTAAAAAAAGCAATCAGTCTGGCATTGGCTGCTAGCCTCGCTTTTGACAAAGAAGGCAAGAAAAAGGAAGAGAGAAACAAAGTAAGAAACGAAGGCAGACAATGAAGGAAGGCAGACATAAAATGAAGAAAAAGGGCAAAAGGAAGGAAGGACGGTAAAAAGGAAGGAATGGATAGAGGCAAAAAAGGACGGCAGAAAGGCAAAAGTAGAAAGGAGGATAGGCAGCAAAAAAAAGGAAGAAAGAAAGAAAAAGTGAAAGAAGGCAAGAAAGAAAGAAAGGAAGAAAGAAGGCAAAAAGAAAGTAGGCAAGAAAGACAGAAAACAAAAGAAGGCAACAAATGAAAGAAGGAAAGAGGGCAAAAAAGAAAGAAGGAATAAAAGGAAAGAAGGCATAAAGGAAGGAAGAAAAGATAAGAAGAATGAAGACAGAGAGGAAGAACAACAAAAAACAAGGCACAAAGAAGGAAAGAAAGCAGGAAGAAAAAATGTTAAATAAAGAAGGAAAGAGTGAAAGAAAGAAGGTAAAAGAGAAAGAAAGAAGGTAATAAAGCAAAAAGACAGAAAGAAAGAATGGAGGAAAAAGGCAAACAAGAAAGCAATAAGGAAAGAAGCCAGAAAAAAGTAAGAAAGCAAAAATGCAAAAAAGAAAGAAAGAAGGAAGCAAAATGGGACTGACAGATATAACAGACCAATGGGTGACAAGAGGTCGCTGAAAGCCCATTTACTATACAGATAATATAATTATTTTTAAGATCTCTTGCCAGCTGTGTCTCCTGTATATGCTACTATTACTATAGTGTAAATATCAAAGTTTACCAAGTACATAAAAGCTCTATAAGACGTGGCACACTAACAACAAAATCAGTGCATATTTTAAAGAACTTGATATAGTGCTGAAAGTTTACAGTGAACATTGATAGAGAAAATGAACAACTGTACAGATATTGCTAACTGCACCGTGTTTAGTTTGGAAGAAAATGGATCTTCAAATCACAGACAGATTTAGGAGGCCTGAATGATTCTGTGGCCTGGTTATGATTATCATAATGTAACTGGAACTTGATTTTTGTTAGACACTAGTCTGTATAAGAGGATCCGTTTTTCGTTTCTAATCTCTGGCTCACAATATGTCACGTTGTGATCTTAGAAAACATATGGTTGAGTTAATAGCAGTTGGGCCACCTTGGTGTCTTTTGAAGTTTGATTTCAAAAGATTTAGTCAAAAATAAGGATTACCAAGGTACTTTCAAGAAGATATTTTAGCACATAAATATGGAATCAACAAATATGGTGACTAAATTGAGTCCTGTTTCTATACTCACCACATAAGAAGAGTCATTTACTTTTCATTTTAACATTACCAGAGAGGCAAAGATCTGTCCTTACATCTAATTTACATCTACAGATGTTGACCGGAACATAATGTCTATGGGGCACCTAAATACATGGCTTGAGATCATTTTATGAATATGGACTAGGGATCAGGCCTAAACCCTTGGACACCAGGACAAATTCAACACTATGGGGCCGATTCCGATGTCAGACGGACCTGAGTCCGTCCGACATCGGTCAGGAGCCGTAACCAATTGACCTGCTGTTGTCGGTTGCGGCCCTGCTAGTACGATGCGACCGAACAGGGTTCGGTTACACTCGTATACTTCACAATGCAAGCATGCATTCTGAGCAGAAAGCATGCTTGCAATGTGAAAAGCATGGGTGCAATTCATCCCTGCACCCTGTGGCAGGCACCCCAAGGTGCCTGCCACCGGGTGCAAGGATCCACAGAGGGGCACCATAGGTGCCCCCAGGCCGCCATCTGGCAGCCTCGCACCCATGGGGGCCCTACTGGGGGCCCCCAAAGACAGTTTCCGACTGCCTTTTCGTGCCGGAAAAACAGGCACGAAAAGGCAGTGAAAAACTACCATTGTACTCCTTTGGTCGCAAAGAGGTGGCCGGGGGAGTACTGAGGGATTTCTGGACGGCGGAGAGGCTGAGCCTGTCGTCGGCAATCCTGAAATCCGAGTCAGATTCCTTTCGAACCGAGCCCATCAGAATGCCTCGGTCGGAAAGGAATTCATGCGACACGTTCCGGTTCGGTCGGAAGGGCTCCGACCATCGCTCAGAGCCCTTCTGTCCGAAATCGGAATCGGCCCCTATAATGTAACATTATTCTCTTTACGTTACTTTCTTATGAGATATGGATATAATTTGGTTCCTGTTCTAAGATGGCCAACCTGTAGAGGCAAAGGTTCATCTCTACCTTCACTTCATTATAATGGGTTTAATTATATGTGTAATTGAGACAAGAAATAGGTTCAAATCTCTGCTTTGTTCATCTTCCAAGATGGCCAACTATAATACCCTGTGGAGATGACGTCCAGTGTCTATGTCTACCTCATACCAGCGGTGGCTCCTCTATAATGGCGGAGGGGTGTCACACCACTGGTCAGAGTCAGTCACAGAAAAATAAAATAATAAAAACATAACATCGTTTAATTTTTCTTTGACAGGCTCTGGCTGGTATGCCTGAGTAGGGCGTGGCCGGGCTGGGTCATGACAGGGAGGAGTGGTGGGCACTAAGAAGGTAGCATGTCAGTTTGGCCAGCTATCTTAGGCCAGCCAAACAGACATGCGCACTTCTTTTTCTCCAACCCAGATGTGTTCCCAGCCGGGTCGAAGTAAAGCTGCAGGTTCCCAAGCACTGTCTGAATGGCAGACCAAGCCACTCAGACCAATCCAGACGCTACTCTCATAGCATGAAAGTGGTGTCTGGATTGGTTGGGGAGCCTGTGCTTTCCAGTGACTGAGGGAGAGAAGTACAGAGGCGGCAGTCAGAGGTGGTGGCAGGAACAGGTACGTTTTTGTGTGTGTTTTTTTTAATCATTCCTTCATCTCCCCTAACCCCTCACTTGCCTTTTGCGGCATCCACCATTGCCTCAGACTAATGGGTGTCATTTCAAAGACTATGCCCTTAATGAATTATTGGTAACAGAATTGGGCTCAGATAATTTCCAAGATGGCTGACCATAATACGATTTACATCCAAAGTCCATTCTCTATCTCTACCTCATAGTAATGGGCAACATTAGTAGACTGTGTCCTTGAAACGCTATTGAAAAAGGAAGTGGATTTAGATCCTAGCAGTGTAATTGGAGGCAGTCATCTACTGTGAAATGTATGCTTGCAACGTAATTGGCCCAAATATCAGCAGCATTATTGAATGTGACTATCGGCCACATGCATCAATCTTGCTGTTTGCGAATACTTAATTGCGAAAATTAGGGAATCGCAATTAAGAATTCGCAAACGGCAATGCATGAATAATTCGCATTTTTTTTAGCGATTTCATATTTTTCCTTAATTGCGAATCACAATTTGAGAATCGCAATTAAGGAAAACCCTTCCCATTGATTCCTATGGGCCAAGAGGCCCATAGGAATCAATGGGAAGGCATTTACAATTTGCGATTTTCAATTTGCGAATTACAAATTGAAAATGCAATTTCAAGGGTGCAGGGGGGGTCCAAAGAACCCCTCCCTGCACCCCTGAAATTAAACTTAAGTGCAATTTACACACACACATGTCCCAAGGACATGTGTGTGTGTAAAATACAACTTTCAAAAATGCATTTTTGTGCATATTTGAAGATTTTTGGTAAATTAGCATGAGGTTCAACCTCATGCTAATTTAGCACTTCCAAACAGGAAAATCGCAATTTAAAAATGATCATGCATTGCATTTAAGAAATCTGAAATTGCGATTTCTTAAATGCAATCGCAATTTTAGAAATCGCAACATGATTGCGATTCCTAAAATTTCGAAATTCCATGATGCATTCCAATTTTGATAATTGCATTCGCAAACGGCCGAAAATTGCGATTCGCACCGTTTGCGAATGCAATTACCGTTGATGCATGTGCCCGATAGTCATGTGAATAAAAGTGGGTAGGCTGGATAATTCCTGACATTCACTTCTTTGTGTAATATCCCCAGACATTAAGAGAGTATGTTGTACTGATTTTTGGGTGGCAATCCATCATAAAAGGAATGATATAATCTGTAATGTTATGCGAAAATGAGGTAATTTCATTCTTGTTGGGATCTGATTTAGCTTAGGTTCACAGAGGTCAAATTCACATCCTTTCTACTCAATCACTATGCTCCCAGACCCGCTTTCAAACATCACATCAGAAGAATAAAGGTAAGCAACATCTTTAATCTTAATTTTGACTAGTGAGTAGGGGAAAATGACTTCTCACAGAGCGAATACTTGAAAGCAATGGACATTACTTAATATGGTGAGCCATGTTTTTTTTGCAAGGAACGTTCTCCATAAGAATGTGCACGATGTTAGATGGTTAAGTATGACTTGTGACAGGGAGAGAGATATATGAAGAAAATAATATAGATATAAGCAACAAACATATGGTGTGGACATGGGGTACCCTGAAATTTTCAGACACCCCCAAATTTGATCTCAACCAAAATGCCCACATTCACAGGATCTGATAAAGTGTTAAACCTCAGTTTCATGTGGCAATGTGTCCCTGCGTTAAGGCACCTCCCAATTAATCAAGAATCAGAAAATACAATAATTAAGTAAAAGGGCCCTCTAGATAACTGAGTTCTAGGTCAATGGGAAAGTTAAAGGGTTTTATTACAAAATTATAAAATTAAGCAGTACAGAAGAAATGCCATGAAGGTTCTCAACGTATAAGTTATTTGCGTTGTGATGGGTTTGCCATACAGAGCAATGCAAAATCACAAATTAGTCTAAGTCCCAAGTAGGCAGTAGAATCGGGAGAGTAACGGACTACATCCCTAGTAGAATAGGAAAGTCTTCTGTCTCACCCTCAAAATCGAGAGTTTTTAAAATTCTATTTTGCATGTGAAATTACAAGATCTTCAGGCTCTGATGTGAGCAAATTGTAGCGCGTAATCAACAAATCATAGCGCATGAAAAGTAAACATTATATTGCCTTAACACCTAAGCACTATCCCACTCTATGAATAATTACTTAGTACCCACTATGCTGATGTTATCCAGAGATGCTAAATCAAAACTAGATACATAAATAACAATACCTTATATGAATGAATAAGACACTGTGAACCAACGTGAAGACCTTGGTAATATTGCGGACTATGACCAACAGTGGAAATAAAACAGTACATCTCCACTTGACTGTGTGCTGCAGAAATTGGGAGGACAGACATGGGCGGGGTGAAGAGTGATTGATTGGGAAAAATGGCGTTTATATCAAAACTGAGGTCTAGTTACCATATTAAAAAACGAATGCACTTCTACATATCATAGAGAATTTGTTTCAAAATCAACCGAACTATACCTGTGTATATCTTGGATATGATATATAAAAATGTAAAAGCATCCCAGTCTTCCACAATGGTTACAGCTGAAACATACATATCACAGTAGAGAAGCAACGAAATGCATTCCGCAACAGGTCTAAATGAGAAAAACATGGATTTGGGGGAATCTTTTCCTTGCTCAGCCTTATATTTATGATGGGCAAGAATAGTTGCTTTGTACTACTGGCGTGAACAGCTGTGATTAGCTAATCAAGGGGTATATTACCAACAACTAGCGATAATTTTTGTCTCTAACTTGTTTAGAGACAAAAATTATCGCCGCACATCGGCGATTTTTATCGCAGATAAACCTTGCTATTAGCAAGGTTTATCGCAAATGCGATAAAAAACGGCCGCAATGCATGAATATCGCTGAAAAGTCAGCGATATTCATGCATTATCGAGCAAATGCTCTTAGCCATGTTATCCACCTCCCATTGGATAACATGGTGAAGAACTGCTCAGGGCAGGTGTTAGCTTTTGGAGATATTCGCGCTTAGCGCGAATATCTCCAAAAGTTGGTAATAGGAGATAGCGATGTTAGCGACTGTTTCCAGTCGCTAACATCTTGGCACGCCCACTTTGCATATATTTAGTGATAAATATCACTGACATGCAAAGCGGGGCCCAAGATGGTCGCCATCTCCTATTAGCTGTCACTAACTGGTGTTAGCGACAGCTTGGTAATAGGGAGATAATTTTATCTCCGCTTTCTTGGCTTTTAAAGCCAAAAAAGCGGAGATAAACCCCTTGATAATATACCCCCAAGTTCCATATTGTGCTCTTTTTTCCACAGGGGATACATTTGCTGACAGTTACGAATATATTAAAAACGATGAACATGTATGGTTTTATTTGGCAATTTTTAAATGACTCCTCCAAAAATTATTTGAATTATTTTATTGAATGTGTAAGAAATTTGTTGCTAAAGGGCCAACGAAACGAGACCACTTATCATGTGATGGAGTTACTGATTCAATAGATAAAGTCAACACACACACCGCATTCAAGGTTTTAATGTTGTCATCTCATTCAGGTTAAATAAAGTAGGTTTTCTCCTGAATGAGACATAAATCTTAATGTTTTTCTACAAAGAGGTCGCAATTGTCAGTATACATACAGAACATCTGACTGGGTTAAGGTTGAGTTCGGGGATCTCCTGAGCGTTAGCGTGTTACAGTAGCGTCTGGACAATGCACACAATTGTAAATTGAGACTTGCAAGGGTCTCAAGGCGCTTGTACGAATACCGCTGTGGAACCCATCCTGGCTTTCCCTGTGAGGTGTCCACTCCTGGGCACCCCCAAGATGGAGGCCAGGCATCCTTAGCGTTGTGGGGGCCATGTGGAGATTAAGCAAGCTATTGCCCAGAGTTGCAGAGTGGGACTCCATGATTGGAATAGGCACGAGGCGAGAATTATCAGGTCCGTGGAATTTTGAGCCCAAGACCCGCCGAGGCAGGGAATTGAACCCTGGTCCCGTCTAGACCTCTGCATCAATAAGATGCTTAGAGTTGGATCAAACATAATTATTATAATATAAAAGGGTGTTTTGAGTGACTAGTTGGTGACAATAAGAAGGAAATTGCTCATATGAAAAAAATCAGAGGGTGAAGCAAGAAGGGCTTTGTTGCTGTGTCCACACAAGGCGGCAGATTTACTACTTCTGGCGCATCCCTGCTAATCAGCACGGATGCGCCAGAAGAGTTGCGACGCATCTTCCCACCCGTGCGCCACAACTGATGTGCCGCATTTACAATGTGGCGCACAGTGGCGCACGGTTGGGCAGATGCGTGTCGCATTCCCCGCGCGGAAAGGCGGCGCATTGCTGGAGTTGCGTTGCAAGCGCACCGCAGCTCCAGCAAGGCTCAGGGTGCCTCTATCCCTAACATGCTGCATCAATCCTTATGCCTGCTTCAAGCAAGTGCAGGGTTTTGACACAGCATGGCCGGAAAAGTGACTGTAGATTTCACTCAGCCACTTTTTGGAGGTGTTCCTGTGCCGGAACGCGCACCCCCCCCTGTGCAGGAACAGCCACATGCGGTGCAGGTCTCTACAATGTGATGCATCTCCCTAGGTGTGTCACGTTGTAAATAGCCCGCAGCATGGCGCTGGATTTGCGCCGACGCTGCGTCACTTAAGTGACGTAACGGCGGCGCACATCTGGCATAAGGGGCTTGTAAATTTGCCCCGAGGAGTTTTGAGGGTCCCATTCTTTGATATAGATCTTAAATGTGTGAGTTTGTGATGGTCAATAAAATATACAGGGTCAATGTGTCTTCCTTTGAATACACTGGGGGATTAAAATGTATCGAGCTTTAATAGCCAAAATGGATGGTAGTAATAAACCTTACTAATATGTTAGCCATATTAATAGTCAAAATGTACTGAAGGTTGTTTTCTCCTTGTTCCTTTTTTGTACTAATAGTATTTTAGTATGTAGCTCTGTCTCCTAAGGTGACTGAGATATGTGTGCCTAGGCCCTCCTTATGAGATGGCCAGGAACTGTGTAGGGAAACGACAAAGTTGGACCGAACAATTTTGGCTGGTATTTACGCACATGTTTTCAGCCATCAAAAGTTAAAGGGCCCAGCATGATGCATAACCGGTGGTACCTGTATTTACCAGGTCACAAATCACAAGTTTCTCCTGATTCTGGGATTTTTAAGCAGACATTTTCCTCCTGCACTCATCAAGTGGAAACTCTATGCAGAAACCAGTGCAGTTTTACCAGTTGTGTTTCAGCATTCCCCTCAAAAACACGAGGACCTAGGGCCTCATTTATGAATAGTGACGCATCGCTGCGTGAAAACAGCAATGCGTCACTTTTCACTGCGCACTCCTTGCGACACCAATGATGCATCATATTTACAGTATGACGCATCATGGCGCAAGGAATTACAGATACGTCAGTATTTCTGACGTATCTGTATGGCGCAAAAGTGACGCATTGCTGGACTGTGTCACAAAAGTGACGCAACTCCAGCAATGTGTCCTTTCACATGGGGCAAGCCCCATGTGAAAGGACCTGCGTCAGTCTTACGCCTGCTGTGAGGCAGGCATAAGAAATTGACGGATTTTTGTCCTAGAAGTGCCGCAGTGAAATCTTATAGATTTCACTGCGTCACTTCTATGACTCTTTCTTGCATCAGAACGCTCCCCCTGCATACATTATACCTGGCGCAGGTATAATGTGGCGCAGGGGTTTACAAAGTGACGCATCTATCTAGATGCGTCACTTTGTAAATATGGTGCAACAAGGCACATTTTTTACGCTGCTGGTGCGTCACAAAAAGTGACGCACGGCCTCATAAATGAGGCCACTAGTGCGCCTGCACTCAGGATTACCAGGTACGTAAACAGCAGACCTTTCAGGACCACCCAATTTACTATTACATTGGAGTTTCTGAATTTCAAAACAAACATAAACTTACTTGAAAATTTAAGTTACCTTAGTGAATCAGACCCACTGACTTTATCCTACTTACTTTTACTTGCCACTTGAGAACTGTTACAAAGCAATTTGTACACAGATGTTACTCACACTGGGTTTTGCACTTTGCAGCCTGGAGACCACATATATTCTTGGCCTAGCATCTTGGATGCCATTTACAAGGACCCTTGAATTGTGCACTCTTTTAGACCACTGACACCAATAACTAGGCTCTTTGATGCACGTCTGTTTGGCCCCAGCCCCACTCATTCATGGTTTGTGTGAGAACACAGAGGTGTGCAGACAAAATATTGAGTTGGAAATTTCAAACTACAGGAATATCGAGTCCTAAATATCGTCACTATAAGAATATCGTGGCCAAGAATATTGATTTGAAGGTAAGAAATATTGTTTTTAAAAATATAGAAGTCAAATAATATCATTTGCAAAAATGTTGTTTATAACATCAATTTTTTTATTAGTATTAAGTATCTTTGTATATATTTTAAATGTATGTGATGTATTTTTTTGTAAGTATTGTTTATGTTTTCTGATATATTTGTTACGTTTTTAGTAGTTATCAATTTTATTTTAAATTAATTTAGCTTTTTTAGTTCTGTAGCGGGTTGTGGGTTTATAGGGTAATAGTGTGGGAAGTAATTTAATTATAATACATTTATGATATTTTTTAATGTATTAATATTTATCTAATTGAGATTTTATAGAGTTACTTGTGGGAATTGATTTATTTTCATTTAATTATTAATTTGTTGTTAATTAATATTAATTAATTAATTAATTGAAACTTAAAATATGGAAATTGTGTATTAATTTTTAGGTGTGGGTTGTGGAGTTTATAGGGGTAAAGGGTGGGAAGACATTTATTTTTGATTAATTATTAATTGGTTATTAATTAATATGAATTAATTAATTGAAAATTAAATATGGATTTGCGTAATAAATTTTAGGTGTGGGTTGTGGAGTTTATAGGGGTAAAGGGTGGGAAGAAATGTACCCATTTTGTTAAGAATGCCTGAGCAAAATATATTCTTTCTATATCACAAAATAAAGTTCCCAATGATAATTTCAAGCAGAAAAAGTTCAGTATAAGTCCTTGGTTTCTTTATTTGTCGTATTTCTTTACTCTTCCACAAGGACTTGTTAACACATTCTCCAATTCTGGAATCTTGAAATCAAATACAGCAATACAGCCAACACGCATGCTTAGTCTATGGAAGTTGCCCAAAAGACTTCATCAGGGCTATAGCATCTAACTTCCTGCAACCTTTATTTTCAATTCTTGTTATATAAATGTAGCTCGTCCAATATAATTCAATCTCCAGTATATAATATTCCCAAGCATAATGGCTCATTAGCCCGACATCCAATTCAGTATTGTGTCACCAGGACTGTAGGTTGCTGTTATTTCATATTATCCTCCCAGCATATGTAATCCGAGGCGATAGTGGATACTGGAGATTGAATTATATTGGACGAGCTACATTTATATAACAAGAATTGAAAATAAAGGTTGCTTGAAGTTAGATGCTATAACCCTGATGAAGTCTTTTGGACAACTTTCATAGACGAAACACGCATGTTGGCTGTATTGCTGTATTTGATTTCAAGATTCCAGGATTGGAGAATGTGTTAACAAGTCCTCATGGAAGAGTAAAGAAATACGACAAATAAAGAAACCACAGACTTATAAAGAACTTTTTGTGCTTGAAATTATCACTGGGAACTTTATTTTGTGATATAGCAAGTATATATTATGCTCAGGGATTCTTAACCAAATTGGTAATTTACGCAATTGCTAGCAATTGCGAATCAGCAGCACAGGGTGGTGGCTGTTTACATTCCCTTTGAAGCATACTATTAATATTGCAAAACAGGACACCTAATCCATCAGACTATGCGCAGTAGGGACCTCACTGCCCATTTTTAGAATCTGGGAAGAAATGTATTTTTAATTAATTATTAATTGGTTGTTAATTAATATTAATTAATTAATTAATTAATTGAAAATGAAATATTGAAATTGTGTAATTAATTTTAGGCGTGGGTTGTGAGTTTTATAGGGTAAAAGGTGGAAAGTAATTTATTTGTAATTAATTATCTGTTGTTAATTATTATTAATAAATTGAAAATTCAATATGAACATTGTTTAATTAATTTTAGGTTCGGGTTGTGGGAATTATAGTGGTAAAGGGTGGGAAATAATTAATTTTTAATTAATTCATAGTTAGTTGTTAATTAATATCAATGATTTAATTGAAAGTTAAATATGTAAATTACGTAACTATTTTTAGGTGTGGTTTGTGGGGTTTATAGGGATAAAGGGTGAGAAGTAATTTTTTTAATTAATTAATAATTAGTTGTTAATTAAAAATATTTCATTAATTTAAATCTAAATGTGGGAATTGTGTAATTAATTTTAGGTGTGGGTTGTTGGGTTTATAGGGGTGAAGGGTGGGAAGTCAATTAATTTGTGTGTGTGTTAATTTGTTTTTTAATTAACAATATTTATTAAATTGATAATTAATTATGTTAAATATGGAAGTACATTTTATTTTTTATTTAGATGTGGTTTGTGAATTGTGTGCTGTTATTGGGTAGGATGTAAATAAAATAAATATATGTATTAATGTTTTTGTTTATAAAAAAATTGTAACTACAAATATTTGTTTGAAAAATATTTTTATATTTTATTTAATATAAGATTTCTAGATAGTTGTGATGTGTATTTAACATTGGAATATTATTTCCTTAAATTTATAATAGTACATAGATTAGTTTTTTAAGTTTTAACATATTTATATATTGGTTTTAATTTATTTTGTTTTTCAAATATTTTTTGTTGTTGATATTTTGTTTGTTTTTACTTTTGAATTGACCGTAGTGGGAATAGTAATTTTTACCCCTCCACAATCCAACACTTTTCCTACTGTTACACTCACTGGAGTGGGAATAGTAATTTTACCCTTCCGCTATCCAACACTTTCCCTAATGTTGCACTGACTGGAGTGGGGATAGTAATTTCTACCCCTCTGCTATGCAACGCTTTCTCTACTGTTGCACTTAATAGAGTGGGAATAGTCAGTTTTTATCAGTTCGCTATCCAACTCTTTTCCTACTGTTGCACTCATTGGAGTGGGAATAGTAATTTCCCCCCACCCCCTGCTATCCAACACTTTCCCTACTGTTGCACTCACTGGAGTGGGAATAGCAATTTTTAACCCCCTGCTATCCAACACTTTGCCTACTGTTGCACTGACTGGAGTGGGAATACTAAATGTTTCCCCTCCGCTATCAAACACTTTCCCTACTGTTGGACTGACTGGAGTGGGGAATGTAAGTTTAAATATTTTTAAAAAGTTTAATGTTTTAATTAATAATAGAATATTTTTAACATCCATTTTATGTTATTGATATATATATATATATATATATATATATATATATATATATATATATATATATATATATATATATATTACCTAGGTGGATAAGCAAAGAGCTCTTGCGCTCTCGGGGGGCACACACAGCATTCCTGCCCATCCGGGTATCTTGGCCTCTTAGCAGATTCTGTTGCCCTTCCACCTGTAACATTGTTTGCCATGACCCGACGCGTTTCGAGGCCATCACGCCTCTTCTTCATGGGGTCTCAGTAAGGAGGCAGGCATTACTTCACCTTTGCAATCAACCATTTTATTAGATTACAACGCCCTAAGTGGGCGTGGCTTCAGGCATGTTGGTTAATGTAGTCCATTGGGGTGAGTATAGTAATCCTTAAGTAGGGTCCTGACTCACATACACAATTGTCCGTAAGTAGTGTCCTTGAGTAGGAAGGGGTTGGGGAAACAAATCTGCCTTTATTCTTTAGGAACGTCGAGTCGCACGGCAAGGAATAGTTCTGAGCCACGACTTTTCCGCGTTGCAGTAACGTCTTCTGACAACCGGAAATGGTGCTCCTCAGCACGGCCAAGAGCAGCCGTGTAGGGTAAATGGATAAGCAAAGAGCTCTTGCGCTCTCGGGGGGCACACACAGCATTCCTGCCCATCCGGGTATCTTGGCCTCTTAGCAGATTCTGTTGCCCTTCCACCTGTAACATTGTTTGCCATGACCCGACGCGTTTCGAGGCCATCACGCCTCTTCTTCATGGGGTCTCAGTAAGGAGGCAGGCATTACTTCACCTTTGCAATCAACCATTTTATTAGATTACAACGCCCTAAGTGGGCGTGGCTTCAGGCATGTTGGTTAATTTAGTCCATATAGCTAGTTATAGTTTGGATTGATTGGTAAATATATATATATATATATATATATATATATATATATATATATATATATATATATATATATATGTATATATATATATATATATTCACTGAAAAAACCATAGGTTATAGACCATATATAGTTAGGAATTAGCATTTAAAAAACCTTATTTTACTCACACAAAACCATTGAAATTCCATATATAGTTAGTTGCACTAACTATATATCGCGCACCCGCAATCCACTGCTGATGATGTCACATATTACATCATTCATGACATGGTCAGTGACATCACTGATGACATCACTGATGGCATCTCAAATGACATCACTGATGACATCATCCAGTGACTGTGTGTTTCTGAAAAGTTTAAATATGTTTTACATATTGAAGAATGAGTAGATGTAGAAGTGTCTGGATGAAGGATTTAGTAGGTGCGTGACTGACTGTATGAGTGAGTGATTAAATGTGTCTCACTGAGTGCATGGGTTAGTGACTAAACTGTCTTAATTTGTGCATCATTATGTCTGTTGTTCTGTAAACTGCTGCATGTGTTGGTCAGTAGCTATATGAGTAACTATATGGGTTATTGATTGATTGCCCAAGTATTTGTATGGGAGACTGAGTGTGTGTGTGGCTGGCTGGGAGGTGTGTGACTCTGTGCAGATCAATGTGTACTTGTATCAATGATTGTATAAGAGAGTAAGTATGTGTTAGTATATGTTTCAAAATGTAAGGTGCTCTATGTTTAACTGTATAGATTAGAAAATGGAAGTGTGATTGATTTTTTACAGGACTGACTAGGTGTGTGAGTAACTCCATGGATGAGTGACAGAGTGTGAGAGTCTGTATAGGTGTATGAGTGCATATGATAGTGTTGTAAAGATGAGTGATTGTATGTATGAATGATTGTATGGGTAAATGAGTGAATGTGTGTGTAAACATAGGAATCACTGAGTGCGTATGTAGTAACTAGTATTGGTGTGTCAATGGTTTCAAAAATTATACTCTGTATTTAACACTGGGTGTAACAGAGGTTATATTAAAGTGTGAGGAGATGCATTGTATTGTCACATGAATGATATCATCAGTGATGTGGTCATTGATGTCAAATGAGATGTCATCAGTGATGTCATCAGTGATGTCATTTGAGATGTCATCAGTGATGTCATTTGAGATGTTATCAGTGATGTCATTTGAGATGTCATCAGTGATGTCATCAGTGATGTCATTTGAGATGTCATCAGTGATGTCATCAGTGATGTCACTGACCATGTCATGAATGATGTTATATGTGACATCATCAGCAGTGGATTGCGGGTGCGCGATATATAGTTAGTGCAACTAACTATATATGGAATTTCAATGGTTTTGTGTGAGTAAAATAAGGTTTTTTAAATGCTAATTCCTAACTATATATGGTCTATAACCTATGGTTTTTTCAGTGAATTTTCAAGGTTTTGTAAATGCTAATTCCTAACAATATATGGTCTATAACCTATGGTTTTTTCAGTGAATTTCAATGGTTTTTTAATAGCAAATATCATAAGCTGTCGAATGTCAAGTACGTGGTAAGTGAAAACATTTTCGTGTTTATGCACACTGATCTGCTTTGAATGGTGCCCCCCCCCTCATTTCTATTAGGAGTACTCTCTCTTTGCACATAGTGAAGGGTAGTTAACGCAGGCCTTTGCCCCCGTTGTAATACGTCGTGCCTGCTTCTCTCTCCATTTGATTGATTGTTATCCAAGTATTTACTGTTTTAGAATTGGTTCTCTTTGGTTCATTCTCTATTTACAAACAAACACAGAGTCGCAATACTCTGTTTAGTCTTTGCAGATAACGAAAAATCGTGTAAAAAAAAAAGAAAAGGAATCGAGCAAAATCAGTAGGCCACTAATGGGATCTCTTTTTGACCTCGCTAAAATAGAAACATTAGGAACAACCCCTCATGACAAATACAAAACTAGTGAGATGAACTGAACTCCACACAATGATGGCTGCAAAACAGCTCGGCTCCGCCACCCACCCCGCCCAAAATAACGATAAAGAGCGGCTGCCATGATTGGTTGCGGAATGGCCACGACGGAGCTACGAAATGGTGCTGCTCTCATGCTAACCCCAGCTTCAGTCTGAAACATCCAGAAACACTGTAGACTACCAATTCGATCAGTTCCGGTAGCGCCCCAATGTAACCCGGTAGAGAAGAACTAGCCCTCCCCTCTTTGACTGATGGTTCTTGTTGCCTGTCCCTTCTGTTGTCATTTAACAGAACTATTTAGCCTGCTGAAAGGGGTTGTGTTCCGACCGCTGGTTGGTGGAGACATTTTGACTATATTCTGGACCTGCGTTGTCGCGTAATGCGTCATATGACGCGCCGCGTTAGCGCATCCGGAAGTCATCCGGGGCGCGCAGCGCGTAATGTAAGCATAACAAGTCATGTGACTTGTTAATAAAACTTTTCATTGGTTCATTTTACTTTTCTTATTCTAATGATGAAAGGCTTGGTCATATGACCTAAAAATTACGCTTTTTATTACTTCCGAACATTATTTTTTCTTAAATATATGTTATAATGTTCCAGGCTAATGTACTTTCCCGGAAAATTTACAACTGTCCTGCAAGTAAAATATATTCTTTTTTCGAGAAAAAGAGCGTTTCTTCGTCCCATGACGGAGCCGTTGAGCAAAAGAGGGTCGACCTGCTGTCTTAGTCGCCGATACGCCTGAATATGAGATTCTTATCGATCACTTTATGTTGCAGGAGTAGAAAACACAACAGCCCTTGACCATTTATCTTTACTGCGTTCCTTCGTATTATACCTTTTACCCTTCATGTAATTGGTCTGCTTTATTTCACTTGCCTTTTAATGATTCTAAAACAGTGACTATTATTAAAAACTTTACCAATGTATATACTACTACCATGTTTTCTTTTAAAAACCTTTATTGTGAAAATTTCATTATACAAATACGAGCCTATAACCACGTGGGCCGGCCACGGAGCAAACTGTAATCGTATATGATGAGTAGACATTTACACTGTAGAGGAACGTAACGGGCGGGCCATTAGGTTGCAAGAACTAAGGTGTCTAACAGTTACGGAATCGGTGGACGTACATTTTATAATTAAAATACGACAGGGCCAGTTACAATAAAATTATCTAGATATACATTTGCGGGCAAGTACCATGGGTGACGTTAATTCAAACTTTCAATAGTACAGTAATCAATAACACATCAGAACTTAATATCAATAGGGATGTCGAAATATTCAATCAATTCTCGTCCCCGCCCGCCATGTGCTTCAAAACTGCATACGTATCTCGTGATTTCAAGGTTCTGCAACCAGTACACAACAAGGAGTTACGAGTCCCATTTATTCCGGCGCCATTTTGGTCGAGGACGGGCAGGTCCAGGATATAGTCAAAATGTCTCTACCAACCATCGACTATGATGATGTTCATATGCTGTATTTATTAGAGTAACACTCATCTGTCCACATGAAATTAATTTGCCACAATCTAAACATGTCATTTTAATCTTTCCAAAGTTCTTCTAAATATTTGGGACCGTTTCCCTTGCCTCTGATGCTGTCAGTGCCACTTCTTTGATGAATGTACTAGCAGGTCAGGGGTTCTCCTCCAAATCTCTCTTTTATGCAGCACTATAATTAATTGGTGCCACCTCTCCATATGACGATGCATGGTATAGTTACCATAACTATATTTTTTTTCGGTTCCTCTGGAGAGTTCATCGTGGCAGATGAAGCGTGTAACGTACCGGGCATTTACCTTTTTTTGCATGTACAGGAAAGGAAAAAAAAATCGAGCGTCCGAGTTCTAAGGTGTCCCAGGGCCATTTTAGTGGACCAGGCCCAAATCCAAAGAACAGGCCGCCATTTTGAGAGTCCTGTTGCAGCCGCCTGTCGCTGTACCATCAAGAGCAGCCGAAACTCAGCTGAATGGCAACTGAAACGGTAAAGGGGCGCCCCACTACAGCAGACGAGCCTCCACCTAGGAAGGCCCGTTCACGCCGCCTCCCCCCCCCCCCTTCGGGCACCCCACGCCGTTATTCGGAGCAGTATTGTAGGATGGCCACACCAGTGCGGCAACTTGCTAGACATCACCTCGGTGGTAACCGAATCTCAGCGCCTTGTGGTGTCTTCTATTCAGAAAACATTGTTGTGCTGCCTTCGACCTATTCGCCGCAAGTGCGCACGCAACTCAGCTGCATAGCTTGCTAGACACCACCTCGGTGCTAACCGAATCTCAGCGCCTTGTGGTCTCTTCTATTCCAAAAATATTGTTGCGCTGCCTTTGGCCCCATTCGCACATCGGTCCGCTACTGCCGCCATCTCACAGGCCAACGGGGCGCCCCACGCCGACTTTCAGCATTGTAGGATGGCCACACCAGTGCACCTTACTAGACACCACCTCGGTGCCATCCGGATCTTGGCATCTCAGCGCCTTGTGGTGTCTTCTATTCAGAAAATATTGTTGCGCTGCCTTTGGCCCCATTCGCACATCGGTCCGCTACTGACGCCATCTCACAGGCTAATGGAGCGCCCCACGCCGAGTTTCAGCATTGTAGGATGGCCACACCAGTACAGCAACTTGCTAGACATCACCTCGGTGCCATCCGGATCTTGGCATCTCAGCGCCTTGTGGTGTCTTCTAGTCAGAAAATATTGTTGCGCTGCCTTTGGCCCCATTCGCACATCGGTCCGCTACTGACACCATCTCACAGGCCAACAGGGCGCCCCACGCCGACTTTTACCATTGTAGGATGGCCACACCAGTGCCACAACTTGCTAGACACCACCTCGGTGCCATCCGGATCTTGGCATCTCAGCGCCTTGTGGTGTCTTCTATTCAGAAAATATTCTTGCGCTACCTTTGCCCCATTCACACATCGGTCCGCTACTGACGCCATCTCACAGGCTAATGGGGCGCCCCACGCCGAGTTTCAGCATTGTAGGATGACCACACCAGTACAGCAACTTGCTAGACATCACCTCGGTGCCATCCGGATCTCGGCGCCCCACTGCAGATGAAGTGCCTCTCAACTATGAAACCACCACGGTGACATCCGGATCTTGGCGCCTTGTGCTGGTTCCGGCCTATTCACACATCGGTCCGCTACTGACGCCATCTCACAGGCTAATGGGGCGCCCCACGCCGAGTTTCAGCATTGTAGGATGACCACACCAGTACAGCAACTTGCTAGACATCACCTCGGTGCCATCCGGATCTTGGCATCTCAACGCCTAGTGGTATCTTCCATACAGAAAATATTGTTGCGCTGCCTTTGGCCCCATTCGCACATCGGTCCGCTACTGACGCCATCTCACAGGCCAACGGGGCGCCCCACGCCGACTTTTACCATTGTAGGATGGCCACACCAGTACCACAACTTGCTAGACACCACCTCGGTGCCATCCGAATCTTGGCATCTCAGCGCCTTGTGGTGTCTTCTAGTCAGAAAATATTGTTGCGCTGCCTTTGGCCCCATTCGCACATCGGTCCGCTACTGACGCCATCTCACAGGCCAACGGGGCGCCCCACGCCGACTTTCAACATTGTAGGATGGCCACACCAGTGCGGCAACTTACTAGACACCACCTCGGTGCCATCCGGATCTTGGCGCGTTGTGCTGCCTTCGGCCTATTCGCACATCGGTCCGCTACTGACGCAAACTCACAGGCCAACGGGGCGCCCCATGCCGACTTTCAGCATTGTAGGATGGCCACACCAGTGCTGCAACTTGCTGGACACCACCTCGGTGCCATCCGGATCTTGGCGCGTTGTGTTGCCTTCGGCCTATTCGCACATCGGTCCGCTACTGACGCCGCCTCACGTGCCAACGTATTTTCTCCGCATTTTATACCCTATGCCGCATAACAGGTCATGTGACTTGTTTATAAAACTTTTCATTGGTTCATTTTACTTTTGGTTTCCTAATGATGGAAGGCTTGATCATATGACCTAAAAACAACACTTTTCATTGGATGAAAACTTTTTTTTTTCCCAAACGATGAAAGCCCCACCTTGTTTCTGGATGTTTCAGACTGAAGCTGGCGTCAGCATGAGAGCACCACCATCTCGTAGCTCCGTCGTGGTCATTCCGCGAGCAATCATGGCAGCCGCTCCCCACCAGAAGCCTACAGGAGTCGGGGGCCCCCAAAACTTTTGATGAATCCTCAAGGCGGAGGGGACGCTTTCGAGAATGGGGTCCAAGACCTAGCAGACAAGCGTCCGATTTCCAAGGTGTCCCAGGGCCATTTCAGTGGACCAGGCCCAAAAAGGAAACAGCCTGCCGCCATTTTGAGAGTCCTGTGACAGCCGCCTATCGCTGCACCGCAAGAGTGGGCGCAACTCAGCTGAATTGCGGCTTTTGACACAGTGGACCAAAAGCGGACGGAATGGCAACTGAAACGGTAAAGGGGCGCCCCACTACAACAGACGAGACTCCACCTGGAGAGGCCCGTTCACGCCGCCTCCCCCGGGGCGCCCCACGCCGTTATTCGGAGCAGCATTGTAGGATACCAAAACCAGTGCGGCAACTTACTGGACATCACCTTGGTGCCATCGTTCTGCTGCCTTGGAACTATTCGCACAACAGTTTGCTACTGATGACCCACCCCCCGCGACGCCCCACGCCAGAAATCTGGACGTTGTGCTGCGTTGGGACTATTCGCACAGCCGACCGCTACTTCGTTGTTTTTCCCTAAAAATGTTTATATGTTATTACTGTTTTTGTTTTCTTGTATATATTTATAAGTTATTAAAGTTTTATAATCTTACTACTTTGTTGGAGTGCTATATATTTTTAATGTGACACATAATTGTAAAAACTTTGATGTACAAAGAGTCATCCCTAGAATCTTCCGCTTCAGGCTCGGTCCCCTCCCCAATCACAATACAGGATGGTTTTCAGATAATAGGAACGCGTCTGCTGTGACGGATCTCATCGAGTGTGGGCCTTGATCTACTATAACTCCTTTGAAGAGGGGTGATTCTTTACAGCTGGGGCCATAAACTACATCTGCAGGGCTAGCTGATACCCTAGGACCGGCCTGGACAATCGGACACACAGGAAAAGGAGTGTCAGAGGGTGCGGTAGTGAATAGGGCGAAAGGGAGGTGTCGGGCGGGCACAGGGTGTGATTCTCAGGGAATAGCAGCGCAGATGGGGGGTGGTTTATTACCCATGCATAAGACAGAGAGCGGGGTGACCACTGCCTGGGGGAGATGCTTGCGAGGGTGGGGAGCCATGCTAAGGATCGACAGCGTGCAGAGAGTGGGTCTGGTCAAGGCATCTAAAATGACTGCCGTGCACGACAAAAGTGTGGCATTTGAAAAAAGGCAAGATGGCGCAGACAATGTTTTTCAACACTTCCTGATTTCCTTCGAATCGAACGTTAACAGACGTTGGGGCATATTACCAAAGTTAAGCGATATTTATCCCTAACGATGCTTAGCAACGATTTTTTTACCGCTAAGCATCGTCAGAAATTATCGCAGATAAACCTTGCTATTATCAAGGTTTATCGCAAATACGATAAAAAACTACCGCAATGCATTAATATCGCTGAAAACTCAGCGATATTCATGCATTACCGAGCTAATGCTCTTAGCCATGTTATCCACCTCCCATTGGATAACATGGCTAAGAACTGCTCAGGGCAGGTGCTAGCTTTTGGAGATATTCGCGCTTATCGCGAATATTTCCAAAAGTTGATAATAGGAGATAGCGATGTTAGCGACTGTTTCCAGTCGCTAACATCTTGGCATGCCCACTTTGCATGTCATTAGTGATAAATATCACTCACATGCAAAGTGGGGCCCAAGATGGTCGCTATCTCCTACCAGCCGTCGCTAACTGGTGTTAGCAACAGCTAGGTAATACAGATATAATTTTATCTCCGCGAAGCGGAGCGCTGTTACAGATATATATCTTGTTTTTGAACGTTAATTTCTCAAAATCCACTGAAGCACATATATTGAGACCTAGCAAAGGCACATCGAGCTACCAGTCCCTACAATTTTGCCAAGTTTCGTGCAAATCCATTCAGCCGTTCGGGCTAAAAGTGAGGCCAACCGCCCTATGGAAAACTCAATGTTAAAAACACGTTTTGGGACCCCCCTTTTTTCTCGGCCCCCCCTTGACGAACCCCCCCCAAATTTTCAAGGGCTGCTCAGAAACAAAATGTGCCATTTTCCTGAAAATTTCAGCCAATTCCGTCCACAAACGCCAAAGTTATTAGACATAGAATTTTCAAAAATCCCATAGAGAAAAAATCCTAACTATATATACCTACTGGCGACCGCCAGTAGGTAATATATATATATATATATACATATATATATATATATATATATATATATATATATATATATATATATATATATATATATTACCTACTGGCGGTCGCCAGTAGGTAGTTATAGTTAGGATTGATTTCCATAGGGAAATCGTAACATTCTATTTGGAATAACTTTGGCGCCGGTGGAGGAATCTGCCTGAAATTTTCAGCAACTTTGCTTCGCGGGGGGATTTGTCAAGCGGGGGCCGAGATAAAAGGGGGGTCCCAAAACGTGTTTTCCCCATGTTAATTTCCATAGGGCGGTCGGTCGCATTTTTAGCTCGAACGGCTGAATGGATTTTCACCAAACTTGGCAAAATTGTAGGGACTGGTAGCCCATTGTGCCTTTGCTATGTCTCAAGATATGTGCTCCAGAGTATTTTGAGTAATTTAGGTTAAAAAAAAATTATATATCTATAGCCGCGCCCCGGTACGCGCACCGGGGAGCGCTCCGGGCGCGCCACGCAACTTGCGCACGGAAAGCTGATTGGCTCTCGGGTGTCTGTAAACATTCGAAACAGTCCGGAGTGGCCGCCATCTTGTGTCTCGGTAGGATCGAGACACAAGAGGTGGTAAAAACAAAGGGGGAAATAATCAAAAGGGGGCAGGGTAGACCCCCCCCTGACCCCCTAGGTTTGATGTGGGGGCCATAAAAGGGTCCCTCGAGTAAAAAAACAACAACAAAAAAATCGGTTTTCGCGGGGGGAGCTCCCGGTACGCGCACCGGGGAGCGTACCGGGGAGCGTACTTTGGTGAAAAATAGTTAAAATAATAGTGTAAAATAATCCTTTTGAGTGATTACAGGTAGGGTAGCTCTGAAAAGAGCTTTTGGGTTCAAAAGAGCTTTTGGGTTCTGTGGCTGTTTTAGGTACCTACAAGTATGTCCCACACACACCCACACGCACACAACCCCACCCCCCCACACCCACACACTCCCCACACACACCTCACACACGCACACCTCCACCCACACCTAAACACCCCACACCCCCACACCGACACCTTACACATCCACATCCACACATTCCACACACCCACACTCATACACACACCACAACACCCCCCAACACACACACACACACGCACACACAGATACCTCACAGACACACCCCACACATCCCACAGACACACCTCCCCCCCACACACACACACACACCCACACCTCACAGACACACCCACACATCCCACATATACACACATATCTTACACACATACCCCCCACACCCACACACCCCCACACACGCCTCACACACCCACACCTCCACCTACACTCAAACACCCCACACACTCACACCCCACACACTCACACCCACAAACACACCTTACACACCTACACCCCCACCCACACCCACATACCCCATACACCTACATACACCTATACACCTCACCCCCCAGACACATACACACACACACCTCACAGACACACCCCACCATCCTCCACACACACCTCCCCCCCACACATGGGGAAAACTCAGTGAAACAGTAAAATGATAATTGAAAGTGCTTAGAGGTAGGGTAGCTCTGAATAGAATTGTTGTGTTGTGTGAGTGATTTAAGTACCAACATGTAGGTACCAATGTAGAGTTTTAAATTCAATGTACACCTTCCTTTTTTATGTAGATATCTAGCATGTTGGTACAGAAGTTATTGTGGTATATGGAATCCATACTATGGGTGTCAGGAAAGTAGAAACAGATCCTTTAAGTACTCCCTGAGAAGACCTAGGGGATCATGAGTAGTGTACCCTGCTCCCTTATGATGTTTTCAAGTATTACATTTTACTCTCTTCTAAATCTACACAAAATTGGCAGTGATATGGTGCATTAGAGACAGAGAGTGAGAGAAAGGAGGAAGGAGATGAAAAAGAGATGTGAAAAACACATTGGAGATAATATAGTGGGAGAAAGGAAGTAACTATGAGCAAATTTACTATGTAACACAAAAAAGTTGCACTGTAAGTCTCAGTTTATATTATAATCATTTTGGTAGTATTTAATGAATTACATATCAAAATGAATAATGTCTCGAACAATTTTTAATTATTAATTAAACATTTATTGTTGAGATTGTTCATAATTTAATAATACTTCTAACATGACATCATCCGGAATGTCCTCCAAATTTTCATTACATGATTCAAATGATTCAAGACAGTCAATTAGTTGTTGATCCTCAGACTCATCCATGAAATCCAAGTCTTCGCTAAGAATATCTTTATCCATAATTTCAAAAGAAATTGTATTGCTATCCTCTTTACCTTCCATTTTTGCTGTAAATTGCATAAAAAATAACTATATCAGTAGAGTTAGGGCACTGTTGGGTTTAAGTTCAGACAGGTACTTCTGAGTTTTTAACAGTGAAGGTTTTTTTGGGCAGTGTATGGTATCAGGCAGGAAGTAGAAATATAGAAAAAAGTGCATGTGATGAAGCCTAAGTAAATTCATAATTATACCAGAGAAGCCTATCTCATTCTATAACTATAACGCACCACCTTGTAGACGGACTTGGAGTGCGGGAGGAACTCTGCACTGTCAAGGGAATACGTCGCCCCGGGACGGATGATTGCAGCTGGACCTGCCTAATGCCGGAATGTATTGTGCATTGCACAACGGACGCGACGACTGCCTGAAGACAGCTGGGTTCGTGCGGCTGTGATTTACACTAAGGCGCCATCTTCGGCAGCCGCGGTGACGTGCGGCCATTGACTGAGCACACTTAGGAATCCGCTCGCTAGGTCCCGGTAAGATCGCGTTTGCTGCTGGCAGGCGTTAGCGGTGCATGTAGTGGCTGAGGAGGGCTACGATTGCTGCTGGATGTGGCGCATTGGACTGCGCACTGACCCCGGGCATAATCTGCATAGGAACATGGCGGACTGGCTCTACATGCATCGGGACCTGTACCTGATATAGTGAATTCCACATTGGTGGCGCAGACACTTGCATACTGAACTGATTGGAGGCACTGGTTGGCAGAGGAGAGAGGGCTGTAGTGTTTGATCACGAGGAGACATTACTGGCGACTTAACTGAGGGGACCTCAACGCGGCTGCTGGTTGAAGTCCCATTCTGAACTGACCGCTGTACGCTTGCACTCTGCAGCGGCGACTGCCCATAGCGAATACACAGAATACCTGGACAGGAGCACTGTGAGACGCTGCACGAGGTCCCCCCTCTACGACTTACACTGGAAAACCGCAAGGAGTGCCCTGTGACGTGCTGCTCTCTAGTGTGTTGTTATTCTCTGAGGCGGAAAGCGGGAGAACCGTATTTCAACTCTGTGTATTTTAAATATTTCACTTGTGTCACTCTACCTTGATCTTAAACCTCGCTGAGCTCACCTGCAAAAAAGCCCGATCTAAAGGCGCTTTACAGCCCGCCACGACCACTCCTGAGACAGCGACCCCGCGCTGAACAGGGACACGCCCAAAGGCGGTAGCCACGCCCTCTGCGAGGCCACGCCCCCTCCCAACGGGTACTAATGTGCCGCCCATACCAGCGCAGCGGACGAGCGCAGCGGGAGCGCCGTTTGCGCGCCGAAGGCGCACCCAGGGTAAGCCCGTCTGCACCCGTCCGCGCTCGACCGGGCACAGGGCCATAACCCCTGCCCAAAGCAGCCAATCCTAAAGTAAGGTACTCACGCAGAGAGCTCCTATGTCTCAGACCCCCTTCACCCTCTTGCGAGTACACCCATGATCTAAATGGACCTTTTACCCGCTGCTCTCTATGTAAGCCAGTTCAGCTCTCGCTCCCTTCAAAACCTTACAAACCCGCAGCCCTCAAACTGGCCTCACTAAACTGTCGCTCACTTCCTAAACATTCAACACAAATCAACCATCTTATAGAAGACCTTGAGATAGATGTCCTCTTTCTCACGGAAACGTGGATTACCCCCCATTCACAATCTGACATGGCACTAGCAACCCCACCGGGCTACTGCATCCAGTCCCTACCCCGCCCGCTAGGCAGAGGCGGAGGTGTCGCCATTATCCATCGAGACTATCTCCACTGTAAATCCAGTGAGGCGCAGATCACGGACTCAGAAAGCCTCCACTTTAATATTAAACTGAACCCCACTAACTCACTAATAGGAATACTTGTGTACCGTCCTCCCGGTCCCCCAGTTCCCTTCGCTAGCTCCCTCCTGGACTCTGTCACAACCCAGGCTAACTCCCTATCCAACTTTATGATAGTAGGTGACCTGAATATACATCTGGAAGACCCGGTAGACACGATGGCGAACGACCTGATCCTTGATCTGGCGGCACTTGACATCCACCTACTCAACTCCGGAGCCACCCACATCAGGGGTCACCTACTGGACCCGGTGTTCACCAGCTCCCCCGCGATGCAAGCGAAGGAGGCCCTTCCCCTCCCCTGGACAGACCACTTCCTAGTCCTCTTCTAATTACCTGATACTCTCAGGAAACCCCAAAAACTCCCCACTTATAGCAAGGACAGGACCTGGTCCAGACTTTCCACGGAAAAATGGGCCAATATCCTCGAAAGGACTACCCCTACTTATACAGAAGACCCGGCCATCGCAGACAAAAAGTTCAGGGACTGGATTACTTCCTCCCTGGACCTAGTACTCCCACTTAGAACTAGGGAAAACAAAAATGGCAAACCTGGGTCAGCCCCATGGTTCACCGCGGACCTCCGCATACTACGCAAAAACTGCAAAAAAGCCGAGCGGCTCTGGAGGAGAAACTGGCAGCATGCCGACAAAAAAGCCTATCAGACCACAGTTAGACTCTACAAAGAGGCCATCAGACAAGCTAAAACCTCGCATTACGACACGCGGATACAGGAATCTGCTAACTCAGCCAGAGAATCCTTTTTAATTGTAAAGGAGCTGCTTAAAGTCCCCATCACACCCTCTCCCACTACCCCTATAGTCGACAGAAGTAATGAGCTAGCGAATTACTTTAATGACAAAATCACTCGTATCCTAACATCCCTCCCCCCCTCTGGTTCCACCAGTCACATGGAAAGCCGCTTACCCCTAGACCAGGCAGAAAGTAACCCTCGACCCATACTATCAACTTTCCGGCCAGTAACCAGCCTAGAAGTTGAACAAACCTTCACGAAAATAAAAAGCGGATCACCTCTGGACCCAGCACCACTCAGGTTCCTTAAAACCGTAACCTCAGTCATCATACCCACTGTCACGGAACTCATCAACAGCTCGCTCGCCCACGGATCTGTCCCTGACAACTGGAAGAAAGCTGTGGTAAAAGCACTTCTAAAAAAACCTCAGCTGGACCCAGCGGATATGTCCAACTACCGTCCAATATCCTTACTCCCGGGTATTAGCAAAATAACAGAGAAGCTGGTAAACACACAATTATCCCAGTTCCTTGAAACCAACAATCTGCTCAGACAATCCCAAACCGGTTTCCGCCCGGGCCATGGTACAGATACCGCACTTCTCGCCGTCATTGAAGAAACAAGGCGCATATTGGACTCAGGAGGATCAGTGGCAGTGATCCTCCTGGACCTAAGCGCAGCCTTCGACACGGTTAACCACCGTGTCCTTCTCAACAGACTGGCGGATGCAGGGCTCACCGGGATGGCACTCAGTTGGATTAAGTCCTTCCTTACAGGGCGCACATTCCAAGTGTGGGATGAAAACCACCACTCATCCATCCTTCCACTCACAAGCGGTGTCCCTCAGGGCTCCTCCCTGAGCCCGACGCTTTTCAATGTATACATGGCCCCTCTTGAGGATGTGGTAACACCATTCAACATAAAAATGGTAAACTATGCCGACGACACCCAGCTGGTCGTCTCTTTATCCCAACTGATCGACCACCCAGAAAACCTGACCTACTGTCTTACAGGAATCCATAACTGGATGAATCACTCATCCTTAAAACTAAATGGGTCAAAAACTGAGGTGATGCTCCTAGGAAAACAATGGACGACTATCCCTCCAGCACTTTGGCCAGACGTGTTTGGGGAAATCCCTCCCCCGAAACGTGAAATTAAGACACTTGGTGTGTGGCTCGAGCCAGAACTTACTATGATAACTCAAGCAACCAAAACCTCGGGTACCTGCTTCGGGCTGATGCGCACGACCCGCAAGATTCTCCCCCTACTGCCACCTACCTCCAGGAAACTACTTATCCAGGGACTGGTATTGTCCCGCCTGGACTATAGCAACCTGGTCTACCTGGGAGCCCCTGAGGCCACACTGACGAAGCTCCAGCGGACACAGAACGCGGCGGCGCGCCTGCTCACCAATACCCCCTCCAGAATGTCCGCAAAGCCGGCCCTCAAGGCCCTGCACTGGCTCCCTGTGCGCCAAAGGGTGCAATTTAAAGCAATGTGTACTACACATAAGCTGATCAACGGATCTGGCCCTGCGATCCTCAGTAAAATGATCACTCCCTATACAGCAGCCAGACCCTTACGATCCCAGAATGAAAACATGGCTAGCGTTCCTAGATTCAAATGATCTCGGACAGGACGACGACAATTTTCCGTCCAAGCTGCCGCTGGATGGAACGCTCTTCCCCGCTCCCTGAGACTGGAACCCAACTACCTGCCATTTCGCAAGAAATTGAAGGCACATCTATTCCCTAAATAGAATCCCCCCTTAAATATCTCTCCCCTCGCCCTCCCCCTCATCAGGATCACAACCCTCACAGCGCGGGGATGCCCTTGGGTCACCAGGCGCTTTAGAAATCGCTAAATAAATAATAAATAACAGAGGGACAGTAAAAAACTATCAGAAAACGTTTTTCCAATTTAAGTTAAAGTGCAGAACATAGTTCCCCTTACAAATGAACAACTTACCTTTCAGAAAGGAGTTGATGTTTTCAGAGGAAATCTTTTATAAATGTACCTCAGGTAGTACTAGTCAAAATGGCCGTGTTTCCCTCTCATTTTTCATTTATATTCATGTACATAAAGAAATCAAATGTCAGGAAAAAAAAAAGTAGAAAATGAAAGTAACATTTTAATTGGTTGTAAATCCAAACTCTTCATATGTGTTTTTGTTATGTAATTTACCTCAGGATATTTAGACAGGGCTACAGGGCAAATGGCTCAATGGAATTCCACCAAATTTGGGAAAATTGTAGGGACTGGTATGTAGTATGGCCTATTCTATATTTGGTGAACATCTCTACAGAGGTTTTTATGTAAATTAACTTTTTAAAAATTTAGGGAGCGCTTCCCGGTGCGCGCCCCGGTACGCGTACCGGCAGCGCTACGGGAGTCCTCCATCTTGTGTTTCGGAAGAATTGAGACACAAGATGGAGGACAAACAACGTTGGGAATGGGTATAAGGGGGCATGGTAGGCACTCACTGACCCTCTAGGTTTTCTGAGGGGGTCTTAGGAGGCCCATATAGGCGGGAAAAAATAATTCGCGGGGGGAGCGCCCGGTACGCGCACCGGGAAGCGTACCGGGGAGCGTACTTTGGTGAAAAATAGTGAAAAAAGTTAGAAAAAGATAATCATTTGGAGTGATCAGAGGTAGGGTAGCTCTGAAAAGAGCTTTTGGGTTCTGTGGCTGATTTAGGTACCTACAAGTAGGTACCAATGCACAGTCTTAAATTCAGGAGGAATATTCTATTCCCCTCATCTGAGAAGTGCACACCATCTCCTCTGTAGATATCTTGCATGTTGTAACGCAAGTTGTTGTTGTATATTGAACCCATTCCATAGTCTCTCATGTAAGCAGAAACAGATTTATTCACATGTTTCCGTGCTTTCTCAAATTGTGGACAAAATTGGTTGGACCAGTTCCATTTCTGTCTTTGGCATATATTGGAAAATACCAAGGCAGTTTGAGGAAAAAGTGCCATCAATTGTTCAAAGGTGTCCTTTAAAAGCATTTTCAGACTACCCCAGTCAAAGTGCCTAAGTCATTTCCACCACAGTGCAGAATTATGAGGTTAGGGTGTGGCAAATGCAAAAAGGTTTTCACCAATGGTATCAATTGGTGACATCTCAATCCTCTCTGGCCAGTCCATTTAATGTTCACATTTGGTAAATCAAGGTTGTGAAATTTCTGGTAGCTGCATACCTTTGAGCCCAGTGGATAAAGCTATGTCCAATAGTCCAGACAGAATACATGGTAGAGGAGGTTCTGGTGCAGTCAGATGAAGTGTAGGAATAAAATGGCAGTTGGAACAGTAGGAGTTTGCAAAAAAAACCTGTGGAGTTTCAGTGCTCTTGAATCACAAGCAATGATTGGTAGATTGAGATAGTTGAAAACTGAAAGTTAGGGTGCATGGTTGTGTTCTGTGTAAGAAGTAATTTGAATGGTTAAAAAAAAGTCATTTAAAGAAGCATTGCACCAGAGAAGCTGGTGTATTCGCAGGTCAAACATCCTTGCTGAGGTGATTTGCAACATTGTAGAATAAACTTTTAAACCTGAGAGCTCAGTGAGGAGGGAGTTGCTATGGTAACAGGTAGAAAGGGCTGAGGGGGGAAGGGTGTTGGTTTGAAAATACAGAGGGAAGAGTTTTGATTGGTTACCATGAGCAATATGTGTGTAGAAACAGAGGTTTTCTGTGCCATTAATGGTTCCAGTGCCTGGAGAACATACCTTTTGCTCTGCTAAAGAAATATTGGTGTGTGTATCTGACACTGTTCTGAATCTCCTAGAGCATTTGTAAAGGTGAGTTATGATTCATTTAATATACACAGAGACTTGTATACTCTATGGAGAAGATTTGGAAGCAAATTGTGTTTTTTTAATGTTGCTTTGTGTCATGCTATTTGATAATGCTTGGTAAAAAGTTTTTACTGCATAGAGGAATTGTATTTTGTAAAATTGTGAAGTTTTAGTAGTGACATGGAATGCTTGTACATAGGACCTGTGCTGTGTTTCTTAAATGTGAGGTCAAAAACGATTTTGGGAAAAATGAATGGCTTTTACATTTTTTAAAAGGAATAAATAATGTGTGCATGTTTAAAGAAATACATTTGACTATTTACAATGATGTTACCTGTGTTAACTCAGTGTAGGAAGCACATTGAGTTTTTTTGCATAGAGGAATTGTATTCTGTAAAATTGTGAAGTTTCAGTAGTGACATGGAATGCTTGTACATAGGACCTGTGCTGTGTTTCTTAAATGTGATGTCAAAAACGATTTTGGGGAAAATGAATGGCTTTTACATTTTTGAGAAGGAATAAAGAGTGTTTGCATGCTTAAAGACATACATTTGCCACTTTCACAATGATGTCACCTGTGTTACCTCAGATTAGGAAGTAGATTGTGCAGATGAGGTGAGGCATGTCCAGAGGTACAGAGGAGGTGAGGCCTTTGTTCAAGACTGTAGTGGGAGAGAGGGCTTTCCTGGGGAGCGTAGGTGGTGAGGTTTGTGTCTAAGAGTGCAGTGGACTCGGCTTCATGAAGCCTATCCCCGACTGCACTCTTAGACACAGGCGTCAATTTGACTCTTTACAATGATGTTACCTGTGTTAACTCAGTGTAGGAAGCATATTGAGTTTGTTTGCATAGAGGAATTGTATTTTGTAAAATAGTGAGGTTTCAGTAATGACATGGAATGCTTGTACATAGGACCTGTGCTGTGTTTCCTAAATGTGATGTCAAAAACGATTTTGGGGAAAATGAATGGCTTTTACATTTTTGTAAACAAGCCTCACACAAGCCTCACCTTTTGTGCTCCCCTGGACAGTCTTCATCTCATCTGCACTCCAGCTTAGGTGTCAGAATCCTATCAAATGGGGAAAGCTCCATGTGAAAGTGTTTGCCTCAGTCTTATCCCTGCTGTGAGGCAGGTGCAAGATTTTGATGTAACAGTGTCCTAAAAGTGACGCAGTGAAATCTCATAGATTTCACTGTGTCATTATTACGAGGCTTTTTGCGGAGAAATGACCCCTCTGTGTACATTACACTTGACAGAGGTATAATGTGGCGCAGAGGTTTAAAAAATGACGCATCTACCTACATGAGTCACTTTTTAAATATGGTGCAACAAGGCACATGTTTTATGCCACCAATGGGTCACAAAAAGTGACGCATCAGTAGCGCAAAACTGACGCATGGCTTTATAAATGAGGCTCATCTTTTTCTTGCACACTACTCCAGTTTAGTCCTGTCCACTGCACTCTTGGACACAAGCCTCACGTTTTGTGCTTCCCTGGACAGGCTTCATCACATGAGTATTCCTGCTTAGGCCTTATAATTTTTTTTTAGAATAACATTTGAAAAACAATGAAAAGGTCATATGTATAAGCTTTTCATTACACTACTAAAATATTTTTGCTGCAAATTAATGAGTTTTACATTTTTGAGAAAGTTTAAATAGTAGGACCTGCACTGTGTTTCTAAAATGTTATTGAAAAATCGATTTTGGGACTAATCAATGAATTATACATTTTTGATAAAGAATAAATAGTGTGTGCATGATTACATAAAAAAATTTGACCTTTTCACAATTATGTCACCTGATCTGTAACCCTGAATAGATCGTTTGCTTTTTGTCATTGCTTTGTTGTTTGGTAATAGTGGTCTATAATGTGCTATTTTTTTCTTTAACACAGATTGAAATCAAGATTTGAAGAGTAAGCAAACATGCCCTCAAGGGAAAGGAGAAGAAAACAACATAACCGCCAAAAAACAAAAACAGCAATGGAATTACAGCACTCTTCCACAACAAATACTTCAAAAAACAGGAACCCAAGTTCCTGGTAAGACAACTAAGTCTTTTATACGGAACATATGTACTTAAAAAAAAAATGTTGGACAGCATGTAGAAAAAGAGAATGAGAGAGTACATTTGAAAAGGAAGGAGAGAACCTCAAACAATCCTACAACTGGAGCAGGAGAGAATAATATGTATAGGAATAGAAGGCAGAATCAGTTTAGAGACATTCGTAAACGAATGTTTCGCAATAGGGTGGTTTTAAATTTGTTAAAAAACATTAGGAAAGGTAAACAGAGAGCTGCTTTTTATAAGAAAAAGAAAAGTGTAAAGAAGATTGTTGATCAGGCTTTTGAAGTTAAGAAAAAATTATTTATTTTAATAATCAATAGAATTAGGACACTTAACAAGACAATTGATGTTTTCAAATCAAACAGTAGATGGAAAAGAGTAATTAATCGGACTAATTTTTGTAAGGTTTTTTCAGGAGAATGGATGCACAGTTCAAGTTGTGAGCCATTTTTTAATGAGGAGAGTTACTTCCAGTAGAATGATTTAGTGCATGCAGTTGACACCAGTGGTCGAGCGTATGAAGTGAAAGACGGTTGTCCGATTGAAAAAGAGAAACTTGTGCCTAGAGAACCAGAAGAGGTGTTAACTGATGAAGTTTTAGGGAGACGTACTAAGGGTCCAGTGTACACTTGGAAGTGTAGTTGTATTTGTAGTGTGCAACAGGAATCAATTGATTTGTTTTGTAATTTCTTACGTACATATAGTAACAAAAGTCTAAAGCAGAAAGTGAAGTTGTTGCAAGACTTAGATCCTTGCAGAGTGAGAGAAAACACAGGTTTGCAAGGGCATTCACTGGCTTGTCTTTCTAGAAAAGTCTGTCAGAGTGTTTTTCATCATTTTAGGATGTTAGCAGTGCATCATACCAAAATGAGGAAATTAGTGAGAATGTTGTATTATGCAAAAAGTCCAGCACTTAAGCTTAAACAATTAAACAGTGCTCTTTTGCATGGAACTGAATTAGATGTGCAGAAGATTTGTGAAGAAATTGAGATTTGTTATTTTGGTGAAAAAGAGGATAGTGTAGAAATTGACACAGCAATTCAGGGTAATGTGGAAGACAATGTACAGATTTCAAGTACAGAAAAGTTTGAGCAGGAAATTACCAGGTTTAAGGTGAAATCAAGTGAAAGGCCGAATTTTACTTGTGTGTGTTGTCGACGAAGTCATTATAAGCATCAAACTAGATTAGTTGATTTATACGTAAAAAGTGAAAAGATGAATAATTATGAGTGGAAGGATTTTGCAACTTATTTGTGGGTGGAGAATTGTTTTGATTTGAGTTCTGATCAGCGTATTTGTAAATATTGTTATGATAAATTAAATCAAAACAGAAAGCCTGCTAGAGCTGTTCATAATAATCTGGAGGTGGTAGACATTCCCCGTGAATTGATGGATTTAAATACATATGAGTCTATTTTGATTCAATGTGTCCACCCTTTTCAGGCAATTGTTCGTATGGAGCCTAAGATAGGGAAATTGCCTCCTACAGATTTGCAGAGAGGATTAAAGGGAAGAGTTGTTTATTTGCCTCTTGATTTAAAAAAAAATATTGATACAATTGGTATAGAAAAAGTAGAAGAGGAACCTTTAGTTATTCTAGTTAATGGGGTTCCGACAAAGAGTAAGAAAATCTGGCAAGATTTAGTGGATGTTAGGAAAGTCAAAAAGGCAATGTTGTATTTAGTCAAAAACAATGAGTATTCCAAAGATGTATGTGTTGCAGCAGAGGAAACAGCTGCAGATGAAGACAGTGATTGTTCAGGCGGACAAATTGAAAAAGTTGATGTGTCTAGAAGTGAAGAAATATATGAACATTATACTGTTCATCCTTTGCATTCCAAAGAAGTAATGGGGAATGCACTTGAATTGCTTCAAATGAAAGCAGCAAAAGGAAGTCCCATTAGTGTATGGGAAGAAAGTTTGGAAGCTCGTTGTTTTCCACAGCTATTTCCAACAGGTCGAGGTGGACGATATGACGATCGTCCACTTCAAATTCCTGCATCTGAATATCGAACTGTAAGATTATATGCTGAAGATCCAAGGTTTCGTCAATGCATTCCCTATTTGTTTCATCTACTGTATGAAAGTGACTTGTCTGGGCTTTCTTATGCAGTAAACCATATACTGAAAAGTGGAGCACATCTGCAAAATGTTTCGGCGAGGGACTTTATGGAGAAAGTGAATCTGCAAGATAATATTTTGGAATCTCATCTAATCAATCTCATGGCATGTCAGCGTGGTACAAATGAGTATTGGTACTGTCGTCATGGGGAATTGAAATGTATGCTAAGAAACTTAGGAACTCCTACATGGTTCCCCACTCTTAGCTGTGCCGAGTATGCATGGGACGACTTACTTCAATTTCTACGAGAGGCAAATGCAAACATACGAAATATAGAATTCAAAACACCTGGAGAACTGTGTTCTTTGGATCCAGTGAATGTATGCAGATATTTCAATCATAGATTTGAAGCTATGATGTCTTTTATTACCAACAAAAAAAAACCTCCCCTTGGAGAGGTTTTGGATTTCTTTTGGAGAAAGGAGTATCAAGCGAGAGGTGCTCCTCACATACATATGTTGTTGTGGATTAAAGATGCACCCAAATTTGGAACAGATTCGGATGAAACAGTGATGAGTTTCATTGAAGAGTATTCAACATGTGCTGTTCCGAAAACTACAGAGGAAAACGGTTTAAGGCAACAAGTTTTACGCTTTCAATCCCATCGTTGTGGAAAGTACTGTCGTCAAAAATTCAGAAACAAGGACAAGTTCTACACAAAATGTCGTTTCAGCTTTCCACGACCAGTGATTTCTAAAGGAAGAGTAAATAATTTGATGTCTTCTCTGCGACATACTGTGACGAGGAAATCACCAAAAAATACATACAATTTAAAAAGAAATGAAGAGTCCAAGTACATCAACGACTACAACCCAGTGATTTTGTCCATGTGGAATGCTAACATGGATATTCAGTTCGTTGCTGACAACTCTATTGCTGTGGCTCGATATGTAATGTCTTACATCACAAAAAAAGAAAAGAAAGAACTGAAGGAAATGTGGGAGGACATTTCACATGAAAAGAGTCTAAGCAAGAAATTATACAGTTACAGTCTGAAGATGTTGTCGCATCGAGAAATTGAAGCATATGAATGTTCTGATCGATTGTCGTCAGCAAGTCTCTATGCCAAATCTAGAACCATCATTTGGGTGAGTCTAGGTCTTGCTGCAACACGAAACCGAGTTTTGAAATCTGTACAAGAAATAGAGTATTTGGCGGAGAAAGAACCAGAAAGTACAGATATTTTGAAGACAAACATGTTGGATACTAACTATCCAAATAGAAGTAGTCATCTTGAGAACAGTTGTTTGTATGAAGTTTTGCAAAACTATATTTATAAGAGAACCATCAGAGAAGATATTAACAATGGAATATATGCTATCATTGGGTGTGAAGGATGTCTAGTGAGACAGAAAAAAGGCCATTTGATTAATCATCAAAAATTGAGTTGCAAAAATCCAGAGAAAAGGGAATTTTACTATTAAGCTCTTTTGCAACTCTTTAAGCCATGGCGTACAGAAGAGGAACTACTTGGAGATTTTCTGTGTTACGAAGATTCTTTTAATGCAATCAAGGATACCATAGAATGCCCTGTTTTTCCAAATTATCTGCAAATGTTGAACGAAGAAATAGAGCAAGAAGCCACAATTGCTGCAGAGATTGCTAGAGACAGTTCTCAAGACAGTCAGAGTTCTGCTTCATTGAGTCAGGATCCAGTTGGAGGACCAATTATACAAAATGAAGCTGCCACTGCCATGGATGAGGTGGAAAGAGCTATGGAACTAGCTCAAGATGATGTAGTTAACTTAGAAGATTTGGTGAAACAACTAAACCTTGAGCAGAAACAGATATATGACGAAGTCACAGAACAGATTGAACATTGATTCAGTCATGAGAAAAAAGAGTGCTCATGTACATCATTTAAGCCTGTCCAACTGTACGTTAGTGGAGAAGCGGGAACTGGAAAAAGTTTTCTGATTAAAGCAATTGCAACTTATCTGCAGAAAAGGACTGAATCACCGCTGTCTTGTGTTGTTACTGCTCCAACTGGGCTGGCTGCACATAACATTAAAGGGATTACTTTACATCGTTTACTGATGCTGCCAGTGGAGCATGATAACAAATTGCAATATCACAAGCTATCTGGAGATGCGTGTTCCGAAGTTTCGAGAGTCCTTAAGAAAATGAAACTTCTTATCATTGATGAAGTAAGCATGGTGTCAAATATAATGCTTGCTTTTGTGCATTTGAGAATGCAAGAAATTCTTAGAACAGACTATGATGTCTTATTTGGGGGAAAACACATTATTGTTTTTGGAGATCTACTGCAGTTGACTCCAGTGAAAGGACAACCTGTGTTCAAAATGCTCACGCATGAAGATACCAGGAAGTGCCTAGGAAGCATTGGAAACGTTAATATATGGTTAAACTTCAAATATGCAGAACTGCTTCAAAATATGCGGCAGGCAAAGGATGAAGATTATAAAAATATTTTACAAGATGTAAGAATCGGACAAGTAAGTCAGCAAGGGAAAGAAGCTTTACATGGACGATTAATTTCAAATTTGTACCCAAATGAAAACATTCTTCCAGAGAATATTTTTAAGAAAATTAACGAGAAGAAATCTGGCATATGTTTGATGCCAACTCTGAAAGAATGTTCCATGTTCAACAACAAAATTTTAAAGTTAGAAAATGAAGAGCTAGTGAAACTGGAAGCTACAGATAAAATAGAGCATATGGGAGCAACAATTATTTTGTCTGAAAATTTGAAATCAAAATTGGATTCATTAGAGAAGACTATATCTAAAACTGCTGGTTTTGAAAATACTCTGAATGTGTGTTTAAATTGTCGTATCATTTTGAGAAGGAATTTAAATGTTGAAAGAGGTCTGGTAAATGGAGCAATGGGTCATGTTGTTGGTTTTGTGAATTACAAAAATAGAGATGGAATTGAAATTTTAAAAATTAAATTTGATGGCATTGATGAAATAGAACAAATTTGTCGTTGTTCAGCTAGATTTTTGCTCGTGAAAGACTTATATGTTCGCTGAAAACAGTTTCCTATTTGTTTGGCATATGCGGTGACAATTCATAAGTCTCAAGGTTTAAGTGTAGATAGCGCTTTGGTGAACATTGGAAGTTCTGTGTTTAAAGAGGGTGTGGCATATGTGGCATTATCACGTGTCAGAACTTTATCAGGATTGTACTTGATTGAGTGTGATGAAACAAAGATTTGTGCAGATCTACATTGTGTTAAAGAATACAATAGGTTAAGAAGAGAGTATGCTCCACATTTGCCTCAATATCCTCTGATTGAAAAACGTGTGGTAGGCCGAAAAAGAAGAAATGAGAGTAATTGCAGTGAGGTAGTAGCAAAAAGACAAAAAGTAGACGAAACTGTAATTGTAAGCAGAAGGAAAAAGGATTCTGTTGAAGATGTTGTTGGATTTCAGTTTGAAAACAGGTCTGGTGTCAACTGCTATGCTAATGTAGTGGTTAATGTTGGTTTTTTTCTTCAAAATATTCAAGAACAGATTGTTGAAAATCTGGATCAAAGATTCTGTTGTTTGTTGAATTCCGTGTTTGAGAAATGTACCAGTGATAGAGCAAAAATAGAAAGTGTTTCAGAAATTCGAAATCTTCTAGACATATGTACTGGTCAAAATCAATTTTCACAGAATATTCAGCAGGATTGTCAGGAATTTTTAATGTATATGTTTGATGTATTGGAAGATGAAGGTGTAGATATAAAACATCTTTTTAGCCTTTCTTATCAATGGCAGCATGACTGCGACAACTGTACTTTATCAAGTACTACTAGAATAGACACTGAAAGATTTATATATTTGACTTTACCAGACTGCAAATCAGTGCCTTTTAATAATCTAGTTAAAGCAGCGGATCACAATATGGTGTGCCCCCAATGTAAGTCTACAATGCTGTCCACATTATTTCTACAAAATTATGGTCAGTATGTCATTTTAATGTTCCAACGATGTAGACCTGTTGGAACTAAATTGACAACTTCTATTAAAAATGTTGTGGCTTCACAGTTATCGATATCAGGAAGAACCTTTGGAACTGCTGCTATTATTTTTCATGAAGGTCCTTCTACAACATCAGGGCATTACACACGCTATTTAAAAAGTTGTAAAGGTTGGACCCAATGTAACGACACTCATTTGACTTTCAAACAACGTTTGCCTTTTGGCTTAAAAAATTCATACCTAGTGTTTTTACAACCAAAATGTAGGTAAAGGTAATTGGCCTATGAAGACGGGAGCAGTTAATAAAGGTTATTTTGCTGTTTAAAAATATATTCTGAGTAAAAGTGATCCAGGTAATATAAAAAATTGACTTGTCATATAGGTACTGTAAGTGGATCTCATAGTAAGTGATATTAGTATTATATAAATGATGAACATGAATGAGTCAGAGATGGTTTTACAAATAGTTAAATATTGTGAAAATGTTGTAGAGCCTTTCTTTCAGAACGTCGGAAAAAAGGTAATTTCAGAGTTTCTTGGAATTAATTTGAAAATATACTCATACATCTGACACTATTTGGCCAAAAAGAAAGGTACAGGAATGAGTAAAGAGTCATGACTGAAAAAAAGGAATATATGAAAATAATGAAAATATTTAAGATGTTCTTGGAGCTTTTCTTCTAGAAAGTCGATGAAATGGATTTTTTACTGAACAGCAAAGTACTTTGCAACGAGAAAAGGACCTCTATGATATACTATTTGGCCTCAAGGAAAAGTAAGTCAATCAAAGATTAGTGTACATTTGTTATTTGTCAGTATCTAAGGTTTTTTTTTAAAACACAATCTTTTAGATTGTGTTTTTTTTCCCGCTGTCATATGATGAGTAATTTGAACTCACTGTTTTAAGTGAAATTTAATATATTCTGAGAACAGCAAAAATAAACTATGTAACATGTTGTACAAGTTATTCTATACTTTGGATTGTGTAAATTAAATTGTATTCCCATTCTCTGACACTCACTTTCCTTTTTCCATCCTCTTTCAGCTCTTTTTACTCACTTATAATGTCTTTCTCTCACTCTCTGTAACCCCCGTTCCTTTACTCCACTTCTTTGACAAGCCCTCATTCTCATTTCAACTGTCTGCATCCCCTCTCTCCCTTGCATAAGTTTTCAGCTTTCAGTCTCTCTGCTTGACTTCTCTTTTCCGTATTTTCCTCCTTTGCTCTTTTAGTAATTCCTGTTTACTCACTCAGCAGTATTATCGCACTCTATCACTATAAATCACCCACTCTCCCTCGCTTATCTTTATTTGCTCCTTACTTTCGACCTTTTCTCTCTATTTGTTGTTCACTACTTCTATGTCCTCAGTGCCTCACTCTCCTTGTGTTATGTTCACTTGTGTTTATGTTTTCCGTCTGAGTCATTATCTTTTTACTTACTACTGTTTCCTGATTTAGTTTTGCTAAGTCACATTGTTTTAGTATCTTTCTTACCTTCAGTTCATTTCTCTGTTCTTCTCTTCCTCTCTGTCAGTGAATCTATATGCCTTACTTTTAGTAATTTGCTCTCATTCTATTTCTTTTTTTCTCTTTTTATCCTTCTACCTTACTTTATTTCCCTTTCTGTGTCCTTCACTCTTACTTTATTTCTAGATACACTGTTATGATTTTTAACCTCTTCATTTGTATATTTTAATTTAAAATACACATTTTACTAATTATAACTTATTTTTTCTTCTCTCTTTCACAGATACAAAGTGCAGTAAAAAAAATAATTAAAGTTACATTTATTATATGGTAAGTATGACTAAAAAATGTACTTTGTCATCACCCTTTGCTTTAAGCTTACTAATATTTTCTCAACCAACCTCACTCCTGTGTCTTTATTCTGCTTACCACACTTATTCTTATTCTCCATGTTTACTGCAATTTCCCTATTTCCCCTCTCATATTCAACTTCTTTCAATCCCTATTCTTTACTTCACTTACCCTCTGTTCCCTTCCTTTGCTTCTTCACTCATTTTGTTTTTCTTAATTATTTATCTTACTCCTACACACACACCTTATCCCCCTCTCAACACATACACACACCTCTAACATACACCCCACACACACACCACACATACACCTCATACACACAAAAAATCCCCCCACACACACTCTTCACATACACACACATTCCATACACACACATACATCGCACACATATACAACCCACACCCATACACTCCTCACACATACTTCACACACCCTCACCTCCACCCACACCAAAACACCCCACACACCCACACCCACAGACACACCTTACACACCCACACCCCGACCTACAGCCACTGACTCCCTATAAGTCACACACCCTGCATTACTTATCTTTCTTTGCTGTTTCACTCAAATCCATTCAGGTACTGTTTTCTTTACTCTCTTTGTCATTTCTCTTTGTCACTCCCCATGTCTTATCCTAATTGAATTTTTCATCCTCTTTCTACCCTCTTTACTTACACTAACTGGTCTTTTCTTACCCTTACTCACCGTTTTTCATTTATCCCGGTTACGCCACTACCCTTCATTCTCAATTTTTTACTGTCCTTTCTTTTTCTTTCAACACCCACTCACATTCTCCCACTATCTCTACTTTAGTCTTCTTCCTCTCTCTTTTCCCTTCTTTCGCTCCTTTAGTCATTTTACTTTTCTCACTTTCACCCTATTACACCTTCTCTGTTTTTACTATGTAATAAACAATCCCTCTGTGTTCATCCTGTAGCTCTCTTTCTCTTAACATTACTCTCTTTGTGTTCTTCCCTCATGGTAACTCCTTCATTAAATTTTTTTTTTCTATTTTTTTGGGGGGCGTGCCCCGGTACGCGCACCGTAAGAAAAAAAAATTGACAGTGATTCATTAAAAATATAGGTTTCGTTTTATAAATGAAAGCTAGTTCTAAAAAGAACAGTTTTTTTCTTCTTTTTGTTTTTTTATATTTTTTTAATGTTTTTTTGAACATTTTGTACTTTTTTGGGCTTTTCAAAACAGTTTTATATTTTTTCGTATTTTTTATGGGGAGAAACAAAAAACAGGGAATTGTAAATGGCTCAACAGGAGCAAAAAACAAAAAACGGAAAAAATTACTGTTTTTTGGGGCATTTGTGATTGTCACCAGCAAGGACGACGAGCTTCATGCTCTGTTCACCATAGGCGATGAGCTTGCCACATGCAATACATGTGATTCTAAAATCTGCAAATCGTGGCTGAATACAAGGCATCGTCTCCGTTGTATCTGGTCCCGATGGAGTGGGTTGCTTTCTTTTGGAGCTGGTCCTTGAACACTGGGGGAGGTGACTGGCCAGTTCTCTGATCTCTGCACGAGAATAGTTGTTAGGATGCCTCCGGGTCATATGTCGAATCATGGTATTATTACCAAATGAATATTTTTTGTCTGGATTGCCCCTTGAGAGTTGTTCGCCACAGATTAGGCAAGTTACCTTGGCCACATTCACTTTTTTCTTGCCCTCTGGGAGTGAAAAAAACTCCCATACAATGTGTTCTTTTGGCTTGTATCGGGTATTTTGTTCAGGCAGCCATCTTCTCCCCTCCTCCTCCTCCTCTTCCTCCTCCTCCTCTTCTTCACCACCAATGTATTGTTGTGGTGGTCCTCTTGGTGATGGTGGTGGTGGTGGTGGTGGTGCAGATGCTCCAGCTGTTGCTGCTACAGTAGCCATTTCAAAGTACAAAAGAATTGTCTCTATAGATGAAACATGGTCTTCCTCAGTCAAAGGACAAAGTCAGAATAAGGAAGAAAGGTGGGGTTTTTCATCATTTGAGAAAAAAAACTGTCCTGAACCAATCAGAAGTGTTATTTTCAGGTCACAAGATCTAGGCTTTACTCATTTGGGAAAAAAAACTGTCCTGAACCAATCAGAAGTGTTATTTTCAGGTCACAAGACCTAGGCTTTACTCGTTTGGGAAAAACAACTGTCCTGAACCAATCAGAAGTGTTATTTTCAGATCACAAGACCCAGGCTTTACTCATTTGGAAGCCAAAATTGTTCTGCACCAACAGAAAGTGTTATTTTCTGGTCACATGACCCGACGCGCTTACGCTACGCGCCCCGGGACGCGCCCGTAGTCGCGCTCCAGGGCGCGCCCTGGGGCGCGCGGCGTAATCGCATCGAGACGTTCCGCGATCGTATGCGCACACGTGCTTCCGGGTGCGCTTATGCTGTGCGTCATATGACGCATCACGCGTCCACGCGATACCTCACGATGTTGTTTTTGTTTGCAAGAATAGCGCTAACGGGACGCTCCCCGGTACGCGCTGCAGGGCGCGCCGCGATCGTATGCGCACGTGTGCTTCCGGGTGCGCTTACACTGTGCGGCATGTGACGCATCACGCGTCTACGCGATACGTCACGATGTTGTTTTCGTTCGCGAGAATAGCGCTTACGGGACGCTCCCCGGTACGCGCACCAGGGCGCGCCCCAAGTTAAAAATAAAAAATAAAAAAATTACATAATTATACAATATAAAATTCGTTTTAAAATGTATTATTTTTTATACCTATAAAGATTTGCTATTAAAAAACCATTGAAATTCACTGAAAAAACCATAGGTTTCACACCAGTTATAGTTAGGAATTAGCATTTAAAAAACCTATTAAATTCACTGAAAAAACCATAGGTTTTACACCAGTTATAGTTAGCTGGAAGTTTTACTCGCATAAAAGCATTGAAATTCCCACGTTATAGTTAGTTGGACTCACTATAACTTGCGCGTGCAATGCACTGCTGATGACGTCACATATTACATCACTCATGACATGGTCAGTGACATCACTCATGACATCACTCATGACACCATCCTTGTGACAAAGTGACAGACCTCCTTTCACTGTAATGTAAACTTTGAAACACATATTCAAAAATAGAAACTAAATTTTTTTTTTTAAATGGAGATACCCATACCAGTTACAACAACCAATTCAGTAATTCCACCATCTATATACACATCCACTCATTCACCAACAGTTCTATGTAGTCACTCATACATATACTCACTCATCATATGTAGTGATACACCTATATATCCTGTTACACAACGACAGTCATCCAAAAGATACTCTCACACATACTCACACATGCATATAAACTATTAAACATCCATTTATTTGCATATACAGCTATACACACACTACCACTTTACTTCTAAGGAAACTTACACATACTTACTCTCTTAAACAATCACTTATAGAAACACATACTTATTTAAACAGGAACTCTTACAATCCCTCATTCTCACATATACTCACTTATATACATCAATATTCACAAATACTAGATTAAAACATATGTAATTAATGATAAAGACACTAGTGAGACAGTGATTCACTCACTAACATACACATATACACACTCATCCACCCATACAGTCCTGCACATATGCTGTATTCAAAACACATACAAACAGAGAGTCAGTCATTCATGCATCTATGTCCTAAGTAACACCCCCACCAAACATATAGACACTCATATTGATATTAAAAAAAACATCTAATAACCCATATACCTACACATGTAGCTACTCACCAACCCATGCAGCCACTTATACACAAAGTGAAACATTAATACATATATTTAAATATTTAAACATTACTCACTAATATTTATTTTTCAGAAAGACACACATTCACTGGATGGTGCCATCAGTGATGTCATGAGTGATGTCACTGACCATGTCATGAATGATGTAATATGTGACGTCATCAGCAGTGCATTGCACGCGCAAGTTATAGTGAGTCCAACTAACTATAACGTGAAAATTTCAATGGTTTTATGCGAGTAAAACTTCCAGCTAACTATAACTGGTGTAAAACCTATGGTTTTTTCAGTGAATATATATATATATATATATATATTCACTGAAAAAACCATAGGTTATAGAACATATATAGTTAGGAATTAGCATTTACAAAACCTTGAAAATTCACTGAAAAAACCATAGGTTATAGACCATATATAGTTAGGAATTAGCATTTACAAAACCTTATTTTACTCACACAAAACCATTGAAATTCCATATATAGTTAGTTGCACTAACTATATATCGCGCACCCGCAATCCACTGCTGATGATGTCACATATTACATCATTCATGACATGGTCAGTGACATCACTGATGACATCACTGATGACATCTCAAATGACAGTTTTCTGCCGATAAAAGCAGCGATAATTTTATTGCCTGTGTTGATAATATGCCCCTTAGTGTGCTTGAACTACAGGGAGAAAGCATAATGAACAAGTAGTGAAAGAGTGATCAGTCAGAGACAGTGAGAGTAATAGAGACGGAGTGAGTGAACAGGAGTGAGGAACTATGAGAACAGAGGGACTGAGAAAAGGAGTGGAAGGAGTAGAGTAAGTAAGTAATAGAGAAAGGAATGAGGGAAGTAGCAAAGGCAGGAAACTGAGGGTTAAAGAAATGAAGCAGTGGAACTAATAGAAGTTAAATGTGATAGAAATGTAACGAAAAGAGTACAAAACATTTACCTTATAATTGTCGTTAACTTAGTCACTTGTTATTTTTATACTTTCAATCTGTGAAAGAAAGAACAAAAATTTGAAAAATATTAAAACATGTATTTAAAAATTAGAAAAGACAAGGGAAAAGATTGAAGGACAAACAGTTTTTCAACAACTTTGACACTTACAGAAGCCTCTGCTTCTCCATGCCCCCTACACAGTCCTAAATATATACATTTTAAACGAACAGTATCTTGTTGCAGATGAAGTGAGGCCTATCTTGCAACATGGTGCATCTTTTGCATCACTGCTGCATCACAAAAGTGACGCAACTGCGGCACAAAAGAGGCGCACGGCCATCATAAATCTGCCCCTAACATTTTAAATGATTGATTTAGGATGCCGATAAGATGTGGCCTTTCCAGGGGTTTGTTTGAGGTGAGGCCTACTCAGGGTTACAGATGAAATTTAGACTTGTTGAAGAGTACAGAGGAGATAATACATGTGCAGGCCTACCAACGAAGTGAGTCATGTCCACTGCACTCTTTAACAAAGGCCAGACCTCCTCTGTCTCCTGGAACAGGCCTAAACCTTATCTACACAATGTGATGCGTAATGTTAGGAAACACAGGTAATGTAATTGAAAAACGTGCAATTTTTTTTGCTAATTCCACAATCACATCACCTGTGTTTCCTTTGCTTAGGTATCTCATTGTGCAGATGTAGTCTATCATATGAAAGACTACGCAGAAGGTGAGCACTGTATGCAACAACTTTGACACTTACAGAAGCCTCAGCTTCTCCATGCCTCCTACACAGTTCTAAATGTATATCATAAATACAAAAAGTACAGAATTAATTATACATGTTAAATGGTTTATTTTTGCTATTCTCAGAATATATCAAATTTCACTAAAAACAGTGACTTGAAGGTATTCATCATATAACAGCGGGGAAAAAAAAACACAATCAAAATGATTGTGTTTAAAAAACCCATATAACATAACCAATCAAAAATCAGAACTCCTTAAAATTAACTTACTTTCCATGACGTCGAAGGATATCCTATGAACAGCTTACACTCTGTTGTGCTGTTATTATTTTCAGCCCGCCACTTTTTGAAAGAAAAGCTCCATCGTTTTGACAAATATGTTACATGCAATAAATGACTTCTCGCTCTCTACCGCACTTTTCCACAAGGCCAAATCGTGTAAGAGCCATTTATAACTCTTGGAATTCTTCTAAGCAAATCCCGTCATTTTCTTTTTCCGCAACTTTCAGAAAGAAAACGTTCAAGATCACTTTCACAATCCTGTACTAGTAATATCTCACCCTTCTTGCTCACTCATGTTCCACATTTGCTATGACACTGATACTGCTTACTATGAAGCAGACTTACACTACCTCTATGACTACTACAATTATTTAATTCTCTACATCACTTTTAATCACAAAGCAATTTAAAACAGTACATAAAATGATATCAACTCCTAGAATCAATATAGGCCAGTTACCTACCCTAAATTCTTTCTTCTGAAAACAGAAAGTAAGAATATTTTTAATAAGATGTGTAATAAGTGGATGTTGTCAAAGGACCATCATGTCATATAATAGCTGCAGTTAGAAAAAAATTCTAAAATCAACGACTGTGTAGCCACAACATTTGAAATTAAAGTTGAAAACTTATTTCATCAGGTTTATATAGTTGGAATTTTTAAATGACATTATAACCAAAAGTTTGTTCAAAATATGTCGACAGCATTGCAGACTTACATTACCTCTACTCCATGTTTTGATTGGCTGCTTGAATTAGCTTATTAAAAGAAACAGTTTTTCTGAACTCATTCAAAGTGCAGTTATTTTTCCATGACGTCAAGTGTTATGGTAAGAACACTGTTTGCTTTGGGAAATACTCTGTTGTCCTTTAACTAATCCGTGCCCACCACTTTCTGTAAGAAAACCTTCTTTTTTTTCAGGAACTACTTAAAACTGAAAAATAACTTTTGACTCTGTACTACACTTATCCTCAAGGCCAAATAGTGTAGGAGCCATTAGAACCTCTTGAAATTCCTCAGAGCAAATCCCGAGATTCTTTCCCTAAAATTTTGGTTGTAAAAACACAAGGTAAGAATTTTTAAGGTCAAAAGGCAATTTTTTTTTTAAAGTTAAAACAGAATCATTGCAGAATGACCAGCCGTTTCTAGACTTCAAATAAGCTGTGTAATGTCCTGATGTTGTTGAAGGACCGTCATGATATATAATTGCTGCAGTTACAAAAGTCCTTCCTGATATTGACAACTGCGAAGCCACAAAATTTTTAATTAAAGTTGTCAATTTTGTTCCATCAGGCCTACATCGTTGGAACATTAAAATGACATACTGGCCATATGTTCGTATAAATAATGTGGACAACATTTCAGACTTACATTGGCTACACTCCATGTTGTGATCGGCTGCTTTTACTAGCTTATTAAAGGACACTGATTTACTGTCTACACTAGTAGTACTTGATACCCTACAGTTCTCGCAGTCATGCTGCCATTGATAAGAAAGGCCAAATAGGGGATCTACATCTACACCTTCATCTTGCAATACATCAAGCATATACATTAAAAACTCCTGACAATCTTGCTGAATATTTTGAGAGAATTGCGTTTGACCTGAACATTTGTCTAACAGATTTCGAATTTCAGACACACTTTCTATTTTTGTTCTATCAGTGCTACATTTCTCTAACACAGAATTCAACAAACTGCAAAATCTTTGATCCGAATTGACCACAATCTCTTCTTTTAAATTTTCTAGAGAAAACAAAACATTAACCACTACATTAGCATAGCAGTTGACACCAGAACTGTTTTCAAATTGAAAACCAACAAAATCTTCAACAAAATCCTTTTTCTTTCTGCTTATAATTTCGGGTTCATCGACTTTTCGTCTTTTTGCTACAACCTCTCTACTATTGGTCACATTTCTTCGTTTCCGGCCTACCACACGTTTCTCAAACAAAGGATATTGAGGCAAATGTGGTGCATACTCTCTTCTTAACCTATTGTATTCCTTAACACAATCTAGATCCGCACAAATGTTTGTGACATCACACTCAATCAAGTACAATCCCGATAAAGTTCTGACTCGTGACAATGCCACATATGCCATACCCTCCTTGAACACAGAACTGCCAATATTCACCAATGCACTGTCTACACTTAAACCTTGCGATTTATGGACTGTCACCGCATATGCCAAGCAAACAGGAAACTGCTTACGGCGAACATATAAGTCTTTTACAAGCAAAAACCTAGCAGAGCAACAACCAATTAGCTGTACTTCCTCAATGCCATCAAATTTAATTTTTAAAAATTCAATTCCATCTCTATTTCTGTATTTCTCAAAATCAACAACATTACCCATTGATCCATTTACCAGACCTCTTTCAACATGTAAATTCCTTCTTAAAATGATACGGCAATTTAAGCACACATTCAGAGTCTTTTCAAAACCTGCAGTTTTAGATATAGTCTTCTCTAATGAATCCAATTTTGATTTCAAATTCTCAGACAAAATAATTGTTGCTCCCATATGCTCTACTCTGTCAATAGCTTCCAGTTTCACAATCTCTTGGTTTTCTAAATGCAACATTTTGTTGTTGAAGATGGCACATTCTGCAAGAGTTGGCATCAAACATATTCCAGATTTCTTCTCACTAATTTTCTGAAAAATATTCTCAGGCACAACGTCTTCTTCTGGATACAAATTTGACAGTAATCGTGCATGTAAAGCTTCTTTCCCATGCTCGGTCACTTTTCCGATTCTAACATCTTGTAGAATATTCTTATAATCTTCATCCTTCGCTTGACGCATATTTTCACGCAGTTCAGCATAATTGAAGTTTAACCATATATTGACGTTGCCAATGCTCCCTAGGCACTTCCTGGTATCTTCATGCGTGAGCATTTTGAACACAGGTTGTCCTTTCACTGGTGTCAGCTGCAGAAGATCACCGAAAACAATGATGTGTTTGCCACCAAATAACACATCATACTCTGTTTTGAGAACTTCTTGCATTCTCAAATGCACAAAGGCAAGCATGACATTGGAAACCATGCTTACTTCGTCAATGATAAGAAGTTTCATTTTCCTCAAGACTCTTGAAACTTCACAACAAGCATCTCCAGATAACTTGTGGTATTGTAATTTGTTATCATGCTCCACTGGCAGCATCAGTAGACGATGCAAAGTAATACCTTTAATGTTATGTGCTGCCAGTCCAGTTGGAGCGGTGACAACACAAGACAGCGATGACTCAGTCCTTTTCTGCAAATAACATGAAATTGCTTTAATGAGGAAACTTTTTCCAGTTCCCGCTTCTCCACTCACGTACAGTCGGACAGGCTTCAACGACGTACATGAGCACTCTTTCTTCTCATGACTTAATCCATGATCTATTTGGTTGGTAACTTCGTCATATATTTTCCTCTGCTCAACGTTGAGTTGTCTTTCCAAGTCTTCTAAGTTAACCGCATCCTCCTGAGCATGTGCCATGGCTCTTTCTACTTCAATCATGGCAGTGGCAGCTTCATTTTCGATAACTGGTCCTCCTAGTGGATCCTGACTCAATGAAACAGAACTCTGACTGTCCTGAGAACTGTCTCTAGCAATCTCGGCTGCAATCGTTGCTTCCTGCTCGATTTCCGCATTCAACATTTCTAGATATTTGGGAAAAACAGGACATTCTATGGTCTCCTTGGCGGCATTGAAAGAGTCTTCGTAACAGAGGAAATCTCCAAGCAGTTCCTCTTCTGCACGCCAAGGCTTGAAAAGTTGCAAAAGTGCTAAATAGAAAAACTCTTTTCTTTCAGGAGATTCGCCACTCAATTTTCGATGGTTTACCAAGTGGCATTTTCTTTGCTTGACCAGACATCCCTCACTTCCAATTACAGCATACACTCCTTTATCAATATCTTCTTTGATGTTCCTCTTGAATATGTAATTTTGTAGAACCTCATACAGACAAACATTCTCGAGGTGACTGCTTCTATTTGGATAATATGTATCCAACATGTTGGTCTTCAAAATATCTGTACTGTTTGGCTCCTTTTCAGCCAAATACTCAATTTCCCGTACAGGTTTCAGAACTCGATTACGCGTTGCAGCAAGACCAAGACTCGCCCAAATGATACTCCTGGATTTGGCATAGAGACCTGCTGAAGACAACCGGTCAGAACATTCGTAAGCTCCGATTTCTCGATGCGACAACATCTTCAGACTGAAACTGTACAACTTCTTACTGAGGCTCTTTTCATGGGAAATGTCCTCCCACATATCCTTCAATTCTGTCTTTTCTTTTTTGGTGATGTAAGATGTCACATACCGAGCCACAGCCATACAGTTATCAGCCACAAACTGTATATCCATGTTAGCATTCCACATGGACAAAATCACTGGGTTGTAGTCGTTGATGTACTTGGACTCTTCGTTCCTTTTCAAATTGTACGTATTTTTGGGTGATTTCTTCATCACAATATGTCGCAGTGAAGACATCAAACTGTTCACTCTTCCTTTAGAAATCACCGGTCGTGGAAAGGCGAAACGACATTTTGTGTAGAACTTGTCCTTGTTTCTGAATTTACGACGACAGTACTTTCCACAACGATGGCTTTGGAAGCGTAAAACTTGTTCTCTTAGGCTTTTGTCTTCCTTTGCCTTTGGAACAGCACATGTAGAATACTGTTCTATGAAACTCATCACTAAGTCATCCAGATCTGTTCCAAAATTGGGTGCATCTTTGATCCACAGCAGCATATGTATATGAGGAGCACCTCTTGCTTGGTACTCCTTTCTCCAGAAGAAATCCAACACCTCTCCAAGAGGTGGATTTTTCTTGTTCATGATGAAAGACATCATAGCTTCAAATCTATGATTGAAGTACCTGCATACATTCACTGGATCCAAGGAGCACAGTTCTCCGGGTGTCTTGAATTCGATATTTTCAATGTTTCCATTTGCCTCTTGTAGAAATTCAAGTAAGTCTTCCCAGCCATACTCGGCACAGCTGAGAGTGAGGAACCATGTGGGAGTTCCTAAGTTCCTCAGCATACATTTTAAATCACCATGACGACGGTACCAGTACTCATTAGTACCACGCTGACACGCCATGAGATTAATCAGGTGAGAATCCAAAATACTGTCTTGCACATTGACTTTATCCATAAAATCACTTGCCGAGATATTTTGCATCTGTACACCACTTTTCAAGATGTGGTTCACTGCATATGACAGTCCAGACAGATCGCTTTCAAACAGTAGATGAAACAAATAGGGAATGCATTGACGAAACCTAGGATCTTCTGCATACAATCGTAAAGTCCGGTATTCAGAAGCAGGAATTTGATCAGGTCGCTCATCATATCTTCCTCCTTGACCTGTGGGAAATAGCTGTGGGAAACACCGAGCTTCCAAACTTTCCTCCCAAACACTAATGGGACTTCCTTTGGCTTGTTTCATTTGAAACAACTCAATAGCATGCCCCATGACTTCCTTGGAATGCAAAGGATGAACACTATAATGTTCATATATTTCTTCATTTTTAGAGGCTTCTACTTTCTCAATTTGACCAGCACACAAATCGCTATCCTCTTCTTCACTTACTTCCTCTTCTGCAACATATACATTCTTGTAGTACTTATTGTTTTTCTTCAAATACAATGTTGCCTTTTTGACTTTCCTAACATCCACTAAATCTTGCCAGATTTTCTTACTCTTTGTCGGAACCCCATTAACTAAGATAACCAGAGGTTCCTCTTCCACTTTCTCTACTCCAATTGTATTAATGTTTTTCTTCAAATCTAGAGGCAAATAAACAACTCTTCCCTTTAATCCTCTCTGTAAATCTGATGGAGGCAATTTCCCTGTCTTTGGCTCCATTCGTACAATAGCCTGAAAGGGATGGATACTTTGAATCAAAATAGATTCATAAGTATTTAAATCCTTCAATTCAGAAGGAATCTCAACCAATTCCAGATTATTATGAACCGCTCTAGCAGGCATCCGGTTTTGATTTAATTTGTTACAACAATAAGTACACACACGTTGATCCGATCCCAAATCAAAACAATTTTCTACCATCAAGTATGTTGCAAAATCCTTCCATTCACTATTATTTTCACTTTCACTTTTCGCATATAAATCCACTAACTTAGTCTGATTCTTATAATAAGTGCGTCGACAACACACACAAGTGAAATTAGGCCTCTCACCTGATTTCACCTGAAACGTGCCAATTTCTTTCTGAAAATTATCTGTACTGGAAACCTGTACACTATCTTCCACATTACCTTCTTCTTCTGGGTCAATTTCAACATTCTCCTCTTTACTTGCAAAGTAACAAAACTCAATTTCTTCACAAATATTCTTCACATCTACTTCAGAACCATGCAAAAGAGCAGTGCATATTTGTTTAAGCATAATTGCTGGACTCTTAGCATAATACAACATTCTAACTAATTTCCTCACTTTATTATGATGCACTGCTAGCATCCTGAAATGATGAAAAACACTCTGGCATACTCTCCTGGAAAGACAAGCCAGTTAATGACCATGCAAACCTGTCACTTCTCTCACTCTGCAAGGATCTAATTCTTGCAACAACTTCATTTTCTGTTTTAAAGTTTTCTTATTAAATGTCCCTACAAAATTACAAAGCAAATTGATGGAATCCTGTCGCACACTGCAAATACTACTACACTTCCAGGTATACACTGGTCCCTTAGGACGTCTTCCTAAAACCTCATTACCTAACACCTCTTCTGCCTCTGTTGTCACAAGTTTTTCTTTTTCAACTGGACAACCATCTTTCACCTCATAAGCTCGACCACTGGTGTCAACTGCATGCACCAAATCATTATCCTGGAAATAACTCTCCTCATTAAAAAATGCCTCACAACTTGAACTATGCATCCATTCTCCTGGAAAAACTTTACAAAAATTACTACGATTAACTGTTCTCTTCCATCTACTATTTCTTTTGAAATCATAAATTGCCTTGTTTAGCTTCCTAATTCTATTGATTATCAAAATAAATAACTTTCGCTTAATTTCAAATGCCTGATCAATAATTTTCTCAACTTTTTTTTTCTCTTATAAAAAACCACTTTCTGTTGACCTTTCTTAATATTTTTTAACAAATTGCCAATTATCCTGTTGCGGAACATTCGTCTACGAATGTCCCTAAACTGATTTTTCCTTCTACTACCATGCACAGAGTTATCTCCTGCTCTAGCAGTAACATTTTTGATTGGCCTTTCCTTTCCATTTAAATTGGCTCTCGTTTTCTGGACTAAAACATGTTCTGTAGTACTACTTTTTTTTCTACAAATGTTTCTTAGGAATGATTTCGTTGTCTTACCCGGAGCTTTCTTGGTGACTTGACGAGTTTTTATTGTAGAGGACTGCTGCAAGCATTTAGTAATCTGCTGTCTTTGACGTTTTGTAGCCTTTCGGGTTCTTTCTTTAGATGGCATAATGTAGTTTTGAAATGATCTGCAGTTGAATCTGTGGTAAAATATAATAAAAAATGTTATTAACCACTATTACCAAACAGTAAATCAATAACAGTCGTCAAAAAATTAACACACTACTTGTCAATTTTACATACAATAATTTTTAGTGCATTGGCAAATTTAGTAGTCACAAATAGTAGCAAAGAAATAGAATGCTTCTACATTTGACCTTTGCTCTTTTATATGTGAATCTGAACTAATTTTTATCAGCATATTTCCCTATTTTATTAAAGACACTTCACACAAGCTGTTTTTTAAGATGTGTTTAATTTTAAATGAAACGGTTAACATGTTTACTTTTCATTTCCAGTAACTTTTAAAAATAAATGTTTATAGTTCCATAGGCTCGAGCAGGTCAGCTTCCCACCCTATGTCATACAATTCTGACAAATCGGCATCCTCATCATGTTCTTCATCATCCTCAGGATTTAAATCATCCAAGGGATCTACTTCCACTGATGTTTCAATCACAATTTCAATGATAATATCGAGATCAACAGATTGCTCATTATCACTCATGCTTGATGTTGTCGTTATCTTTAAAGAAAGAGAACAACAATGAGATGTTGCAGAGTAAGAGACAAATCTCAGAGACTATAATTGTAAAATTGTTTAACAAGAGTAACATTTTGCAGATATTATTTAACCATGTCCAGAGATGCTGAGGAGGTGAGGCCTATGTCCAATTTTTCAGTGAACAGGACTCATCTCTTCTTAACCTTGGATAAGCCTCACCAACACTGTGTCCCCTGCTAATACTTAAATTTAAAGGAGCAGATTTATGTTAACTGGCGCATCCCCAGGGATGCACCAGTTAACGTGCGCCACTGCTCTGCCACCCATGATGTGCCGCATTTACAATGCAGAGCACCATTGAGCAAAAAACAGCACAGATGCGTCACGCATCTGTTCCACAAAAACGGCGCATTGCACGAATCACGTCGTAAGCGCGACATGTCTACTGCAATGCACAGGGGCAAGCCACACATTGCATGGTGCATCACTCCTTATGCCTGTTTCAAACAGGCGTAAGGATTTGATTCAGCAATGCCATAAATGTGACTCAGTGAAATCTTCTTAATTTTACTGTGTTCGTTTTACAGGGCTTTCATGCAAATGACTGGCCACCCTACAACAAAACGCTCACATGAAATCTGATGCAGGTTTCATGTGGCACAGGACTTTACAGCATGACACATCTGCCTAGATGCATCAAGTTGTAAATATGTCGCAACATAGCAAATCTTTTGCACCGCCGCTGCGTCACAAAAGTGACGCACAGCGGCGCAAAAGAGGCACACGGCTATCATAAATCTGTCCCTAACATTTTAAATGATTGATTCAGGATGACGATAAGGTGTGGCCTATCCAGAGGTTTGTTTGAGGTGAGGCCTACTCAGGGTTGCAGATGAAATTTAGGCTTGTTGTAGAGTACAGAGGAGATAATACATGTGCAGGCCTACCAATGAAGTGAGTCATGTCCACTTCACTCTTGAACAAAGGCCAGACCTCTTCTGTGTCCGTGGACAGGCCTAAACCTCATCTGCATAATGTGATTCGTAAAGTTAGGAAACACAGGTGATGTAATTGAAAAATGTGGAATTTCTTTTCCTCATTTCACAATCACATCACCCGTGTTTCCTTTGCTTAGGTATCTCATTGTGCAGATGGAGTCTAGCATATCAAAGAGTACACAGAAGTTGAGCACTGTATACAACAATTTTGACATTTACAGAAGATTCAGCTTCTCAATGCCCCCTACACAGTCCTAAATGTTTACAGTTTAAACTGACGGTATCTTGTTGGAGATGAAGTGAGGCCTGTCTTGCAACATGGTGCATCTTTTGCATCACTGCTGCATCGGTTTCATGTGGCACAGGACTTTACAGCATGACACATCTGCCTAGATGCATCAAGTTGTAAATATGTCGCAACATAGCAAATCTTTTGCACCGCCGCTGCGTCACAAAAGTGACGCACAGTGGCGCAAAAGAGGCACACGGCTATCATAAATCTGTCCCTAACATTTTAAATCATTGATTCAGGATGACGATAAGGTGTGGCGTATCCAGAGGTTTGTTTGAGGTGAGGCCTACTCAGGGTTGCAGATGAAATGTAGGCTTGTTGAAGAGTACAGAGGAGATAATACATGTGCAGGCCTACCAATGAAGTGAATCATGTCCACTGCACTCTTGAACAAAGGTCAGACCTCTTCTGTGTCCGTGAACAGGCCTAAACCTCATCTGCACAATGTGATTCGTAATGTTAGGAAACACAGGTGATGTAATTGAAAAATGTGGAATTTCTTTTCCTCATTTCACAATCACATCACCTGTGTTTCCTTTGCTTAGGTATCTCATTGTGGAGATGGAGTCTAGCATATGAAAGAGTACGCAGAAGTTGAGCACTGTATTCAACAATTTTGACATTTACAGAAGATTCAGCTTCTCCATGCCCCCTACACAGTTCTAAATGTTTACAGTTTAAACTGACGGTATCTTGTTGGAGATAAAGTGAGGCCTATCTTGCAACATGGTGCATCTTTTGCATCACTGTTGCATCACAAAAGTGACGCAACAGCGGCGCAAAAGAGGCACACGGCCATCATAAATCTGCCCCTAACATTTTAAATGATTGATTCAGGATGACGATAAGGTGTGGCCTATCCAGAGGTTTGTTTGAGGTGAGGCCTACTCAGGGTTGCAGATGAAATTTAGGCTTGTTGAAGAGTACAGAGGAGATAATACATGTGCAGGCCTACCAATGAAGTAAGTCATGTCCACTTCACTCTTGAACAAAGGCCAGACCTCTTCTGTGTCCCTGGACAGATCTAAACCTCAACTGCACAATGTGATTCATAATGTTAGGAAACACAGGTGATGTAATTGAAAAATGTTGAATTTATTTTCCTCATTTCAGAATCACATAACCTGTGTTTCCTTTGCTTAGGTATCTCATTGTGCAGATGGAAACTAACATATCAAAGACTACGCAGAAGTTGAGCACTGTATTCAACAATTTTGACATTTACAGAAGATTCAGCTTCTCCATGCCCCCTACACAGTTCTAAATGTTTACAGTTTAAACTGACGGTATCTTGTTGGAGATAAAGTGAGGCCTATCTTGCAACATGGTGCATCTTTTGCATCACTGTTGCATCACAAAAGTGACGCAACAGCGGCGCAAAAGAGGCACACGGCCATCATAAATCTGCCCCTAACATTTTAAATGATTGATTCAGGATGACGATAAGGTGTGGCCTATCCAGAGGTTTGTTTGAGGTGAGGCCTACTCAGGGTTGCAGATGAAATTTAGGCTTGTTGAAGAGTACAGAGGAGATAATACATGTGCAGGCCTACCAATGAAGTAAGTCATGTCCACTTCACTCTTGAACAAAGGCCAGACCTCTTCTGTGTCCCTGGACAGATCTAAACCTCAACTGCACAATGTGATTCATAATGTTAGGAAACACAGGTGATGTAATTGAAAAATGTTGAATTTATTTTCCTCATTTCAGAATCACATAACCTGTGTTTCCTTTGCTTAGGTATCTCATTGTGCAGATGGAAACTAACATATCAAAGACTACGCAGAAGTTGAGCACTGTATGCAACAATTTTGACATTTACAGAAGATTCAGCTTCTCCATGCCCCCTACACAGTCCAAAATGTTTACAGTTTAAACTGACGGTATCTTGTTGGAGATGAAGTGAGGCCTGTCTTGCAACATGATGCATCTTTTGCATCACTGCTGCATCACAAAAGTGACGCAACAGCGGCACAATAGAGGCGCACGGCCATCATAAATCTGCCCCTAACATTTTAAATGATTGATTCAAGATGACGATAAGGTGTGGCCTATCCAGAGGTTTGTTTGAGGTGAGGCCTACTCAGGGTTGCAGATGAAATTTAGGCTTGTTGAAGAGTACAGAGGAGATAATACATGTGCAGGCCTACCAATGAAGTGAGTCATGTCCACTTCACTCTTGAACAAAGGCCAGACCTCTTCTGTGTCCCTGGACAGGCCTAAACCTCAACAGCACAATGTGATTCATAATGTTAGGAAACACAGGTGATGTAATTGAAAAATATGGAATTTATTTTCCTCATTTCAGAATCACATAACCTGTGTTTCCTTTGCTTAGGTATCTCATTGTGCAGATGGAAACTAACATATCAAAGACTACGCAGAAGTTGAGCACTGTATGCAACAATTTTGACATTTACAGAAGATTCAGCTTCTCCATGCCCCCTACACAGTCCTAAATGTTTACAGTTTAAACTGACGGTATCTTGCTGGAGATGAAGTGAGGCCTGTCTTGCAACATGATGCATCTTTTGCATCACTGCTGCATCACAAAAGTGACGCAACAGCGGCACAATAGAGGCGCACGGCCATCATAAATCTGCCCCTAACATTTTAAATGATTGATTCAAGATGACGATAAGGTGTGGCCTATCCAGAGGTTTGTTTGAGGTGAGGCCTACTCAGGGTTGCAGATGAAATTTAGGCTTGTTGAAGAGTACAGAGGAGATAATACATGTGCAGGCCTACCAATGAAGTGAGTCATGTCCACTTCACTCTTGAACAAAGGCCAGACCTCTTCTGTGTCCCTGGACAGGCCTAAACCTCAACAGCACAATGTAATTCATAATGTTAGGAAACACAGGTGATGTAATTGAAAAATATGGAATTTATTTTCCTCATTTCAGAATCACATAACCTGTGTTTCCTCAGCTTAGTTATCTCATTGAGCAGATTTAGTCTAGCATATCCAAGAGTACGCAGAGGATGAGGACTGTATCCAACAGAGCAATGTACATTACTCACCTCCTTTGACACTTACAGAAGCCTCAGTTTAATATTTCTCAGTTCAATATTTATTTAAAGAAGCAGACACCAATATGACCTTCTCATAAATGTGAAAAGCGTTTTTTTTTTTAAAAAACGATTTTCTGGTCATAATTTGAAAACACAACACAGGTCCTATGTAGAAGCACATCCTATCAGTACTTAAATTAGCCAAGCACACATGGGGGCGTATTTACAAGGACCTTACTGTCGTGTATTTCTATAGGTTCTGAATCAGTCCCCCTATTCCTGACCCTATTCTGGTTAAACTAACTATCAAGTTAACTAACAGTCAGCCCATGAGGCAAGAAATCCCCCATGATGCAGATACCGTTATCTGACGCAGTCACACTACGGCACAGGAACGTGTTATCTGATTAGGTCATAACGCTTGAGATCTAATTAGACAAGCGACATTCCTCCAGCCCCTGATAAGGCATACGACGTTCTCATAACAAATCAAACCTATGACAACCTGGATAATCCGTGCGGCCATTGTTTTGATTTCACAGAGAACTTTTGCAAAAGAATGTGCTAACGAGCAAGTCGTATGACATCTTTATTGACGTACCTATGTCCATCCTTACGTCAATCTCGGCACCTTTAAGGTATAAATATTGCCGACCTTGCCCTATGCAAACACACGCGTGGTGACAAGACGGAGCAGCCATACTTGCCGAAGCCGAGAGCAGAAGCAGACCCCGCTGGCAGCAGCCCCGCCTTCCTGACGTGCTGAGAGACGCGCTGCTATCTCAAGCCGAGAGACCCAGCACCGGCGCTTCTGGGCAGCCCTCGCAGGCAGCCTGGAATATCGAGAGCAGAGAAAGAGATACCATTCCTCATCCATCCTAAATTCCAGGTACAGAACTGAATAACCCCTCACAGAGAATTCTTTCGTTATTCACTTGGCAAAAACAAACTTAACTTAAACTGTAACTTTCTATTCCCGCCCACGCATTAGACTTAGGTCAGGTACACGGGGTAGGCGTATTTAGAAACACCAGTTGAGTACGTTTAGTCAAATGTATATGTGTATGTAAATATATTTTAATCATTTTAAACATCATATGGCTCAGAAACCATATCAATGTTTTTACAGTATTATTTTATACTATTGCTTTTAATGTATGCACTTTACTTAACTATAAGTATTGCAATAATATCGATCCATTTCTCTTGTACGAGAAAAGAGACTGATCAATAAATAACATCTTTTATTGAACACGCCCGTCTCTTCCTTTTCTCTACATTCTGATGAGACTAAGAATGCACGTACTGACTGAGTAAAATAATTGCCTTGTGCTCACACGACTCTCGAGATTGACTCTTGATTAGGGGAGAGCAAAGTTGTCATGTTCTATGGTTGTCAGAAACTAAATCCCTTCTTGTCTAATCAGGGGAGTTAATCCCTTCCTTGAACATTCGAGAAAGTTTCTAGCGAACTCTGAGCTTAGCTGGCAAACCCAAAAATTAAGTCTAGCATCGACAGTAGTAGACCTAGTTAACGTCTGGCCTAGGCCTTTACTGCTGTAGGTACTATTCCAATGCGCAGAGCCTATTGGGAAAATAGGAGCTACACTACATTACACCACGGGGAAATAACTTAAATTAAAATGGGGAAAATAACATCAAAGGGACTCAAAGGCCTTTTAAATATGCCCCAAGCAGCCTATGAAACTCTAGCAGTACATATCAAGAAACTTAAATGACTTCAATAAACGTTTTTAAACACATCAAGTAAAGCAGTTATTCAACTACATTCAAGGGGAAGTGACTTAAAATGCCCTAACACACATGAAAGCGTATTTTGAAGGCCCTTGCACCATTTTTCCATCACTTTTAATATGGCTATGTAACTCAAAGAAACAAAATCTAAATTTGCCAAGCACACATGGGGGCGTATTTACAAGGACCTTGCACCACGGGGAAATGATTTAAATTAAAATGGGGAAAATAACATCAAAGGGACTCAAAGGCCTTGTAAATATGCCCCAAGCAGCATATGAAACTCTAGCAGTACATATCAAGAAACTTAAATGACTTCAATAAACGTTTTTAAACACATCAAGTAAAGCAGTTATTCAACTACATTCATGGGGAAGTGACTTAAAATGCCCTAACACACATGAAAGCATATTTTGAAGGCCCTTAAACCATTTTTGCATCACTTTTAACATGGCTATGTAACTCAAAGAAACAAAATCTAAATTTGCCAAGCACACATGGGGGCGTATTTACAAGGACCTTGCACCACGGGGAAATGTCTTAAATTAAAATGGGAAAAATAATATCAAAGGGACTCAAAGGCCTTGTAAATATGCCCCAAGCAGCCTATGAAACTCTAGCAGTACATATCAAGAAACTTAAATGACTTCAATAAACGGTTTTAAACACATCAAGTAAAGCAGTTATTCAACTACATTCATGGGAAAGTGACTTAAAATGCCCTAACATACATGAAAGCGTATTTTGAAGGCCCTTAAACCATTTTTGCATCACTTTTAACATGGCTATGTAACTCAAAGAAACAAAATCTAAATTTGCCAATCATACATGGGGGCGTATTTACAAGGACCTTGCACCACGGGGAAATGTCTTAAATTAAAATGGGAACAATAATATCAAAGGGACTCAAAGGCCTTGTAAATATGCCCCAAGCAACCTATGAAACAAAGCAACATTTTAAATACACAACTTTCTTCATAATTTTCTCCCTAAAGCATACTATTCTCTATCTAAATTAAATGAATCTTTTCTCACCTTAGCAAATATTTTTTGAGTTTCAAAACAGTCTCAGACACACACCAATTTGTCTTCAGCAGAGCAAAAGGTATGCACTCCAGAGGCTGCAACCAACAATGGCACAGAAATGCTGTAATTCATCACACATATCTCTCATGTCACCCAATCAAAACTCTTCCCTCACTTTTTTCAAATCAACACCCTTCCCCTTCTGCCCTTTCCGCCTTTTTACCATAGCAACCACCTCCTGAAAGACCTGTCATGTTTGCAAGTTCACACAACAATGTTTCAATTGAACTCTGAACTCTCAGTACACCTGCGTATCCAGTGCAATCTTTCATAAAACGATTTTTTCTTGACCATTCAAATTACATCTTTCAAAGAACTCATCCATGCACCCTAACTTTCTGTTTTCAGCAATCAAAATCCACCAATCACTGCTACTGATTAATTACCACAGAAACTCCACAGTTTTTTTCATTACATACTCCTACTGTTCCAACTGCCATTTCATTACCACACTTCATCTGACTGCAGCAGAACCTCCTCTCACCATGTTTTCTGTCTGGATTGTTGGACATAGTTATATCCACTGGGCTCAAAGGTATGCTGATATTAGAAATTTACACAACCTCAATTTACAAAATGTGGAAATCAACTGGATTGGCCACAGAGGATTAAGATGTCACCAATTGATACCATTGGTGAAAACCTTTTTGCATTTGCCAAAACCTGACCTGTTAATTGTGCACTGTGGAGGAAATGACTTGGGCACTTTGACTGGGGTAGGTCTGGAAATGCTTTTAAAAGACACCTTTGACCAATTGATGGCACTTTTTCCTCAAACTGCCTTGGTATATTCAAATATATGCCAAAGACAGAAATGGAGGTGGTCCAACCAATTTTGTCCACAAATTGAGAAATCGAGGAAGCATGTAAATAAGTCTGTTTCAGCTTACATAAGAGACCATGGAATGGGCTCCATCTACAACAATAACTTGCGTTACTACATGCAAGATATCTACAGAGGAGATGGAGTTCACTTCTCAGATGAGGGGAACAGAATTTTCATCCTGAATTTAAGACTATGTATTGGTACCTACTTGTAGGTACCTAAATCAGCCACAGGACCCAAAAGCTCTTTTCAGAGCTACCCTACATCTGATCACTCACAATTATTATTTTACTCTAACTTTTTTCACTAATTTTCACCAAAGTACGCTCACCGGAGCGCTACCCGGTACGCGCACCGGACGCTAACCGTGCAAAAATTTGAAAAAAAATGTTTTTTTTCGCACATATGGGCCTCCTCAGCCACCCTCAGAAAACCTAGGGGGTCAGGATACGTCTACCGTGCCCCCTTCTACCCATTCTCAACATTATTTGCCCTCCATCTTGTATCTCAAATCTACCGAAACACAAAATGGAGGACTCCCGTAACGCTGCCGGTTCGCGTACCGGGGCGCGCACCGGGAAGCGCTCACTCAAAAAAGGTGGGAAAGTAATATACAGAAAAACCACTGGAGACACTTTCACCAAATATAGATTAGCTCATACTACAAACCAATCCCTACCATTTTCACAAATTTGGTTGGAATTCCATTTAGCCATTTAGCCTGTAGACCTCTCTAAATACCCTGAGGTAAATTACTTCACAAAACACATCTGAAGTGTTGGAATTGACAACCAATTAAAATGTTACTTTCATTTTCTACTTTTTTTACCTGACATTTGATTGGTTATGTACCTGAATATATATAAAGAAAGAGAGAGAAACACAGCCATTTTGACTACTACTTCCTGAACTACATTGCAAGAGCATTTTCACTGACAACTTAAACTTGTTTTTAAAAGGTAAGATGCTATTTTATAAATTTGAAAACATTTTCAGATAGTTATATACTATCCCTCTGTAAGAGTTAGACATTGAGAAAGGCTTGTTTATTATAATTATGGATTGATTTAGGTTTCTGTGGTATAATTATGAATTTACTTAGGCTTTTTCACAGGCACTTTTTAATAGTACTACTTCACGCCTGAAAAGTACCTGTCTGAACTTAAACCCAACAGTGCCCTATCTCTACTGATATATTTGTTTTTTATGCAAATTTCAGCACAAAAATGGAAGGACAACAGAACGTTTCCTTTGAAATTGTCCTAGAAATGAACAATGAGGAAATCATTGAACCCATTGACTTGGAATTCATGGATGAATCACGGGACCATGAACTTCTACAATGTGTAGAATCTGTGGATTTCTTACTTCAATATGAGGACGGTCAAATGTTGGAAGTTATGTTCAGTCAAAAAGAAGACATTTCGGACAGTCAAATGTTAGACGTTCTATTAAATTTGGAAAAAGAATCAGAAAAATAAATGTATATTTAATAATCAAAAATTGTTCGAGTCTTTAATCATTTTTATATCTAATTCATAAACTAGTACCAAATTGATTATAATGACTTATAGTATACTGTGCAACTTTATATTATCTCCAATGTGTATTTAACATCTCTTTATCATCTCCTGCCTCCATATTGTTTCTGCTTTCCTGACACACTATGGTATGAATTCCATATTCCACAATAACTTCTGAAACAACATGCAAGATATCTACAAAGGAGACGGTGTATATTAATTTTTTGACTCTGCATTGGTACCTACATATTGCTACTTAAATAAAAAAAAACGGAAAAAAAACCAACAAAACGAACAATCAATAAACATACAATATTTAAAAAGTCTATCATTCTTTTTTCCTTATAATACGCTTCCCGGTGCGCGTACCGGGCGCTCCCCACGCAAAAAAAAAGATTTTTCTTTTTTTTTTTTTTTCGCGGGGCCCTTTTAAAGCCTCCACATCAAACCTAGGGGGTCAGGGAGGATCTGCTATGCCCCCTTATGGTCATTTACCCCTTTGTTTTGGCCTCCTCTTGTCTCTCGATCCTACCGAGAGACAAGATGGCGGCCGCTCCGGACTGTTTAGAATGTTGACAGACACCGGAGAGCCAATCAGCTTCGCTTCACGAAGTTCCGTTACGCGTCAGGTACGCGAACCGGGGCGCTGCCCGGAGCGCGCTTACAGATATATATATTTTTTTTAACGTTAATTTCTCAAAATCCACTGGAACACATATATTGAGACCTAGCAAAGGCACATCGGGCTACCAGTCCCTACAATTTTGCCAAGTTTCGTGGAAATCCATTCAGCCGTTCGAGCTGAAAGTGAGGCCAACCGCCCTATGGAAAATTGCATGGGAATAATGCGTTTTGGGACCCCCCTTTTTTCTCGGCCCCCCCTTGACGAAACACCCCAAATTTTCAGGGGCTGCTCAGAAACAAAATGTTCCATTTTCCTGAAAATTTCAGCCAATTCCGTCCTCAAACGGCAAAGTTATTCGACATAGAATTTTCAAAAATCCCATAGAGAAAAAATCCTAACTATATATACCTACTGGCGACCGCCAGTAGGTAATATATATATATATATATATATATATATATATATATATATATATATATATAGGAATCCGTCGGCCACGCTGAAGCATAGAACTCTCACCCAGCATGCAGGAACGGACCACAGAAGTAGGATGCCGATTATTATTATTTAATTAGTGCTGCCGCCATAACGTTTCGGCTCCAGTGAGCCTTGATCACATGACAACGTGAGTTAGTGAACCACCTACTTTTAAAGTGCAAATGCATTGAACAATATGGTTCACATGGCATAGACATAGAAGACAGGTTACCTCATGTTTTCAACAAATAAACAAATAACTAAGTTGAAACATAACTGGCTAAGATGAATGTATAAAGGTTAAATACATGTTACATCCAGGTAGTATCACTTGGAAGTGCAAATTAGGCCTATTTACATGTGCAAAGAGTGCTTAAATAGTGCAAGGGATTGTGCAACATATCGCAAACTGTCAACAGAGCTGCCATACTACAGTGTTGTAATTTAATACACTCTACTGCGAATATATATAGCCAAGTATCAAAAGAACTCCTGTCATATATATTATAAGGGCGAAAAGTCATTATCTAAAAATATAAAATGACAAGGGGCCCGATTCACAGAACTAACTTAAGACAAAATCCTAAACTTACTACCATTTTGGTATTCACAGAAGGCACTTACTCATTTTAGTATTCACAGAAGGCACTTATTCATTTCGGTATTCACAGAAGTTAGGAGTCCTAACTTTAGGACTCCTAAATGCCTTCTGAGAATACCAAAAGTCTTAAAGTTAGGATTTTTCTCAGTTAAGTAGTAGTAAAGTTAGGAGTCCTATCTTTACTACTCCTAAACTGCGAAAAATCCTAATTTTAGGACTTTCGGTGTTCACAGAAGGCATTTAGGAGTCCTAAAGTTAGGAGTCCTAACTTTACTACTCCAAAACTGAGGAAATACTAATTTTAAGACTTTTGGTGTTCACAGAAGGCATTTAGGAGTCCTAAAGTTAGGAATCCTAACTTTACTACTCCTAAACTGAGAAAAATCCTAATTTTAAGACTTTCGGTATTCACAGAAGGCATTTAGGAGTCCTAAAGTTAGGACTCCTAACTTCTGTGGATACCGAAATGAGTAAGTGCCTTCTGTGAATACCAAAATGGTAGTAAGTTTAGGATTTTGTCTTAAGTTAGTTCTGTGAATCGGGCCCAAAGATAAGATTAACAATAGAAATCCACTGTGATGTTACACAGTGACCTAAATCCTACAATTCAGCAGTCATGATGAACATGTTTTAATGTCAGCATACCCTGAAAGTGAATAAATGCCATATATATCTTGCACATATTTAATCACTGGATGAATCCCCAGATGAGGTAAAAAAAAATTGTCAATAAATTACAAAAGCCAACGACCAATACAAATGTGCTAATTACCCATAAAACGTGTAGATATTAAGGGGCCTATTATGATTGCAGAATTTCTGCATCCTCCGGGCCGGCGGAAGCCACCGCCGGCCCGGAGGATGCGGAAAAACCCCAGCGGACCCACCAAAGACCCACCGCCACATTAGGATGGCTGGTGGGTCCTGGTTTCCGTCCGCCGCTATTCCGCCTGCGGTTGGCTTACAACCGCAACGGAAAAGCTCTAATATGGTGGCGGTGTCTCTCAGACAACGTCCGCCATATTAGGATTGCTGCCAAGATATGCTTTTCCGCGGCGGGTTTACCGCCGTTGAAAAGCATACGGATCTTCACTGCAGGGGCCCGTTGCGGGCCCCCTAGGTGAAGGGGGGGTGGGCGGTGCACATGGGGGGTACCTATTACCCCCCTGCATTTGTATGCAGAAAGCGGCAGGCACCGCGTGGTGCCTGCCCCTTTCTGCATACAAATGCAATGCGTGCATTTTTAACATTGCTGCGGGTGCAGCTTGAAGCTGCACCCGCCGCAATGTTAAAAATAGAGGATGTGACCGCCAGGGTGGCGGTCACATCCTAATAGCAGGAGGGAACGCCGCAGCCCATGCGGACGTTCCCTCATCCTCATAATCGGCCCCTAAGTGCTAAAGCGAATTTAAAGTCTACTGTGTCAAAATCGTAGATAGACTGAGCCCAGTTCTATCTAGTCTGCATTTGCCTAACCGATCACAGCCCAAGTCATAGCAAAAATGACCATGATCAAATAAATACAGTACCATCATAATTACACAGTCAAATACATAAAAAAATAAGAAATGGCTATAGCTTCATAGATATTCGAGAATCAAGGACTAGTACTGTAGTATAAGCACAATGACAGAGGGGATTAGATGCCTGATCAACTGAGTAGATTTGAATGATAAAAAGGAAGGCAGGGGATTAGAGAATCTAGTGATCAGGTAAACCAGGGGATTTGTCTAATATACTGAATAATGTACACTAGGGGGCCGATTCCGATCTGGTAAAATCCCCCAGGATTCGCTGTACGGAGTGTTTTTCCCGTACGATTCGCACACCTACAACGTCCCCGTACGTACAATGAAGTACGATCCTAACACAAAGCACATCTACATACGAATCGTACCAAACACCATACAACACAAAAATACATATGATTCATATCCGGGTCACGCAGTACGTGCCGTCCGTACATAAACAGCCAGCAGTTTCTGGACCGGTAAGTACGATCCGGGTTGACGACACTCTGTACGACCCTTCTGCTACGGGAGTTGAAAACAGCCGTAAAAGCAGAGTCCGGCCCAAACCGCACCCCGGTATGCGACAGACACGCCATGAACCTCCTCGGCCGTGTCATCCCAGTCCTGTACACCTACGACCTGGTGCATAGAAATCGACTACGGCGCATACGGTGAGTAAAATGTACCTCAATAATGGAAGTGTACTTGTACGGTGCGTCACACGCTCGCGTACAGCATCATTGCTGTAGTGATAAGAGCCACACAGACGTCACTAATGTTGGGGTACGGTGCGTCACACGCTCACGTACAGCATCATTGCAGTAGTGATAATAGCCGCACAGACGACATCAATGTAGGGGTACGGTGCATCACACGCTCGCGTATGGCACCAGTGCAATAGTGACACGAGCCGCACAGACGTCAATATTGTTGGGGTATGGTGCGTAACATCTGAGTGTGTGGTGGATATGACTTCCAGCAGTGACCAGACGTAAGAGGGGTGGGGAGCAGAGGACTCCCAGCAGTGCCAAGACATAGGAGGGGTGGGTGGATATGACTCCCAGCAGTGCCCAGACATAAGAGGGGTGGTTGCAGAGGACTCCCAGCAGTGCCCAGACATAGGAGGGGTGGGTGCAGAGGACGCCCAGCAATGCCCAGACATAGGAGGGGTGTGTGCAGAGGACTCCCAGAAGTGGTGCCCAGACATAAGAGGGGTGGGTGGATATGACTCCCAGCATTCCCCAGACATAGGAGGGGTGGGTGTATATGGCTCACAGCAGTACCCAGACATAAGAGGGGTGGCTGGATATGACTCCCAGCAGTGCACAGACATAGGAGTGGTGGGTGGATATGACTCCCAGCATTGCCCAGACATAGGAGGGGTGGGTGGATATGACTCCCAGCAGTGCCCAGACATAGGAGGGGTGGGTGCAGAGAGACTCCCAGCAGTGCCCAGACATAGGAGGGGTGGTTGGATATGATGCCCAGCAGTGCCCAGACATAGGAGGGGTGGGTGCAGAGGACTCCCAGCAGTGCCCAGACATAGGAGGGGTGGGTGCAGAGAGACTCCCAGCAGTGCCCAGACATAGGAGGGGTGGTTGGATATGATGCCCAGCAGTGCCCAGACATAGGAGGGGTGGGTGCAGAGGACTCCCAGCAGTGCCCAGACATAGGAGGGGTGGGTGCAGAGGACTCCCAGCAGTGCCCAGACATAGGAGGGTGGGTGCAGAGGACTCCCAGCAGTGCCCAGACATGAGAGGGGTGGGTGTATATGACTCACAACAGTGCCCAGACATAAGAGGGGTGGCTGGATATGACTCCCACCGCTCGTAGAGGTTTGTTTGCTTTGGATACCTGACACAGATGTTCTTACCAGAGGGACTGCGAGGACCAGCAGGCCATATCAACCGCCCGCAGCTGTAGTCTCTTCCCTCTGCGCTCACGCCCCCTGCCTGGACTGCCCCTTAACTTCTCGCGGCCCCCGCTCCGTGGGAGCCGCTCGTAGAGGTTTGTTTGCTTTTGCTTTGGATACCTGACACGGAGGTTCTTACCAGAGGGACTGCGAGGACCAGCAGGCCATATCAACCGCCTGCAGCTGTAGCCTCTTCCCTTGGCGCTCACACCCCCTGCTTTTATACAAGTGTCAAGTCCATACCAGTGATATCGATTCATTGGGAAATGTCTGAATAATGGTAACTACTGCCCCGACATATTGTGTGTGCTAGGCTTTTGAAACGCAGACATGTAGTCTTTTGTTGCGTTTCATCAATTGACTATATCCGGGTTCATGCCCACCTGATCGGCAACAACAAGGAAGAGGAGAGAGGCGATCAGCAGTAGCGAGAAGACGAGGGTATCATGGCGCCATACTTGGATCTCTAGGTGAGATGGGGCCTGTGATATATATTAGGCTGGTTTTGTGAGAGCGGGTTCGAGAATATAGCGAGTAGCCTTCATGTGCATTCGCTCATTATGCTTGGGAGCTGAAAAGAGATTACATCGTGTCTTCTCTCCTTTTGTCTCTATATATATTTGTTTAGATCCCTGGTAGGACTATCGCTATGCAAACAATGTCCTGGTGACCGAGGCGGAATAGTTGGCGAAAATCACATTGAAATCATAAAAGTGAGTCCCTGGACCTTTTGAACTATATAAGTGAGTAGAGTGGATTTAGATATAATTTTGCAGTCCAGACCCATTTAAACAACACAGTTTTACTGTTACATGACTCAGTTTGTCTACCCGCTATTTTTACTATTGATTTACCTGGTTTTGCATGTCGCGTATTTGGTTGCCGTTGAGATGAATAATGGTTCCTTTCCATTTTTTCATATATTTGACGCTATAGAAGGAAAGTGGACAGGCCTATACCCAGAATAAATATATCTTATCAGTCACGACTACCGAAATCCAACTGGATACGTTTTCCAACGCATCGGTATGTGTATTTTTAGTACGTATAATAGGGGTTCTGGCACACACCAGGATAGATACGCCTTGGTGGTTAATTCGCTAGTAGGTGGCACCTTTTAGATATTTCATTGCACACACAGGTGTTGTACTAAATAAATGCACTGGTGGACACATTAGTCGGAGTCTTGCTTGCTGCCACTCCAAGATATGTTTTGTAGATTGTTTATAATTCGTAAATGTGTAGATATGTAGCTAATGTAATTTAGGTACAGATAGGTCCTGTATGATTTTTCTTAAATAGATTTATTATAGATATGTCGATATTTAATAAGATCTTTTTGATTGAATAGGTGCAACATAATTCTATTTTGTTGGCTAAAGCCCTAGTCCTGATGAGGCCCAGAATCCAAAGGGGCTGAAACGCGTCGACAACCTTGGAAACGGACACCCAATGAATTCAAATTTGGCGACAACTAAGAAAAGAGCAGTTTAAAACAGTAGGGATAAAATAATCTATTTCCCGGAAACTGCAAGAGTAGGGTGTACCAGTAAGATTGAGGAATACTCTTTAGATAACAAGATATAGAGTATCCATTTAAAGAATAGGGGCTATTTCAAAACAATATGTAAATAGTGTAGTCATTTTTTCACTTTTTCATTTTCTAAAAATGTCCTTTTGAGATTTATGTATATTATGTGATAGATGTGTATATATTGTATTTTTAGATTTAAAGAACCCAAAAGAAGTGTATCTTTGTTTGAAAAAGAAATGTGGAAAGTAAAAGAATAAATATACAAAAAAAGATATGAGTGAATAAAACACACTATATAAAGAATATATATATATTTTTTGGATTGATTTTTTTAGGTTTCAGGATTTAAATGGAATATATAACTGAGTTGATTTATTTCTGAAAAATTATGTAAGGTCAGATGGGTAATTGATAGACCTATCTGTAATAAGGATTTATATATATTGGTTCCACAGCATCACTTTTGTTATTGAAATATATTGTTCCCAGATGCTTTTTGGGTTATAGAGGGAATACCCCTTATTGTATTGAGGCACACCCCCTGCTTGAACAGTCATTACTGACAATATTTCCGGGACGCGCGCGGGCGCCGGGCAAAGCCCGGGCCAAGGGCGGGCTCGTTTTAGACCGTTCTAGCCCGAAATAGCCCGGTCCGGGCCCCCCCTCTTTAACATAACATTTTATTGTACCTGTCATTTGTTTATATGTTTAATTGTTTTCTAGTTAAAAGAGGGCTTGTTTCCAATAATTATGTCTATACTCCATAGCAAGGGTAAAATGACGACTAAACCAGGGAAGCTGTTAACTGGCACACTAGATAATTTTATTACCAAAACAAATTCCTTTATAGACCAAGGAATAATTTTATTGGAGCGGAGGGTGTCACAAGATTTAGCATTGGCCAAAAGATCATCTATGGGACAAATTGCATTAGCGCGTACACCGGAACGCCATTTAGGTGATAAGCCTAATGATACTCAGGTTTTGATACATTATGCCCAGATCACGTTAGATCAATCTTTGGCGGACCTACAAGATAACATAGATGTTAACATTGTACCTGACTCTCTTGTGATGAATGAAACACTAAACGTGCCAGAACAACAGAACATTAGGCAATTAAGGGAGACGGGGAGGAGCTATCTCGAAGAAGTAGCAGGTTAATACCACTATAGCGGGAAGTAGGAAAACAAAAACTAAAGTAGCAAAAGGCCCTGGTAGAGATGATACACCGGCAAAAGAACAGGAAGGATCGTCTGGGACCTCAAATGCTAGCAAACAGCTGTATCGATTCAAGATATTGCCTTAGAAGGTGCTGAAAACAAAGTCAAAAGCATTGAGATCCTACAAGACCCTTGCCTTGACAAATTAGGAGCATTGTTAAAATCTTATCTTAAACCGCTAGAAACCAGATTATTAAATATAAAGAAACAACTCTCCTATTTATTAGCCTCCACGAAGAAGGGACCAGAGGCTGTGAAGGGCTTACCAACTAATAAACTTTTGTCCACCAAGAAGTTACCTAATGTTAATACCTGTGTACCTCAAAGGTCTAAAACACCAACAAAGTCACTTAAGCTCACAGTCCCCCTGGGCGAAAAATCCTTAACAACTAAGTCTAATCCCAGGGAAGATAGACGGGCACCGGTAGAGGGAACTAGGACAAAGCTCCGAAGAATAAATTTACCCCAGGAATCTAGCCCATACACGGTGGTATTGACTGGAGTCTCAGAATTACCTGACCCCACATTAGAACCTTACATAGCATTGAAGAATAAAGCAATACACTGGCTCAACATAAACCGTCCCTTACCCCAACACATTTCGAGCGAAATCATGATGGTTCGTAGAGTCCAATGGGTGGGAAACAGTGAAAAAACAACTCCGGGGGATTGTGTATTAGTACATTTTAAAGATCCTCGTACGGAGGATCACATTTGTAACTGGAAACATCAGATTACTAGATCAACAATTGAACCCCGGCCACTTTCACACTTCTACCCATTGCCCAACCCACCGGAATACAGAGCAGACTGGACACAGGTCACACATCACACTAGAGGAAGGACGCTACATGAAGGGCGGGGTTTCTTCAATGACTGGAGAGATTTTCCTACTTATAATAGATTTAGTGGCCTCGACAATGTCGATTGACTTGGGTCGCCTAAAAAAATAAATCTCCCTAGATTAGCGGAAGGTCAGGGCAAGTCCCACCCCTCTAAATTACCATCAAATAGGGGAACGGACAGGGCTGATATCACAGGGCAGGGCACCCGAATTATACCGGGGGATAAAGAGAGTTACTCCTTAAAGGTAACTCCGGTTCTGGTGCCCCCCAAGGTAGATATAGTACACAGGCGAGTGATTTCAGAAGCACTAGTGGCCCCTAGAATGCTTGGGAGGACTGGAGAGCCAATGGTAGATCAAGCATATCCGAGTGTGGTTTTTAGAACAACTGTAGGGGAATTAAGGTCTCCCGCAATAGGAGAGAGTCCCATATTTCCCTGTGAAAGGCATATAGGTGACACACTTGGTATTCTAAATTGGAATATAGCAGGACTCGCGAGTAGAACTAGGGAGCCAGCTTTCTTATCTCTGGTGGATCAATCTTCCATCATATGTTTGCAGGAATGTTGGGCGTTGGAACCCATACATTTAAATGGCTTTCGAACATTTCACACTCCGGCCAAGCCTTCAGCGAGGGGGAGAAACTCAGGGGGTCTTTGTACTTACATCTCCAACACGGCAAATATAAAAATCAAAAACTATAATTTGGGGTCTCCCTACTTTCAATCCCTGATCCTAGAAGGCAGAGGAAATGAAACTATTAATCTGATTAACTTCTACAATAACATCTCAAAGGTAGACTTGGTTTCCGCTTTTAATGAGCTCTTACACCATGTGAATGAGATAGAAGTAGATACTCTGGCAGGGGCTTGTATTCTCTGGCTGGGAGATTTTAATTGTTACATTTGCCAACATAGCCATACAGGGATTTGTGGGCTAGAAAATCTTAAAGGAGAGCCATGTACTTATTTTGTCCATACCACCCATGGAAAACTTTTCAATACCCTTTTATCTCAATATGACTTGGGTTATGTGAATGAACTATGTAACCCACAGGTGGATTTCAGCCCGACCTTTAATGGCAGGGGGTGTAACTCTGTATTGGACTATGCCCTGCTGTCAAATTGTCACTCTGGAAAAGTGTCCAACTTCAATATAGGTGATATTGACATAAGCGATCACTATCCGATGAGTTTTTCCCTATCCCTTTTAAAAAATGATAACAAGAAACATGACGCTGTAGATGACTTATATAAATACAGGTTATCTTTAGCAAAATTAAATGGTTATGCCATAAAATGGGAAAAGATAGAGCCCCTTACTTTCATGGAAAGCCTCTAAAGTAACAACTCAGAGGAGTTTATGACCTGCCTATCTGATAAGGACAGTCTCTTAATTATGACTGCCTATCAAAAAATTGCGGTAGAGATCTCGAAGGCACTCACAGGAAACAAAAGAAAGATCGCAAGTGATAAGGTGGAGGGCTGGTTTAACACCCTGGGGCCGATTCCGATCCTGGAAAAACCCCATACAACTCATACTTGTAAGGAGGCCCCTACAACCTATGAAGTACGATCCGTACAAATTGACGCACTCCATACAAATTGTAAAAAAGACCATACAACTCGTATATACAAGAGATTCCGATTCGGATTGCTCTGTACACGACGTTCCCATGTGTTCCCGGCAGCAGTTTACAACCCGGCAAGTACGATTCGTACAAATGGCACTCCATACAGCTCTTTTTTTACAAGAGCCAAAAAGTGCCGGAAAAACCTTGTACCCCCCAAAAACAGTACGAGACAGGCCCCCCTCATGTACGCGTCGTACACCCCATGAATACAGGGGTACGGTGCGTATGTATGGTGCGTACGGATGGCACGGAAAGTGGGGTACGGGGCGTACATACGTGATTTTGGGGTACTGGTCGTGTAAGCACCGTACAAGCACCGTACCCCAAAATCGCGTATGTATGCACCGTACCCCAAAATTGAGTATGTACACACCGTACCCCAAAATCGCGTATGTACGCACCGTACCCCAAAATCGCGTACGTACGCATCGTACCCCAAAATCGCGTATGTACGCACCGTACCCCAAAATCACGAACATACGCACCGTACCCCAAAAACGCGATTTTGGGGTACAGTGCGTACGTTCGCAACTTTGGGGTACGGTGCGTACATACATGATTTTGGGGTACGGTGCGTACGTACGCGATTTTGGGGTACAGTGCGTACGTACGTGATTTTGGGGTACGGTGCTTGTACGGTGCGTACACGACCAGTACCCCAAAATCACGTATGTACGCACCGTACCCCAAAAATCGCGTACGTACTTTGCGTACATGCGCGATGTTGGGGTACGCACCATACACACGCCTCGCATGTGGGGGGACCCCTGTACGCCTCATACCCCTATACGACCCGTACCCCAGAATGAGTCATACCAGGGTACGAGGCGTATAGGGGTTCGCTTCGTTGCCCGGTACGAGTCATTCCCCGTATACAGGCCATTTTCCATACAAATCGTATGCTGACAACCCGGTACGAATCGTACTTGACGGGTTGGACAGCCTTTTTACAAATTGTATGGTCTTTTTTACAAGTCCGTGTCGTACAGCTTTTCCCGATCCGATTTGTAAGGATCGGGCCGATCTGTATGTATTTTTCCGTACGAATCGTACTACACGGGTTGGAAGGGACTTTTACAATTTGTATGGAAAAAAATACAAATCCTATTTGTATGGAAAATAAAAATCCAGGATCAGAATCGGCCCCAGAGTGTAGAAAGGCCCACGCTGTATTGCTACAGAGCCTTAAAACCAAGCCAAAAAACGTGTCAGACATAGGAAAAGCAAGAGCTAATTATTATGGCTCTATTAAGAAAAGGAAGACCCAGATTAAACAGGAAGCATGGCGAGCCCTTCACCAAGCCTGCTTCCTGAAGGATAATGTGGGTTTCTGGAAAGCAGTGAATGCCCCGTTTTTCCATAGTAGGAAGACTGACATTATAGAGACGGCTATAGAGGAAGGCTCATGGGTAAAACACTTCACAGAGCTTTACAAAAGAGATGATTTACAGGGAACCAGCCTGGCCGAACCTGGTGGGCAGCCTGGAAACATTCCATAGGCATTATATCCTTTAAATATTACCTTTACAACACCTGAGGTGGAGGTTGCAATTAGAGAAAGTGCAGCAGGTAAAGCCCCAGGACCAGATGGGGTACCCGTTGACATCTATAAATCGAATTTAGAACTATGGGCCCCCCTTCTGACCAACGTGTTAATTAGCGGTAACAATGTGGGGCTTGTAAGAACATGGCAAGAGGCAATTTTGGTCCCCATTTTTAAAAAGGGGGACCGAAACGACCCCAAGTGTTAACGTCCAATATCAATATTGGACTCTCTGATGAAGGTGGCTGGACGAATCATTTTGAATAGACTGCAGGAATGGGCAGACGACACAGGAGTCCTTTCAAAATTCCAGTATGGTTTTAAGGTGGGGTTGGGCACAGTCAAACAAGGGCTTAATCTCGCTATCATCATAGGTAAATATGTAACAGCAAAAAAGGGAAATTTGTTCCTAACCTTTGTCGATTTAAGCTCGGCTTTTGACTGTGTAAGCCATGAAATTTTATAGGGCACCCTGACAAAATTGGGTATCGAAAGTAATATTTTAAATTTTATAAAGGAGTTATACCGGGGGGGGCGGGTGCAAAGGTACGGTTCGGTAGCATGGGTGAGTGCACAGCAAATTTTTCCATAAAAAAAGGGGTCCGTCAAGGTTGTATCCTTGCGCTGTTTTTATTTAACCTCTACATAAATAGAGTGACAAGTAATCCTACTAGCTTTGGATTGGATTTTCCACAAATTAATGGCTGCTTAGTGACGATTCTACTTTATGCGGATGACGCTGTCATCATGGCAAGAACACAAGTAGGCCTCCAGAGAGCGCTTGCAATTTTTGCAGGCTATATGGATGCAAGAGGTTTAAAGATAAGCGTGGGTAAAACTTTTTGTATGTGCTGTTCACCCAAGAGAAACGTTCAGTGTAACATTTATTTAGATCAGTCAAATTAACCAATACTTTTACTTATTTGGGCATTAATTTTAGTTGTTGTCGTTGTAAAAGCTTTATTTCGATACGTAAATATCTTAAAAGCAATACATACAAAAATACATTCTTAAGGCCTGTAGTAACATACAATTGTGAGTTTTAAAATAATCAAGTATAATACAATAAATAGTTAAAAAGAGAATTAATTTGAAATGGCAAGCCTTTTGGCACGAATCCCCCATGCCCATTTTAAAAACTTTGAAACACCACAAACAATGGAGGGGGATGTATCAGTCAATAAAATGCGGAGGGCCACCAGATGCTGTTGTGTACCTAGGAGCCTGCACAATGGTTTTAGCCAGCGCCTCCTTGGAGCACGATAGTCCGGACATTCGAAGAAAAAATGTGCCACCGTCTCCACCCATGTCGAGCACATAGCACAGAAGGATGAGGACTGGGAAGATGAAGATCTCCATCTTGACACCAAATTGCCCAAGGGTAGGGTGCCCACTCTGAGTTTAAAATAGAGAGCCCTGTCCAGTGGGATGGAGATTAGATCCAGGTAAGGCTCAAATGCAGCCACGTCTTTAATTCTCATGAATGCTGCGGTCGAGTTACAGTGGCGAGGATTGCGAATGAGTTTAGAGGCTATCCAGTCCCAATATAGCTTCTTCAGGGTGGCTTTTGGAGGAGCAGAACGAGTAACCCAGGATTCTTCCAAACCCAGCTCCACCAGTAGGCTCTTAACGTCCCTTAGCCATTTAATTCGATGCCATCCCTCCATTGCAATTACCTCAGACAGACCTGCTGCATAAGAGGCTAGTTCCGGGACCCTCCACAAGCGGGCCCACAAAAGCAGAGGCCGTAACCGCGCCTGGTCCGCGATTGGTTTGCAGCCCAAGTCGAGAAGCACTGGGACTGTCGGAGTGCTCAATGGGAGAACCAAGAGTTCTTTAAAGAATTTGCTTTCTGACTTGGCTAATACCTCCAGGTTTGTGGTGCCCCACAACTCCGCCCCATACAGTGCAGCAGCGACCCCTCTGGCTTTGTATATATCTATAGCCGGGGAGATACAATGTTTGGGGGATGAGCGGTGTTCCCTGAGTAGGGCACCAGTCACCCTCTTGTGGCTAAGCAACATCTTTTGGATATGAGGGGTCCAGCTCATAGAATTGCTGAGGCGAATCCCCAAATAGTCAAACTCACTGACCCTCTCCAGGGGAACAGTATTTAGAACCGGAGGGGGCCCTAGCTTTTTGGGAGGATTCATAGTCAGGAATTTGGTCTTATCTACGCTAAATGTCAGGCCCCTAAGGGAGCAGAACTCCTGGAAGCGGGTGAGGAGCTTTTGGAGACCCTGGGGTGTCTTTGCAATGAGCAGGGTATCGTCAGCAAAGAGCAGAGTGGGGATCTGAGTGCCCGCCAGGGATGGAGCATCTGCTGGTTCCTTAAGCAGGTGCTCAACCACACCATTCACATACAATGAGAATAGTGTGGGAGCCAGCACACATCCCTGGCGGACACCCCTACACACTGGAATCCTGTTGGTTTTCTCCCCATTCTTGCCCCACCGCACCTGTGCATAATTGTCTGAATGAAGTTTAATCAGAAGCGACAGGATGTATGGGGGCAGCCCCAGCCCCTGCAAAACCCTCCACAGCTCCTCCCTAGGTACTAGGTCAAAGGCAGTCTTCAGGTCAATAAAGGCCAAATAAAGACTGCCCTTGCCCAGCACCACCACCTTCCAGTACATGAGCATCAGCCTAAAGGCCTGTTCGATCGTCCCCGTACCTGAACGGAATCCCGCCTGGAAGTTAGACAGTATTTTGTGATCATCTGCCCATTGAAGGACCCTCCCCAAAATCACCTTCCCTGCCACCTTTTGGGAAGAGTCAATGAGGCTGATGGGCCTGTAGTTAGCGGGGTTGTCCCGACACCCCTTTTTGAATATCGGGACAACCTCCGCCCCCTTCCAGGAATCAGATACTAGTGCGCCCTTCATGATTGCGTTTAATAATGTAGCGATCAATTGACCCCATTCCTTGGGATTGGCACGAAGCAAGTCGCCGGGTATCCCATCCGCAGCTTTTAAAGGGACCAGAGACTTGATTACAGCCTCCACCTCCCTCTCAGTAAAGTCATCAATGCCACTAACCATTATGTCATCCTCCCAGGAAAAGGACTCACTAAGGTCCCCTTCAGGTTGAGAATACAGGGCCTCGAAGTGATTGTACCAGAGCTGGGCAGGGATGTTACATGTAACCAGCGAAACATCTGGCCTATTCCTATTTCTGATCAAACTCCAGAAGCCCCTTGCATCCTTTCCCTTGCTTGCAGCCAAAAGATCTTCCCAAAACTTCTCCTCCCACTCCCTTTTTGCTGCCTTTATGGTGAGAGAATAGTCCTTCCTTGCTGCTCTAACTGCTAATGGGGATTTAGATTTAACAGCCCCTATCAAGGCCTTTTTCAAGGTCCTGCATTTGGTCGTATACCATCCATGTCTAGTCCAGGATTTATTCCTGTTAGTCATACCCGAGGCACTGCTAGGGGAGATGAAGAGCTTGCTCAGTGCCCCAATTAGGCCACAAAAGACCTGCGTGGCCTCCTTAGGTGCACTAAGCAATGAGCCCAAATTGCTCTGGGCTGCAGCCAGCAGGGCCCCTATGGAAGTTAATTTCTCACTGGACAGGGCGATTTTAGGCCATTTTAACCGCCTCCCACAGTTATATATACTGATCGTCTGTGGGTTGGGTGCCAACAGTGATTGTTGAGACCCAACATTACCCCTTAGCCACTCCGGAGACAAAACAAGAGAGAGAAGATTGTGATCGCTCTCAATGCTCTGGATAATCTCCATGTCGCTCAGGGTGCTCCATAAACATACGTCGAGAAGAATATAATCTATTCTCGACGTATGGTTGGGCCTATTGTATGTGTGTGCGCCCATCAGATCCGATTTGGACCTCCCATTTACCGCCCTCAGATCGAATTCCAAATTGAGTGCGTTGATCTGCAACGCCACTTGCGACCACTTTTTAATGGGGGGCAGAGCCAGGGCCGGAATCCCCTTCCTCGCGTCCTCCTCTTCTATGCCTAACATGTCGTCAAGGCCTAGGGGCTCGAACGTGCAATTTAGATCGCCCGCCACCATAATGCAAGATTTTCTCGGCCGTTGCCGTAGGAGATCTTCCAAAAGTGCAATGGTGGGCGATTGTACTCCTCCCCTAGTACCTCTAGCATAGACATTAAAAATGTCTAGGAGCAGGCAACACCCGAGAATCCCTCAACGTAATGTTGAGGATATCAGGAGAGTTTGTGGGGTGTTCCTCCACCCTGCAATCCAGGGAGACAGCAACCCAAATGAGGAGGCCACCCGAAGGGCGCCCCCTCCCTGCCAAGGACGTAACAGCTGGAACAAAATGGGACGAATAACCCACCTTATGGCAGGGCTCCATAGCCCATGTCTCCTGGAAAATGCAGATGGAATATCCCTCCACAAGGGCGTTCCAGTCAGGCAACTCCAACTTCCTGTCGATTCCCGCAATGTTCCAGCTGAAAATCCTGAGAACTGGATCCGTCACAGCTGGAACACCGCCAGAGTCGAGGTCACTTCCACCCGCCAAAGAGTCCTGGATCGCAAGGCTGCTGACCCCACCTTGCCACTCTGGAACCTGATTACTCTCTTGCATGGGAGTGGGGATTACTATGCTGGGGAGGGTATGACATGATCCCTAGTCAGCCCTCTTGGATCAGAGTCACCAACAGATTTGCCGGCTCCGGGGGCCTCCCCAAAATTGATTTCGTTTCAATATCCCGGTGGTCTCCACCCAGGCGATGACCAGACTGCCTGGGGATAGAATAGAGGTTTAGCAGGGAAATCAAAACCAAAACAGTGAGAGCTATTACTCCGTCCTGTGCCGAAATCTCGGCCGGTCGGGGTTGAGACTATTCTTGGATAGAAAAACGTTAAGTCCACTATGCCGATTCCCTGCCCCCCAGGATTAGGTTTGTAGTCACAGATAGTTTGTGCTACTCTTCTATCCCTAAAATTGACCACCACGCAGTCTCCTTCCGCTTGCTTGTGTCCGTAACCCACCCAGTCCACCCTTCTGGCACCTATAATGTGGCCATCAAGACCCCTCGAAAGGGGTCTGTTAGACTTAAGCCAGTGCATTGTTTTGTTTAGTAAAGCTTGAGGGGATTCATTTTGACCAACCTTCAGTGTGGGTACATTTATAAGGACAGCAACATACGGGTGGCAGTCTGGGGGCAAGTTCACTGGAGGAGATTTTGGCGCAGCTTTGGCAGCTACGACTTTATGGGCAACGTTTGATGGTTGTGTTTGCGGGTATGTAGGAGCAGGGTTAATAGACAAAGTTTTAGCTGGACAGGCCTGAGAAGTAGCTTTGCCTTTGCCCGTCCCCTTTGGGATTCCCTTTGTTTTGACAGGGCCACTCCCCCCTGGCAGCTCAGCCCGACCCGGCTTCGCACCCGGCGCTTTAGGGGGCTTTGGGATACTAGGAAGAGCTTGCGCTTTTCGACCAGCGCTCCCCGAGGGAACCTCCAGCGGCACTACGGGTGCAATGTCGGTCAGCTGAGGGGTTGCCACAATAGCCACAGGGGATGCAACAGGCAAAGCCTGCTGCGACACCATAGATTTACTATTTTCAGAGGACTCTCCCTGTCCCTCCTCCCTTAACCTAGAGTGCAGTTTGATGAGTGCTTTCAGAGAGAAAAAGCTATCTAGGGTTGATTGTTCAAACCTGTCTAGCCTATCTCCCAACCCTGTTACTCTATCGACAATCGGAGACAGCAGTGTTTTCAACAGCTCCTCGATTTGTACAATGGTAGCCGGGGCACAGGAAGTCAAAGGCTGGTGGGGAGCAAAGGGAGGTGCACTTACATTTTCTGAGGTGGGACCCATCCCCTTAGTAAAAGAAGAGGAATTTGTTGTGCATTTGGAACCTGAGCCCTTGGAACCCTGCTTCCGTGCTTTCTTGAACAGTTTCAAGGAACTTCCTTTACACGGGCTAGCAATCCTTTTCCTTTTCCTTTTTGTGAGTGCCGGGATCTTCGGGACTGACAGCGGTTTGCCCAGAGACTTAGAATTTACCGCTGTAAGAGGGGTAGACACAGGGCTGGTTATAGCAGCAGGGGAAACAATAGGAGGCAGCGCCTCAATACCATCAACCTCAGGAGGGGGAATAGATGATGCAGCCAGGCTCTCCAGTCTGTCGATACTAGCCCTCAGTGAAGCAAGCCGCGGTTCGTCAGACATGTGAGGAGAGGTTAAAGGGGGGGCAGAATTGCTTATGGGTGACTCAGCCAGAGCTATAGAGCCCAAGGATGATCTCTTGGACGGATGGAGCTCCTGCGAAAGTCGCCGCTCCGTCATATCTATCTCCTTCTCAATAACGGCTGCTACCCGTGTAATAAATTTATCCATGGTGCCTATAACACCGCTTGGACACACTTCGCCCCTCCCCTCAAGCACTTCCCTGAGCGGGTAGGCATTAGCTCGAGCTATAAAGGAAGAGCAGGTACTCTCACTGCTGTTAGTAGGTCCACCCACACTGTAGTGAGTTACCGATGTTAGAGGTGTGGCCCAGCCCAGCCCTAGACAGCCCCTGACTGCCACAGACTGCCCGCCCTTTGCCCGGGCTTCATTCGGCGTTCCGCTCGCGTTCGAGCCGAACGTGATATTAAATAGGTAGCGTTGCGGGCAGGGGGCGTGGCTTCGAGGGGGCGCGGCCAAGATCTCCGTGGCTGTGCAGGGACTCCTGGTCTAACGAGTCCCTGCCTCTCACCGCCCTATTCATTTTAGTAATAATGGGAAATGGACATCTGCGGTAAATATGAGGAAACTGGCCTTTTCTCGGGCCATTGGCGCGGTATGTCATTTCTCAAATAAGTTGGGGGGTTGACCAGTTAACATCCTGAGGGATATCTATAACTCGAAATGTGTCTCCACTGCACTCTATGGAGCCGGTTTATGGGGCCTAGCAGACACTTGGGAGATCCAATTGTGTGAAAACACTTTTCTGCGCTATTTGCTAGCAGTACCCAGATCGACCTCGACACTTGTGTGCCATAAAGTGATTGGAATGCTTTACATTACTGACCTTATAAAAGGTAGTCCAGTCTTATTGTGGCACAAGATCTGGACGACAGAAGAAATGGGCTTTAATAGAGAGGTAGTGCTGGATTGTTGGAAGTTACAGGGGGCATCGAAGATTGATTGGTTTGTTTATATTAAGGGCTTTCTGAAACAGATAGGTCACCCTGAGTTTTTTGAATCCCCGATGACCTTAACGGCAATTTCAAGAAAAAAGTTAAAAGAGAAATGCCTCTGTTTTTTGGGAAATAAGCGCTGGCGAACAGAAAGTAAGAAAGTTTCAGCGCAGGACAACCAACTAATGCTACAAGGGGATGGCATCCAGCCTTACCTATTTAATACTCAGAGTAGTTATACTCAGATGCTCCTCACACGCTTCAGAATTGGAAGCTTTTTTAGATTCATTACCTTTCCCGAAGTGAATAGCTGGTCAAGGGACCTAATTCTTTGTCCATGTGACGATGTATCCCAGCAGTCCACTCTACATTGCTTTTTTTCTGTAAATTTTATTCAGTAGTTAGAAAAAATTATTTGAGTGTTCTGCTGAGAAGATGGGGTCTGAGGCAATGCAGGAGTACTAGAGAGAAACATGGAAATGGGTGTTCCCTAGATATCAGCAGAACAAAGTTCTAATCGCGCATTCAGCTAAACCACACAACCACAGAGAAAATAAATTTATTCAAAGAAAACTTTTTTATTTTTTGGTTTTTTATATATACATTGTTTTCATAGAAAATTAGTTTCATTTAGACAGTAAAATAATATCTGTAAACCTTTTTGATCATATACAGAAATACAATATAAATACTAGGACACGCAAAGATAATTAAAAAAAGGCACAAAGTCCATTCACTCATACACTCAAACACACCTTTTGTACAATCAGATTCATACACAAGCATTCACATACGTATCATCACACACAAAAGCACCGACGCGCGTTTCGGACAAGTGCCATTAAAGGCTTCCTTCATCAGGGCGCACTTGGAATGAAAAGCAAAGCAGACCCAGCAGAGGACGTCTGCCACAAGGTTCTGAAGAGCGGTCCTAGTAGCAGCAAGGGCTGAAGGTGGGTATTCTAGGGGCCCTCAAGAGCGGGACCACTGGGAGTTTTCAGAGGATAAACAGGTAATTGGCTACAACAATTATAAAAGGAATCCAGTGGGTGCATATGCTCACTAGACGATCAAAATTCGGTGCATCACACTTTAAGGGGCCTGTAGAGAATCCAAGCACGTTTCATGGAGGGAGCTGAGATACCACTGCGGTTCAGGAGGGCTAAAAAGACCATCCAAGTGTCTTTTAGAGGGTTCCAACAAGAGCCTGATAAAGTCTCTCCATATAGGTGAAGATACTATCAGATGAACCAGGAATCAATATTCAGATGACCTCAGTTATATGGTCGGTTCATGTCCTTTGCAGACGTAGGGCCAGCATCGATGCGCACAAGCTTAAAGCAACAGTTTAAGACGAGGAGGCAGAGAGCCTTAAACGACCCGTTTCACTGAACTAGATGGAGACCACGATGGAGGCAGCGGCAAGAACTCCTTCTCCCTGCGCCAATTACCTGTTTATCCTCTGAAAACTCCCAGTGGTCCCGCTCTTGAGGGCCCCTAGAATACCCACCTTCAGCCCTTGCTGCTACTAGGACCGCTCTTCAGAACCTTGTGGCAGACGTCCTCTGCTGGGTCTGCTTTGCTTTTCATTCCAAGTGCGCCCTGATGAAGGAAGCCTTTAATGGCACTTGTCCGAAACGCGCGTCGGCGCTTTTGTGTGTGATGATACGTATGTGAATGCTTGTGTATGAATCTGATTGTACAAAAGGTGTGTTTGAGTGTATGAGTGAATGGACTTTGTGCCTTTTTTGAATTATCTTTGCGTGTCCTAGTTTTTATATTGTATTTCTGTATATGATCAAAAAGGTTTACAGATATTATTTTACTGTCTAAATGAAACTAATTTTCTATGAAAACAATGTATATATAAAAAACCAAAAATAAAAAAGTTTTCTTTGAATAAATGTATTTTCTCTGTGGTTGTGTGGTTTAGCTGAATGCGCTATTAGAACTTTGTTCTTCTGATATCTAGGGAACACCCATTTCCATGTTTCTCTCTAGTATTCTCGCCCTGGCGGGTTGTTTCCCTCTTGTCATTCATTTATAGATTCAGGGCCCCTCTTATGTATCTTTACTGAGGCAATGCAGAACAGCGTTACTGAAACTCCAAATGTTAGAAGATGAGATGGTAATTCAATTAATAGCTATGTTTTTAAAAAATGTCATCAGATGCAGATTAACCATGAATTAGATTAAACTTTGTGAAACTGGTTCTTATTAATTAACTGTATCACTGTATTATATAGATTCTTTTATGATTTTTTATCGGAAATCGAATAAAGCTATCTTTGACTTGACTTGACTTGACTCCCAGCAGTGCCCAGACATAGCAGGGGTGGGTGGATATGACTCCCAGCATTGCCCAGACATAAGAGGGGTGGGTGGATATGACTCCCAGCAGTGCCCAGACATGAGAGGGGTGGCTGGATATGACTCCCAGCAGTGCCCAGACATAGGAGGGGTGGCTGGATATGACTCCCAGCAGAGCCCAGACATGAGAGGGGTGGCTGGATATGACTCCCAGCAGTTCCCAGACATAGGAGGGGTGGGTGCCTATGACTCCCAGCAGTGCCCAGACATAACAGGGGTGGGTGCAGAGGACTCCCAGCAGTGCCCAGACATAGGAGGGGTGGGTGTATGTGACTCACAGCAGTGCCCAGACATAAGAAGGGTGGCTGGATATGACTCTCAGCAGTGCCCAGACATAGGAGGGGTGGGTGGATATGACTCCCAACATTGCCCAGACAGAAGAGGGGGTGGGTGGATATGACTCCCAGCAGTGCCCAGACATAGGAGGGGTGGGTGGATATGACTCCCAACATTGCCCAGACATAGGAGGGGTGGGTGGATATGACTCCCAGCAGTGCCCAGACATAAGAGGGGTGGTTGCAGAGGACTCCCAGCAGTGTCCAGACATAGGCGGGGTGGGTGCAGAGGACTCCCAGCAGTGCCCAGACATGAGAGGGGTGGGTGCAGAGGATTCCCAGCATTGCCCAGACATAGGAGGGGTGGGTGGATATGACTCCCAGCAGTGCCCAGACATACGAGGGGTGGTTGCAGAGGACTCACAGCAGTGCCCAGATATAAGAGGGGTGGGTGCAGAGGACTCCCAGCAGTGCCAAGACATGAGAGGGGTGGATGCAGAGGACTCCCAGCAGTCCCCAGACATAGGAGGGGTGGGTGCAGAGGACTGTCAGCAGTGCCCAGACATGAGAGGGGTGGGTGTAGAGGACTCCCAGCAGTGCCCAGACTTAGGAGGGGTGGGTGGATATGACTCCCAGCAGTGCCCAGACATAAGAGGGGTGGGTGCAGAGGACTCCCAGCAGTGCCCAGACATAGGAGGGGTGGGTGGACATGACTCCCAGCAGTGCCCAGACATAACAGGGGTGGGTGGATATGACTCCCAGCAGTGCCCAGACATAGGAGGGGTGGGTGTATATGACTCACATCAGTGCCCAGACTTAAGAGGGGTGGCTGGATATGACTCCCAGCAGTGCCCAGACATAGGAGTGGTGGGTGGATTTGACTCCCAGCAGTGCCCAGACATATTAGGGGTGGGTGGATATGACTCTCAGCAGTGCCCAGACATAACAGGGGTGGGTGCAGAGGACTTCCAGCAGTGCCCAGACATAGGAGGGGTGGGTGGATATGACTCTCAATAGTGCCCAGACATAACAGGGGTGGGTGCAGAAGTCTCCCAGCAGTGCACAGACATAGGAGGGGTGGCTGGATATGACTCCCAGCAGTGCCCAGACATAGGAGGGGTGGGTGGATATGACTCCCAGCAGTGCCCAGACATAACAGGGGTGGGTGCAGAGGACTCCCAGCAGTGCCCAGACATAGGAGGGGTGGGTGTATATGACTCAGAGCAGTGCCCAGACATAAGAGGGGTGGCTGGAAATGACTCCCAGCAGTGCCCAGATATAGGAGGGGTGGCTGGATATGACTCCCAGCATTGCTCAGACATAAGAGGGGTGGGTGGATATGACTCCCAGCAGTGCCCAGACATAAGAGGGGTGGTTGCAGAGGACTCCCAGCAGTGCTCAGACATAGTAGGGTGGGTGCAGAGGACTCCCAGCAGTGTCCAGACATAGGAGGGGTGGGTGCAGAGGACTCCCAGCAGTGCCCAGACATGAGAGGGATGGGTGTATACGACTCACAGCAGTGCCCAGAGATAAGAGGGGTGGCTGGATATGACTCCCAGCAGTGCCCAGACATAGGAGGGGTGGGTGGATATGACTCCCAGCATTGCCCAGACATAAGAGGGGTGGGCGGATATGACTCCCAGCAGTGCCCAGACATGAGAGGGGTGGGTGCATATGACTCCCAGCAGTGCCCAGACATAGGAGGGGTGGCTGGATATGACTCCCAGCAGTTCCCAGACATAGGAGGGGTGGGTGCCTATGACTCCCAGCAGTGCCCAGACATAACAGGGGTGGGTGCAGGGTACTCCCAGCAGTGCCCAGACATAGGAGGGGTGGGTGTATATGACTCACAGCAGTGCCCAGATATAAGAGGGGTGGCTGGATATCGCTCTCAGCAGTGCCCAAACATAGGAGGGGTGGGTGGATATGACTCCCAACATTGCCCAGACATAAGAGAGGTGGGTGGATATGACTCCCAGCAGTGCCCAGACATAGGAGGGGTGGGTGGATATGACTCCCAGCCGTGCCCAGACATAAGAGGGGTGGTTGCGGAGAACTCCCAGAAGTACCCAGACATAGGAGGGGTGGGTGCAGAAGACTCCCAGCAGTGCCCAGACATAGGAGGGGTGGGTGGATATGACTCCCAACATTGCCCAGACATAAGAGGGATGGGTGGATATGACTCCCAGCAGTGCCCAGACATAGGAGGGGTGGGTGGATATGACTCCCAACATTGCCCAGACATAAGAGGGGTGGGTGCAGAGGACTACCAGCAGTGCCCAGACATAGGAGGGGTGGATGCAGAGGACTCCCAACAGTGCGCAGACATGAGAGGGGTGGGTGCAGAGGACTCCCAGCCGTGCCCAGACATAGGAGGGGTGGGAGCAGAGGACTCCCAGCAGTGCCCAGACATGAGAGGGGTGGATGCAGAGGACTCCCAGCAGTGCCCAGACATAGGAGGGGAGGGTGCAGAGGACTTCGAGCAGTGCCCAGACATGAGAGGGGTGGGTGTAGAGGACTCCCAGCAGTGCCCAGACATAGGAGGGGTGGGTGGATATGACTCCTAGCAGTGCCCAGACATAAGAGGGGTGGGTGCAGAGGACTCCCAGCAGTGCCCAGACATAGGAGGGGTCGGTGGATATGACTCCCAGCAGTGCCCAGACATAACAGGGGTGGGTGGATATGCCTCCCAGCAGTGCCCAGACATAGGAGGGGTGGGCGTATATGACTCACAGCAGTGCCCAGACAGAAGAGGGGTGGCTGGATATGACTCCCAGCAGTGCCCAGACATTGGAGTGGTGGGTGGATATGACTCTTAGCAGTGCCCAGACATAACAGGGGTGGGTGCAGAAGACTCCCAGTAGTGCCCAGACATAGGAGGGGTGGGTGGATATGACTCTCAGCAGTGCCCAGACATAACAGGGGTGGGTGCAGAAGTCCCCCAGCAGTGCCCAGAAATAGGAGGGGTGGCTGGATGTGACTCCCAGCAGTGCCCAGACATAGGAGGGGTGGGTGAATATGACTCCCAGCATTGCCCAGACATAGGAGGGGTGGGTGGATATGACTCCCAGCAGTGCCCACACATAACAGGGGTGGGTGCAGAGGACTCCCAGCAGTGCCCAGACATAGGAGGGGTGGGTGTATATGACTCACAGCAGTGCCCAGACATAAGAGGGGTAGCTGGATATGACTCCCAGCAGTGCCCATACATAGGAGGGGTGGGTGCAGAGGACTCCCAGCAGTGCCCAGACATAGGAGGGGAGGGTGGATACGACTCCCAGCAGTGCCCAGACATAGGAGGGGTGGGTGGATATGACTCCCAACATTGCCCAGACATAAGAGGGGTGGGTGGATATGACTCCCAGCAGTGCCCAGACATGAGAGGGGTTGGTGCAGAGGACTCCCAGCATTGCCCAGACATAGGAGGGGTGGGTGGATATGACTCCCAGCAGTGCCCAGACATTAGAGGGGTGGTTGCAGAGGACTCCCAGCAGTGCCGAGACATAGGAGGGGTGGGTGCAGAGGACTCCCATCAGTGCCCAGACATGGGAGGGGTGGATGCAGAGGACTCCCAGCAGTGCCCAGACATAGGAGGGGTGGGTGGATATGACTCCCAGCAGTGCCCAGACATACGAGGGGTGGTTGCAGAGGACTCACAGCAGTGCCCAGATATAAGAGGGTGGGTGCAGAGGACTCCCAGCAGTGCCCAGACATGAGAGGGGTGGATGCAGAGGACTCCCAGCAGTCCCCAGACATAGGAGGGGTGGGTGCAGAGGACTGTCAGCAGTGCCCAGACATGAGAGGGGTGGGTGTAGAGGACTCCCAGCAGTGCCCAGACTTAGGAGGGGTGGGTGGATATGACTCCCAGCAGTGCCCAGACATAAGAGGGGTGGGTGCAGAGGACTCCCAGCAGTGCCCAGACATAGGAGGGGTGGGTGGACATGACTCCCAGCAGTGCCCAGACATAACAGGGGTGGGTGGATATGACTCCCAGCAGTGCCCAGACATAGGAGGGGTGGGTGTATATGACTCACATCAGTGCCCAGACTTAAGAGGGGTGGCTGGATATGACTCCCAGCAGTGCCCAGACATAGGAGTGGTGGGTGGATATGACTCCCAGCAGTGCCCAGACATATGAGGGGTGGGTGGATATGACTCTCAGCAGTGCCCAGACATAACAGGGGTGGGTGCAGAGGACTTCCAGCAGTGCCCAGACATAGGAGGGGTGGGTGGATATGACTCTCAATAGTGCCCAGACATAACAGGGGTGGGTGCAGAAGTCTCCCAGCAGTGCACAGACATAGGAGGGGTGGCTGGATATGACTCCCAGGAGTGCCCAGACATAGGAGGGGTGGGTGGATATGACTCCCAGCAGTGCCCAGACATAACAGGGGTGGGTGCAGAGGACTCCCAGCAGTGCCCAGACATAGGAGGGGTGGGTGTATATGACTCAGAGCAGTGCCCAGACATAAGAGGGGTGGCTGGAAATGACTCCCAGCAGTGCCCAGACATAGGAGGGGTGGCTGGATATGACTCCCAGCATTGCTCAGACATAAGAGGGGTGGGTGGATATGACTCCCAGCAGTGCCCAGACATAAGAGGGGTGGTTGCAGAGGACTCCCAGCAGTGCCCAGACATAGTAGGGTGGGTGCAGAGGACTCCCAGCAGTGTCCAGACATAGGAGGGGTGGGTGCAGAGGACTCCCAGCAGTGCCCAGACATGAGAGGGATGGGTGTATACGACTCACAGCAGTGCTCAGAGATAAGAGGGGTGGCTGGATATGACTCCCAGCAGTGCCCAGACATAGGAGGGGTGGCTGGATATGACTCCCAGCATTGCCCAGACATAAGAGGGGTGGGCGGATATGACTCCCAGCAGTGCCCAGACATGAGAGGGGTGGGTGCATATGACTCCCAGCAGTGCCCAGACATAGGAGGGGTGGCTGGATATGACTCCCAGCAGTTCCCAGACATAGGAGGTGTGGGTGCCTATGACTCCCAGCAGTGCCCAGACATAACAGGGGTGGGTGCAGGATACTCCCAGCAGTGCCCAGACATAGGAGGGGTGGGTGTATATGACTCACAGCAGTGCCCAGATATAAGAGGGGTGGCTGGATATCGCTCTCAGCAGTGCCCAGACATAAGAGGGGTGGGTGGATATGACTCCCAGCCGTGCCCAGACATAAGAGGGGTGGTTGCGGAGAACTCCCAGCAGTACCCAGACATAGGAGGGGTGGGTGCAGAAGACTCCCAGCAGTGCCCAGACATAGGAGGGGTGGGTGGATATGACTCCCAACATTGCCCAGACATAAGAGGGATGGGTGGATATGACTCCCAGCAGTGCCCAGACATAGGAGGGGTGGGTGGATATGACTCCCAACATTGCCCAGACATAAGAGGGGTGGGTGCAGAGGACTACCAGCAGTGCCCAGACATAGGAGGGGTGGATGCAGAGGACTCCCAACAGTGCGCAGACATGAGAGGGGTGGGTGCAGAGGACTCCCAGCCGTGCCCAGACATAGGAGGGGTGGGAGCAGAGGACTCCCAGCAGTGCCCAGACATGAGAGGGGTGGATGCAGAGGACTCCCAGGAGTGCCCAGACATAGGAGGGGAGGGTGCAGAGGACTTCGAGCAGTGCCCAGACATGAGAGGGGTGGGTGTAGAGGACTCCCAGCAGTGCCCAGACATAGGAGGGGTGGGTGGATATGACTCCCAGCAGTGCCCAGACATAAGAGGGGTGGGTGCAGAGGACTTCCAGCAGTGCCCAGACATAGGAGGGGTCGGTGGATATGACTCCCAGCAGTGCCCAGACATAACAGGGGTGGGTGGATATGCCTCCCAGCAGTGCCCAGACATAGGAGGGGTGGGCGTATATGACTCACAGCAGTGCCCAGACAGAAGAGGGGTGGCTGGATATGACTCCCAGCAGTGCCCAGACATTGGAGTGGTGGGTGGATATGACTCTTAGCAGTGCCCAGACATAACAGGGGTGGGTGCAGAAGACTCCCAGTAGTGCCCAGACATAGGAGGGGTGGGTGGATATGACTCTCAGCAGTGCCCAGACATAACAGGGGTGGGTGCAGAAGTCTCCCAGCAGTGCCCAGAAATAGGAGGGGTGGCTGGATGTGACTCCCAGCAGTGCCCAGACATAGGAGGGGTGGGTGGATATGACTCCCAGCAGTGCCCACACATAACAGGGGTGGGTGCAGAGGACTCCCAGCAGTGCCCAGACATAGGAGGGGTGGGTGTATATGACTCACAGCAGTGCCCAGACATAAGAGGGGTAGCTGGATATGACTCCCAGCAGTGCCCAGACATAGGAGGGGTGGGTGCAGAGGACTCCCAGCAGTGCCCAGACATAGGAGGGGAGGGTGGATATGACTCCCAGCAGTGCCCAGACATAGGAGGGGTGGGTGGATATGACTCCCAACATTGCCCAGACATAAGAGGGGTGGGTGGATATGACTCCCAGTTGTGCCCAGACATAAGAGGGGTGGTTGCAGAGGACTCCCAGCAGTGCCCAGACATAGGAGGGGTGGGTGCAGAGGACTCCCAGCAGTGCCCAGACATGAGAGGGGTGGGTGCGGAGGACTCCCAGCATTGCCCAGACATAGGAGGGGTGGGTGGATATGACTCCCAGCAGTGCCCAGACATTAGAGGGGTGGTTGCAGAGGACTCCCAGCAGTGCCCAGACATAGGAGGGGTGGGTGCAGAGGACTCCCATCAGTGCCCAGACATGGGAGGGGTGGATGCAGAGGACTCCCAGCAGTGCCCAGACATAGGAGGGGTGGGTGCAGAGGACTCCCAGCAGTGCCCAGACATAGGAGGGGTGGGTGGATATGACTCCCAGCAATGCCCAAACATAACAAGGGTGGGTGGATATGACTCCCAGCAGTGCCCAGACATAGGAGGGGTGGGTGTTATTGACTCAAAGCCGTGCCCAGACAGAAGACGGGTGGATGGATATGACTCCCAGCAGTGCCCAGACATAGGAGTGGTGGGTGGATATGACACCCAGCAGTGCCCGGACATATGAGAGGTGGGTGGATATGACTCTCAGCAGTGCCCAGACATAACAGGGGTGGGTGCAGAAGACTCCCAGCAGTGCCCAGACATAGGAGGGGTGGCTGGATGTGACTCCCAGCAGTGCCCAGACATAGGAGGGGTGGGTGGATATGACTCCCAGCATTGCCCAGACATAGGAGGGGTGGGTGGATATGACTCCCAGCAGTGCCCAGACATAACAAGGGTGGTTTCAGAGGACTCCCAGCAGTGCCCGGACATAGGAGGGTGGGTGCAGAGGACTCACAGCAGTTCCCAGACATAGGAGGGGTGGGTGTAGAGGACTCCCAGCAGTGCCCAGACATGAGAGGGGTGGCTGGATATGACTCCCAGCAGTGCCCAGGCATAGGAGGGGTGGGTTGATATGACTCCCAGCATTGCCCACACATAAGAGGGTTTGGGAGGATATGACTCCCAGCAGTGCCCAGACATGAGAGGGGTGGCTGGATATGACTCCCAGCAGTTCCCAGACATAGGAGGGGTGGGTGCCTAGGACTCCCAGCAGTGCCCAGACATAACAGGGGTGGGTGCAGAGGACTCCCAGCAGTGCCCAGACATAGGAGGGGTGGGTGTATATGACTCACAGCAGTGCCCAGACATAAGAGGGGTGGCTGGATATGACTCTCAGCAATGCCCAGACATAGGAGGGTTGGGTGGATATGACTCCCAACATTGCCCAGACATAAGAGGGGTGGGTGGATATGACTCCCAGCAGTGCCCAGACATAGGAAGGAGGGGTGGGTGGACATGACTCCCAACAATGCCCAGACATAAGAGGGGTGGGTGGATATGACTCCCAGCAGTGCCCAGACATAAGAGGGGTGGTTGCAGAGGACTCCCAGCAGTGCCCAGACATAGGAGGGGTGGGTGCAGAGGACTCCCAGCAGTGCCCAGACATGAGAGGGGTGGGTGCAGAGGACTCCCAGCATTGCCCAGACATAGGAAGGGTGGGTGGATATGACTCCCAGCAGTGCACAGACATAAGAGGGGTGGTTGCAGAGGACTCCCAGCAGTGCCCAGACATAGGAGGGGTGGGTGCAGAGGACTCCCAGCAGTGCCCAGACATGAGAGGGGTGGATGCAGAGGACTCCCAGCAGTGCCCAGACATAGGAGGGGTGGCTGCAGAGGACTGCCAGCAGTGCCCAGACATGAGAGGGGTGGGTGTAGAGGACTCCCAGCAGTGCCCAGACATAGGAGGGGTTGGTGGATATGACTCCCAGCAGTGCCCAGACATAAGAGGGGTGGGTGCAGAGGACTCCCAGCAGTGCCCAGATATAGGAGGGGTGGGTGGATATGACTCCCAGCAGTGCCCAGACATAACAGGGGTGAGTGGATTTGACTCCCAGCAGTGCCCAGACATAGGAGGGGTGGGTTTATATGACTCACAGCAGTGCCCAGATATAAGAGGGGTGGCTGGATATGACTCCCAGCAGTGTCCAGACATAGGAGTTGTGGGTGTATATTTCTCCCAGCATTGCCCAGACATAAGAGGGGTGGGTGGATATGACTCCCAGGAGTGCCCAGACATGAGTGGGATGGCTGGATATGACTCCCAGCAGTGCCCAGACATAGGAGGAGTGGGTGGATATGACTCCCAGCAGTGCCCAGACATAACAGGGGTGGGTGCAGAGGACTCCCAGCAGTGTCCAGACATAGGAGGGGTGGGTGCAGAGGACTCCCAGCAGTGCCCAGACATGAGAGGGGTGGCTGGATATGACTCCCAGCAGTGCCAGACATAGGAGGGGTGGGTGGATTTGACTCAGCAGGGCCCAGACATAAGAGGGGTGGGTGGATATGACTCCCAGCAGTGCCCAGACATAAGAGGGGTGGGTGCAGATGACTCCCAGCAGTGTCCAGACATAGGAGGGGTGGGTGCAGAGGACTCTCAGCAGGGCACAGTTATAGGGGGGCATTGTCATCACCATACCACAACTACATGGGGCTATGTTTACAACCCTAACCTGTGAGAGTCCTGATAGTGCCATAGCAACACATCACTTACAGCAGTGTCACACTACACGGATGATGGATATCTGTCACACACAGCATGACACACCACATGTGGGTGTGATGTCAGATCCCACGTGCACATTCACCAATGGATGTTGCAGGCAACCTACACACCCTACCATCATGACAAAATAGTGTATAGTCATGTAACAGCCCAACAAACAAAGACAGCAAAAAGGAACACGCACTGTCATGTACATCCCTGGGCTGATATGGATGTCCAGGTGCTGGTCAGACCACCAACATATACTTGCTCATGGAAGGAATATGGTTGAAAGACCTTAGATACAATGCACAACATTGTGATTCATGTGCACAAATACCCTGCAGAACCAATACAAACATAAGGTTAAGGCTGTGAATATACATCTGCATATTGGGAAAAAGGGTGAATGTGCCCATGAAGGCATCTCTACATACTCTAAATGCAAGTACAGTGAGTCGCATGGATGGCACACAGTCATGATCAGTAGTCATCTGTGAGCAGGCATGGCCATTGTTGAGTGAACGTTCAACAACATAGTGTGTGTACAAAGCTTTATTTCGATATGAAATATCTTAAAAAGCACATGGCAGTTAAAATACAAAACATTTCAATTCAATTCAAAAATCTTTATTTCGATCGTTGAGATCATAAAAGATATGCAAGTAAACAACATTAAATCATTAAATTTTTTTTAAATGGATTCAGAAATTTTAAAATTCGAGAAATCAAAGTTCATGGTTACACAATACATTTTTAGATTAGATTAAGAACTTGTGGATCGTGCCGCATTGGAGTCCCTTATGATTCTTGCCCGTGATCTCCACATTGCCGCCAAGAATTTCGCCATTACAAACACAGTTGGGGCTGCAAGGTCAGTTTTGAGCACTCTATAGGCTGAGGCGTAAGTCCGAAAGCCCAGGTTCCTTAGATAGGGGACCAGCCAATAGCTCCTGATTTTGCTATAAGCTTTGCAAAACAAGACCACATGTAGGTCACTTTCCAGCTTGTAATTACATGCAGGACAATTGCTCGAGTCTAGATTCCCGTTCCAGGTTTTAGTGAAGGACCTCAAGGGGAGAGAGCCGTATCTCCACTGCAGGAAGATCTTCCTTACGTACACTGGGGACATAGCGTCTAAAACATATTCAGGTCTGTAAGAGTCTTTTACTTTAATAAAACTGTCAGTTAGAGAGCCTTCCCGGATTAGACTCAAAGATCTTTGTAGCATGAAGCTATAGAACAATTTGGAGAGTTCTTTCCTCGGGAGCCTTGCGGACATTAGTTCTGGATTGCACCATAGCTCTGGAACTCCAAGGGTCGTGCACATGTCCCTGATGTACTTGAGCCATGGAATTTTGGACACTTGGATTAATCTAAGGAGCTCCTGTAGTTCGCTTCTATAATGGCCCAAATCCTGGCTGCTCCACAGCCGCCTCCAATAAGTCAGAGGTTTGAGGCTTAGTTCTTCGGTGATAGGACGCAGTGCTAAGTCCATTCTCAAAGAGAGCAAAGGTGTACTCAGAGGAAGGGCCGCCAATTGTCTAATAAAATTGTTCTCTGCGACCTGTATAGACTGTAGCGGTGTATGTCCCCAAAGCTCAGCCCCATAGGTGATGCATCCTCGTGCTTGGGCTTTATAAATGTTTATTGCAGGTGCCAGTGGACGAAGGGAGGATTTTTTTGCAATTCTTGTGATAGCACCAGCCCTCTGAATTAGTTTTGTGGTTGTAAAGAGCATTTAAATAAATACATAAACCAGAGTACAGCAATTAAAAAGTCATTAAACAAATTGGAGCTTTGGACATAAGGTAAAAACAGTCACCATATAAAGTTATCTAAGGTCTTTTATTCTAATCAGCCATGCCCAACTGAGAAATTTAGCTACTCCACAGGCTAAAGTGGTGTTGGGATTCGTCTGTAAGATTCTAAGAGCAGTGGCATGGCTGTTGGTCTTAAGCTGACGGCAAACAGGTTTTAGCCATTTTGACCTAGGATTCTTATAGGCACTACATATAAAGAAAAAATGTAGTATGGTTTCTGGTGTGTCGGTGCAAAACGGGCAATTGGAGAATGTTTGGTGGGGGGATTTCCACTTGCAGGTACGTTCACGTATCGGAAGAGTTCCCAGTCTAAACTGGCTGTACAAAGCCCTATCTCTGGGTTTCCTAATGAAATCCAGATAGGGCTCAAGACGATGAACAGTCTTGTGTAAACGGAACTCTTCTGTCAACCTGCCCAGGTTAGGATCTCTAAACTCTTGGGCATCAACCCATAGTCTTAATCTCCAATTTAGACACCGACACACCCGTCTCCCATGCTGTATTAAAACCAATAGCAAATAAAAGCTTCTTGACCCTAGTAAGCCAGACAATTTTATGGGACCCCTGCATGTTCATGACTTCTCTAAGGGTGTTTGCGTAGCTAGATAGCTCAGGTGTACGCCACAAACAAGCCCAATAGAGAAGCGGACGCAAGGTGATAAGGTCTTTAATCGAACGACGTCCAAAGTCATAGAGGAGGGGTTTGGTGGGGGTGCCCCTAGGTAGTGAAACGAGCTCCCTAAAAAACTTGTTTTCAGCCATAACAAGGGGATCAACGTTGTTGAAGCCCCAGAGCTCTGCTCCATACAAAGCACTACCTATAGCTTTCGCAGAATAGATCTCCAGTGCCGGTGATATGGGTCTGGAGTTTGAGGCTCTATGTTCCCTCCCTGTGACTCCCAAGACTCGTTTGTGATTCAGGGCCATTTTCTCAATATGTGGCTGCCACTTCAGTTGGTCCTATATCCTTATCCCTAGGTAGTCAAATACTTTAACACGCTCTAGGGGCACATCATCAAGAGTAATCGTGCAATTGGCTTTCTAACTAAGGTTAAAATATAGGAGCTTGGTTTTGGTTGTATTGATGACAAAGCCCCTTAAATTACAAAATGTAGAGAACCGATCTAAAAGCTTCTGGAGCCCCGAAGGTGTTAGATACCAATAGCATATCATCCGCAAAGAGCATGGCGGGCACTTTAACACCAGCCAGTGTCGGGGCATCAGCATCAATATCAGATAAAAAGGAAACAACCCCGTAAACAAACAGCGAAAAGAGGGTAGGCACCAGGACGCATCCCTGGCGAACACCTCTATTTACCGGGATTTTGTCCGTTTTCTGATCATGAGTGCCCCACCGTATGCAAGCGTAATTACCATCGTGCATACGAGCCAACAAATTCAGGATGGGGGAGCGGAACCCCATCTCCCGCAAAACTGTCCACAGGCATTCTCGAGGGACCAGGTCGAACGCCGTTTTTAAATCAATAAAAGCCAGGTAGAGGCCACCCTTGCCAATGATTACTATCTTCCAATAAAGTAACACCAGCCTAAATGCCTGGTCAATAGTGCTAGTGCACGCCCTAAAACCTGCCTGGAATTTGGAAATTATATTATTCTCCTCCGCCCATGAAAGGATCCTCTCCAGCAGAACCCTGCCAACCACCTTATGACCAGCATCAATGAGGCTGATTGGACGATAGTTGGCAGGGTCTCTTCTTGGTCCCTTTTTGTAAATCGGGATCACTTCGGCCCCTTTCCAGGAGGTCGGGACCGGAGCCCCCTGTAGGAGGGCATTAATCAAAATGGAGAAGAACTTAGCCCAATGCTCAGTGTTCGCTCGAAAAAGGTCGCCAGGGATGCCATCCTGGCCTGGTGCCTTCCCTTGGACAATTTTATTAATAGCAATCTCGACCTCTTTTTGCCCTATAAGGTCAATGGTGGACACAATGGGTATCATGAATGCCACCTCCTGTCCGGGCAATTCACTGCTATCCGGTGCCCCTACCCCTTTATATAAACTCCTAAAATGGTCGAACCACTCCCCATCAGTAATATGGTTCGGTATTGGATCTAAATCGCCACCGCCTGCCCTTCTGACCAAAGCCCAGAACCACTCTCCATTCTTAGCCTGACTAGCCAACTTCAGTTCCTCCCAGTGGGAATCATCCCAAACCCTCTTTGCCACCAATATTGTTAGTCTATAATGAGATCGGGCTAAGCGAACCTCAGCAGCATCTCGGGTTTTGATGGCAGATATCAAATTAGTTTTTGCCCCCCTGCAATCGTGATTATACCACTTGCTGCAGGTTTCCTGCTCTTATTTTCGGTGGACGCCCGAGTATCTATAAAAAGGGCGGCCATCCTATCAATTGTTTCGGTATAAATCACATCCACCTGGGGGAAGCCTGGATCATTAGTACAACTTGCAGAGAGCTTCTCGGTCTGGTCTCTTACAATCGACCCGAGAGTGCTTATTTTGTGGTCGTCGAGGGCGAATTTTTGCCATTTAATAAATCTTTTGCAATTAGAGGGGGTGATTTCCCTTGTCGTCAACCTCAGTCTATTCCTAGACTGAGACTTCCCCCTAAACAACAGGTTCTGCATATAAAGGGATAGTAGGTTATGGTCGCTATGGATAGATGGAGTGACAATCATGTCGCTCACATATTTCCATAATCTTTCATCAACCAGAATGTAATCTATTCTGCTAGGGCAGGTGACTCTATTGTAGGTATAAGCTCCCGCAAAATCTGATGGTGTACACCCATTCACAGCTACCAGAGCGTGTTCCATTAGCAAAGCATTCATTTGTATGACAATCGGTGTCCATTTTTTAATTGGCGCGATTGTCAGGTGCGGTATTCCCCATCTCACATCCTCATCATAAAGACCTCCCACTTCACCCACAGCCAGCGGTTCAAAAGTACAATTAAAGTCGCCGGCGACTATGGGAAGTGAATCTGTTGGACAACTTAAGAGTGAGTCAGCTAGTACAGAGATAATCGGAGATTTTGCCCCCCCCTTGCAGACCTCTGGCATAAACATTAAAAAGCTCCAGAGTCACTGTAGCCTGGGGGTCTCTGATCGTTAGACTCATCAAGTCCATTGATGTGCTATTATGATGGGTTATTCTACAGTTTAGTGCGATCTTTACCCAGATTAGCAGGCCGCCCGACGGGCGACCCCAACCTGAAAAGATTGCTGGGACATGGAAAGTGGAATAGCCCGACTTGTGCATTGGTTCGAGACACCAAGTTTCCTGAAATATACACAGGTCGTATTTGTCTATGAGGTCGTTCCAGTCAGGGAGTATTGCTTTTTTACACAGACCCGCAACATTCCATGAAATAATGTTGAGGTTACCATTATTGCCATTATGACCGCCTACGCATACCAAGACTAACCCAGGGTCAGAGGCGGTGCCGCTAATCTCAGTTGGACCCCAAAGGCAAGTCTTAGCAGACACTATAAGCTCAGTTTCCCCATGTATGCCATGTCCTTCCCGAATAGCATTGTCCAAAGAAATTGTCCGGTCCAAAGGTGAAGGTAGGGAATAAATATTATCTCTAATATTCCCTGGTGAATTGATGGCCGGGGATGAAAGAGGGCTATCTATAGTCTCTGGTGACCCCAGGGGGCTGTTATCAGTACTTCTAATGGGGGCAGATGAGTCGGGAGAAACCCAGGAAACCACTGCCTGTACCGAAAGTTAGTCAACAGCTTCCAATCCGCTATACCGGTTTTGGCAGGGGATGGAAGCTGGAACAAACTGGAAATCTGACCAACCGCCGTGATTCCAGTTACTTTCAAAGTTGGGTCTCCCTGCTCTCCGTTGTATTACAGTCCAACCATCATCATTGACCCCTCCCCGACTATTGGTATTCAATGATCTGTGGTGCTCAATACCCATCCATCCTCTAGCATGGTTAGTGGCCCTAGTCCAACTCCACCCATTGTCAGGTTGTTCCTCAGGTGTATAGAAGTAAGACAATGGTCTAGCCACGATCATGTTGCCATTGGTCCGAGGTACCCCAGAGCAAATGTGAGTCACCGATCGTGGATCCTTAAAATTTACAACCACACAATCTCCCTCTGATCTTTTTCTGTTATATCCCACCTAGGGAACCCTCCGTACAGTTAAGATGTTACTCATTATGTTTGGTGGTAAAGGGTGGTTAGTATTTAGCCAATGAGATACCTTGTTTGTCAATGCCCACGGTGGTTCCGTAATTGAGGGAGCCAATTCCGGAACCCCTGTCAGGATCACCACATAGGGGCTGGCTTCTGGAGGTAAATTAATGCTTCTGCGTTTTTGGGCTCGCTCAATTGGGGTATTATCAGAATTAAGAGTGGCAGTTTTAGGGCTGATCGGTTTTTGGATGTTGCGTTCATGGAGGTTTGGCATGTGCTTTGCTAACTACGGTATTGGGGGGATTATGCTTTGGGGTCTTAGGGATAATTTTTTGGGGAACTGCTGGAAGTGTATTCGATGCCTGAGATTTACTGGCCAGTGAAATCACTGAAACAGCCTTTGTCTGCTGGTTACTGCTCAGGGATCTTATATCCGTCTGCAGTTCATTAAGCTGATTTTCTATGCCTTGGAGCCTTACTTTCAAGGGGTTAAGAAGGGTTTCAAATATCTTCCTCAGGATGTCTACAAGGGAGTCCCCTGGTTCTTCCCCGGTACCAGTACTGTCGGCTACACTACTATCAACCATAATATCAGCAATGGAATCGTCTATGATGGTATCATCGAAGATACTTAAAGCTGGAGTTTCGGGCAATAACTCCTCCTGTCTTGCTTTCTGCCCAATAGTCACACTCGTGATCTCTTTGCTACCCATATCATTACTCTGCGCTGTCTTTACTAGTTTGGCTTTTTTACAACCTGAAGCATTAGTGCTGGGTCGCTTACGCCTGGGGATTGCACCCTCCCGTCTCCCTTTCATTAACCTACTACTATTCTCGTTCTGTATATCTACTGGTATGAAAACCGGGATGGACTCCGGGGTAGGGTCCGGGGTAGTCAAGGCCTGGGGGTCGGAGGGGTTCAAATCCTGAGGATCTAATTGGGCACTAAGCATGTTGTGCACCTCAACTTGGGTCTGTAGGAGATTAGATCTATCTTTAGTCTTTTCGGGTGTGCATACAGACACAATATGTCCCATTGATGATCTTTTGGCTAGTGCTAGCTCTTGGGACACCCTTCTTTCCATCAAGACAATACCTTGGTCGATTAGTGAATTTGTGCGTATTATAAAATTATCCAAGGTGCCTATCAGCTTCAGGCCGCCTAATTAATTAATTAATGCAGACTTACTTCTAGTTTCGCGGGTTGACATCTCCCTATATTACTTTTGCAACAACCACAAAACAGTAGGCGGACTTTACAATTTAAACATACAGTATATGTGGGGCGAAAAAGGGGGGGCCCGGACCGGTCTTGATCGAGCTTGAACGGGCTTTGCCCGGCGCCCGCCCGCGCGCGTCCCGCGGTGCGGGAGCGGAAGACTGATGTTATAATTATCGGGCGGTAGGGGTGGCCGCGTGTGGGCGGAGCAGGAAGAGAACCCAGGTGCAGCCAGTGAAGGTGTTGCTTGGCCCCCTGGTCCTCGCAGTCCCGCTGCACGCCCGTTGGAAGGTCCGATTCAGTGATCCTGGGTCAGCGTGCAAGAGCCGAGAGTACAGGCAGCAATGTCCTTGGGCTTCAAAGTGCACGTTCTGTCAACCCGGTAAGAAGCCAAAAATGAACCAACAGTGTCCACAGCCTCGAGCGCCTCCCGCGTAGCGGGGGGCGCGAGGCGCTGTTATGGCCGTAGGGGCGGGGCGGGAAGAGAACCCAGGTGCAGCCGGTGAAGGTGTTGCTTGGCCCCCGGGTCCTCGCAGTCCCGCTACACACCCATTGGAAGGTCCGATTCAGTGATCCTGGGTCAGCGTGCAAGAGCGGAGAGTACAGGCAGCAATGTCCTTGGGCTTCAAAGAGCACGTTCTGTCAACCCGGAAAGAAGCCAAAAATGAACCAACAGTGTCCACAGCCTCGAGCGGCCCCCGCGTAGCGGGGGCCACGAGGCGCTGTTATGGCCGTAGGGGCGCGGCGGGAAGAGAACCCAGGTGAGGCCGGTGAAGGTGTTGCTTGGCCCCCTGGTCCTCGCAGTCCTCCTGCACGCCCGTTGGAAGGTCCGATTCAGTGATCCTGGGTCAGCGTGCAAGAGCGGAGAGTACAGGCAGCAATGTCCTTGGGCTTCAAAGAGCACGTTCTGTCAACCCGGTAAGAAGCCAAAAATGAACCAACAGTGTCCACAGCCTCGAGTGGCACCCTGAATCTGCACTTTAGGTCCTGCTTCTCGTTAATTCAGATGACATCCCCTGTCCGTGAGTGACAAGGCTGACACCTGCAGCTCCCTGGAGCTCTGCTGAGCAGCAGCTGCCACGCGTGCACAGAGCATGGCGCGAGAGTAGCCCCGGTGACCTACTCCTCTGACATAGTGAATATGCACACATGTCAGCACAACTATTGTGCAACTGTCTGTAGTGAACTTCTCATCGTATAACTGAGGAATGGACACTCCTTGGGACAATGTCTGTTGGCAAACTGAACACACACAACCAAAGATTAATTGCTGTTACTTAGTGATGGCACAAATATACCATGGTCCATCCTCATTAACATCATAAAATATACATATTACACAATCTCAAAACATGACATCAACTCCTAGGCACACAGCACCTAAAGCAAGTACCTGAATTGCAATAGTTTAGAATGAAAAAGAAAATGCTTTATTCAGCTCCAAAGTAAAAGTAATTTAAAAATGAGTCCTGTCTGCAACAAGACCAATGGCCAGTCCATTTTCAAGTCTGTTTGGGGAACGTTGTGGAGGTTGTCGACCCCCAACTTGCCTGCACATTCTGGAGCTAAAGGTGGGTTGACCCGTGGGGGGCATCATCAGTATTAGGCTCTGGCACTGCAGGGACAGTTGAGGGAAGGGTAGGTGTTGTGGGTGCAGGGGGGGAGGAATCCTCCTCAGTGGCTTGTGCAGCACCAAAGCTGGAAAGATATTCAGCGCTGCACACTGCTGCCAGTTCCGCCAGACCACCACCTGCACCCGGGGACACAATGGGAGTGGAGGTAGAGGGCTGTGAGTCAGGCGTACTGTCTCTGTGGCTGCGTGGCTGCCGTCTGATCCCTGCGGGTGTGCCTGCATCCCTCTGAGATTGCGTGCCAGGAGATCTGTGCTTACACTTAGGTGGTGGTGGTGTGCTGGTTGTGGGTGTTGGTGTGCGTGATCTTGTACGTCGGCGTGTGCTTGGGCCAGGTATGGGATAGGGGGGTGTGGATGGGTCAGAGGGAGGGGGGGACTGACCGCTGCAGGAGTGAAACTGCTGCCGTCAGTGAGGAGTCCATGGGCGCCAGTATCCGATGTTGGTCAGACATCGCAGCTGACATGCCCTCCATGAATGACAACAACTGTGTCAGAATAGCAGTATGGGCATTGAGGACAGTCAGCATTGATGTCTGACCAACATGAATCTGCCGGAGTAGGTCCACAGACTCGGCACTGAGGGCAGCAGGGGAGATAGGGGCAGGGGCTGCGGTGTCAGGGACAATGGAGATGTGGGGGGCAGCACGGACAAAAGGGACCGGAGCAACTGGGAGGGTGGAGATGGGTCTGGAGGAGGTGGGGACGGACACAGTGATGGTAGCTGCTGTTGCCGCATACTCCCCCTCCTCCTGGGAGTCAGAAGCCGAGCCGTCCACATGGTAAGAGGTGTCGCATTCCAAAGGTCCGGCCGTCTGACTCCCCTCACCCTCCGTGCCACTAGCTCCCTCCAACTCCTCTGCACTGGTGGCACTGCAGCTGGGACCCTCCTCCTGGTGCGTGCTGATGTCTCCTCCTGTGTTGGTTGATGATGCTGTTGGCAAGGAGAATAAACAAAAATGCATCAGTCACCTGTACACATCTGACACATGAGCACAAAATCATTTGGTCACACTGCAAATCATGGCAGGCATCATGAGTAATAGCCAGATAGCTCAGCACAAAATTTACACTAGTACTGCCCAGTTGTTATAGACGCAATTCTACTTGGACACAAGGATCCAAAGCACAGACCAGGCCACAACTTGAATGAGAGTCACACTGAGTAGCTACTGTTTGTTTACAGGAGAGCAGATCTATACAATGAAGTGATGTCACCTCAAGGAAGAAGTAAACAGTTGTGTTGCCCCTCAGGGAAAACTAACACACCTCACTCACCAAGGTGACACCACACTCTGAGCCCTGTAAGTACATTTTGGTGAAAACTAATGTCACAAATTGTTGGCATCTTGGGACTCACCATACTTGGCCATGCCCCGGGGGATGTGGTCCCCAGGGCCCAAAAAAGTAAAAAGAAGGGGGCCACACAGCCCCCTTCTAAAAAAAATACTTTAAAAAAACACTGCAATCATGCCGGAGGCCCGCCCCCTCCCAGCAACACTCTGCAAACGCACCCGGTGGCGCGTTTTAGATTGGAGAATTAATTCCCCTTCAATAATGGGGCCAACTAGCCCACCAGGTACCTCCAATAAGCGCCACTGCGCTGCAGAGAGGTGTCCCAGGCCACGCCCCTTTTTACATCTCTCTGCAATGGAGCTCTGTGGCACTAACTGGAGGTATCTGGTGAGCTAGTTGAACCACAGGGACCCTCAGGATTCAAGGGCACTTAATCTCCCAACTTAAAACGCGCCACGGGGCGCATTTGCACAGTGGTAAAGGAAGGGGCGGGGCCTGAGGTGACATGTGTGCAAACACGCCCTATGGCGCTTTTTACGTTGGGGAATTAATTCCCCTTCAATCCTGAGGGCCCCTGGGGGCCAACCAGCCCACTAGGTACCTCCAGTAAGCGCCACTGACTTGCTTTGCAGAGAGGTGGTCCGGACCACGCCACTTTTTACACCTCTCTGCAACGCAGCTCTGAGGCGCTTACTGGAGGTACCTGGTGGGTTAGGTGGACCCCAGGGACCCTCAGGATTCAAGGGGACTTAATCGCCCAACTTACAATGCGTCAGGGGGTGCGTTTGCAGAGTGGTGGACAAAGGGGGCATGGCCTTTATCTACCTCTCACCAATCCCACTGCGTGGGACTTACTGGAGGTAAAAGGTAGGCTAGTTGGCCCCTAAAGGACCCCCAGAAGTGAAGGGGACCTCAATCCCCATCCAAGAGCATGCCAGGGAGCGTGTTTGTAAAGTGGTGGGCAAAGTGGGCATGGCCTGGTGCGAGTACTTACCAATGCTGCTGTGTGGGACTGACTGGAGGTAATAGTTTTGGAATTTGGCCCCCAAGAATGTCCATGGGGGCCAACTACCCCTCTTGTTACCTCCAGTAAGTCCCACACAGTGGGATTGCTAAGACGTCGTCGGAGGCCATGGCCCCCTTTCTCTACCACTCTGCAAACATGCCTCGTGGCAGAATACAGGATGGGGAATGAAGTCCAATTTAGTCCTGAGGGAGTTTGGGGCCAAGAATCCCTCCTGGTACCTCCTGTAAGTCCTACGCAGCAGAATTCCTGAGCATCGGTTGGACGCCCAGCAGCCTTTCTCCACCACTCTGCAAACGTGACTACTAGTTAAAGTAGCATATTTCTGCACCTCTGACTTAGAGGTAGTTTTAATTCCCCTGCCCTGTTATGTAGTAGGGCCTTACAGAGGAGGTCATGCTAATCACATGGGTACCCCAATGCATAGTGTTCCCTAGTGTATGTAGGTGTTTTCACTGTATTCTAAGTGTCTTTCAGCACAGCACTGGATCTAGGCCTAGTTAGTCAGAGTCAGTTACCAACAGTACCAGTCTGAAAAAGTTGTGGGCACAGGATGATTTTGCAACAAGGCCTCTTTCTGCTCCTCTGTTGGTTCTTTCTTCACATGTCTTGCTTCTTCCTGCACTTCTCTTCATCTTTTTGGACTTCTGTTGCTTCTTTCTGCATTTCTTTTGCTTCTTTCTGTGCGTTGTTTCTTCTTCCTTCACATGTACTACCTCTGTAGGCATAGTTAGAAACTAGCATTTAAAAAACCTTAGAAATTCACTGAAAAAAACATAGGTTTCAGCACGTTATAGTTAGAAATTAGCATTTAAAAAACCTTTGAAATTCGCTGAAAAAAACATAGGTTTCAGGCATGTTGTAGTTAGAAATTAGCATTTAAAAAACCTTAGAAATTCACTGAAAAAAACACAGGCTTCAGGGACGTTATAGTTATTTGAACATTTCACTCGTACAAAACCAGAGAAACTATAACTCTGCTGATGACATCATCCATGTGATAATTTCATGCATCTTCTCACACCCTAATATAACTTTTGATACACCCACTCTAAATTACAGACTGCCATTCTCAAAACCATAGACACTCCAACACCAATAACTACATACCCACTCACTGATTCTTAGGTCTACATACACATCCACTCACTCACCCGTACAGTCACTCATACTTACGGTCACTCAGTACAGGACTATCATATGCAATCATACACCGATATCGACACTCACACACCGCCACTCATCCATCGAGGTACTCACACACCTAGTCAGTCATTCAAATAATTAATCACACTCCCATTTACTCACCTATACAGTTATACACACACCAGCTCACTTACTCATACAAATACTAGCACATTTGTACGCTCTTATACAGTCACTGATACAAGCACACACTAATCCATACAGCCACTCTCTCACACACTCTCACTTATAGCCATTGAAATACTCTAACACACATATATACTGCCTTTCACATATGTAGTTATGTTGTTATGTTATGTTATGCTTTCTTACTATAGCGCAACGAATCACCATGAGGCATCTCGGCGCTTACTAAGAACACAACCCTAGGCAGAAACTAATGGAGGAAGGCCTCAATAAAGGAAAGCTTTTAAGTGTTTTCTAAAGATTTGATAGGATGAAATTTCTCGCAGAGAGATGGGAAGACTGTTCCAATAAGTGGGTGCTAGATAAGAAAAAGCCAGTTACTCACACATGTACCACTGAGATATACATTCACTCACTAATACACCCATACACACACTCACCCACCCAAACAGTCCATCACAGATTCACTCTTGAAACCATGCACCCAGTGAATCACCCACTCACACATCTATGCACAGAGTCACACACACACCACCCACACAAACACTCAGGCACACATACAGATACTCAGACAACCAATCAATAACTCATATAGACACTCATGTAGCTATTCACAAACCCATGCAGCCACTTATACACCAACAGATAGACTGTTGCAGACATTCACACAGTTTAGTCACTAACCCATGCATTCAGTAAGATACGTTTAATCACTCACTTATAAACTTAGTCATGCACCTACTAAATCATCCATTTAGACACTTACACACTCACTCATTCTTCAATAAGCCTTTCTCTATATATATTAAACATATTTAAACTTTACAGAAACAGACAGTCACTGGATGATGTCATCAGTGATGTCATTTGAGATGTCATCAGTAATGTCACTGACCATGTAATGAGTGATGTATTATGTGACGTCATCAGCAGTGCATTGCGGGGGCGCAAATTATAGTTAGCAGATCTAACTATAACGGGGGAATTTCTATAGTTTTGTATGAGTAAAATGTCCACCTAACTATAACGCCCCAGAAACCTATGTTTTTTTCAGTGAATATATATATATATACACTTTCAAATTGACAAATGAGAAAAAAAGCTGTTTTCGAGATCGGATGCATTCAGCATAAGCAAGCAGGGCCTAATAACCCTAAACAAAATTCATAATTGCCTTCCCCTCCCACTCTTACCGCTGGGCCTTCGATGCTAAATTGCAGCCTCGAAGCTGATTCTATCTCCAGCTGAGAATACTAATGCTCCATCGCCGCTTCCGGTTAGCATCCTTCTCAGGTGTTCTACTGAGAAGCAGGCTAATGTCTTTATTTAGGCATTGGACTGCCTCACGGCAATCTTTCTGCTGTGAACTGTGCCACCGCCATGGCAGCTCTTTTTACAGCCCTGAAGTTTGCCAAGTGGGCACCATGTTTAAAGAGTCTGCTCAGCAAAACTTTTTTGTTCAGAGAAAATAAACACTGAAAGCTGGAGTTTGTTTTTGCTGAACAAAAAGTAAATGTCATGATTCACAGGGAACTGTTTTGTCTTTGAGTGAGGGTCATTTAAAATTTTCCATGCCCATTTCAGCCATGCCTCACATGGAGGACATGGGCACGGAAAATGAATGACAGTTGTGCTGCCATCAAACGGCCGGGATGTCACTGTGACCCAACGGTCTGTGACATTGTGTCAAGGTTTACCACTGATGCAGGGGTGTAGCACCCAGTGGCTGCTCCTCCGCAAAGGCGGAGGGGTGTCGCATCACTGCTATTTAAGCAGTGAATAAAATAAAAATAAAATGATAATAATGAGAAATTATGATTTTATTTCGCTATGCGGTACCCAGGTGGGGGCGGGGCTGGGTTCCATGACGCCAAGCAGAGTGAGGAGTGGTTTGCACTCAGCTACGTGCACAAGACAGTTTGCCATACAGTCATGTGCAATTGGCATTTTCTCCATTGGGCTGTGTTGGACAGCCCGGTGGAGAACATGCCCAGACTCCCCTGAGCATCCGAACAGGATGCTCAGACCAATCAGGATGCTGCTTCTGCAGCGTTGTGATTGGCTGGTAGAAATAGAAAGCCTGAATGATTCCGGTACTGTAGCAGACCTGAAGAGGACAGAGGAAAGGCGGCAGCAATGCGGTGCAGCGGCACTGCAGAGAAGGAAAAGGTACCTTTATTTATTTATTTATTTATTTTTTAAATCCATTTCCAAACACCACCCCTGTTCTGAGGCAGCAGCCACTGGTAGCACCCCCCTAATAAATGTATTTTCTTGTAAATAGTTGGGTACAGGTGCTTTCAGTCGAGTATGGTGAGGTGCCTGGCGGATTTTGACAGGAATTTACACATAAACACAGACAAAAACACACTCTCCCTCCCCCTTCACTTTGAAAGTCTTCCTTTCCACTGCCCCTTTAGCTCTTCTTGCATATCCTGCTTGTCGTATAATGTATATTACCATTATATGCCAGCATGATTGTTAAAAAATCAGAAGCTCACCCCCCTCAATCTTACTGACCAAGCTATGCCCCTGCACTGGCGGAACCAGTGGAAGCTCCCTGAACTGTAACACTGCAGGTTCCATAAATTCTAAGAGATCGTGGAAACCGCAGGTTTGATGGGGATGGCGGACCGCCATTTACAGTGTTCCTCCTGCTCCACCAAACCTTAAATAAGGCCCTAACTGTAAGAAGTCATGTTTTATAATTCCTATTCTTTAATAACTTGGCAAGTTCTGACAACAGAAGCACTAGACGAGGAGTTATATTAATACAAACAGCATGGGCTCAATGTGCAGGAAATATTACTCGCTCCATTTTCAAGCTGGTGCAAACTGCCTAAATCGCCAGTTTTCCAGCAATAGCTTCCGCAACAAACATTGTCACGGATGAGAGCGACAACTAACGCTAATTATATGCAGAGTAGGCGTTCTCGTGCAAAACACTAAAACACCACTTTGAGATATTCTCAACGATCAGCCAGATCGGCGAAGCGATCCAAAAACAGGTGATAAGGTGCGTTAGCAGCAGGGAATGAACACCTGCCTTTTACTGGTGTTAAGTAGGACGACAACCTGCAGTATAAAAGAGAGCCCAGCCGAGAGCCACATTGGCAGACCAACACATGTCATGGAGCTACTGATCATGCAGCTTGGAGACCCAAGAGACCCACAACACCCACCGCCACAACCCCCAGGCCCCCCGGAAGCCCCCGGACTTCCACCGAGGCAGCGCAGAATAAGACAGCAGTCCTTCCTAAAATGTACCAGCCTCACAGACTTAACGCCAGAGGAAGTCATTGCCTACTACATGCTCAAAAGGACAACCATCCTCCGCATCCTGACCCACATTGCCCCCAGGCTGACGGTACCAACACAGCGGACAACCAACATTCCTCCGCAGACAAAGCTGCTGGCTGTGCTGCACCTTTTGGCCTTTGGTATCTTCCAACCAACAACCACCAGAGTCGGAGGAGTCTCACAGCCAGCCCTATCAAAGTTCATCACAACTGTCTTGGCTGCCATCAACAGCTTGGTACCCGAGTACCTTCACTTCCCCCCACACTGGGGAGGTACAGGTTGAGACCAAGGAAGGCTTGTATGCTATAGTTGGCTTCCCGCACGTGTTGGGGGCAATTGACTGCACACATGTCCTACTTGTGCCCCCTGCCGACACTACACACAATTACCACAACAGAAAGCACACGCATTCCATCAATGTTCAGGAAATAGTGGACCACCGGGGACTCTTCACCATCGTCGTCGCCAACTACCCAGTCAGTGTGCATGATTCCTACATCTTCCGACAGTCCATCCTCAACCAGCGCTTCGAGGATGACACCTACGGAAATGCACTGCTCGTTGGTAAGTACCAAATGAGCACACCATACACCTCAACACCACAATCATGCAACTCATAACTATGGGAATGCATATGTTACATCACATACAACATGCCAAACAACATGCCCACCTACCAGACACGACAACACAAAAAACTGAGGTAACAGGGGCCAGCCATGTAGACAAACCATCCACGTCATGGCACCTCTTCCACACAATAGCAGGATGTGGTCAGAGGTGGGAATCAAGTATGTCCGAAGGAGGCAAGTGACCCATGAATCAGAATGAACACAATGGCAAGTGATGCGGTGATGTGGTGGACAGACTCAAGTATGCAGAGCACAGACATGTCCATGTGGACATATACTGCTGGTGTATGTAGTGTCGTAGACGGTGGACTCTATCATGTTACCTCAGGCAGTGGGGTAGACCTTGGACATGTAGCTATGTCGTCCCTCCTGTAAGCGTAAGCGGAGTGGGCTGGGCCAGCGTAGGAGTGCAAATTAATACATAGAACTACAGAGTGGAGAAGGGCCCGAGGGGAATTAGTTTATAGACCTATTGGTATCTTGTCCCCCAACTGTACAGTTAAACACACGGAAGATGCCACAGGTCTTTATATGATCCAAAAGCGATGCAGAACCTATAAAGTATTCCACAAAGGTAACTGGAACAAAAAGATTAATAGAATTCAGGAGAGACACAGAAGATAGTGAGTATTGAAATACAGTCCAGAATAGGAACCCAGTTCAGAATAAGAACCCATGAAGTGTACCCATCAGCCCACTCACTAGTGGAACTTCGTCATCTGGGATTTCATGTTTGGAAAATTGGTGTCCAAATAGCCCTTCCTCATGGAGAATTTGAGGCTAGCTTAGGACCCAATGGTTGAACCCTCAACCAGAGAAGATGACAGAGTTAAAGGCTGATAGGGCTCAGTTGCAGTGCTTAAAGAAAGTGTGAAAGAATATATGAAACAGAAAGGATAATGATCCCAGTGATTAAAAATGCCTATCTTGATGTCAATAAGAAAACTTTATTAGGTCTGCCCATCAAGATGGTATGATTAAAAACAGAGTGATAATAGCAGAAAAAATAATTTTCTATTTACCATAGATGTTGTCTGGTCAACATGTTTCAGCCTTTATAGGCTTTCGTCAGGACCTATGAATCACTACTGCAACACTTACTTTTTGTGCTGTGAAAGACAAACTACAGACATTCTCATGGGTGGTGTATCATCTCCCAAATTTTTGGGATGAAGAACCTCGCCTCACCTGGCAACGGCTCAGGATAAAGGAGGCCACGCACTCTCCGTCGTTACCTCGTGCCGTTCCACACCAGCAAAAGCGAATGTACTAATGGGCTTGAGAACAAAGAGTAAATTCACTCCTCCGGTTAGTCACAAAGTATTAGATGCGTTTGAAAAAGTAGTGATAAAAGAAACAGAAGACATTTTCAAGAAACCAAGATCAAAACAGACCAATTTGACTCAGAAAGACAAACAAATCTTACAGAAACTGGCCAACAATGAACGAATAACAATTAGACAAGCCGATAAAGGCGGTGCCCTTATTATAATGGACACAGAATACTATGAAAATCAGGTGGACACGCATGTCCAGGATAAAGAGACATACATGAGGATGGAAACAGATCCCATTAATGAATTTACAAGAATCCTATCCAACATCATTGAGAACGCAATAGAAAAGGGTGTAATCGGACAGAAAGAAAAAGAGTACCTTCTTAAATCAAACCCTTCAACACCGTATATCTACATGATACCCAAAATTCATAAACACCCCACGAAACCACCATTACGACCAATAGAGTCTACCGTAGGATCTATACATGAGCCGATTGGAAAGTTCATTGACAGACACTTGCAAAACATTGTACAAAAATCAACCACATACATAAAAGACACTACCCACTTTTTAAACATTCTCGAGGAACATAAACCCAATTTCACCTACGAGATGATCATGGCCACAATTGATGTGAAGTCGTTGTATACTTCCATACCACACAACTTAGGTATGGCAGCTGTGGAAAGTTTTTTGGTGAACGAAGACAAAGATGATGATCTAAAGGTATTCATAATGGAACTCATTCACTTCACTCTATTTCACAGTTATTTTGTGTGGAAAGACCAGTTTTATGTTCAATCCTCTGGAACCTCAATGGGTAATTGTGCGGCGCCCAGGTACGCCAACACGTTCATGCACAGATTTGAACTTGATCACATCCTGAACAAACAAGTATGGCAAAACAACACAATTTTGTACAAACGGTACATCCATGATATATTTGTACTATGGAAGGGATCAGCACAAACCTTACAAGAAGCGTTGCAGCAACTCAATGACATTAATGAAAGAATCCAATTCACCCATTCCATTCACAAAGAGGAAATATCCTTTTTAGATGTATTGATATCTAAACATGAAAGTGAGTTAACCACAAGCGTGTTCACAAAAACTACAGATAGAAACAACTTGTTACACTACAAAAGCTTCCACCAACCATCACTAAAAAAGCACCTACCGTTTTCGCAACTGGTCAGAATCAAAAGAATAGCATCTACCCAAGAACTGTACAGTAAACACAAAGAAGATATGTTACTCAAGTTCAGAAACAGAGGATATCCCCAATCCATTTTGGAGGCCGCTGCAGAAAGAGCAGACAAATTACAAAGACAACATTTACTATCCACGCAAATAAAACAAGAGGAACACAGAAGTGTATTTGTGTCGAAATTCTCAACCAGAAGTTTTGCAATCAAAAAAACAATCACAAAACATTGGCCATTACTGGCCCTTGAGGAAGATTTCAAAGGGGCTTTTGCAAAAACTCCTATATTTGCGTATGAGAGGACAAAAAATTTCAAAGAATTAATCAAGAAACCAAAACATCAGGAAACAGAGATACACAAAGGTACGATACCGTGTCATAATTGTGGGAGCTGTTCAGCAATAATCAAAGGGAACGTGATCAACCACCCCACCAAAGGAACACCAGTCAAACTGAAGGTGTCAGGTACATGCGACAGTAGCAATGTTATATACATGTTGAGATGTCCGTGTGGATTATCGTACGTTGGGAAAACCCAAAGGAAAATTAAAACGAGACTGGTAGAGCACAAAAGCAATATCTGGCTAAAAAACCAGAAATCCACAGTAGCGACACACTTCAACGAGGCCAAACATAACCCTTCTCAACTGAAATTTTGCATCCTAGAAATAGTCGCAACCTTGCCCGGAATGGACAATAACAACCACTTACTCAGGAGAGAAACCTTTTGGATTAATTTCCTGTGTACTCTACATCCGAAAGGGTTGAATGAACGAATCGAACTCAGTTGCTTTCTGTAATTTCTTGCAACTTTCTACCTACTTAATGATGAGCAGGAACCAGGACTATGTACCGGATTTGATCTAATTTGACATGTACAGGTTTTATTATAATTCATATAACAGATTGATCATTATTATTTTTTTGATATGAGTTGTGATATACATTCATATATATTATCACGTTTCCACTATTTAACCTGTTTTCACTACATTGCTCACAAGACCGCACTAACACGTGAGTATAGAGCAGCGCGCTCCGCACAGAGAGCGTCCACCACGGTTCACGTGACGTATCACTTTAAGGGATAGAGACGTGAGGATAGAAAGGAGTGCGTTCCACCCAGCGCGTAACCATCCCGCGACTATAACCATAGACGTTCACCCTGATAGATCGACGCACGCCAACAGTGAGAGCAGTGAAAGCTTATTGAAGTACTGACACGGTAAGGCACTGGCACACGAGCTAATGAGGGGAGGGAAATAATCGACCTCGGTATAAACCAGCATTTGAAACAAACCCCTTTTTACCGTTACAGCTCTAAAACAAGACCGTTGCAAACGCAACAAATGTGCAGGTCAGTGTGGCGAGACTAAGTAAACAATGGCGCGTGTTACCGCATGTAACTATATAGCGTTCACGAACACACCGGGTTATAAGGAGACAACGTAACATTGAAATTGTTTATGTCTTTATTGCAATGTTTATGTCTTTATTGCAATGTTTATGTCTTTATCGCAATGTGCCAAATGCAATGATGTTATTAATGTCATCACCATGCTATTATTATGAGATTTGAGTTAACCATACTCGGTACCTTTAAGTGAATAGATGTACGTATTTTTTCAGATGAATGGTCCCCTGAGGAAGAGCTGTGTAGCTCGAAATGCATCGGGCAAAAAATGGAAATATTAGAAAACTTATGAACTGTGATGATTAATCGGAATAATTGATACACCATTGAGAAACTACAATTTCATGAGAATTAAGTGAGATTGGAAAATCAAGAAATTAGTTAGACATTTTTTCAAATCACCACTTGAGTAAATTATCAATGAATTGTGCGCATGAAAGAGTGCTTATGTGAAAGTGAATCTTGTGGCTCAAGAAACACGTGTCAATCATTTCTGGGATGGCCACCAAAGCAACTATTGCGAATGTCTCTGTGTCCGCCATATCCTCACCATAGGCCTCCACACACATGGCTGACTACCTTCAACGGACAAAATCACAGTGTCATTGTCAGGCTTGTGGACATGCGCAGATAGTTATGAAAATGGTGCGTCTTAGGAGTTCAAGTGATACAACCGCGCAGCGCACACGAGTAAATGGGCTCAGGAGAAGTGAGGAGCAGCAGTGAGGCAACGTAATACGCATGGATGCCCCTCATTTGCCACATGCAAGACATGTCAAATATGAATCCCAAAGTCCCACACATCACACACCAATATACTAATAAGCCTGCCAACTCAGAATGCAGAACCACCGATTGACACATCTCTCTCCCCTGTCACTGGTGATCAAGGATATGCACTCTGCCCGTGGATGAGACACCCCTCCGAGACACGAACACCCAGGCCCAGAGGCAGTACAATGCAGCCCACAAATGCATCAGGGGCATTGTGGAGCGCTCAGTTGGCGTGTTGAAGTAACGTTTCAGGTGCCTGGACATCACAGGTGGAAGACTCCTGTACAGCCCGCAAATAGTGTGCAAGATGATCTCTGCATGTTGTTTGTTGCACAACATATGTGTACGCACCAATGCCCCATGCATCCATTTGCCAGATGCATCGGACGATGATGATGAGGATGAGGCAGGTGGACCACACTCCAGTGCAGCAGCAGCAGCAGGAATTGCCCGAAGGGACACTATCATTAACAATTTCTTTACATGAGCATGTCACATTGGGACTGTCCTTAGCAATCATGGGACAGGACAAAATGACCACAGGCACAGCATGTGCAAATAAATTCATTCCAAGACGCATTCCCTGTGTGCATGCACTCCTCTACATTAGCACACCACTCTGACAAGTGTAAGTGCAACATTTAGTGCTGACTATATCACCAATGGCAATTAGATGGTGGCAGTGTCACCTCTGTTATCTGGATCTTGGTTTCCTGCGGACTGAACCGCGTCTTCCTCTTCTTCTTCTCCTTGCCCTTCCCTGACCCCGAGGTCCCAGGCTGGTCATCCTTCCTCTGTACTTGCTCCGGCTACCTCCATGGTGCTTCGCAGTTGTTTGTGTTCTGTTTGTGTTTTTTGTTGCCGCTTTTATACTGATTTTTGCAGCCTGACTTGTGGGACTTGCAGATCTGGCGCTGCTTATCGCTGACTTTTTTATCTCAGTTGGGCCCAACGCAACTTTTTTCGCGTTCGGGTTTGGATTTGTATCGCCGTCCCGGTAATGTTATCGCGGACATTTGACACGTTATGGGGAAACTATTGGATGTTACCGCCTTGTTGAGAATGTGATGTTGGCACAGAGTTATTTTCCCGCGATAGACGACGATATGTGAAATTGCGTTAACCTATTTTGGCGATAATTATCGCACGTTCTTGAGAATATACCCCTCAAACTCTTCATATTTAGCACAAATACGAAACATTGGGGGGGGATATGTACAACGAAGTGGAGGAGCGAGGCTTCCTGGCTTAATGCCTCTCTCCTCCACTTCTGAAACGCAAGGCTGCACCATATTCACAAGAATGTAGTGCAGCCTTGCATTTCCCCCTGCGACTTAGCGCCAATGCAGGCACCCTTGCACCAGAGTGCAAGGCTGTCTGCGTGCAGGGGAGGATTGTTTATGTACAGGAAGGTGTCCCTTCCTTCACATAAACAATCCTAGAAATGCCATTTTGTCACTTTCATGTGTGCTGCTTCATGCAGCACACATGAAAGTGCCCCCCAAATTTTCTTTTTAAAGTTTGTTTATGTACAGGAAGGAACACCTTACTGTACATAAACAAACCATGGCATTTTGCTTTTTCCATGTGTGCTGTACAAGGCAGCACAGATGGAAAAAGCAAAAATGAGGAGAAATAATGCATTTCTCCTTGTTTCGCCACCTTAGGACCAGTTTGTACCTGGTCTTAATTTTGGAGCTGCCTCGTATGTATGCCACCCTTGTACATAGGGAGCAGCGTTAAAATGAATGGGTGTTGTGGTGGAACACCCACCGCAACACCCACTGCCCACCCCTTTCACCCTAACCATAGCGTGAAAGGGTCCTTATGTGCAAGGCAGTGTTAAGCCACGTTAAGTGCCTTAACACTGCCTTGTACATAAGGCGCAGCCCCTAGTGCTACAACAATGTCAATATAGGTGACATTGTAGTGGTGATAGGGGCTTGTACATATGCCCCTGGGTGTTGTGTGATTGCGAAAATCCATATTACCGGAACTATTGTGACTTTGGTTTGCATCTTAGTTGCCTTAATTCTTGTGATGTTCTATCTGAGCTTCAATGTGGGGGCTGTAACAGGGGAACAGATTAGTCAGAATCTGAGAGAAGGCACAATTGAAAACACAACTGAACGAATATGTAAACTCTGGAATAATTTAGCAGAAACTTAGGCATGTTGGCTACCTGGAGATTGCTGAATCCAGGTAGAAACCATCTCCAATTTCACTTCAGCTCTTGATACATACTCACAGAGGGAACACATTTCAAGATGGAACAAAACTATCTCTTTTAACTTCCAGGTAATAAAAATAAACTATATGATACCATTTAAGCTACAGCTGGCAGTCATAAGTATTCAGACATGCAAAGAACAATTTCTCTAGGAAAGGTGTTAAAGGGATTATTTACAATAGCCAAGAGAAATTTACAAGGGTTGATTACCCTGTTATTTGAGAGTGCTTAGCTCTTCTATCAACTAGCTCTATTCCTCTAGAAGCCCTGCCTAGATGTCATGCCCCTTTGCTTTGGGAGTGTCCTGCTGGAGTAAGACTAAGGTAGTAGAAGAAAGATTTTGAGGGGGGTTGCGTTGTCCATTTGGCAGTAGGTGGAGATAGAGAACAGTAACAAACGTTCTATCTCTTCATGTGAAATTCTTCACCATCTTGAATGTTATCCACAAGGGCCCCTGGGATATTTTCAGTGACAGAAATCACACTCCCAGAAAACAATACCTCAGTTTGTAGGAAGGAAATGTGTGACTGCAGTTTTTCAGGACCTATTAGTAATTTGGCCAGGGAGAAACTAGGCAAACTAGATAATACCCCAGGGGAGAGAGGGTCCGGGTCTGTTGTTCACAGATGTTTGCCCACAGGGTTATCTGCCTTGCATAAACATGCGTGAAAAGTTGGTACATTTTCTGTTTCAGAAATCTACATTGACCTGTTACAGCAATAGAAGTGTAACATGTTTGTCCGGTGTGGCGGATGCCTTAAAAACATGTTTAAGAGGGCTAAGGATTCTGGGAATAGTACTGATGCACTACGAAGAAACCATTTGTGCTATTTGCTTGGAGATGTGAAAGCTAAAGCTCTGAAATGCAAGCCAAACAAATCCAACAGCCTACAACATCCAGACAACTGACTTATAGACGCCCAAGCAATCCTTTGTTCGAATTTGTTGTGGTAGATCATCATCAGATATGTACGAAAACAACAATGGGATTTCCCTTCCTGAATATATTTACCCCACAAATGCCTATTCACTGGATTCTGTTTCTCATTATAGTTTGTTGAAAACCACGAAGAGGGCACAGTAGAAGGAGATGTGCAAGATCTCTGGAAAGAGTCAAATCCAGAAGGAGAATCCCCTCTCCACTGGTGCATCCAGCCCATAAGGTAAAAAATAAAACGGATACAAAATTGCGTTGAAAAGATATAGAGAGAGTAAACCACATATAAAGCATATAAAGGTTTTGTTTTTCACGATCCTCAATTTAGGGCAAAGTGAGTATGTCAGTAATGTTTTCAGAGTATTTGTAGAGTGCATGTACCTCAGCCGAGTAAAGGTTGACCTCATACAAGAGCTTTGATAAAACAACAGGGGATGGTTGATAAGAAGAGTAAAGTGGAAAAGCAAGTCATACCCCTTGAATCGGCCCTCTGTAGGTCCCTTGTCAAGGTTTTATGACTCCTGACTCTCAGTCAGGCCCTTGGTATTGATGGCAAGTAGGGTTAGTGGGAATTGCTAAGTCATGAGCAGCACCAAAGAGCAAGGGCAGGCATGGAGGCTGCTCAGGGTAAGAGGAGATCATGCCAAAAGACCCTTGGCACCAGGGATCACACAGCTCCATGACCGCCAAGCCTCTTTATTGTGCAAAGGCCTGCATAGGAGATTGACAGATACTCTGCAGGGGTTGCAGATATCAAGAAAATTGATCCCATCTAAAAATGGTTTTGGCACACCACCCATAAAATCGAAAGGAAATATCAATATTTTTCAGTGCCTAAGTTACATGAGGTTTTCTTACGTTTCTGAGGCACCTTCTTAGGAGATAGGGAATGAAGACAGCATTGTACCTGAAGCATAAATGTAAGGTATTAAACACACACTGAACTGGACTTTAGTATTGCATTATGATAACGGTACTTATGTGGGACTCAGTTCTACTGCACAATGAAACCCAACATTTTAAACCAGTGATCTCAAACAAGTACCAGTAACTTACAAGCTGTTACTATGTAGCTCGTGGACATGGAGTCAGCTAGCACATGATTGAAGGGATCTGTAGCTGAGTGGTGTGGCCTCCCGCCAAGCACAGTAAGAAGCACTGCTGATTTGCAGGCCTTTGAAGTGGCAACCAGGCCAAACCAATGGCAAAGCCCACATTCATGATGTGGTTGACAGCATCAATCTAGCCAATCATGTTGCAAGAGAGAAAAAGTAAGAGAGAGAGAGAGAGAGAGCGAGTGTGTGCGTGCGTGTGTGTCATTGTACACAGAGTCGTTCAATGAGGAACTGCAGAAGTCAGAGTAGAAGTCTGCGAACTTAATAAAAAGTTTCCAATGGACATGTCTGCTATGGTAACTATTTATTATATTTGTTAGTAGCTCAGGAAGATTTTCATTGATCAAAAGTAATTCTCCTTGGAAACCCCTGTCTTAAATAAAGGACAGAGAACGTGTTGCCAACATTTCTCCAGCTGGATGCCAGGTAGAGGTGTCCCAATTATCGTTTACAAAATAGTTCCCTATTGGGTGTAGATATTCTATTATTCACTGTAATGGAGATATATTTTTTTAGGACATAATACTTATATTAGGCATTCTTACATTATTATTCTGGACCACACCTTCCACAGCAAAATAAAAGGCAAAGTTTTATAAAGGCACAACGCTTGCTGCTTATTTGTCTGCATTTTGAACTCTGTTTTGCTGCACCAACAACATTTTTCGCTTAATAATTTTTGTTGTTTTAGTAGAAAAAAATACAATGGTAATGAGATGACATTCTTTCACTCTGCGTCCCGTTAGTAACCAAAATCCAATTTCATAGTACAAATAAGAATGCATCTGAAACTTGGTACACTGAATTTCAATGAGCCCAAAATGGATTCAAATGTAAATTCATAGCTCTAGTCCTTTCACTGTATTACTCATGAAATGTGTTAACCTTTTTTTCTTAGCACCTGACAATTTCTCTTTCAGCTCATTTAGTAATTCATTGATGTAATACCATTTATCTAGGTTTATTAACCTTTTCCTAACATTACTGATTTTTATAATCCTTATTGTCAGTATTTTAAGCAATACAGTGGCAGAAAACTCCAATGAAAATATGTTCAAATAATGGCAATGACAGGTGAAAGCATATACCTTTGAAGGGCTGTCCAAAAGGTAGCATCATCTTTTATCAATACAATGAAAACCACAGCCTGCTGCAACACAATATTTTTACTGTGCTTTTCTCTGTGCCCCTTAATTAACAATAGCTGTTTACTTAAGGGCAACAAGACTACAAGTATTGCAATATCAAGAACTATTGGAAGTCATGCACCTCAATCTTGATGTTTGCACCACTCTATCAGGCTCATTAACGTGTTCCTTGGAGGCCATCATTCTTGTGTTTGTAGCCAATCACAGCTGGTCACAATATTCTTAGGGAGGTCATTCTGCGACCCCTAGCGACTGGAGATAATGTAATGTGGCCTTTTAGTTTATAGGTGCATTGAAAAATCAGACGCAGGCCACAAAAATGTTGCTGAGCAGTTTGCAACCACTTTCTGTGACCTTTCTCTTACTACATAGCCCTTTGACCAGGACTGGACTGGTCGTACCGGGCATGGTGCGTTTCCCCTGTGGGCCCGAAGGGTAGGGGTAGGTTTTGGACAGGTGGGGGATGTATGTCCTTCGGGTATATGTTGCGCTTTATAAATGTCAATAAATAAATAAATAAATAAATAAATGTCATGACAATGCGGGCGTACCCCGCGTTGCAATTACGACGCATCCATTACAACACAAGTCGTTACAACGACTTGCGCTCTAGGCACTGGATTGTGGAATAGTTTAATTTTCTATTCCAACTCCAGCCCACGTAACAGTAGGAAAGGTGTTGGAATAGAAAATAAAACTATTCCTTTACCAAGAGCGCCCTCCATCGCAAGTCGTTGTAACGACTTGCGTTGTGATGGCAGCGTCGTAATGGCAGCGCGGTGTAAAGCCCGCGTTGTCATGGCTGTCTCCCCTGGTGGGTGCCGTTTTTCTTCCTGGGGCCGCACTGCTGCAAAATCGGTCCCTTGTAACAAAAGCGCAACAGCAGTGTTACCGCCAGCCCTTCCCACCTTCCCCACAACCCCGGCTGATCGGACATAATTGCCAGGGCTGGTTTGCGATCCCAGTCCAGCCCTGCCTTTGACTCCTTGACCCTCCAGGTACACATGTCAAGAGGTCAAGCCCCAGCTCTGGGTAGGTGATGTCAATTGAGGCCAGATACAAAACTAGACAATATAGTTGCAATAAGGATGCTAAAGTCGTGCCAGTGCTAAGAGTGAAACTGCTTTAATTCCATTTCAGTGCATATATAGAGGTCAGAATACTTAGACAGCACCAAGCGTTGACTAATAAGAAAGGATGCTTCTTTTAACTTTATTTCACTTGGAATCTGGCATTTCTTTTATGGAACCGAGCACCGAGATTGTGACCAGGACCCATGGCTATGCACACTATATACTGTTTTCCATTACTAAATGATTGTGAACATCAACTCAATCCTGAAAGTAGTAACTCAATACCACAACAATGCAATTACGAGAATGTTTGAATGGTATGTAATGGCCTGCAATACTGTTGCAAAAACTGCAGTACTTTGTTAAGGAGCAGTAATCTTTTGATGTCAATCACCCTTGTGTTCATGGGTACCTGAAAACAAATAGAGAAAAGCATAAAAAATTGCAAATGATACTACTGTGTACCTGCAAAGCTGAAGGTGCAGAGTCTCAGAGTTTGAGAAGGTTTACATAGTTTCTGCAGGCATGCCTACAACCGAAGTTTAGGCTTATTTAGTTATTTATAAAGTTTTATATAGCGCGAACCTGACCCACGAGGGTATCGGACCACTTTACAATATACAATTATTGAACTTTAGATGGTTGAGGTAGTATACATACATTCGGTATTCGCCATTCAGTACAAAGGAGGTAGATAATAGTACATGGATAGCATAGGTGACTAGTAGTCAACAAAAAATGATCCATGAGGGAATCAGTACTCTTCATAATACACAGTTATCAAGCATTAAGTGATCGAAGTAGTAAACATACATTCGATAATCGCTTTCAATACAAAAGAGGTAGGCAGTAATATGTGGATCACACAGGTGACTAGATGTCAACATAGAATTAAAGTCTTAGGATGTCAATTTGTTCATTAGAAGTATTTGTACTTCTTTTTTGAAGAAGGTAAAGGAAGAGATTCCACGTATCTTTTGAGGTAGAGAGTTGCAAATCTTCTGTGCAATCCCTGAGAATGCTCTGCAACCCGTTCTCTTTTTATGGAAGGATTGTGGATTCACTAGTAGGGAACTCGCACTTGGCAATTGTCTGCATCCTTCCAATCGCTCTAGCTTTAAAGCTAAGTAACTGGGGGAATTGCTAGAAAGTGCTTTATGGGTCATGCCAGTGATCTTTAGGTGAATGCTTGCCTCGTAGGGCAGCCAGTTCAGAGCTTTTAAGGTCGGAGAAATGTGGTAATTTTTTTTAGCTCCTGATACCAGTCTGGCTGCAGCATTAAATGATGCCCTCAATGGGGCCAGCTTGTATTTAGGGAGACCGCATAGAGTGGTGCATCCATAGTCCAGTCTTGGAAGCACAAGGGCTTGTACTGCCATTTTTAAGTCGGTCTGAGGGAGGAAGGGTTTAGGTTTCCTCAGTATACTCAACTTGTAATTAGCTACCTTGGTGGCATTAGTAATTTGCACCTGCATGTTCAGGTGTTTGTCTATGGTGACTCCCAAGGATTTTGCAGAGTCAATGATGTGGGGAGCACAGCCAAAGGAAGCTAGATGTTTCACCCATAAGTCTATCTTGGGTGTGTGATTGGGAGGGAAGATGAGAAGGAATTCAGTTTTTTTGGTGTTGCGCTTGAGGTGGTTGCCAGTGAGCCAACTTTGAGTATTCAGCAGAATAGCATTGAGGTAGATGAAGTCTTCTGGTTAGGAGATTTTCATATACAGTTGGGTGTCGTCCACATACAGGTGATAGAGAATGTTCGCTGAGTTCAATGCATTTTCCAGGGTCGCCATGAGTAGATTAAAAAGAATGTGTGAACGTGGTGATCCATGTGGAACCCCTATGGTCACCATGGAGGGTTGCGAGAGTGAATGCTTCATCTTGATTCTTTGTGTTCTGTTATTTAGGAAGGAGGTGAACCATTGTAACACTTAGCCCGTAAGGCACATCCTTCGTTCCAGTAGGGACAATAGATTGTCATGCTTTAACCGTATCGAAAGCGGAGGATAAGTCAAGAAGTATCAATAGGCATGATTCGTTGTGGTCTAGCATTTTTAGTATGTCATCCATTATGTGAGTGAGTGCAGATTCCGTGCTGTGACCTTGACGGAAGCCGTATTTGTGTATGTCTAGGAGGTTGTGGTTCTTGATGTGGTTACATAATTGTATTAGTACATATTTCTCCAGCAATTACGCCAAAGTGGTGATGTTGGATATAGGGCAGTAGTTGTTGAGATCTGAGGGTAGGGAGTTAGATTTCTTTAGTATAGGTGTGGCCTGTCCTACTTTAACACAGTCCGGTATGGCGCCTTGTCTCAGAGAGGCATTTACAATCTTTGCCCAAAGGGGTAGAATAGATGTTTTTTTATCATTTTGAATAACGTGGGATGTAGGGGGTCAGAGAAGTGATTGGAGGGGTAGATTGCAAGAAGAGTGTTATAGATTTCTTGTTCAGGGATGGGCAAGAAGGTGTGCCAAGAAGCATTGTTTTTTGTGGTTTCCATCGAAGTACTAAAATGGACACTGATCTGAGAGTAAAGTTTAGTATCATGAGTAATAGGTTGTAGGAGGGCCTTCTTAGATTGGATGTTGAGTTCAATGGACTTTGTCTTTTCTAGGAAGAAATTCACAAGCTCATTGCCTTCGGTGTAGCGAATCGTTCAGTTCCATAGGGTTAGGCGTGTTGCACGCTTGTTGTTTGACGATTTCGAATCGTTTTTTTGGGGCAGTCAATGGCTTGGTTCAGTTGGATTTTGAAACAGTCTGCCTTGGCCTTTAGAATCATCCTGTTGTATGAATTCCTCATCACTCTAGGGTGGTATAGGTGATCAGCAGAGGGTGCTGATTTCCATAGTCGCTCAGCTGATCTTAGCTTGCGCCGATCAGAGTTCAGGGTCTCATTGAACCATGGTTTGGAGATTATGGAGGAAACATTTTTTACTTGGAGGGGCGATGTAGAGTCAAGGATTTCAAACAAAGTGAATTTTAAAAGACAGTGACGTCATGAACGTCAACCATGTCTATCGTGGGGGTCATGGCGGAGTTGCATTGGTTTACCAGGGCGATGGGGTTAATATTGTGAATATTCCTTTTGTATTGTTTAGTTTTAGTGGGTTGGCCCCTTTTTGGGATTACCTCGATATTAATAAAGAACAGAATGTTGTAATGGTCCGTCCAGTCACATGGAGTAATGGATTCTAATGATACTCGTGTTCCTTTTTCGCCATGATGAGCTCTAATGTCTCTCCCTTGTTGTGGGTTGGACTGTCACAAAATTGGGACAGATCCTGATCTGACAGAAAAGATTTAAGACAGCTTACACCATGATCGTTTGAGTTGTTCCAGTAGAGATTGAAGTCACCCAGGAAAATCTGTGGCACTTGTGAGTTGTTGTTGGATGAAATGACTTCTATTACCTCATCGATAAACGTCAGATTATCACCCGGGGAGTGGTAAAATATTGGCGAGGCGCTTATCATCAGAGATGTTGATACAGAGATATTCACAGGAGGATAGAGAGATGGAGTCTGCTTGATTAACTGAGATTGTGTTTCGTTAAATGCAGGCTAGCCTGCCACTGGGTTTCACGTTTCTGTCAAGGCGGATTAAATTTTGACTAGGAAGAACCAGTAGGTCGAGGATGGGAGAGGAGGAACAATTTACCCATGTTTCGGTAAGGACAATAGTGTCTAGATCATTCTTGATGATGAGGTTGAAGGAGTATGTTTGCTAGCGGATGTGCAATTAATGAGTGCACACTTCATCTTGCAAGTCAAATGGGAGAGAGTAGTCTGCAATAAGTTGATGTTTGTGAGGTTTTCTCTATTTATGGACCTGTAGTTGTGAGTCAGTTCTCTGAAGGGGTTGGTTTGAATGGAATGGATAGTATCTCATCGAGACTTACTGTTGCCAGTTGGACTGGCAAAAGATATGAGGAGGTCGTCTGTGTCATTGTCGGATAGTTCAGCAGTTGCCCTCCTAGTCCGGGATGGGTCATTGGGGGAAGGTATCATATTATGCCTAATGTCCTTAGGGTGTGAATTCTTGGTGATGTATCTTCTAGTTTGGTGACTATTTCGGTGTGAGGTGGCATTGGTGGTTCTGTGTGTGCTTAGAATTTCGGAGGTGATGGTTGATAGATTTTGCATCTCGGCCTTGAGCTGGGAAAGGCCAGTAGCTATCTCATTGAATCGTGCAATCCAATCAGAATTGGGAAAGTAAGATGTGTGTATGTGTCTGCGTTTTATTATAGGGGGAGATACGCAGGTAAATTCTGGTTGCATTATCTCGTTCTCAGGTTGCCTGGGGACATCCTTATTAGGGATCCATGGGGTTAGTTGATCATGGAGGTTTGTTGCTGGGGACGAATCAGTGTGGGGGGTGGTTTGAGGTGTGACAGCATGATAGGTGCTTCCGCATGTGATTGGGGTATAGTCGTTGAGTGTTGAGTTTGGTTGAATGGAGTGAGTATCAAGGGTGTTGGGAGCCGATCATATATCGTAGTAGGCGGTAGGTCAAGGGGAACTTTGCCTACTAGTTCAGTTGTAGGTGGGGAGAGAAGGATGTTGTGGTGTAAGCACCCTAAAATGGGAATAAAGCACTACTTGGGGCACCTAGAGGTTCAGGTCAGCAGCTCCTAAATATATAGGCACCGATCTTGATGTTAAAGAGGGCAGATTGCAGTCTGGCCCACATATTTGGATGCGCGTCCATGTCACAGAGGGTACGCCACAGACCACAACAGGTTTCTTTTGATCTCAGTAGCTGGCAAGCCAACTGACAGCTGTACCACCACCAACTAAGCAGGGTCGCAATGAATGAAAAGAGGAAAAGGTGATGCAGAGAGGGGTCAATGCTCAGCTCACCTGCACTAGTATTAGTAGTTTGCTAGGTAGCCCTACTTTGGAGTCTATTGAGGTTGGAAGGTGCTTCAAGGCTCTCTGTCCATGTCTCAGGGTGGCTCAGGGCTTCCACAAAGGGATGTATGTCATCACAACGCATGCTTTTACTACGCATGCCTTTACAACGCAGGTTTTACAATGCAGGTTGTTACAACGACTTGCGTTGGGGGGCGCTGGATAGTGGAATAGTTTAATTTACTATTCCAACTCCAGTCCCCGTGGATAGTAGGGAAGGTTTTGGATAGTAAATTAAACTATTCCCTATCCTACAGCGCCCTCCAGCGCAAGTCGTTGTAATGACTTGCGTTGTAAATCCTGCGTTGTAATGGTAGTGCGTCGTAAAAGTTGCGTTGTGATGGATGTTTCCCTTCCACAAAGACAAGGTCAACAGCAACAGAGTAGGTAAACAGTGCTGCGGGAGGTATTTCAGACTTGTTAATAGCCGGTGAGAAATTGACAGTACTGAGATCCATGTTTTGGTAGCACCAATGGCAGTAGGGTTCAACATGCTGACTGTAAGCACCAGCTTGTATATACATAACAGGCAATTGTCCCATGGTTCACTACACATAAGAGTCAGTGGATTCTTTAAGTTTGAAAGCTTGAGTCATTCAGGTTGGGCGTTGGGGCTCAGTTTCCCTCATCAGAGAGACCACTGGAATGGGCTTTTTCCCAGATGTCACTGCTGTGGTTACTAGCTACAACCAGATGACCAGTTACATCTTGTAGGTAGTTATTGTGGAGGGAGTCCTTGTGCATTCCCTCCAAACAGCCATAGAAACAAATAAAGATTGCTAAAGCAGTGAATGTGGCTGCCGCGCACATCAAATTTCATGTTCCCACAAGACATTGGACATTTTCCCGCAAGCACAATTTGCATGAATTGCGGAAGTGTAATTATAGGAGATTATGCTCAAGTAATAAATACTTTGTACAACGATCCTGGCACAAAACCAAGTCATCATTTTAGAGCTCTTAATCTTTCCGATTCCATGCTTGAACGGCTCGTTCCGTCCATGTATTTTATTTGCATTCTGATGATTGTAGGAGCCTTACATTTGTGATAGGACAAACTGGATCACAAGTGCCAGAGTTCTGTAAAAACACCTGGGGTGAGTGAATTAGTGCCACATGGAATGGAGAAGAGAGTAAGTTAAGAAGTTCACAAATTTTAAAGGTAAAAACATTGGTGATTGCTTATGATTGTCCGAAACTATTAAGCGTGCAGTGGGGAAGAAGAAACCCCATTATCTTAAACTATCCACAGATGTCCAACTAGGAAAAGCTAAATGTTTCCCAGAGGCTTCAAAATGCTGTATTAATTGTTCTACAGCACGATTTAGATTGTAGTTTACCCATCAGGGATGCCCTTCTTCAGAAGTACTACAGCTGTCAAAACATAAATTAATCCACCAGCCAAAATTACTTTACAGAATGTGGCTATATATCATTAATTGCCATGTCCTTTACTCCTGCCTCACTGCTCAGTTGACATTTCTAAAGCAGAATGAGGTGGGAGCACACTGCTTCACCTCCCACCACAGTTCACCCCTTAGATTATAGTAATTGCAATTCATGGTACATGTTTACTTGAATAGTTACTGGAGTGTTCCACCAGAGTTGGTGCAGGTTAGTGCTGTTAATCTCTAGACACAGTTTGCTGGATATCATCCGTCATCACTGGAGATAAAAACGAATTTAATCTGGGGTTGCGGAGCAGGCTGCCACAATCCTTTCAGGTCTCAGTGTCTCTCATAGGTGCACACCACTAACCTGCACCCACTTTGGTGAAACGCTGCAGCTAAAATTCAAGTATGCAATTACTTTTATGCTAAGGGGTGAACTGTGTTGGGAGGTGAGGCAGTGTGTTCCCATCCCCCTTCTGTTTGAAAAGGCTCCCTTGAGCCACTGAGCTAACGAGCTTTTGGAGATGCACCTGTGTGCCAGAGAGAGGTACTGAGACCATAGAGACTGTGACAGCCTTCTCAGCCACCCCAGAAGGAATTTTGTTTTTTATGTCTACTGATGAAAGATAATATCCAGAAACACATGTGTCTAAAGATTTACAGCACTAACCTGCATCAACTTTGGTGAAACACTACAGCTAAATTTCAAGTATGCAATCACTGTGAACTGCATTTACCATAATGCTAAGTGGCGAACTGTGCTGGGAGGTGAAGCAGTGTGCTCGCTACCCCCTTCTGACATTTCTAAAGCCTTCTTTAATTTGCATCTGGTTTGTTGCATTCATTTATTTTGTCGAGAAGCATCAGCGGAAAGACGTCTGTCTGCAACAATAGTTAGACATGCTTATAACGGAAAGTAAAATGTGGTAGTCTGCGGGAAATGGACAACAATAGGTCACAGCGGCTGATAGTCCTTTTTGCCATGGGGCACATACTTGCTTCTCTTACCCCTTACATTCAACCATTCCCAAAAAAGAAATACGCGCCGGAACGTAAATCCAGTATTTGTAAAGCGTGAACAATTACTCGAAGGCATCGGGGGCAGTCAGGAAGATTAACCGAGCTATTGCCCGTAGTCACTTGGTGCTGGGCTGACCTGCTGCCGGCGATCGAACCATGAGCCCGTGTGCTGGTGTTAGTCACCCTGGCTGCTACGCCACACCTCTTCCCTTCATAATCACAATTGTAATGCTTCAATTTCTGAGACTAGTTTGCCACTTCCATCCCACAGCCTTTCCAAACGCAACTGGTGAGATTGAAACACTCCTCACCCGAATACGACTACTACGCTGGCAATATGAACATCTGTCAAATAAGGCCTCAGGGCCCTGAATGTGGGCAGTGCAGCATGCTCCCCTCTCGGGGAGGATAGGAGGAAGGGGAGGAAATGACGCAATGACGTGGCGACCGTAGGGCCACCTGCTTAGTGTCAGCACATAGGGCGGTGAGCACACTTTTCTTTTCAGCCTAGTTGAAGTCCACTCCCTGCCCTGGCATATGTTCTTGGGGTTGGGATTGGGTTTTTTATTGTTGTGGTGCTGTGTCATTGTTGTGTATTGTTGTCTCAGAAGAACAGGCAGAGGAAGGCAACCAGCTCATTGGGGAAAGATGGGGGTGGGGTGGGTGCAAAGAACAATGGAGCCAAGTTTAGGGGCATGGACTGGGGCCTGGTCAAAGACCAGATAGTTAATGCAGGTTCCTGTGCTAGGACCACATGATATATGGCCTTTCAAAGGTTGTGTGTAGTTCAGAAGGGTAGGGAGGTGGGATTTTGGAGGTGGGAGTTACTTAGGGAAGGCAGGCTAGTTTATAACCTTTTGTTAACCCAGGTGACAGTGTAACTTGTGCGGCTCAGGGAAAGGGCTACATGCTCTGCCTGCCAGTTGTACATGAAGCTGCCTTTTGCCCTGTCCACAAACCCCAACCTGGAGATTCATAACTTGAACAACTATTGACACATACATGTATTTAAACCCAAACATCAAACTAGCAACCTTCTTTTGCCAGTACAAGACTGGCATTTGTATGTGTTACAACTTCTCTCCATGTAGCCACAGATTCCCTAACAATGTGTTACAGGAGAAACTCTTGTCCACTCACATATTCATTTGTCAGTGTTTTTTAACACTATTTACCATGAAAATTTGATTTCAATGCGCCATTTTTCATTGGTATTGTAGGCAGGTTTCTTTATTGCTTTTCAATTGTCCCTGTCTGGATGTCCCATCTTGTCCAGCTAGCGCCTCAGGCCAATCCCAATGCACATATTTTTTACAAAGTGTTGCATGGATCAGTTCTAATCCCTTACATAGGTGCATTAAATCATTTGAGCGGGACTGGATGTGACACAAGTTGCTTCAAAATATTAGCCTCATGACCCCAAATGTTACGTAAGGTGCAATCAGTGAACAATAACCTACATGTATGTTTTCTGCAATCTACAACTTGTTATCCTCAAATCCATCAAACGTAATACCTACAAAACAGAATTCCTGTTTTTTGCATCTCCATCTCTTTCCCTAGCCAAGACTCAACATTGTCTACAGACTCAGACAAATCATTAGGCATTACCAGTGTTTAATTTGTAAATAAAATTGTGCCAGGATGGTGGTGGTGTTCTGGTCACTGGGGTTGTCCAGGTGGGCGATGAGGTCTTCGAATAGGGTGTACGCGGTGGATGGGAGAACCTGGGGTGTGATGAGGTCTACGGTGGCATCAGTGAATGAGGGGTCATGGGCCGGGGGTCCTGTATACAATAGTGCCTGCTGAGGGTGGTGTTGGGCTTAGTTCGTATCTGAAGGTTGAGGTGTTCTATGGTCTCCGTTGGGTCATTGGAGTGTGTGGTCAGTCGGAGTGTGCATTTGTAGATGTTGGCAATGCCTCCTCCTGGGCGGTCGGGGTGGTACTTGCAGTTAATTTTGTAGCCATTTTTGTAGATGGCGATGGCGAAGTCCGGTCCGGAACAGAGGTAGGTCCAGGTTTATGTGAAGAAGGCGATGTCTGAAGCATTGGGATTGATGAGGTCCCAGATTGCAGTGGCATGTTTGTGGAGGGACCACACCCTGAGAACGATGCAGTTGGGACGGTCAGGTGCACTGTTGGTCGGCTGGACGGCAAGATACGCTGGTGTGTTGATGTGGCAGAAGGTGTGTTTTCAGTTTCGGCAGGCAAAGGGTGCAAGGTTATTCTTCGGTGATGCTAGATGACAGGCGGAGTGGCCTCCAGGGTTGTGGAAGTGGAAGGTGCTGGCATCATAGCAGTGGAGTGTCCAGGAGGCAGGGTCCCTTTCACGGTACATGGTCTATGTTAGAAATGGGATCTCTGGTTGACCTCCGGTGTAGTGGTGGCATCAATCATGCAGCAAACATCACCTAAAATATGATAAAGCCTCTTCAAAATACAAATATGCACCTTTATTTAACACGATGAAGCTTTGGCATTAATATGTCACATTGTATAAGTGCATAACACTGATTAAAAGTATGTTTTTAAAAATAGAACCTGTCTTTCCCTTCCCCTGTAGCAATGTCATTTGTGAACCGAGGAAAGAAGTTGTCATGTGTACCCTGTATGTGGCCCACATTCTTGTATACAGAGCAACAACATTATAGTCTAGTGGATGTGGGCAAATGGCTAGGACGGTCGACCTAGAATCTGGGGAACTGGGTTGTAGTCTTGGCAGTGACGCTCAACAACCTGTGATTCTGGGTAAATCACTTAATCTCCCTGTGCCTAACAAAAATGAATGTGTCAGTCTGTAACGCAACTGGTGCTCATGTAAAGTGCTCTGATACCTTGGGTTGAGTTTGCACTATATAAAAACAATTTATTTGTATGCCTCTTATGCTGAACTCACCTATTTAAAGCATGGCATTTTGCTATTTGCCTAAGGCCACATAATTTGGTTATGTGAGAAAGCCAGGATCAATCCCAGGTTTTCTAGTTTTACTTTTTACAAATCAGCCACTAAATGGGTGTTGGAACTGTGAAATACCGCAATAATCATCATCCAGTGGGCCCCTCTGGCCCTGCTCCCTGGTGTCATTGCACCTGCTGTACCATTGTAAGCTACAAATCTGCATTACACTAATCGTAACATTTTCTTTTAAAGGCACCAGCTCACTGTCTCCATGTAGTGGACATGCACTGATGTCAGTACCGGGGAAGTAGCTATCATTGGTGCAGCAGTACCAGGGACCATAAACCCATGTAAAGTCAGAAGGGCCATTTTCCTTGCTTGCTCCAGAGCCCATGGCATCATTTCTATGCTTCTGGCTACCTGGTCCTTCCAAAATGTGCATAAATGTTAGCTACGTGCCACTGCTAGCAAAGATGGAGGACAGTATTTTTTTACAAGAAAGTGGATTTGCTCAGGACCTCACAAAAATAACAATAATATTATTACGTGTACCTGCAGCACCACTGTCTGAGCAGGTGTGAAACCTTTTCCTCCCTCTTCTTGGATCATGCAGACTTCACTTCAACTTAAAATAAAGCTTTCCATTTGTTTAATTTACATACACAGTTTGCTTTTATAAAAGTAGATGTAATAATAATCACTGCACAGTACATAAAACAATAAATGCATGTTTTGGAAATGCACATCACACACATTCTTACATCAACAGTCACTCCGTTACCAGACCATTTTACACAAATGATGCTGAGATGCAAGGATGCTTTTTGTATTATTTCATTGTGCATTACCTGAGAGGCTGAGGTTTTACAAACATTGTCTATTTGCATTTTATTATGCACTATATGACAGTGCATACTGTGAACTGAGGTGCAGCCATGTGTGCTTAAGTGAGTACAAGCAGTGGGTGTGTGTTTATGATGGGACATGATTGAGAGCTTTGTAGTTAAGGCAGAATGCAATACCTGTTTCTCACAGTGCCTGTCAGTGAATCCTAAAGCTGTTCAGACTACATGCACCTCCAATTCTGGCACATGTGCAAACAACAGAGAGTGCCGGTCATATATATATTTTCATTGTAAAAATGTGAAAAATGGACGGATGACTCACACATCCTTACAACTTAGACATTACCTAAGCGAAACAAAATGTAACAGCAGCAGGTGAGTGGGTGTGCGATGTTTTTGTGTGTCTGTGTTGAAGTGTTGAAGTAGAGGAGGTGAAAGGAAGTATGTTCAGGAGAGAGTGAGAAAATGGTGCACAAGAAGAAAGAGATGACATGTAAGAGATGCATATTGAAGATTGAAGAAAGCTGTGAGGACAAAAAGGATATGTGTTAAGAGAAGATATTTTCATTTCACTTTATCTCAACAAAATCATAGTTACTCATTTGTTTGATACACCTAAAATACATTGGCAAAGCCAATAGGTATGGCTTCTTTCAGTCTTAGATCCCATTGTTGCGTTATGCTTGATGTAGTAACTGAAAACATCCCATTGCTAATGATATGTTGAACCTGATGTGATATTGAAGAATGGCTCTTGGGGCTGTGGCAGTCTGCTACCCAATTCCTATGATGTCAAAGTTTGTCATCCTCATTTTGCTGTGCTGTCATCTATTGTACTACAAATACAGCTGTTAACAAAATAATCTCTATTTAATTTGAAAGAGTCTTTGTCATATTTTTTGCATGACACTTGCTGTATCATTTCATGTGGGATATTCTAAAGGATTCTATCTGGCTCAACCCTCCCTATGAATTTCCAAACTTGCCTATCTCCACCTCTTGTGCAGCATGAATGCCAGGGCATCACAGAAGGACTAACACACAATGTGGGTTTATATACCTGTTCAGCATAACAAATGCTGATAAAGAAACATGTGAGTACATGCCTGTTTGGCCTAAAGTAGAAATCAGGGTAACTCATGTAATATAATGTAATGTAAATTGCATTTATATAGCGCGTAAATCACCCGAAGGTCTCAGAGCGCTAGCATATCCGCCAGACAGAGAGTATAGGGCAGGAAATTTAGAATAGCCAGGTTTTAAGGTCTTTACGGAATCTCAGAAAGTTGGATTGTGTCCTGATGAGTAGGGACGGGGTGTTCCAGGTTTCAGGAGCTGTTTTATTGAAGGCCCTATCACGTTTCTGACAGTGCGGACTTTGGGGACCGTTAGGAACTGCTTGCTAGAGGATCTGAGAGTTCTAGCTGAGTTGTGGAGTTTAAGCTTTTTTTCCAGATAAACCGGCCCTTGCCCATGGATGGTTTTATGTACTAAGCAGCATATTTTGAATTTTATGCGTTTCTTTATGGGGAGCCAATGCAGGGTCCTAAGGGAGGGCACTGATGGGGTGCGGGGAGGGAGGTCAAGCACCAATCTGGCAGCGGTGTTCTGTAATACCTGAAGTTTTGCCAGGTGGTTTTCATTTATGGAGGTTAGTAGGGCGTTCCCCTAATCTATACGGCTGATGATGAGGCCTTGGACTAGGGGCACGCGGGACGGGAGGGGGATCCATTTGAAAATTTTCCTCAGACTGCGCATCAGGCCAAAGCTAGTATGCACTACTTTGTTGACATGTTCAGTCATAGCTAGCCTGTTGTCAACGATCACCCCTAAATTCCTGACCGAGGACTTTGGGAAGGGACAGAGCCCAAGTGTAGTTGGCCACCAATCGTCAGTCCAGAGCTTGTCTGCTGTTCCGAAGAGCACAATCTCCGTTTTGCTGGCATTTAGTTTTAAAAAGTTGTTGGTCATCCAGTTGTCAATTTCGACCATACATTTTTGGAATCTCAATTTGGTTTCAATGGGATCTGGGCCGACGGTGATCAGCAGCTGAGTGTCGTCAGCATAAGATACGGTTCCAAAGCCGTGGGATCTGATCACTTTAGCCAAGGGGGATACATATAGATCAAAAAGTGTGGGGCTCAGTATTGATCCCTGGGGAACACCTTTGTCATTTTCCTGGTAACTGGAGGAGTACATTCCAACTTGAACCTTTGAGCGTCTTTTGGACAGATAGCTTTTAATCCAAAGAAACGCTGAGCCTTCAACACCAATCTCTGCAAGCCGATCCAGGAGAATGTTATGCGAGATGGTGTCGAAGGCAGCAGCCAAGTCGAGCAGGACCAGTATGGCAGATTGTCCTGCGTCGAGAGTCATCCTGACATTGTCTACTATTTCAAGCAAGGCAGTCTCAGTGCTGTGGAACGCCCTAAAGCCTGATTGGGAAGAATCTAGGAATTTGTTCATCTCCAAGTAAGTGCCTAGTTGTTTATTAATCAAGGATTCCATGACCTTTCCAAACAATGACAGAAGAGAAATAGGCCGATAGTTGGAAAGTTGTTTAGGGTCGGCTCAAGGTTTCTTTAGGATTGGTCTGATTATGGCCTCCTTCCAGTGCAGGGGGACAGAAGCATGGGATAAGGAGAGATTACGGGTCTTGGTTAGGTCGGAAATCAAGGCGGGTGCGATTTTCGCGAGGATTTGAGAGGAGGCAGGGTCGCCAGGGAAACCTGATTTGATTTTGATGAGGGTAGAATCTACATCTGTTTCAGAGAAAGGAGATTGGGCCATATGTATCAACATCCTGATTTGCGATTCTCAAATAGCGATTTTTAAGAAATCGCTATTTGAGAATTACAAATAGGGATGTATGTAAACAAATCGCAATTTTTTAGCGATTTCTTAATATTCCTTAATTGCGATTAGCAAATTGCGAATCACAATTAAGGAATACTTTCCCACTCATTTCTATGGGCCAGGAGGCCCATAGGAATGAATGGGAAGTTATTCTCAATTTGCGATTCACAATTTGAGAATCGCAAATTGAGAATAATTTCAAGGGTGCAGAGGTGTCAAAAAGACACCCAGATGCACCCCTGAAATAAGCGTGGGTACACATGTGGCGCACATACATGCCCTAAGGGCATGTATGTGCTTCACATTGCACTTTGAAAAATACAAAAAAGTGCATTTTTCAAAGAAATCGCAAATTACCACCAACTTGAAGTTGGTGGTAATTTGCGATTCCTTAAGGCTAAATTGCACTTTTTTGGTGCTTTTTACATTTCATTTAAGGAATCGCAAAATTTGCGATTCCTTAAATGCAATCGCAAAATAAGGAATCGCAAATTTTGCGATTCCTTATTTTGCCTTAATACATACCATTTGGCAAAATTGCATTCGCAAACGCCGAAATTCTGAGAATTTCGACGCTTGCGAATGCAATTTTGCTTGATACATATGGCCCTTAATTCCTTGAGGGCTGTGTCTGGGAGATCCGAGTCTATGTTGGCTTTATTGAGCAAGGGTGTGGTTTGAATAGGCAGAGTTGGCTGGGGAAAGAGATTGTGTATAGCATTGATTTTTTCATGGAAATAGAAAGATACAGAGTTGACCCAATCTTGGGATGAAGTGAGAATGGACTGACAGGCGGGGGGGTTTGTGAATTCTTTAACTATTTTGTATAGCTCTTTATGAGAATTGGCTGCCTGAGTTATTCTGTTCCCAAGATAGACTTTTTTTGCTGTGGCGATTTCTTTCATATATAGTCTGTGCGTTGTTTTATATTGTTGCCTGTCAAGAAGGGTTATCGTTTGTCGCCATTTCCTTTCTGCTGCCCTAACAGAAAGTTTTGTTTTTCCAAGGTTCGGAGTAAACCAAGGGGAGATTTTAGTAGGAGGCCTGGAAGCCTTTAGTGGCGCAATTATATCTAAGGCCGAAGAGATAGCACGTTCAAGGTCGACGGCTGCTTTATAAGGGTCAGTGGTCTTGGTGATAAGGTCAGTTTCTTGGTGTACTTAGCCTTGGCTGCAGTGCACAGAGACATTACATTGCCGCACACAGGGGAAATAAATTAGAGGGAACATTGACCATGGCGATAGTTTTTGGCGATACGTGGTGGTAAGAAAATTGCCCCTAACTAACGCTAACACGAACGCTACTTAGCGGCAATTCTTGTAAGTATACCCCTTTGTTTGGAAATTTTAAGTTCTTTATTGCTTAAGTGTATTTTTATTTTGCCTAGTTGTTGCATGTCTATCACGTTCATTTTATCTAAAGAAGCCCTTGCTGTTTGTGCCAATGTACCAAGTATGAGCCAGGCATTCGTCACAGGAACAAAGTTATGTTTGTGGGTGATATATTGTCTGGGTCTTGTAGGAGCTCAGTCACAACCACCATTATCACAATGGTCTCTCTTCCATAGCTTAAGAATCCTGCAGGAACTACATACATGTTTCCATATTTCGCAGTCTACTGGGAATATATGATTATACCACGATTTCAGTTACCACGCATGGCTTTACCACGCGAATTTTACCTCGCAAGTGGCTTTACCACGCTGGTATTTACAACGTAGCATTTTACTACGCGTTGCAACGTCTTACCTTCACGTCTTTCTCCACGAGCCCTTACTTCCATCCTCCTTTGAAACAAGCGTCAAAACACGTATACCAAAATAAAAAAAGGACTGCTTTTTCGACGTACACGGCACGTCTTAGGGGGAGGCTCTTTCCTCTTTCTTTTAAATTTATGTTCGTTTTTTTGTTAAAGTAACCTGCTTGTTATTTTTGGGGGGGGAGACCCCCCCCAGCCCCCCTCCGAGCCCCCCCCCTCCCTCTGCCCCCCCATGCCCACGCAGATCGACTAGAAGGAATACCACGTCTCCCCCCTAGCCCGTGGTAAAGACGTCGTGGAAGGTACCCTGCGTGGAAGGCACCCTGCGTGGTAAGTGTCACGTGGTAAACGTGAGTAGTGGTAATGCCTTCGTGGTAAATGATGTTTCCCGTCTACTGGTCACGTGCCAATAGTGTCCAATCCTATTCACTGCCAGTAGTTTGAAGAATTTTGTAATTACAAGGTCTGTTACAGAACCCAAATAGGATCACCTAGGACAAGGCAGGCCTTTTGACCATTTTATGCCGCTGTCTTCTCTCGGTCCTCGCTGCAGGAGAGGTACTGACAGCCATCTTGAAGTGGGCACAATGCAGCTTCTGTACTGACTACGAGATGACAGTTTGCAGAACCGCAGAGCAGTAATGGTACTACCAGGTAGTGGGAAGTCCAAATACCCTGATTTACCGTCCTTGAGGGCGAACAGGGAACCATTTCTTTATCCTGGGATGTGTATTGTTATCACCTGGTGATGACAAATAAGGCACGATGTAATATTATAACACTTTTTGATATATTAATCTATGTATGTTTCTGTATATTTTATATTAGTAAGTAGTTTGTAATAATAAAGGCAGAAGTTCTGCCTAGAGTGAAAATCTGCGAAGAAAATACATCTTTTCCCGGTGAAATACAAGCAGAGCATTCCAATTTGCCTAAGAAAGTTTTATCTTATTCAAATAAAAATAATCAAATTGAATGTTAGACATTGTTCTTCATTAAATTCAAAGAGGCTTGCAGCAAGTGTACAAAAATTGGCTAATGTGTTGGCTAATGTGTTTTTAGGAGAATGGCAATTAAAAAGACAGTTTCTTTAAAGATGACATCCAGTGTTGTTTTAATTAACGAGGCAGGTGCAAGAGTTATGCTTGGTTACATTACTTCAAGAAAATGCCTGATTACACCCTTAAATTAATACAGACGATAAGCTGCACAAAGTAGTATTTTTTAATTGGAATAATTTTTATGGTTCTTTATTCATACTAGAACAGAACATAGACTGGAAATCCAGGGGAGCAGGGGGGACTGGGTGCTAAAAGCGGCCTGTCAAAATGTGTTCATATAGAACTAAATGAGTGTAGTGAGTTAGTCTGACTACCCCCAAGAGGATTTGGGAAGGGGCTATACTATTATTCAAGCAAATTGTGTGCAAATTCACTTTTGAATTAAATATGTGTATAAAGAGATGAATATTTGTTACATTTCATAAGCATACATTGTTACACATGTGAGTGCTGCGGGATAGCTATTGGTTTCGCACATATGTGGAGTGCTCCTCAATTATTTTCTGGATTCGATAAAGCTGAAAATGTATGGAACACCCAGGAGTAACCCAATGAGATCAAATTTGCACCTGTTTCTCAACTTTGTGTGTCAGGCTCATGCAGAATGTCTTCTCACTAGATCACACAACAGGGTCATCATTATGAGGTCCTTGGAGTTAAAACTGGTAACTCTGGGCCATATTATCAAGAAAGAGCGATACATTATCGCTGCTTTTATCGGCAGGAAACTGCCGCTAAAGCAGCGATAATGGGCTTGATAATATGCTCTTGTGAATTCCCATAGAACACCAGAACCTGGGCTTCTATGGGAATTCACAAGGGCGTATTAACAAGCCCATTATCGCCGCTTCTATGGGAATTCACAAGGGCATATTATCAAGCCCATTATCGCCGCTTTAGCGGCAGTTTCCTGCCGATAAAAGCGGCGATAATGTATCGTCCTGTTTCTGACTGGAGGAATGGTGTAGAAGTGCTGGGTGTCATAAGTAGGATCCTGAGAGTCCCTTAACAAAGTAAACATTTTCGTGAGACTTTTGACAATTCCATCTGCTTTCTATGATAATTTTCCATTTCATCCTGGAGTTTCGCCAAGAGATTTGCCTGCTTCCTGCAGATGAACTCCCCGGTTAAATGAATCATACATACTTATGATTGGGCTGTTACTCGCCCCTTGTTTTTCACAGTGGCCCTGATTAAAATGCCCATAATTTGTGAAAACAATAGACCAAAAGATACGCCAAAACTGATGTGTGAATTCAACACTAAATTTTACTCATAAGGTAGAAAAACTAATTCAAACCTGAGATGTTGCTAGCAAATAGCGATTTATTCATTCAGTTTAAGAGAAATTATTTCAAACAAATGTTTACATTTTATATACAAAACTACACCATTATATCATACAACACTCATTCAACTCGTCATCCATATCACAATCACACAAAATCAGACATCCATATGTACACCGAGTTAAGAAGTTGTCACAAGGAAAAAGAACGTGATAATAGAAAGAAAGAGACAAAGGCTGCTCAAACAATACACATCTGTAATATACCATCTATCTATACAATATGTACACTAGGAAATTAATCATAATCAACTTAGATGACGTAACACACTGTGTATATACAGATTAGAGCATTCAAGTTAGCACTTGTTTGAATTTTTAAATTTGGAGAGAGCAGCACTTTGTGAAGGGGCCTACGCGTTTCGAGTCCTATACAATGAGGGGACTCTCATCAGGGCCAAAGGAAATTATCTGGAAAGAAAAATATATATCTCCATGTCAGAAATTAGCTCAAGACCTTTTTGATGAGCTTTTTTGCATAAACACCAATTCTCTCGCACAGCTTACCCTACTGGTCTGCAAGGCCACTTTACAGGTGTAGAATGCAGGGACTATTTGAAAAATGAAAAGTAAAGGGCAAAACTTAGCCTCCAGTGTTAACACTAGACAATTACACATAAAACGTTAAGTGGAACATCAGGGTCTTACCTCGCTGAGTTTAAGCGGACCCCCGGAGTCAGGGACGCAGTGGTTCTCCACTGTCTGATTCAACAAAGTAGACACGGACGAGGACAGGGGGGGGCTTTTGGCCTGAGGGGAAACCAAATGGCAGTGTGTAAGAGTTTCTGAAACCCACCCAGGTGTACTGACACCCTCGTGTAAAAGAACAGGGTCAGATGGCAAGAAAAAATCACCTCTGTAAAGTCGGCCTCTGGGCTCAGATGGCAGATGTCCCATACGTATTTTGACGAATGCTGAATTATATGCTTGGCTCCTGAAATAGAGACCAAGGCGTTAGTCACCAAATTCCTTTAACAAAACTAACTAGAGGGTAAATAATCACAGCGTTTGTGGCAAAGTAACACCGTACCTAATGGAAGCAAAGTCCTCGTCTCGTTCGGCGTCTCCTGAGCGCTAATCCTTCGCGCATGCGCCGTGGATAGCGGGTCCAGTGATGGTAGTGAGCTAATATAGCGATGTCCACAAGAAACGCTGATCTCTAGCGCATGCGCGCTCGGGTATGTCCAAAGCTAGTGGAGCCAGGACTAGAGACAAGTCCCCGGCGCATGCGTCCTGCATTCTATGGACATTATTGGGCAACCGGTACTAGTGAGAGGCCTAATTTCAACAGCAATTAAAAATTGAACCAATGGAGGCAGACAACGTGGATTTACCTAGCCGTCTCTAGGACAGGAAGGTTTAAAGTTTATAAATCTCTGATAGTTCATTCAGGCCAGTGACGGCCGTGTTAAACTTTACAATGAGGAGCGCCTCCCTTTTGGAGAGTCTGGCATCCCAGTCTCCTCCTCTGGGGTCGCACTCCACCTTGGAAATTATGGTCCATTTAAGGTCCTTAATTTGATGGGACAATTTGTTCCAATGGTTTACCAATGGAGCTGTTTCAACCCGATTTTTTAGTCTGGATTTATGCTGAGAAATCCTTTGTCGGGCCTCCTGATTCGTTTTCCCGATATACAGGAGTCCACATGGGCACAAGATTCCGTACACCACATATTTTGATTTGCAATTGCTATGGGTGTCGTGTTTCCATGAGATACCTCTGTGTTGGAACAGAGATCCCTCTATTGTAGACTCGCAGCAAACACAGGTGCCGCATTTGTGGTGCCCTGTGATCGGATTTAACCCCATCATTTGTCTAATGGTGGGAGGTGCTTGTCTCGGAGTAGCTGCTCTTACTACAAAATTGGCGATGCTTTTATCTTTTTTAAAGGCAAAAAGAGGTGGTTCCTTTAAGCATTCCTCAAGGTTCTTCACGAGGTGCCAATTTTGATTTATCACTTTTTTTAGCTGATTGGCATTTGGACAGAACGTTGTGACGCACACCTGACGTTTTAGCTGTGGTTTATTGCGTCGTTCCAGAAGGGTTTCCCTTGGAGTCCAACGTGCCCTTTTCATACAGTTAGAAACCAGTTTCTTAGGGTATCCACGATCACACAGCTTTTTCACTAGATTACTAGCATGATGCTTATAATCGTTATTCATTGCACAATTCCTTCGAATACGAAGGAATTGCCCCAGCGGTAAGTTCTCTCGCAGACTCCTCGGGTGGTTGCTTGAAAACAGAAGGGCTTTATTCCTGTCTGTTGGTTTTACAAAGAGCGATGTTGATAATTTTCCTTCATTTGGAAAGACTTCCACATCCAAAAAGGATATTTTTTCTCTTGACGATGATATGCTAAATTTGATATCCACTGTCCGTGCGTTCAGCCAGTTATAAAAACATTCCAGTTCGTCCTCATTGCCCTTCCACACCATAAATGCATCATCAATGAAGCGTAGCCACGCTCCAATGAGATCTTTAAAGGGGTTATTGTTGTAGACGAAAGTGTCCTCATAGAGAGCCATAAAAAGGACTGCCAATTCTGGGGCGAAGGGACACCCCATCGCTACTCCTTTTATCTGAAAATAGAAGTCCTTACCTCATGAATTCCTTCCTTGAAGGAATTCATGAGCCTAGTGAAATCGTACCTGCAGGACACGACGGATTTTATTAATAAACTGGATACCATTGAATTCTGTAAGGGTAGGGACATCTTGGTCACCTTGGATGTCAATGCCCTCTATACCCAGATACCACAGGATGAAGCCATAGCAGTCCTTACTTATTTTTTGGAGCTAAGAACACGACCGGTACAGGTACCCACCAAATTTTTGGTCGATCTGGCATCCTTTGCCCTGAAAAAGAATTATTTTTGTTTCGGTAAGGACTTCTATTTTCAGATAAAAGGAGTAGCGATGGGGTGTCCCTTCGCCCCAGAATTGGCAGTCCTTTTTATGGCTCTCTATGAGGACACTTTCGTCTACAACAATAACCCCTTTAAAGATCTCATTGGAGCGTGGCTACGCTTCATTGATGATGTTTTTATGGTGTGGAAGGGCAATGAGGACGAACTGGAATGTTTTTATAACTGGCTGAACGCACGGACAGTGGATATCAAATTTAGCATATCATCGTCAAGAGAAAAAATATCCTTTTTGGATGTGGAAGTCTTTCCAAATGAAGGAAAATTATCAACATCGCTCTTTGTAAAACCAACAGACAGGAATAAAGCCCTTCTGTTTTCAAGCAACCACCCGAGGAGTCTGCGAGAGAACTTACCGCTGGGGCAATTCCTTCGTATTCGAAGGAATTGTGCAATGAATAACGATTATAAGCATCATGCTAGTAATCTAGTGAAAAAGCTGTGTGATCGTGGATACCCTAAGAAACTGGTTTCTAACTGTATGAAAAGGGAACGTTGGACTCCAAGGGAAACCCTTCTGGAACGACGCAATAAACCACAGCTAAAACGTCAGGTGTGCGTCACAACGTTCTGTCCAAATGCCAATCAGCTAAAAAAAGTGATAAATCAAAATTGGCACCTCGTGAAGAACCTTGAGGAATGCTTAAAGGAACCACCTCTTTTTGCCTTTAAAAAAGATAAAAGCATCGCCAATTTTGTAGTAAGAGCAGCTACTCCGAGACAAGCACCTCCCACCATTAGACAAATGATGGGGTTAAATCCGATCACAGGGCACCACAAATGCGGCACCTGTGTTTGCTGCGAGTCTACAATAGAGGGATCTCTGTTCCAACACAGAGTTATCTCATGGAAACACGACACCCATAGCAATTGCAAATCAAAATATGTGGTGTACGGAATCTTGTGCCCATGTGGACTCCTGTATATCGGGAAAACGAATCAGGAGGCCCGACAAAGGATTTCTCAGCATAAATCCAGACTAAAAAATCGGGTTGAAACAGCTCCATTGGTAAACCATTGGAACAGATTGTCCCATCAAATTAAGGACCTTAAATGGACCATAATTTCCAAGGTGGAGTGCGACCCCAGAGGAGGAGACTGGGATGCCAGACTCTCCAAAAGGGAGGCGCTCCTCATTGTAAAGTTTAACATGGCCGTCACTGGCCTGAATGAACTATCAGAGATTTATAAACTTTAAACCTTCCTGTCCTAGAGACGGCTAGGTAAATCCACGTTGTCTGCCTCCATTGGTTCAATTTTTAATTGCTGTTGAAATTAGGCCTCTCACTAGTACCGGTTGCCCAATAATGTCCATAGAATGCAGGACGCATGCGCCGGGGACTTGTCTCTAGTCCTGGCTCCACTAGCTTTGGACATACCCGAGCGCGCATGCGCTAGAGATCAGCGTTTCTTGTGGACATCGCTATATTAGCTCACTACCATCACTGGACCCGCTATCCACGGCGCATGCGCGAAGGATTAGCGCTCAGGAGACGCCGAACGAGACGAGGACTTTGCTTCCATTAGGTACGGTGTTACTTTGCCACAAACGCTGTGATTATTTACCCTCTAGTTAGTTTTGTTAAAGGAATTTGGTGACTAACGCCTTGGTCTCTATTTCAGGAGCCAAGCATATAATTCAGCATTCGTCAAAATACGTATGGGACGTCTGCCATCTGAGCCCAGAGGCCGACTTTACAGAGGTGATTTTTTCTTGCCATCTGACCCTGTTCTTTTACACGAGGGTGTCAGTACACCTGGGTGGGTTTCAGAAACTCTTACACACTGCCATTTGGTTTCCCCTCAGGCCAAAAGCCCCCCCCTGTCCTCGTCCGTGTCTACTTTGTTGAATCAGACAGTGGAGAACCACTGCGTCCCTGACTCCGGGGGTCCGCTTAAACTCAGCGAGGTAAGACCCTGATGTTCCACTTAACGTTTTATGTGTAATTGTCTAGTGTTAACACTGGAGGCTAAGTTTTGCCCTTTACTTTTCATTTTTCAAATAGTCCCTGCATTCTACACCTGTAAAGTGGCCTTGCAGACCAGTAGGGTAAGCTGTGCGAGAGAATTGGTGTTTATGCAAAAAAGCTCATCAAAAAGGTCTTGAGCTAATTTCTGACATGGAGATATATATTTTTCTTTCCAGATAATTTCCTTTGGCCCTGATGAGAGTCCCCTCATTGTATAGGACTCGAAACGCGTAGGCCCCTTCACAAAGTGCTGCTCTCTCCAAATTTAAAAATTCAAACAAGTGCTAACTTGAATGCTCTAATCTGTATATACACAGTGTGTTACGTCATCTAAGTTGATTATGATTAATTTCCTAGTGTACATATTGTATAGATAGATGGTATATTACAGATGTGTATTGTTTGAGCAGCCTTTGTCTCTTTCTTTCTATTATCACGTTCTTTTTCCTTGTGACAACTTCTTAACTCGGTGTACATATGGATGTCTGATTTTGTGTGATTGTGATATGGATGACGAGTTGAATGAGTGTTGTATGATATAATGGTGTAGTTTTGTATATAAAATGTAAACATTTGTTTGAAATAATTTCTCTTAAACTGAATGAATAAATCGCTATTTGCTAGCAACATCTCAGGTTTGAATTAGTTTTTCTACCTTATGAGTAAAATTTTGTGTTGAATTCACACATCAGTTTTGGCGTAACTTTTGGTCTATTGTGTACAAGTGCTCAGCCTAACTGATTAGGAGCCAACTCTTCGTTGTTTATATACATAATTTGTGAAAAGGCATATGTTGCACTGTTTAGCCACTATCCCACAGAGCCAGACCCACCTTGGTTTGATCGCAAGCCTTGAAAAGAATTTGCAAAGCCACCAGTCTGGCCGTGGTAAGATGATGTAATGGTTATTAAAAACAAATATTCCAAACATATGTTCTCAAAACTAAACCCATGAAAAAAAGAAAACTTGCAGTCACCTAAAAGTGGCGGTCCTATGCTTACAAAAACATTTTTAAATTCGAACAGTAATTAACCATTACATATAATTTTAATAGAACACTATGGGTGGTTCCTCGCAGGTAGGTGTACTTAACACCTTAGCTGCGGCCGGAATTCCGCGCCGGTGGTGAACATTCTGATCGCGGGTGTGGTCATGACGGCTCCCGGCTGGGAGCCGTCATGAGCACCGAAGGGGTTAAACCTGGTATAGAGCCCCTTTATTTTAGTTGTTATGCTTATGACGGGAAACGTACGATTATCGTCTTTGGACAACTGTAACCTGAAAAAATAGTTTAAATATATAAAGATGATTTAAAAAGTGTCTTGCCACACTAGCCCTCACACTGCAGGGCTCTTACTTTTAGGTAGATGTGCATAAGACATCTGGCAAACAAACATGACTGACAGTGCAAGAAGGCCACTTGCTGAAGTGGACTAACCCATTGCCCCATGCTGTATGCTGTGGTAGGTGGAAGCAAAACATGAATACAGGTGAACAGGCTAATGGATGAAGAAGACTCACCAAAAGCCCCTCTAGACATGTATACATGTACGTATTATTTTATTTTATTTTTTGTTTTATGACTAGAGGTGGGTGAAACAACTAAAACTGTCTCTAGGTCAGCCTAAAAAAGGGATGACTGAGATGAACTTTACACTGTGTTAAATGTATACAAATGAAAGGAACATGGAATTACAAAAGTCAGTAGTTGTCAAATTTCAAATAGCCAGATATAGTCTAGTCTAAATCCAAATAATTATAGAATACTTGAGGAGCTAGCAGAGTTCATTTGTAAGAACAAGGGGATTCTCCCTCAGCTAGGATAAGCGGCCAAACCCTCTACGTGACTCTGTAAAGAGGAGGCCATCTCACTCATTCTTTATAGGTCTCGCCTGAACCAGCGCATGCGCTGGGCTGGCGAGATATTTAGTGAGGGCTCAAAAACTGCTACCATGGCCAACCTGGCCAGCCTAGAGCTACAGTGCATGTGCACGGGCGCGCGCTTAGGAGCCGAGGTGCCAAATGGCAAACCTCGTCATACTCATTAAGCGTCTGAGACCACTTTCGCCCACGATCACTTTAGCAGTGCCCCTTTGATATTCGCCTACAATCAATTTCGCGGCGCCCCTTTGATGTTCTTGTTCAAAGAACATCAAAGAACATGTTGTGTTAATGCTTTGCTGCTGCCTGTTTGACTTACAACATGCTTTCTCTTTCCACAAACTTGATGTTTGTGTTCCTTTATTTTGAGATGCTTTTAGTATTACTGCCACACACACAACCACAACCACACACACAACCACACACACAACCACAACCACACACCACCACACGCACAACCACACACACAACCACACACACACAACCACAACCACACACACAACCACAGATACAACCACACACACACACAACCACACACATTCACACACACAACCAGACAGACACAACTACACACATACAACCACACACACAACAACAACCACACACACAACCACAAACACACAACCACACAGAACCACACACAACCACACACACAACCACATACAACCACACCCGACCACACACACAAACACACACAACCACACACACAACCATGCACACACAACCACACACACAGATACGCAACCACACACACAACCACACACATACACACACAACCACACACACACACAACCCCACCCACAGCAACACACACACAACAACCACACAACCACACACACAACCACACACACAGCCACACAAAAACAACCACAACCACACACAACCACACACAATTACACACACAACCACAACCATACGCACAACCACACAACCACACACACACACCCAACCACAACCACACACACAACCACACAACCACACACAAACCCACACACACAACCACACACACAACCACAACCACACACACAACCACACACACAACCAAACACACACGCATAACCACACACAAAAACACACACAAAACCACACACACACACCCAACCACACACAAACACACAACCACACACACAATCACAGCCACAGCCAAACACACAACCACACACACAACCACACATACACAACCACACACACACAAACACACACACCCACACACATACAACCACACACACAACCACACACACACAACCACACACACAAACACACACACCCACACACATACAACCACACACACAACCACACACACATAAACACACACAACCACACACACACTTACACAACCACACACACAACCACACACACACACACACACCATACCCACACACACAACACACACATAAGCACACACACCACCACACACACACAAGCACACACACAACCACAACCACACGCACAACCACACAACAAAACACACAACTACAAACACACACACAACCATACACTCACACAACCACACACACAACCACACACACACAACCACAACCACATGCACAACCATATACACAACCACACACACACAACCACACACACAACCACACACACAACCACACACACACACAACCATACACACATAAACAAACACAACCACACCCAACCACAAACACAAACACGCACAACCACACACACAGACAACCACACAGACAACCACACACACACACGCACACAACCACACACACAAGCACATACTCACTACCACATGCACAACCACACAACCACACATACAACCACACACAACCACACACACAACCACAACCACACACACAACCTCACACACAACCACACACAACCACACACACAACCACAACCACACACAACCACACACACAACCACAACCACAAACACACAACCACACCCACAACCACACACACACACAACCATACAACCACACAAAACCACACACAACCACACACGCATAAACACACACAACACACACAACCACACTCACAACCACACACACACACAACCACATACAACCACACACAACCACACACACACACATACAACCACACACACAACCACACAAACAAACAACCACACACACAACAACAACACACACACAACCACATCCACAACAACACATACACACAACCACACACAACAACACAAGCAAACACACAACCACACAACCACACTCACAACCACACACACACACACAACCACACACATAAACACACACAACCACACACAACCACACACACAACCACAGACTCACACAACCACACACACAACCACAAGCACACACACAAGCACACACACAACCACACACACAAACACACACACAAAAACAACACACGACTACAACCACACACACAACCACACACACAACCTAACACACACACAATCGCACACACAACCACACACAACCACACAAACACACACAACCACACACACACACACATACATCAACACACACACACAGCCACACACACAATGATACATACAACCATGCACACACAACCACACACACAACCACACACACACAACCACACCCACAACCACATGCACAACCACAACCACACGCATAACCACACAACACACACAACCAGACACGACCACATACTCAACCACACACACATCCACACACAACCACAAGAACACACACAACCACACACACAACCACACATACAACCACACACACAAACACAACACACAACTGTAACCACACACACAACCATACACACAACCACACACACACAACCACATACAAAAGCACAATCACTCACACACAACCACACACACACCCACACCCACAACCACACACACACAACCACACAAACAACCACACACAACCACACACACAACCACACACAACCACACAATAACACACACAACCACACACAACCACACACACATAAACACACACAGCCACACACACAAACACACACAACCACACACAACTAACCACACACACAACCACACACACAACCACACACACACAACCACACACACAACCACACACACACAACCACACATACACACAACCACACCTAACCACACAAACAAACACACAACCACAAATCCACCACCACGCACACAACCAAACACACAACCACAACCACACACACAACCACACACACAACCAGACACACAACCACACACACAACCACACACACAACCACACACAACCACACACACACAACCACACATACACACAACCACAACTACACCTAACCACACAAACAAACACACAACCACAAAACCACCACCACACACACAACCACAACCACACACACAACCACACACCCAACCAGACACACAACCACACACAACCACAACCGCACCCAACCACATACACACAACCACACACAACCACACACACACACAACGACACCCACCACACAACCACACACAACCACACCCACACACACTCCCACACACACAACCACACACACACACAACCACACATACACACACAACCACACACAACCACAGTGTATGTCCACCCACATACATATTTTTAAATGCCTCAGGGAGGTGGCTGTCCCTGGGGCTGCGGGAGGGCCCAGCATCAGCCCCCCCACATTTGTTTATGAATATTTGCCCGGGCATACATTAAAAGCAGTGGCCCGTTAGGGGCAAAGGTCTAGGAGAGGGGGCCCATGTGCTCCCCTCCTTTTTATTGTTTGACATGTCCTAGGACCTGGCCCATCTCAAAATGTTTTATTGGGAAGGTCTCTCTCGACTTTGCAGCTGGTAAATGCTGTGTTGATCTTCTGTCAATAAAGATGAATGGAACATGCTAAAAGTGGGTCTCAGGTCATTAACATTAAAATAATTTGTGTCAACACGATGACTGATAACATAAAAGAAAGAAACTTCAAATAGCCGATGAACTCACATTTTTGAGATACATTATAAAGGCCATGATTGGCAAATAGCACCGCTGTTTTAAAATAATTATTGTATTTGCGTTCGGTTCACATTCATTTTAAAGTGAAAGACTCAATTGTGATTTTTTTTTCCAAGATGGCAGTGAATGTGCAAGTAATACCAGTGTAATTCTTAACTGGCATTTGAGAAATATATATTGTAGTGGTGCACGTAATTTAATATGATATGACACAGTAAAACAACTAGCAATGCTTTCAGGCAGCAGAAGTTTATTTTTTTTATTTTACCCATTTGATGATTTTAAGAGTTAAGTTGTTAATAAGCTGCCTGAATTGTTTATGAAATGTGTATGAAATGTTTTATTAAGTACAATGCTTGTGCAAATCACAATACAAACATAATGCACATGTCGAATTGATCACTGCTCAAGGAAAACTACTGAGTATATAATTTATGTCTATTGATAACTGTGAGCACAAAGGCAGCATCAACACTGCACTTTTCATACATATATATATATATATACACATACGCGCAATATCAGGGCACGATCAGAATTATCCAGTTGCCAGGCATTTTCAAGATCAACATCTAGGCATACCTGATAAGCTCCAAATTTTTTAATTGATTGTGTCGAAATCTCAAGGAGAGGAGGTGACCGTGAGGCCAAACTCCATTTTCTTGAGACGAGATACATCTTGGAGCTCAACACAAAAAATCCTAATGGTCTTAATGACAGGGAAGATCTCTATACTTGTCTCTAGGATTAATCAGTATGCCCATAAGACCTGTCCGGATTTATTGAGTAATTTCTGTTCCCCGTATGTTGTTTCCATTCCGTATATAGCATTGAATAATTTTTAAACAACAATAGTATGAACTTTTATGAGAAAAACCTTTTTTTAAGATTGTATTTTGGAATCATCTGTCTCAACACTTGCACTTTATTGCTAATCTTGCATCATCACCATATGCACTTTCTATATTTTTGGCAGACATTGTGACTGGCCCACTTGGGCTTTATTCAGACTCTCTGTACATGCTGTCTCATGAATTTGGACTGACGCAGCTGTTTTGAATATGAGCATATTATTTTTATTATCTACACAAACTGGATATCTAAATTATGGGCCAACGCTCTTGTACATAGATGAAATTATTTGTCGTGTATATACATTGTTTTTTCCACCGGTTTGTGTCTTGTCAATATGCTCTTTTATTCATCAATTATATATCTGATTTTATTAATTGTGAAACATTATTGAACAAAAACTTGATGTTTTCATTATAGGCATTCTTTGTTGATTGCATAAACGCAGCGTTTCAATGCAAAGTATTTTTTCCATTTTCATGATACGTTTCCATGCACTGTCACTTTAAATGCTCTGCCCACTGTCATGCAGTTTGTCATGTGATCAAGCCTTCTCGAAGGCGAAACGCGTCATGGCGGCAGCGCTGGCTTTATTGAATGAAACCACCCTTGCACCAGCACTTTTGGGTCGACTCTTTGTTGCTGTTTATCCGACATTCTTTGTCTTATAAGTGACAAGCTTCGCCATATATATATATATATATATATATATATATATATATATATATATATATATATATATATCTCCACAAAAGCAGGATACCCAACAAAGCACATGCCACCGGAAGTTTAAAGTAGGCTCTTGAAATTTAATGAACAACGTGCAAGCAGGCACTCCGCCAGAAATAAACATCAAAGTAATTCAAAACGCTAGACGCATTTCAGGAGTTAAGATTCCCTTCTTCAGTGGCGTGAATTTCAAAAGGAATGAAGGCGCTGCACACACTGTACTTATGTACACCTGCCTCAGTGGACATTGCCATGAGTTTGCACGGCCTTCTGGATGCTGTAGTGTGCAGTTAAAAAGTCCCAAGTGGGTGCGCTGTCATGCCTCGAATTAAAAACAATAATCCCCAGTGGGTCGATGATAAGTCTTGGTTAGTGCCTACCCCACTTTTCTGGTGTCCATATGAGCATCAGACAGGCATCACCCTGCAATTCTGCCATCTGTCCTTCCTTCCATAGTGCCCACACCTCCGTGGTGCAAGCAAGGACTGGCACAGCGGTGGGCATGTCTTCAGGGCCGGGACAGCCGTTTTTTATCCACAAATGCAGGATACCCAACGAAGCACATGCCACGAGAGTTTAAAGTAGGCTCTTGAAATTTAAGGAACAGCATGCAAGCAGGAACTCCGCCAGAAATAAACATCAAAGTAATTAAAAACGCCATTACTCCTGGCATCTTTGCATAAAGTACCCTGTAACAACAAATTTGTGGCTGACAACAGTAACTTGTACACATAAAGTTTTAATGCACATTTTGGGTGAAGAAAACAAGAGTGAGTGATGTCACTGACCATGTCATGAGTGATGTAATATGTGACGTCATCAGCAGTGCATTGCGGGCGCGCGAGTTATAGTTAGCTGAACTAACCATAACGGGGGAATTTTAATGGGTTTTGTATGACTGAAATGTCCAGCTAACTATGACATGTGTAAAACTTATGTTTTTTTCAGTGAATTTCAAAGGTTTTGGAAATGATAATTTTTAAATGTATTAATTGTTATATTTTTTTATACTGATTCACTACATTGTTTTAAAGTATTTATTTTTAGATATTTTATTTTTTAAATTACATAACATATTTTTAATATAAATTGAAAAAAAATGTTTTTTTTTCATTTTATTATTTTTGTATTTATATATATTTTATATAGCAGGCAATGATATCCTATGGAAGGAAATTCAAGTTACTGGTAAGTACGGTTAAAATTACTTTTCAGGGACAAGTAGTGAGCTGAAAGATGCAGCACTGAGGTCTCTCCTGATAACAGGTGAGTAAATCTGAAACCGTAGTTCGGCTGATTTTAGAGGAATTTTTTTAAGTTCCAAAATTCCACACTTAGAAGAATTTCCAAGTGAAATCACTCAATGTTAGCCTATGGAAGGAAATTCAAGTTACGGTAAGTATGGTTAGAATTACTTTTCAGTATCAGTAGTGAGCTGAAAGATGCAGCACTGAGGTATCTCCTAATAACAGGTGAGTAAATCGGAATTCGTAGTTCGGCTGATTTTAGAGGAGTATTTTTAAGTTCCGAAATTCCACACTTACAAGAATTTCCAAGTGAAACCAGTCAATGTTAGCCTATTGAAGGAACTTCAAGTTATTGTAAGTATGGTTAGAATTACTTTTCAGGATCAGTAGTGGGCTGAAAGATGCAGCACTGAGGTCTCTCCTGATAACAGGTGAGTAAACTGGAATTCGTAGTTCAACTGATTTTAGAGGAATTTTTTAAAGTTTTAAAACTCCACACAGAGAAGAATTTCCAAGTGAAACCAGTCAATGATAGCCTATGAAAGGAAATTCAAGTTACTGTAAGTATGGTTAGAATTACTTTTCAGGATCAGTAGTGGGCTGAAAGATGCAGCACTAAGGTCTCTCCTGATAACAGGTGAGTAAATCGGAATTCGTAGTTCGGCTGATTTTACAGGAATATTTGTACGTTTCAAAAATAGACACTTAGAAACTTTTCTGGTGAAAACCACACAATAGATTCCTATGGGAGGAAATACAAGTTACTGGTAAGTACGCTTAGATTTACTTTTCAGGGTCCGTAGCAAATCAGAATTCGTAGTTCCGCTGATTTTAGAGGAATATTGTGCTCAATAGTGAAGGAAGGAGGCGGGGCCTGAGGTGACATGTGTGCAAACGCCCTGTGGCGTGTTTTAGGTTGGGGAATTAATTCCTCTTCAATCCTGAGGTCCCCTGTGAGCCAACTAGCCCACCAGGTACCTCCAGTATGCGCCAGGAAGCTGCGTTGCAGAGAGGTGTTCAGAGGGCACGCCTCCTTTTTACAACACTCTGCAACACAGCTCCGTGACGCTTACTGGAGGTACCTGTTGGACTAGTTGGCCCCTAGGGGACCTCTGGATTGAAGAGGAATTAATTCCCCAACTTAAAATGCGCCACAGGGCATCTTTGCACACATATCACCTCAAGCCCCGTCCCCTACCCTCACCACTGTGCAAACGCGTCCCGTAGCGCATTCTAAGTTGGGGGATTAAGTCTCCTTGCATACTGGGGGTCCCTGGGGGCCAATTTGCCCACCAGGAACCTCCAGTATACCCCAGGGGGCTGCGTTGCAGAGAGGTGTAAAAAGGGGCGTGGCCTCATTACACCTCTCTGCTACGCAGCCCCCTGGCGCATTTGCAGAGGGGGAACTAATTCCCCTTGCGTATGCGCCAGGGGCTGCGTTGCAGAGAGGTGTAATGAGGCCATGCCCCTTTTTACACCTCTCTTCATCGTAGCCCCCTGGCGTGTTTGCAGAGGGGGAACTAATTCCCCTTGCATACTGGGGGTCCCTGGGGGCCAAATAACCCACCAGGAACCTCCAGTATGTGCCAGGGGGCTGCGTTGCAGAGATGTGTAAAAAGGGGCGTGACCTCATTACACCTCTCTGCAACGCTGCCCCCTGGAGCGTTTGCAGAGGGGGAACTAATTCCCCTTGCATACTGGGGGTCCCTGGGGGCCAACTAGCCCACCAAGAACCTCCAGTAAGCGCCAGGGGGCTGCGTTGCAGAGAGGTGCAAAGAGGGGCGTGGCCTCTTTACACATCTCTGCAAGGCATCCCCCTGGCACATACTGGAGGTTCCTGGTGGGCTACTTGGCCCCCAGGGACCCCCAGTATTCAAGGGGAATTATTTCCCCATCTGCAAACACGCCAGGGGGCGCGTTTGCAGAGTGGTGCCTTAATTGTTGGGGGGGATCGGCAGGGTGCGCGTACCATACCCGTATCCCGCGATTTAATGTAAAACATTTTTGGGGCCTTGGGGGTCCTTGTGGGACCCCCTAAGCAGGCCTAGGGGGTCAGGGTGTTTCTACCCTGCCCCCTTTTCACGTTTCTCATGTTTCTTTTTCTGTTATATATATATATATATATATATATATATATATATATATATATATATATATATTAATCTCTTGATCATGATAGCCGTCGTAAGCTTGCGTACCAGTATTGCCCATGAAGATGGCTCACGTTATTTTTTTAACAGGAGACCTATTAATCTATATCAACACACTAATATGTTGGTGGAAACTATGTTTGATCAATAACAACTTTATGTTTTGGGGAGACACTTACAAACAGCTGCAGAGTACAGCAATGGGCACCTGCTACGCCCCCAGCCATGCTAATTTGCATATGGGCTGGTGGGAGGAGCAGGTGCTCAAAACCGAACATGGCAGGGTATGGAATGATCACATAGTAAAGTGGATCCGATTCATTGACGATCTCTTCATACTGTGGGACGGATCAAAAGAATCAGCTCAGATGTTTATACAAAACATTAATGTAAACAATCTTAATTTAAAATTCACAGAGCACATCAGTGAGTCCAGTGTGACATACTTAGATCTTTAAGTATATGTAACACAAGGGGTATTCATACCCGTACATACAGGAAGCCGACTGCAGGAAATACGATCTTGCACGCAGGAAGCTTCCATCCTACAAGATGGCAAATGAGCATCCCATATGCAGAACACCTAAGAATGATACGAAACTGTAGTGAGCTGGTGGCCCTAGAGGAAGCACAAAATACCCTCACCAAAAGGTTTATGCAAAGGGGGTATAGGCATGACACATTGAAGCAAGCTAAAAACAAGGTGGATACAATTGAGAGAGAATTATTGTTAAAACCTGATGTAGAGAAAGTGAAAGAAAAGAAAAAGAATACTGAAAATCAGATCAGGATGAGCACTGGATTCAATGCTACCAGGCTAAAGTGAGAAATAGCCTGGGTAGGCATTGGTATCTAGTTAAGCAGGATCTGATATTGGAACGGGTGGGGTCACGAAGACCTATGGTGACATTCAATAAAGCCAAGTCCATGAGGAACGATCTGTTTAATTCCAATCCGGAAACCAAAAGAGGGGGAGGGTGGCTGAAAGCAAGCCCCGGCTTCCACAGATGCTTTAAATGTAAGGCAAGTAGATTTGGTAAAAATTAGCAACAAGTCATATCCCCAATGATAAGTGGTCCGAGGAAAATAAGATGTCCTCTCAATTGCAAAAGTGATTTTGTGTTTTATATACTAAGATGTTTGTGTTCCATAATGTATATTGGAAGTACAATCCACATGGTACATATCCTTATCCTTCAACATCTTAGGGCAATAAAGAATAATGACAAAAGCTATGTGGTGGCACGCCACATTAATGAAGTGCACAAAGGAAATACTTATGAATTAGTGTATTTAGCTATTGACCAAGTACAGAAATTCACGAGAGGCGGTGATCGAGAAAGAAAAGTACGCCAACTTGAGTCGAAGTATATACTATTGTTCAATACCAAGAATCCCTATGGATTGAATGATGAGGAGGATTTGCACGTCCATTTGATGTAAATAGGTTTTTCATTGCAGTGAGATTTTTAATTCTGTTTTTTAACTAACAGAGAAAGGAAGACAGCTTAAATGCCATGTAGAAACAAGAATAATACTTTAGCATTTTGGAGTTCAATTCAGGTGGTTTCTTATACACAATTAACCAGTAGCCAATAACAATACTTTTTATTAATGAATAATACCATTAGAACAACCGAATAACTAGTTTATATGTACTGTAAAGCGTTAGCACCTTTTGTGATATTTGCACATTAAGTGAGAGTACTGTGAGGCACTTGCACTTTATTTATTATAATGCGAAATTTGCACATAAGTAAAACAGTAAAGCATCTTGCACTTTATTCAAACAAGAGAGATGTTTATCTACTCTTCTGATCTTTTTTTATTGGTGACATATATTTTAATGAATTTTAATATATGTTTAAAAGTGTTGAATCTGGTTTATTGGCAGAAACAAAGGTGGTTTGGAGAAGAAGGTACTCCTTGACGCTGCTGAAATCACTTGTTTAATCTGGCCTCCAATTTAGATAAATTAGTCAGAGCACTCGCCCTTTATCATATGTTTTTTAATTGGACAATAAGATTCATTAATTTTTATCTCTCATCTGTGTATTTGTGCTCTTAAAAATATGTTCAAGTATATATATTGACAAGGTTAAAATGAGACATTTTAATTAGACATTTGGTGTATGGAACCCAAATAGTTTGCATTTCCTATGAGACAAATCAAGGGATGACACCATAGATTGCAAGTTATTTTATCTGAAGGTGCATGTTTTTAAATGTAAAGATAAATTAATATGGCAATAAGATTGTGGGTTCCGTGGCACAACAGATGTTTATATGTTATAAATTGTAATTTCACTTTCAGCCACAATGAGTTAATTAAGGCAGAAGTAATTTTTAAATACACATGATGATAGATGATGGTTTTAAATACCATACTATTTCCCATGTAAATGCATAAGTCTGTCTTTCGTATCCATAGCAAACTGGATCATGTGATCGCAGTACTCTGTTTAAAAAAGCATTTAGTCTTGAGCGACTGCCTGTGTGAACAAGGCAGGTGTGCTGAAACGCGCCAGATCGAAGTTTTTCAATAGACTAGGAGACTTAATGGCAATCAGAAGTGGTTTGTGTATATATATATATATATATATATATATATATATATATATATATATATATATATATATATATATGTGTGTATATATATATATATATATATATATATATATATATATATATATATATATATATATATATATATATATATATATATATGTTTGTATGTAAGACTTACCTTAATTATGTTTACTGTAAAATAGACTTTCCATGTTTCCATGCGTGGTAAAGGCATATGCATGGTAAAAATGTGTGTTGTAAGAAGTGTGTGTTGAACGCATGCGTGGTATTTGGCAACACTGTAATGTCATACAGCTGCATGTGTAGTACTTCCCACTCGAGATAACATTCCCGCCCTACAAGCAGGCCCTTCTGTTTCATTTTATTAATATTTTGTCTTATAGTAAAAACAAGCCCTAGATTATGGTAGCAATCTCTGTTGGATGTGGTTCCCCAATCTTTGTCTGAATCACATCCAGCCCTACAGTTTCTACTCATTGCTTTACACATCTTCTCCACTTTCCTCGTCTAAGACTGACTCTGAGGGGGCCATTTAGTTTAAAGAGGAGTGGCAACGGGACATCTACCAAAAATTGTCAGATGCCTTGTTCCCACAGCTTTTTGTTCCTCCATTTCATTTGGAGGCGGGGAAGTGCTCTGTTTTTGACGACAGAACTACATCTCCCTCTAATTTTGGAAATTTCCTTTCTTTTCCACTGTCACAGGGAGAACTAGCTTTAAGTATCGAGTATGGAGCTTTCAATGTCATATCCACCATGTTTTTTCTTTCTCTGGACCAGCATGCAGTTGATGCATCAGTCCATCGAGCCATCACGCCACCTTTGTTCCAAAGGTGCTGTCAGAATTCCATCTGCATGAGGAAATTGTCCTTCTAACATTTTCCTCATCTCCATGCAACTTCAGCTGTGAAGATACTACACAATCAGAACGACTTATGATTTTATCATGATAGAACAAGACATCTGCATTGTCATAATGCCTTTTTCCCCCATCCATATTGTCGAAGAACAGTCGTATGAGCTGACAAGAAATCCAGGGATGCAACGAAAGTCCAACAAGGGACCAAGAACCCTAGGCCCAGAACCAATCCCCGTCCTAGAGCCACCCAGAAAGGAGATTAAAGACAACCAGCAACATCATTCAACTGCTGCACTCAGTAACCACTGACCTTGAGCCTGAAAATCTGACAGCGGGAGCTTTAGTAAGGGCTCATAAGAAGATGATTCTCCCATGAAATCGCAGTGGCTGGGGTGTCCCGCATTTCATAATGTATTTTTGGGCGGCCGTGATGCAGATTATGGGGCCATTGATCTTGGGGGACAACGCTCCTATTCCTCTAAGTCACTGCCCATCGATTTATGTGCTCATTAAGGGTGAGGTAGCCAAAGGCTGTTTTGTGACCATTCTAGAGCCATCGTACTACAAAAAAACAAGGTTTAAGATTCTGCGGGCAGCCTATAGAGAATGGGAGCAAATTAAACGGATATGTAATAGTCCAAAACTGAATTACTATACGTCGTTTATTGCTCCCTGGTTGCTCCCAGCAATGTTTAGGGACCACGTCAGCTTTAAATGGGTTAGTAAAGGAATTTCTTGTTTGGGGGATCTGTCTGATCAAGGGGAGATGATGTAATTTTCACAGCTTAGAGAAAAATTTGCCCTGGACAAGGGAGATTTTTTTTATATACCTAGACAATATATTTCTAACGGAAGGTTGTCAGGCCCTGAGGCTTTCCCTGATGCTAATCCTTCCAAGGCTTCCTGCAATTCAAACATTGTGATCGGGGCCTCTAGGTCTTCACATTCTGCTGACACTATTTCAGTAAAGTCAAAATTCTGTAAAAACTGAGCGATGTTCTCCTGCTCTACTGGTTCTTGAGTATATAACTCCTCATAATAGGCATGAAAGACATGCAGAATATTATTATATATATTTTTTAACTTTATTTTCGATTTGGTTCAATTGCAAGTACATACATTTACTATACCCATTCTCGTGTGCCAGTTTCTAAACAGATCCCAGCGTGTACTGTCCAGGCAATAACATGTGACTTCAATTACATCAAGGACTCAAAACAGCAATATATATCTAGGCAACATGCATGGTCATATACAATACAACACCATCATTTCCTCCATATCACGGATTATGTACACATATATATCCCTCACCATTTGGCCAGCAGAGAGATCCGAGCTAGGACCCGCACCCCTCAAGCGTCTTTTGGCGATAGCTCAAGTGTGTCCGAGGCAGCCCCCAGAAGATAGGCCTGTAGTGGTCCCCAAATGTCCGTAGGCCTGGATTGGACTGGCTGCTTTTCTGCATATATAGCATTCTGTTCTTGACAATAGGTGATGTCCTGCAGCCATTCCTTAAACTTCCAGGCCCTCCCACGACCCCACCTACAGGCTAGCCGTCTCTTTGCCAGTAACAGGGCTAGATTCAGGAACTTCCTGACCCCTTTAGGAATCTGCATCGTATAGCCTAGTAGCATGATCAACGGATCTTTGGCAAAAGCAGTACCTATCATTTCCACCAGTGCTGAGTGTATTTGAGTCCAGTATTGTTCTACCACGGCACATTCCCAGGCTGGATGGTGGAAGCCCGCTCCAGGGCACCGGCACCTCTCACATCTGTCATTATCTGAGAGTTGAAACCTAAATTTCCTTTCAGGTGTATAATAGACCCTCTGTAAAAATTTGTACTGAATGACCTTAAATCCACAACTGGACGAGACATTGTGTGTTAATTCACAGCAGTACTTCCATTGCTCATCTGTAATGTCCTCACCTATATCCTCATCCCATCGCCGCCTGGCTGGACAGCTCACAGCAGGACGTTGTGTCCTAATGCTATTGTATAGTATTGACACTAGGTGTGTGCCATCAGTGGAATGTAACATGACGTTTAATGGTGCTAAACTCTCTGGCTCTTGGGGGAATTCTGGCAAAATGTCTCGCATACCTTGGCGTAGCCTCACATAGTAAAACAGTTCAAGCGGCGTGTAAGTGGTATCTTTAAAAAAAGTTCCGTTGATCGAAACTCCCCAGTTATGAACAGGTCCTCCCATGTGTGGATTTGTATGCGCTTGCACAGGTTCTGAAACCCTGTTTCCCGTAGGAGATCTAGTTTAGGATGGAATGTGAGTGGCATACGCGGGGCATATATAATCGGGGCTTGTACGATATGGGCAATGCGCTTCCAGGCATCCATCGTGCACGAGACTGTGGTGGGGGCGTCTCCAGTAATTTTACAGTACCTTGCAACATACCATTCAGGGGATAGGGACGGGAGAGACAATCTTCCGCCGCTAACTGTGGCATGAACGGGGTAGGGACCATCCAATGATAGGCATAGTGTGCATGAGCGCTCAGATAGTATACCTCAAAATCTGGTATGTCGAGCCCTCCCTTATCATAGGGCTGTGTCATTTAAAAAAATATATATTTTGCAGAGTTTTATATAGCGCGAACTAGACCCGAACCGAATCAGGTATCAGAGCGCTTTACATAGCACCAGTTACGTTACATGAGGACGGACACACATTCATTTTAGGCACGGGGAGATTAAGTGATTTGCCCAGAATCACAGGAGGTTTTTGGCGTCGTTACCGAGACTCGAACCCAGATCCCCAGGTCCGAGGTCGAGCGCCCTAGCCGTTAGGCCAACTACTCTACCCTAACCTCCCATCTCAGGCGCAGTTGTCTCCCACCAATCGAATCAGCTCTGAACGTAGTGTCTTAAAGAAGAAGGCTCCCGGATAGTAGGGGACATTGAGGAAGAGGTACAAAAATCGAGGCAGTACGACCATTTTAATGAGCGAGGCTCTGCCAGCCATCGAAAGGGGCATGGATATCCAGCGAGATACCGTGGTCTCGAGCCTCGTAACTGCAGTACCATAATTTAACCTCAGGGTTTCTTCCCGATCTCTGGATATCTGGATCCCCAAGTACCTTAAGTCCGAGTGGCACCATTCCAAGGGAAAGTCCAGGGGGAACTCCGCTACGGCTGCGGTAAGCGGAAAGAAGAGGGACTTACCCCAATTGATGGTGATCCCAGACAACCTACCGAACACTAAGAATTCACGCAACAAGACATTCAGGTGCTGTTGCGGGTCCTTTACATAGAGGGTGATATCATCCGCATAAAGCGAAATTGATATCTGGCGCTGAAAGCACTGAAAGGCACTCTCACGATGCAATTGGCGAATTCTACAGGCCAAGGGTTCCACCACAATCGCAAAAAGAAGTGGGGACAATGGACACCCCTGGCGAGTGCCCCTAGTAAGAGCTATGGAGAAGGAGAGATGGCCATTGATGAGGACTTTAGCAGTGGGCTGAGTATATAATAAATGTAGCCAGGCCAAGTAAACAGAGGGAAAGCCCATTTTTTGAAGCACTGCGAAGAGGAAGCTCCATTCCACCGAATCGAAAGCCTTAGAGGCATCAAGGAACACTGTCGCAACGGGCAGCTCCGGAGCTATAGTCTGGATAAGAGAAAAGAGTGTGCGCAGGTTGTGGGTGGTGGCTCTACCCGGGACAAAACCTGATTGATCAGGGAGAATGATCTTGGTCATCAGTAACGACAATCTGGTCGCCAACACTTTGGTTAATATCTTGGCGTCATAATTCATCAGCGATAGGGGGCGGTAGGAATCGCAAACCTCAGGATCCTTACCAGGCTTCAGTAAGGAGGTAATCACTACTTCTCTCATGGATGGGGGGAGTATCCCTGCTTCCAGCGAATCCACAAATACTTCATGCAGAACTGGGGCCATAATATCTATGTAGCACTTGTAGAATTCGGCTGGAAGCCCATCTAGCCCTGGTGCCTTACCAATCTGTGGGGACATTATGGCTTCACGTATCTCATCAAGCTCCAGGGGGCTTCTAAGAACTGTCTGTGTACATCACTAAGCCAACATAATGCTAACTCCCCCATGAAATCTTCCAGGTCTGAGATGCCCGGAGTACAGGTGGTATATAGTTTTTTATAATGCACAGTGAATGTGTCAAGTATCTCAGCGCTGTTACTACATTTCTCTCCCGTTGGGCCTGCAATTTTCAATATGCTCGCATCACCCCGCTGACTACGCGTAATCGTAGAGAGAACTTTTCCAGGTCTCTCCCCCTCTCCATATTGCCGCGCCACCCAGTAGCGGCTCCGGAACATGACCTCTCGCTCAGCCACCTGTTCATATTCCGATAGCTTTGCCCTAAACTCACTCTGTGCCTACTCTGCCTCCCCACGTTGCATATCATGTTCCAGTAGTCTTAGCTCATCTTCCAGTCTTCTTAATGTTCTCTGAATATCTCTCAAGACCCCACAACTCTTGGCTATGCAGCAACCCCGAATCATGGCTTTAAAGGCCTCCCATATTACCTCTACACTGTCCACCGAATCTTTATTGCGGGGGAAGAAATCCTCAATTTCCTGTCTAAGCTCCTCTCGAAAAACAGCGTCCAGTAGGGCTGTGGGCTGAAGGCGCCACATCCGCTGTGGTTTTCCATACCCCGGGATCTGCAGTGTGACCAGTACCGGACAGTGATCAGAATAGGTACAAGCTAGATGTGTCGCTCCTACGAGCCCGGTCATCAACCCTTTAGACAACAGACAATAATCTAATCGTGCCCAGGTGCCTGTGTATGACGTGTAATGTGTGCCTTCACGACACCCAGGGTATAGGTGTCTCCAACCATCCACCAGACCTCCCTCCTCAATAATGACCTGGCGCGCCTCTCTCGCTTTCCCGTTATAGTGGGCTTTCCCATCAGCCCTATCTAGTGTAGGGTCTAGAGTCACGTTGAAATCCCCCCGCCCAAACAAAGTGGGAAGACCCTGCATCGAGTATCTTGCCCCGTAGTACAGTGTAAAACTCTGGTGTATCCACATTTGGGCCATAACAATTTGCTATAGTGATGGTTTCATGCCCCAATCTACCCCACAGGATGATGTATCGCCCAGAGGTGTCTAAAGCCTGCCCTAAGGGAGCAAATGGTACAACTTTTTTGATCAGTATTGGCGTCTCTCTGGCATAAGAGGAGTAGGATGAGAAGAGTCGGACCGCAGCCCACTTGCTTGCAAATGTAGAGCGAGAATGAGGATGTAAATGTGTCTCCTGCAACAGTATGACCTGTATCTGATGTCTATCTGCGTATGCCAGTATGCGCCTATTCTTTCTAGCATCCCCGAGCCCTCTGACATTCCATATTAGGATTCGTAGCTGTGGATCTATTACGGGGTTTGCCATAGTGGCATACAACACACATGTAATCTGGATGGGAGGAACGACATCCACCCTGCAATCTTGCCCTGATAAGCAACCTCTAATACCAGTAAATATGCACACTTCTTCCTCACACAACACACAGTCACATTAGTCTTGCACAAACCAAGCGTCAACCCCCCTCCCCCACCCACTGAAACATCCCAAACATGTCAGCAGTACAACAACCCACCCCCCTCCCTGCCCGCAAAACAACAATGCAGTTTGCAAAAGGGGTTCTCCCATGGGGACCCTTTGTACCAGGTGGCACACTATAACCCTATCTCTGTCCTGGGTACCGACATGAATGCCAGCCTCCAGGGGAAAAGACAGGGGTGTCCGGAAATACAACACTTCAATGCGTAACACAAGTTTCTCAGTGCAGGCAAATAAGGGAAAACTTCAGCAATCCAGGACAGGAGTCTGGGCACCCGAAAGTGGGCACCCGGCTAAAGAACATAAACCAAACAATACGTAATAAGGAACAGTCCAATCTTGTCAAATATTACCCCCCTTTCGGATCCATTGTAAACATTATGACCTAGTGAGTCATTCAACGTCAGAAAGTGGCGCCTCTTCCTCCGCTCCTGGGTTCTCTTCGTGAGAGTTACGCCGCCGTAGTGTCTTTAGGAATTTTTCCACAGATTGCGGGCTTGTATGGATGATCTGTCTCCCCTGGTGCGTTATGCGAAGCCTCGCCGGATAGAGGTGCGCGTAATCCACTTGCGCTTGCCTGAGTTTCTCTTTGACCCCGTGGAACTTCTTTCTTTCTTCCTGCACTTTCAGGGTGAAGTCAGGGAAGACGGTAAAGGATACACCCTCAAAGGAGAGCTGTTTCTTTTCTCTGGCCAGCCTCAGGACAGTATCCCTATCCCGATAGTTAAGGAGCCGGGCTATGATGGGCCTAGGAGTGGTGCCGGGCCGGGGCCGCGGGCCCAAGGAACGGTGAGCCCTGTCCACTATAAATTGAGGGGAAAGCATTCCCTCCTCAGTGACTGCTTTAATGAGGCGCTCAACATATTGCTCCATCTTGCCAGTGTTCGTACTTTCCGGAATTCCCAGTATGCGTATCTTATTGCGCCGGCTACGGGCTTCAATATCCTAATTTTTAGCGTTAATAACACGCATTAGATTTTCCATTTGGGTAACAGCACTGCACAGTTGGACCGTGACATCCTCCGTATCAGAGATACGTTGTTCAGCCTCCTTCAGTCTGGTGTCGTGCATGTCTAGCCTGCCAGCAATGGTGTCAATTCGACTAGTCAGCATGTCCACCTTATCCACAATTGTGGCGAAGCCTTGTCGCATCTCTGCAAGTATGGTCTGCATGTCTGCATTCGGCTGCTGCGTGCTACCGCCCGTCTCCTCTTGATCGCCGCCATCTTGCGCCATCAAGGCTTAGGGCCTTTTTTGGATTCGAAAGTAAGCCGCGGTTGGCGGGTGTCCGGCTTCCCCATGCCGAGGTATGCCTTTATTCAATTAGGTCCAATACACCAGCAGGTGGTCTACAGTAGTGGTCCTTCCAAGTCGCGTTAGATAGATGCGGTGAGGATATTACAGCAGCGATAAGAAGCAATACACGTGGCAGGCCCCTGGTGACGGGTTCAAATAAAGCAATGTGCCTCACTGCGTCCCCCCGATACAATGGGGCCGCGGGGCTTGTTAGCTCGGGTTCGCCAGCACAGAACCGCCCGATCAGGCACGGAGTACTTGTCCCACTTGGCGCTCCCAGTGTTATGACATGGCCGCCGCCATGTTGCGCACGGAGCTATGGCAGACAGCCCTCTAAGTGTTCCTCGCAGCCGAGCACCGGCCAATCGTGCCCTTGTTTGGGGGCCAGGCGGCAGGTGCACCTCACTGTTGTAGCTTCAGGACGACGCGGGGCGTCTCTGCACTGACCGCATATTTCGTTCTAGAGGCGCAGGTGAAGACGATGGTACGGCCCTGTTAATCACGTGGGGACCCCGGGGCTCTCGTGGGATCTGCAGCCGCCTCTGGGAACCACGTCCGCTGCCTCTTCCTGCCGCCGGAACTCAGCAGCCGCTCTAGCCGGACTTGTAAGCTTAGTGGGGGGGTATATCCCACATCATTCCCCTCAGCACCTCTTCATCTATAACGGGATCGAGCAGAATTTAAGTAAAACAGCCAGTTACTCAGGATAAATGACGGATTTCGTTCCGGACTGCGGGTACCTCACAGCATGGCGGCCATTCCACAAGTGCGCCACCTAGCGCCCTCAAAGACATGCAGAATATCTTCAAGTGTTTCAGCTGTACCCCCCTTGCCAACTTCAAGAGTCTCAATCCGCTGAGCAGCTTGTCGACCCCGCATCCTTTGAGCTAAGCACCTACCGGTTGTTTCCCCATATTCATATCTTTCTGTCTTATAGGTTTTAAACTGAGCAGCGATTTCCTGACTCCAGACCCCATTAATCATAGCCTTGCAACATGCTACTTCAGGTTGTGCATCTTGTCTATTAGCGATAAATCTAACGACATGTATAAGTTCCCGCTCCGCTGTTTTTAAATCCTCAGGCAGACCCAGTATATGTTCTTTCTGTCGTCTCTGCTTAGCCCACCCAAAACTAAGTGTTTCACCCATCATCTTGTGTGTTTTGCTGTTCACCCTATGTGGGAAGGGTATGCCCAGACCTGGGTCCCGTGCTCATTAAGTCACTGGAGTCAAGCTATCCTGGCTAAAGATGGCTGATAGCCAGAATCCGATCCTAGGATGCTTGATTCTGGTCCAGGGAAGACATGGCTTGGCAGTTCGGGCTGGACTGTTCCCATGAGGCACAGGGTCAAGACTGATTTGCGTATGGCCATGTCTGAACTGGGGTGTCTTGGTGAGCAAAATAATGATGGATTAAACCCTGATCTGTGAGTGGGGGTGAATGTTTTGCCATTGTGCAACATTTCGTCCATCATCTTGTGTGCTTTGCTGTTCACTCTAAGTGGGAAGGGTATGCCCAGACGTGGGTCCCTTGCTCACTAAGCCACTGGAGTGAAGCTATCCTGGCTGAAGATGGCTGATAGCCAGAAACCGGTCCTAGGATGCTTGAGTCCGGTCCAGGGAAGACATGGCTTGGCAGTTCGGGCTGAACTGTTCCCATGAGGCACAGGGTCAAGACTGATTTGCATATGGCCATGTCTGAACTAGGGTGGCTTAGTGAGCAAAATAACGATGGATTAAACCCAGATCAGTGACTGGGGGTGAATGTTTTGCCATTGTGCAACATTCCGTCCACCATCTTGTGTGCTTTGCTGTTCACCCTATGTGGGAAGGGTATGCCCAGATGTGGGGTCCGTGCTCACTAAGCCACTGGAGTCAAGCTGTCCTGGCTGAAGACGGCTGATAGCCAGAAACCGGTCCTAGGATGCTTGATTCCGGTCCAGGGAAGACATGGCTTGGCAGTTCGGGCTGGACTGTTCCCATGAGGCACAGAGTCAAGACTGATTCGCATACGGCCATGTCTGAACTGGGGTGGCTTGATGAGCAAAATAACGATGGATTAAACCCAGATCTGTGACTGGGGGGAATGTTTTGCCATTGTGCAACATTCCGTCCATCATCTTGTGTACTTTGCTGTTCACCCTATGTGGGAAGGGTATGCCCAGACGTGGGTCCCGCGCTCACTCAGCCACTGGAGTCAAACTATCCTGGCTGAAGACGTCTGATAGCATGAAACCGGTCCTAGGATGCTTGATTCCGGTTCAGGGAAGACATGGCTTGGCAGTTCGGGCTGGACTGTTCCCATGAGGCACAGGGTCAAGGCTGATTTGCATATGGCCATATCTGAACTGGGGTGGCTTGGTGAGCAAAATAACGATGGATTAAACCCAGATCTGTGACTGGAGGTGAATGTTTTGCCATTGTGCAACATTCCGTCCATCATCTTGTGTGCTTTGCTGCCCACCCTATGTGGGAAGGGTATGCCCAGACGTGGGTCCCGTGCTCACTAAGCCACTGGAGTCAAGCTATCCTGGCTGAAGACGGCTGATAGCCAGAAACCGGTCCTAGGATGCTTGATTCCGGTCCAGGGAAGACATGGCTTGGCAGTTCGGGCTGGACTGTTCCCATGAGGCACAGGGTCAAGACTGATTTGCATATGGCCATGTCTGAACTGGGGTGGCTTGGTGAGCAAAATAACAATGGGAAAAACCCAGATCTGTGACGGGGGCTGAATGTTTTGCCATTGTGCAACATTCCATCCATCATCTTGTGTGCTTTGAGATCTGATTGGCTGCCAACACATCCAGAAAGTTTGGGCTGCCATCTTGGGACTCAGACAAGACTAAGTCACATAAGAAAAAATTTAATAAAAAGATCAAGGGGCAGGCTAGGAGCACTTTAACACCCCCCACTCAACAGGGAACAAAAACGTATACAAAATAATAATAATTTTCCGCAAATTTGCAGAGGATTTGTGCTTGCTTTCCCCCCCCCAGGTGAGCCAGGTCCATGGGGGAGTTATTTATATATTACAGGGTGGGAGACGCATGTGGACCCCCTCCACTAGCCGATTACTTCCCCGGGGACACCAGGGCCTGGCTGCATACATAAAATGAGCAGGGGGCCGTGCCCCCCAGGCTGATTTCTGCCCCAGGGACCCCATCGCCCAGGGCCCGGCCAAATTTGAAAATGGGGAGAGGGCCTTGCACCCCACCTTCTGAACCAATTTTGGCCCCAGGGACCGCAACCCTTTGGAGCCCGGCTGTGTTAAAAAAAGGGGGCAGGTGGGCGACGCGGCAACCCCCCAGAGCCAATAATGGCTCTGGCAACCCATCCCTCAGGGCCAGCTCCAGCTATGTCCCACGGTGCTCAACCTGCTCTAAAGGTTCCTGCTCAGTTTGCGCTAGATCTGTTTTAACCTGTTTTTTATAGTCAATCTTTAAAAAATTTGTGTCGAATTGAATTTGCACATTTGAGGGCTGTTACGAGTGATGTTGAGAGCAGCTATAAATACCTTTTTTTGACTTTTGTCTATTTTTCCCAGTTCGAGGACAGCTAGAGGTGCCATCTTTGGGCAGTGTGCGGTCTAGCTCTTACAAGGCCATATGCATTTCATGGGAGGCGCTGAGCGGATGCCCCGCTGCTGTGCCAATGCTATGTCTAAGGCAAGCCCGTTTGTGCCCGTCAGCATCCCGGAAGTTATCAGCTCCAGCCACTAGGCCCACATCTCACCAGAAGGTACACAGTGCGCTTGCTACAACAAGGAATTACTGTTTAGCCCAGCCCCCGCACTAAAATGCACTTTACAACCTTTATCACTCTCACTAAAGGACGGCTATTCCTGTCCTCTAAGTGGGTTCCAGGTAAAACCTTCGCCACACGACATGTTCCTCACATCCACTCCAAAGATTGGGAAAATTAATACACGGTTTCCTGCAGCCCTGATCAATATCTGCTCACTGCAGAAACAGGCTGCTAATATTTTAGATTTTCTGAGTGAGGAAATCCCAGACATGCTGTTTATGACAGAAACATGGTTATCTGAGACATCCAACCCCACATTTGCCACAGCCATTCCAAATGGCTCTAAAATACACAAAAAGGACCAATTGAGTGGAAGGGAAGGGTGGTAGCTGTTGTCTATAGAGAAAATTATGACTGCCTACCAAACCCTATTGATGATCTTGAAGGAGCTGAAGCACTTGTTTTTTTGCCTCACCCTGTCTCCCCATCAGTCGACAGCTGGGATACTAATATACAGACCTCCTGGCCCTGCTGGACCCTTCCTCAAATTCCTGGGCAATGCTTTGGCACATCTGGCACTAAGATATGCTCATTTTCTAATATAGGGGGATCTTAATCTACACATCGACAAAGTAGAAAATAGTGAGAGCTCTTGTGGCCAAAAAAGATCGTTCCAGGGATTGGAGTCTGTAGTGACGACCAGTACCTCAGTCTTATCCGGATTAATTTTAAGAGAATTGGCCGTCATCCAGTTGACAGTACATTTTAGAATGTTTTGAATACTTGAGTGGGCAGTCGGGGAGCTGTCTATCTGGATGATAATTTGAGTGTCGTCGGCATAGTTATAGATCCGGCACTCCATATGGTTCAGTGCGGCTATCAGGGGCTGAAGGTAGGCATTAAAAAGGAGGGGCGACAGCGCCGAGCATGGTGGTACCCTGCACGAAAGTATGCCTGGGTCAGACACATGATCAGATAGCTGAACTCTCTGGGAACGGCCCCTGAGAAAAGATGTAAGCCACGCAAGGGCCATGTCCTGGATTCCCAACTCTGAGATCTGCGACAATAGCTGGTCATGATTGACCGCGTCAAATGCCGCGGATAGGTCCAGCCAAACCAGGGCACATGGCTTTTTCTTGTCTGCCCTCAGTCTTAGTTCATCCAGTACAGACAACATGACCAGTTCTGTGCTGTGGTGAGCCCTGAACCATGCCTGATTAAATTGTAAGAGGTGGTTATCCTCTAGATGGTGTGAAAGGGAGTATAGCACGTGCTGTTCTAGTACTTTAGCAAGGAATGGCAGCTGGGAAATTGACCTTAAATTTTTTTAATTCTTCGTGTCAGCCCCAGGTTTTTTTAGAAGCGGGATGACACAGGCCTCCTTAAAGTTAGCAGGGACGTGCCCTGCTCCCAGGGATTGATTAAGGAGCAAGAGAACCTCGCTTTCAGTCCCAGGGAAAGCCACCTTGAAGATCCTTGGCAGACAGGGGTCTGCTGACAATCCTGATTTCACCCATCCTAGTAGGAGAGACAGAGAGTCATTGGTGAGCAAGGGGAAAGCGGTTAGTGGATTATCGAACGTAGGGGGCAGGAATGTTGGCACTGCAGAGCAAGGGAATGTTGGGGTGAGATGAATTTCCATCAAGAGGTCCTTTACTTTCATTGTGGAAAAGGACTGAAATTTATTGTAGTCTTCCCGACAGAAGGAGTAAGCATGGGCGTAAAATCCGTTCCGCTCGCGGATTTTGCGGATTTTCGGCAAATTCGCAGTTCGCGAACTCTTGTGAATTTGCCGAAAATTCGCAAATCCGCACGAGGCGTATTTTTTGCTTGGTCGCACTTGCCAAATAGAATACTATACAATTTTGCGGCGCGCAGCGTTCACTTACCGTCATTCAGCGTTTGAAGAGTTGTTTTTCTCCATGTTTGCGCCATTTTGGATCTTGCTGCGGGATCCCGCGGGAGTTTGTTGACCGCTATTAGGTCATCGCGGCTTGCCACCTTGCACAGCGAGAGTTTGGCAACGCGAGTACGTCATAAAGGCCCGTGATCACGCATCGCGGGAGTAAACACTTGCGAACGCGTAGATGCGGCGGGCAGCGACAATCTCGCAATTGCGAAATTGCTAAATTTGCAATTTTGCACAAGAAATCCACCAGCAGTCAGCATAAACCTTCTGAAAATGATTTTTTATCAGAATAACTCCTCAGGTTGACATTAGCCTGCACTTTTTTTTTGTTGCAAGGAGTCCATTTTGGGGGGGTGGGAGGAAGGAAGTGCCCCACAGTCTCCAACTTCCTGTTCCTGTCCAGCAGGCTCCTCCCAGTGCTTTGTTCATGTCCTGGTCACTTTAATTTGGATCTTGACCTGGAAGGATTACTTTTTGTGGATGCTGCTGGATATTTGGATTTGAGGCCTTTTTGACTTTCTTTGGATCACTTTTGGATTAGAAATTTCACAAGTAAGTTTGTTTGGGGCATTACAGTTGCTGCAACTACAATTTTGGAACTTTTTCAGAACATTAAATAAAATATAAAATATATTGTGCAGAAAAACGATTTTTGCAAAACTGAAAGCACTCAGCAGGTGCAAAAGTTCAATCTTATCATTAGTAACCATTCCCTGTAGTGCTTCCTGAGGGGCCCCTCCAGAGTTCAGTTGCCTACTTGCAACTATTCTATGACCCTGCTCTGACCCTCACAGCAGGCTCAGAGAATAGCTACAAGTATGCCACAAAGGTCCTGTTAAAAAAAATTACACTGCAACAGAAAGCAATTACAGATAAGGAAGCAGGTGCCAGACTGGAAGTTCAAATTCAGTGACACATTAATCAGCCCCTAATTCATTCATGTCAGTTGAGGCAGGGCAGGTGTGCTTTTCCACCCATAATCTACAGTGATGAACCAGAGGGTGGCATGGGTGAGCCAGGGGGTGGCATGGGTGAGCCAGAGGGTGGCAGTGGTGAAACAGAGGGTGGCAGTGGTGAAACAGAGGATGCTGTGATGAACCAGACGTAGAAACAACATGGTCGCGACCGTTGCTACTCGACAAGTAAGTTCGTAAGAACTGGTAAAAAACCCTTGCGAAATGGCAGAAACACTTGCGAACACAAAAAAAAAAGAATCCGCAAAATTCGCGAGAGTTCGTGGATTTTGCGGATTGCGAATCCGTAAATACGCAATTTCGTGGATTGCCAATTCGCAAAATCCGCCCATGCTTAAGAAGGAGGGCATCTGTTCCTTATCTTGTCTTAGCTCTTTTGGGATTCGGGCGGTCTCCTTTTGTAGGTTGTCAGCCACTTCAATCTTTGCTTCATAGAATTCTGCTTTCCTTGTCAGAATTGCTTTTTTATAGACAGCAAACATCGAGTGGTAATCTGATCGGGCACATGGGTCATAGGCTTTCCGCCAGGCTCTCTCGCACTGGAGAAGTGTTTGTTTCATATTTCTTAAAGCATCATTGAACCAAGGGGCCCCCTTACTTTTGTCCCTTATTCTTTCCCTGCGGGCTGGAGCTACCGTTTCAATGGCATTCTTAAGCCTTGTAGACAGGGCGGTGCTTTGTATGTATGTATGTATGTATGTAATTGATTTTGTATAGCGCATAAATCACCAAAGGTCTCATAGCGCTGCAGAAAAATCAGATAGAGAGGAAGAAGGAAGATATGGAACATCTTGGTCAGAATAGCCAAGTTTTCAAGTTTTTTCTAAATGATTTATGATTTGGATCACATCTGATGGATAGAGGAAGTGTGTTCCAAGTGGCGGGGCCAATTTTAGAGAAACTTCTGTCTCCATTTCTGACTGTCCGGACTTTAGGGACTTTTAAAGGATGTTTATTGGATGATCTAAGAGATCTTCCTGGACAGTAACCTCAGAGCTTTTGCATCAGATACTGTGGACCCTGTCCATATAGAGATTTATGGATCAGGCAGCAAACTTTAAATGTAATACTTTTTCTGATTGGCAGCCAGTGTAGTTTTTTCGGACATGGGGCTGAAGGGGTGCGGTGTGGAGGATCAAGGGTCAGCCTGGCCGCCGCATTCTGAAGAGTCTAAAGCTTGGTTAAGGAGCTTTCATTAACGTCCGCCAGCAGTGAATTACCATAATCCAAGCAACTGATTATGAACCCCTGAACAAGGGGTTTGCGCGATGCCAGCGGTATCCATTTAGAGACCTTTCTGAGGTTACGCATCAATCCAATGCTTGTATGCACGGTTTTATTTATGTGGCAGGTCATGGACAGTTTATGGTCGATGGTTATACCTAGGTTTCTGATGGTGTTTTTTGGTGCCGGACAGGAACCTAGAGAATTGGGACACCAATCTTCTGACCAGATTTATTTGCCCTACCAAATAAGATGATTTCGTTTTTTCCGGCATTCAGCATGAGGTAGTTATTTGTCATCCATTCTTTAACTGACACCATGCACTGTTTAAATCTGTGTTTAGTGTCTATGAGATTAGAGCCGAGAGTGATAAGGATCTGCTTATCGTCGGCATATGAATCCGTATCGAACCCATGATCCTTAATTATCTTGGCTAGTGGAGATAGGTAGATATTGAATAACGTTGGGCTTAATATAGAGCCCTGCGGGACGCCTTTGTCATTTTCAACATGGTTAGATGAAAAAGGGCCAATTTTAACTCTGGATTTTCTTCCCGAGAGGTAGCTCTGGATCCACCTGTGGGCTAGACCCTCGACAGGTCCAGCAAGATGAAAATGGCTGATTGTTTTGCATCCAGTGGCATGCGGATGTTATCTGGAGAAGAGTGGCTCACTGGTTAGAGGAGGCAGATCCGGACGCTGAGATCAGACCTGGGACCAGGGGTCAATTCCCGACGCGGCAGGGTCTTGAGCCCAAAATGTCCACAGACTCAGTAATTCTCGCTTCGGTGCCTACTCGAATCACAGGTTCACACTCTGCAACTCTGGGCAATAGCTTGCTTAATCTCCACTACGGCCCCCCGCGGCGGGATGCCTGGCTTTCACCTTGGGGATACCCAGTAGGGGCTATCTCACAGGGAAAAACCAGGACGGGTTCCCAATGCAAAGCGCTTTGAGACCTGGCGGTGATATTGCGCTATATAAAAACCCATCCATCCATCTACTACCTCCAGGACGGCAGTCTCCGTACTGTGGGCGGCTCTAAAGCCTGACTGTGATGGATCTAATAATTTATTCTCTTCCAGATGTTTAGTTAATTGTTTATTAATGAGTGACTCCATCATCTTACCAAAAAAAGGCAAGAGGGAGATGGGACGGTAACTGACAGGTTGTTTGGGATCAGCGTTATTTTTTTTCAAAATAGGTCTTACTGTGGCTTCTTTCCAGATTGCTGGAAAAGTGGCTTGTGCTAGTGATAGATTAAAAATTTAACTCAATTCAATGATTAAGGCTGGGGCTATTTTAGCCAAAATTTGTGCTGATGCTGGATCACAAGGAGAGCCAGACTTAGTTTTCCTCATTATATCTCCAATCTCTTCCTTGGATATAATGTTAAATTCTTTTAGAGTCTTGTGTAAGGGTATTTGTCCAGTTTGTGCAAAGTTATCAATGGTTGGGGCCCTGGTAGAGATGTCTGTAGCTGGAAAGAAATTATGTATGTCATTAATTTTGTCTCTAAAGTAAGAGGAAAGTGTGTCGGCCCATTCTTGGGATTCCATAATAGGGGGTTGACAGGCTGAAGGGTTCGTAAATTCCCTTACTATTGAATAGAGTTCTTTGTGCGAGTTTCCAGCTAGGGTGATTTTCGTTCCCAGATAGGTTTTCTTTGCTAGTGCTATCTGGGCCATATACTCTTTATGTAGAATTTTATATTGTAATTTATCTTCTTCATCCTTTGTTTTGTGCCATTTGCGCTCGGCTGTCCTAGCAACTAATTTAACTGGTTTAAGTTCTGGAGTAAACCAAGGTGATCGTTTATTTGGACACTTGATTCTCTGTTTTGGAGCTATGAGGTCTAGTGTCGTAGTAATTGCTAGCTCGAGGTCAATTGCCACTTTATTTAGGTCTGAACTTTCATTCACAAGAGGGGGCGCAAAAGAACGTAAAAAGGAGTCTGTGTTTATTTTGTTCCAAGCGCGGCTCATTTTTATCTCTTTTTGATGAACAGATTTGGTTGACTTACTATTAATGGTAAATTTGATTATTGAATGGTCAGACCATAAGACTGGATATAGTTCAGAGATGTGGACTTCGTGAGAATTAGTGCATAACAGATCTAGAGTGTGTCCAGCATTGTGAGTGGCCTCTGTGTCTAATAACATCAGGTCTAATGAATGGATACTATTGATCAATTCGATAGTGTTGGGGTCATTACGTAATTCCATATGGAAATTAAAATCTCCTATTAACAGAAGGTTTTTACAGGCTAATACATGTGGAGCCAGAGCCTCCAAAAGCTGTGAGGCAAAGTTCGTTTTGCTTTCTGGTGGTCTGTAAACAAGTGTTCCTTTCCAGGCTTCCTTGTTGTTAAGGTCAAGAGAAAAAGTTGAAAGTTCTCCCCAGTTGGCAATCTGTGAGTCCACTATACAGATTTTTATGTGGGATTTATAGACTATGGCCGTGCCCCCACCCCTCTTTACAGTCCTGTCTAACCTTAAGATGTTGTAGCCGGTCGGCAGGGCTAAGGCTATGTCAGGGGAAGATGTTTCTTGGAGCCAGGTCTCCGTGATGAAAAAGAGATCTGGCGAGTTTTGATCTAATAAATCCCATATTTCAAGGGAGTGCTTCGGCAGAGAGCGGACATTGCCGTACAGGCAGGTGAGATAGGTGGGGTGTGGTACCACTAACTGATGAAACGGTTTCTGACCATTTTTGAGGGGGAGTGTGTTAAGCGCTAAAAGTTCTCGCCTTGAATATCTAATAGTGGCCATTGTACAGAGCAGACAAAGGTTAAAACGGGCAAGGAAGGCACTAACTTGGTGCTGACTTGGCGCGGACGGGCGCTGACGGGCAGTGCTTGACACTGGCGCGACTCCGGCGCGTCGCACGCGCGACGCTGCGCGTGTCCGCTCGGCGCACTCACTTTTATCGCTTGAGTGGGCGGGACACCTGGCAGCAGTGAGAGTGGAGCGCTGACCGGTATTGAAACCCGGAGATAAGGCTCGTTGGTGATAGGACCCCTCCGCTCAATCGGCACACGCCGTGACGGAACAGGGGAAACACCAAGGGACAGGTAGGCAAAAGCTTACTTTAAAACAATATGATTGCAATTCACAATGGAGTACAATACAAATAAAAGCGGCGATTTAAAACTGAGTTGCAATTCCGTTTTTAACTACAATTTCGGCATAGCATAGTGTTAAAGTTGGCTATTCAGCAGAGTGTACCGAGTAATCCCTTCTATAACGCACTCTCTACAAAACTGAAATACTAATCTGTCTTCATCAAGGTCTCCCTGTGTTGTTGTTGAAGTGGTAGATTTATGAAGAATAGTGACAAGGTCATCAGCTCTGATCTTATTCCAACTCCGCAGCACTCCACTCCAGAGGTGAACTGACTGTTTGTTTAGTAAGTGGGAGCCGGCCATAAATTACATAATGGTCTGACCAAGAGCAGGGACTAATAACTATAGGGCTGGTGAACGGATGGGATGACCAAACCAGATCGAGTGTGTGGCCTTTCTCATGAGTGAGCCCATCCACTAGTTGGCGGAGTTCTAAAGAGATCATCGCCTCTGCCATCTGTTTGGCCAAGCTGTCTTTGGGCGTTTGCTCCCAGTGGAAGTTGAAGTCCCCATCACCACCATACATTGGTACATTGAGCAGGGGTCATGGACTAGTTCCGTAAAGAGTTCAATGAACCTGGGCGACGTTCGTGAGGGGTGATACACTATCAGAATGACCAGACAATCAGTCTGGGAGCAGAACTTAGCCCCCAAAACATCAGCACCATTGATGCTTTCTGTACAAAGAGTCTCAGCCTTTAATTGGTGGTTGTAAAGGATTGCAACCCCCCCTAGAACTGCCAGGTCTGTTGTGGTAGAGGGCGGCATAGTTCAGCGACATAGTGGCTACCAGTTCCGGGGCTTAGGACTCTTCAAGCCATTTTTCTGTGATACCTAGAATATCCAGAGTGTCATCTTGAAGGAGCAAAAATACCTCAAGGCTATGTTTCTGCAGTGAGCAGGTGTTAAGAGTGTCAAAGCTAAGTGCTCGAGGGCTAGTGGGCTGGGACGGCCTAGGGTGGGATGTTGTCTGATTTAGATTCTCCATTCCCGTTTGTGGCCTCAACTGCCCTTCCAACCTTAGTGCAACCATTACATTATTGTTAAGTGGCAGTGTACCTCGGTTTAGGAGCAAGAGTTCCTCCATGGAATACTGGAGACGGAGGCCAGGGGTCCTGGCCCCTGGTCCCGGTCAGGCAAGGACGGGCGCAGATGGGCTTGCCTTAGGCGCGCCTTTGGCACGTCTGCAGTGCGCGCGCTACACGCTTGCTCCAGCTTGGTTATAAAGCCTGGGACTCCTCCCACCCACCACTCAGCCCTGCTGTGCAGCGGCTGCCTATTCCTGAGCACTAGACCGCAGCTGTAACTGGAAGTGCTCAATCCAGGAAGTGGGGGAACATTGGGTGCGAGTAAATGCAGCCACAAGTGCAAAGTACTATTCACAATTACACAAGTATTAAAAAATTAAAAATGCCAACAATTAAAACAATAGCAGCGTTTTTCGGCAAGTGCAGCGGTGTTCTGAGCCCACCACTAGTATAGGCATAGCTCTCTGTTTCCACGTGCTTGCTCCAGCTTGCACAGAACTCCGAGATTACTACCAGTCCTCCTCAGGAGCGCTGTGCTGACTCAGTTCCCGCCTCATGAACCGCCTCAGATTTAGGACTCATGATGGTATTGCATAACCTTCCCTGGCCTTGGATATGTGATGTGTTTTCTTGTGCATTTAGTCAATTTAATTATGCTTCTGCTTTGTGCTTTTTGAATTTGTTAATTCACTCCTATAATATACTCAACATTTGTATTATTTGATACTACTCGATGCACTGTCGAATTTCTGTACATGTCTAAATGCCAATAAATATATAAAAATAAAAAAAGAATTAAATTGTGATTTTTTTGCATTTGGGTTGATGCATCCCAAATGAAAAAATACCAGTCGCAAAGAGGTAGATTCCAAGAATCTGCCCGTTTGCAACCGGTTTTTATGTTGATGCATGTGGCCCTATAACCCTAATGCCAAGGCTATATTCAAGGCAGCTCTAAAACAATACTACACAGAAGTCAAAATTGCTCATTTGGAAGTCAAGATAAAGAGAGCAGGAATTACATCTAGGGAAATCGTTATAGTTGTAAAAAACATTATGTCCCCTGAGGCTTGTCCAGACTCCAACAGCGCTCAGCGAAGTGGTGTGATCAGCTGGCTTTCTATTTTCATAATAAGATCTCGATTATCCAAGCTAGCTTCTGCTCTTGCACTTAGTCTGAAGTGGGTTTGATGGGCGTAATGCAATCAAGTATAGCTACCACAACTATAGTGATACTTACTAGCTTCAAACACATCTCCGTGAAGGGGTCAACAGAAGCCATACAAAGCCTCAAATCGAGATCTCCTTTAAGATCCTTGCCATCCCAACCTACTAGTATTAGGGGCAAGCATCATCCCATCAGCTAACAAGTTGCTTAATGCTTTGCTGTCTACAGCAACAGTACCTCACTCCTGGGAGCAGGCTAAAATCTTGCCCCTGCTTACGAAATCCTTGGTGGACCCGGGAGAGCACTCCAACTACAGATCAATATAATTACTACCTGCCCTGTCTAAGGTGCTGGAAAAACATGTAAATCAGCAGGTCTCCCAGTACCTGGAAATCAATCACTTGCTCCACCCGAGCCAGGATGGCTTTACACTCAACTTCAGTATGGAGACGGTGCTAATGGAGGTCTTTGAACATTCCTGGGGCACCCTGGTTACTGGGGGGAAGGCACTGCTAATCATGTTAGATCTGTAAGGGACATTTGATACGATCCCCCATGCCAGACTTCTAGCACATCTCTAATCCATTGGGATAGTTGGACAAGCTTTGAACTGGCTGGCTTCCTTTTTGGAGGGTAGAGGACAAGAGGTATGGATCCCGCCGTTCTCCTTAGAGTCCTGTGAGCTGACAGTGGGAGTGCCCCAGGGCTCGACCTTGAGCCCTACACTACATAATGTTTTTCTTATCCCACTAGCTCAGCTGGCTTGAAGACTTGGGAGCAAAAGTGATCTCATATGTAACCCTGGGCGAAGAACTACGCTCCGTTCGCGGAGCTTGCGGAGTTTTGGCAACTCCGCGTTCTACGGAGAACGCGAAGCTGTCGATTACTCCGCGATCCGGTGCGTAGCGTAGTTCTCGCGCGCTGAATAACATTATCGCGTGCGCCGGGGTAAGTTCGCGCGATATTTGACGCGACCACGCACTTTGGCAGTGCGAACGAGAAGATGAGTTCCCGAACATGTCTAACACACAGCTATCTCGAGCATGCAGGCAGCGCCCCGAACACGCGCACCGCGCTCCCGAAGACGAAAAACGGCGCGCGAACGGGTCTAGCAAGCTACTACGCATGTCCGCGGAGCTACGCGAAGGTCGCGGAGTGCAACTGCGTCTTCGCGTAGCTCCGCGGAGTGCGGCTCCGCGAACTACGCCCAGGGTTACTCATATGCTGATGATACTCAGCTACTGTTCTCCTAGGGCAGGGAAGCAGAAATCCCCAACGAGTCCATGAGATCGTGCCTTACTGCTGTCTCCCACCCCATCAGCTTAAATGTAACACAAACAAAACTGAAATACTATTCTATGGTCTTAAGTCCCTGGAGAAATGCTAGACCTTCTGGCCAGATGACACACCTCCCCTGAGCCCCCAAGGAGGAACTGTTAAAAATGTGGGTATCAAATTTAATGACTGTCTGTCATTCCAACCACAAATAAAAACTGCACTAATACATATTTTGGTCTACTGCGCATTTAAAAAAAATTGTTTACATTTCCTTTCATTTGCAGCACGGAAGCTGGTTGTTCAGGCACGCTACATCAATCAGATGACCCATAGAGAGAGAGGTGGAGATAGAGTTAGACTCCTCAGACAGTTGGAGTCCAGGTATATTGTGAAACTCAGAACCAGGTTCCCGGTATGTCTTAATACTGAGAAGGAACTCTGGATACATGTAGGATAGGGAGAGATTATCTGAGCAATCAGTGGATTTTTGGAAAAATTAAAACATGTTTTATTAACAAAGTTCTTTTATAGATTTTCTTGAATATGTAGAGACATCGATTGCTTGAAGTTGTAATCCCCCATTGCAATGAAATTGGTGTATTGGATACAAGGTATGAGGCAAGTTATGAATTATTCTCGCAACCGGCTGGACCCTGTCATACATTATGGGCAACAGACATCACAGGGATTAATTCAAATATGATTGTTTTACATTTTTTGGGTCTAATTTGATGTACGAGATTAGATAATAAGTGAAGAATATATTTGCGGGATTCAAAAGCCCATTCACGGCTTAATGTTTGAAATATAAATTATTACATCTCAAGTTGAAATGCTAAATTTAGGCAGATCGTAGTTAACGAAATTAGTATCACCCATGAAATGAAATAAAATTAAACTGATGTATTAGATATGAGGTATGAGGTACTTCATGAATTATATATGTCAGTGCTGGACCCTGTTGGAGTTTTAAAACTCTGTCTTCTGCCCTAATTACTTTTTGATTGTAACAGTTAATTTGCATAATAGGGATGGTTTTGAATTTGATTTGGTTTTGTGATGAGTCAATAATTGTTAGAATATTCAATATTTCAAAAAAAAATTGCAATAGAACATCACACACGAATGTAACAGCAAAGGCCCTGAGGTTATAAAACAGCCAATGGCCCTGTATTCATTATAAAATGGCAACTGCATTTGCTATAATTTGAGGGGATTTTACAAAAAGATTCATTTTCTATGTCACTGACCAGTCAAGTTGTCGAATTAAAGAAATTGGGTTTAAAAGGTGAGGATTCACGTTGGGTTACTGACATTAACAAAGGCCAGGAGGTCGAAATGTGTTTGTCAATTTTTAATGGTTTAATGCCAAATGAAATAAATAATCTACTAATATAGTAAAGCCTTGAGTCCTCATCGTATATCTGTTGACGTGGAAGTGTATGTGCGAATCCGTACTCGTGAGCTGAGACACCCGCTGTGCTGAGAGCGGCGACGAATGACGGAGCAGTGTTCAAAGATATAAATATAAATATATATATATATATATATATATATATATATATATATATATATATATATATATATATATATATATTCTACACAAACATTCCCCAGGATACCACGTTCGAAGTGATAGATACACTTCCGAGAACAATCACACTCCAAACTGCTACACCTGGAGAGTTCCTTATAGAATGTGCACTGCTAGCTTTGAAACACAACTTTTTCATGTGCAAAACACCGCTGTACCAACAGAACATCAATGGGGAGTATCTTCGCCCCAGTCTGGCTTGCCTGTACATCTCTAACTTTAAATCAACACATATTTTCATCCTACTACCCCTTCCAGGCGAACATCATTAAATGGAAACGCTACATAGATGACATCCTCATCTTCTGGAAAGGAACAGAGAACAGCTGTAACATGTTTAGTGAATGGATTAACTAGCTGGACCCCTACCTGAATCTCCCTAAATCACTTTCTGATAAGATCTCCTGATCTCCATTAACCAAGGCCAACTCTAAAAAAAGTCTTTTAAGAAGAATGCTGACTGCAACAGTCTACTCCCCTTCGACAGTCCCCATCTGAAGGTCCTTTGTGAAAATCTCTCCTACATCTAATTTCTATGACTCCGGAGGAACTGCAGGTCATTAAGGGATTACGACTCACAAGCGAGAGCCCTGAGCAGAAACCGCAGAAAATCAGAGAGAAGATATCCGACAGAGTGATCAGACAGGATGAGAAAAGAGGCCTGCATCTACAAGAAGCCCTTCTGGCCAACACTGTATGACTAAATGAAGACGTCATGGTAACCACTTTCATCCCCCAATCCAACAGAATCAGAAATATTGTAATGAGACATTGGAAAATCCTAAATGGCAAATGGATTGGACCTTGCACGCCCGAGGTTTTGTTCAAAAGAACCCAGAATTTAAAACATCAACTGTAAATACCAGACCTCAACCATAAATGACTCCCACACAGTAAACACCATGGGACCTCCCTCCTGTTACTGGACACTACCTATTGGTACATGTAACTCATGTTCCTCTACCCAACAATCAAAGACACTGGATCTGGGCAACTTTACATGTACACAGAGACAGCACACCAACAGTAACACTAGGAACTGTGTCTTTTTGATCACGTGTCGCTGCAAACTTTATTACATAGGAATGGTGACAAGACCCATCAAGATCAGGATAGGGGAGCACAAAAACATCATCCGGTGAGGACACAGTGCAACAAGGATGTGCAACCATTTCATCAAAGTGAGGCAATCATTAGAGGATGTGGCCTGGACTGTTCTAGAGGCCAACACATCTGGGAATGCAACCACGTCGTTCAGAAGGGAAAAACGCTGGGTGTTCTGTCTTCAGATGCACAAAAATAGATTGAACGATGAGATCCCTTGGACCAAACATTAACAGACTCATGTCCATCTCAGTCTCCCACTATTAGATTGACACTCATGATAATCTGATATACTAATATTACGGCATGAAGTTGCACCTGCACCCCTTACTGCGACTAATATACAATCTTAAAGTAAAATAATAAATTAAAAAATACCCCGCAACAAAATAAAGCATTTTTAGAATCACCTGACTCCTATGAGCTTTATAACACCCCCTATGTCTATGGAGCAATATAAAATAGTAACACACCGCTGTGACCTACACAAGGACACATAATTTCCATTTACAGTGTGTTCTTATTGAACAAATGAGTAACACCATACACACTGACACTTAGGAGTTAATAGTTCTTTATGCTATTCCCTTGTTAACTATACCATTCCATTCAAGAACACTGAATTCCTGCAATCAAATCACTGGATAAGGGATACACTCATATAATATACATCGCTATAACTATGCATAGACTAAAACAATATGACAAAACAAATTAGATCGCCCCATACCGTCCTGAGCATCTGCTAGGAATACATAGAGATTATTCATTGAGCATGTTCATTGGCTTTACCACTCCAAGATGGTGACAAGTCATGCGCAGCAGCCCTATTCCAGTAACCACCCAGAAGAACGGCCGCTCGTCCGCAAACCGGAATGCTACATATTCAGCGCCAGTCTCCCAAATTGTCAATATCTGGGTGAGCAAAGGTGAGGGTAGGTGCCTCGAGCAGTGCACTCTTTGAAACGTCCGCTACTGTGCGTATCCTCTGCTTAAACTCAAGGGTATTATTATACCTCCGACTAGGTCGGACAACCAGTGAAACTGTTCACGAGTAGGTACCCCCCTATTGGAGGGAGACCACTAACTATTGATTTATGTGTTGGGCAGGCTATTCACCTTCCCTTTTCTCTTGGTCCTGAAGAAGCACCAGGGATCTTTTTAGACCAATAGAGGCGTAAACATGTTGATCTGTGTTTTTATCTCGCTAAAGAAAATACACTAAGCTACAAGGGGAAATTGCAACTCCTACAGTAGCACCAACCTACCAGGTTTTTTAGTCTGACAGGGGAAGCCACACATTAAATACTAATTTGATATCCCCAAGCCAGTTTTAATCTCTGCCATCACACACATCACTTACCACCACACTAGGACACTCTCACACTCATCAAACAGCGATAGAACTAAAAGATCTACATCAAAGTGACCCTTTGGGGTGCCCGTAGGGCATTGCAGCGCCAGCCCAACGAAGAATACTCGCCCGATGATCAAACATGACATCCCCAGGGATGTGTGAGGGCAACAAGAATCAGTCTTGTTGACTGCCCCTTATTATTTATCCAGTAGCTAGATTGTTTCTTCCTACATCCATAAGGAGCAGTAAACCTAATTTTAGAATATAAGTAGTTTTCGGAGGACGGGCACTGGACCGTCATGAGCTCCTAGTAACCCTTCTTCCTTCTTTGTCATAAATATGTTTTTTATACATACATATATATATATATATATATATATATATACAATTAAGTTCCAAGAGGCCTGAACGGGGATGAGGAAATGCACATACACTTATGAGACTTTACAATATACAGAAACTGGAAACTGAATTTTCATTCATTATAAAAATGTGAATATTTAGAAATCTTTGACTTTGCTAAAAACTCTAAGACCTTGATTCATATGGACTTTGCAATACATTGTAAATACTAAAATTGTAACACATATTGAATTTATAAGAAAGAATGGCAGGTATGAACATGTCTCACTTGTTCAGTAGTAGTTATTAATATTATTTAATTTTTTGTTATTTATGGCTCGTGCCTTGAAGTGTAAACGTTAAGTACATACCCAGAATCATTGCATTTAGAGCACTTAGCTCATGATAACTCATTATAATCCACACAAAAAGTGGATTTTTAGGCACTTAGCCTGATATTGATAGTTATCAACCAGCTACTGGCTTTTTGTAATATATGCACACAGTGCAACCACAAAAGCCTAAGTCAAATACCACTCAGGTAATGATTTGCAGCAATGATCAGTGGCAGGAAACGCGTGACACCAACAGGTAGTCCCATAGATAATTTGAGAGACAGACTAAAAACTACAGAGCCCACAATGCCTCAGAATGGTAATAGTGGAGACTCAGTATAAATGCCTAGAAACTAATGAAGGACTTGTAATACTACCGTGACCAGGAACTGTAAAGTTCGAAACGCGTAGGAGTGCGAGATGAAGATGGGTCAATAAACCTGTTTTGAAAACACTCAGGAAGAGTGCGGCGTAATTTGTCATTTTTGTTCAGAATTATTGCAGGATTGTCCTTACCCTGCCGCCAGCACCAGCTTGTTGTTGCTCCCCCCGCAGAGGACATTTGCGTGTATACGAGGTATTACGGGGAAGAGCCCAGCTCAAAACGATCCAGTGAATTATTGTGGGACGTGTGTAAGGAGTCAGCGGCGACGAAGCAACATGCCGATGGAGGTCGGAACTATTTCAAGTTAAATGTGCCGGCTTTTGCTCTAACACAAACGCTGACCCGCCCAAACACGATCGAAAAGAAAACATAACAAGCAGCAAGGAACCTCACTTGGCAACACCCGGTTGAGCGTTGATGCGAGGTGTCGGAGGACATCAAGCTGGTCGGTAGTCTCCTGGGTAAATGAATACTACGTTGCTTGCCATCTATAGAGACTTTGTCTGTTATTATCTTTGAGCGGAAAGCGAGTGCGACTCACTCGGTGTTCCACAAGTGACCTGAGAGAGACAGAGACGTGATAAGTCCCAGCTCTATCCTGAAAGCTAACAAATTGAACCCTAGAGGTTAAACCTCAGTGATTAAAACACGATCTTCTCGCACTGGATGCATAACAAGTCGAGCGATCGAGGATTCTGATCAGCTGACTAAAATTCTTCATAAAAAACGTGAGACAAAGAATAACCGGTCAAATTCAATTAAGTCCAAATAAAAGACAAAAACCAATCGAATCATGGAAAAAAGAGCCCAAAAACGGTTGGAGAAAGCAGAGAGTATGTTTGTAAAAACCAAAGCAACTATAGGGGCAACTAATTCAAAAACGACCTCTTCAAATCCGGTGATAAGTACATTGAAACAACTGTTCTTACAATTAGAAAAACTTCTACGTAAAGAAATACCCAGTGGATGGGAAATCATTACCCTAGAAAAATATCTGGAATTGGGTCTAGTGCCGCGGGGACTACGTATCTTTACCATACCAAATCATCCGGACACAAGCCCAGAAATGCTCGAAGAGTGGGGCCATAATAATATGGAATGTTCGCGGAAAATGATACTAATAATAGTAAACTACGCGAAGAAAAATGTAGAGGAATTACATATCAAAATCAATGAAATAGAACAGTTGATCACAGCAACCGGACAAGATGAGGACGAAATCAATAAATTACGCACAATCATGGAAAAAAATCTAGACAAACATGAGAGTGAAATAGAGGAAAGAAAACAACGCAAATTCAGACGAGACGAAACAGATTACGAAAATGGAACCATATTTACCTTTGCGAAAAGATTTGACATTCTGAAAAAACAAGCAAATACTAAACAGACAAACACATGAACATCTCCTATTGTAATACCAAGTGAAACTGAATCGGATATAAGCGAGGGAGAACAAAGATCTGCAATGTCAATAACAACTAAGAAATACTCTTTTTTAGACGAGATGCAAATGCTTTATTATGACCAGCAGAATCCAAAAACGACAGGAAGAAGTCGAGGCAGAGGAAATATCAGGGGCCGTGGCCGTGGAAGGGGCCAATTCGCAAACATAACTCAAAGCGCAAAACCAGAAGAGGAAGAAAAACAAAGATATCCATTACGCAACAGAACATTGACAAGAAAGTGAACACTGATAATGAAATAGACACGGAACCAAATTTAATCATCAATCTGTCCAGTTACAATCTTTTAGAAACAGAAAAAAGTTTGTTAAATAAAGGGCTTACATTCTGCCCGGAAAAACATCAGGACAGTGTGGAAACAAAAATAGACATGTATAAATATGTTCGGAAATTAAAGCTTAAAAAATTCTTCTCCAAAATACCCATGAGTACATCAACGGTCATACCAACAAATTCAAATGAGCAACCAGAAACGCTGGCTATTTCTGAAATACCTAGCATAAGAACTGCATTTGAATTAGCACATCAAATATAGGAAACAGAAACAACAGATACGCAACTCTTAACAGACATGGGAATAGAATCCGACATCCACCCAAGAACAACATTTAAGAAAAAATCCAAGTTTTGTCCAGTGCTTTACCCTGGAAATCGCATAGACGTATTCCAAGATTTAGTGGTTGCAGAATTGGACACCATGAAGAACAAACAAACCAAAAAACAAGAAAACCTCTCATGCAATGAACGACAGGCACTAAAATGTTTAAAAGAAAATAACACCATCGAAATCAAACCAGCTGATAAGGGCGGAAATATTGTGAGTCAGGATAAATTAGACTATATTGAAGAGGCAAATCGGCAATTGAATGATGCTACTAATTACATTATGATCTCAGACAATCCAATCATAGAAATGACAACAAAAATACACAAACAAATTGCGGAATGGCATGAAAAAGGTTTACCAAATCAAGATGAGAAGAACTTTTTAACAGTAGCCCATCCAATAACTCCTACCATATATTTTCTGCAAAAAGTGCACAAAACATTATTCAAACCTCCAGCACGTCCGATAATATCAAGTTGTGGATCATTATTTGAAAATATAGCATCGTATGTGGATTTCTTTTTGGCCCCTATAGTCCCCACTTTAAGTTCATTTATAAAGGACACGGGGGATTTTTTGAGAATTTTGATGGACACGGCTTGGCAACCAGAATACCTACTGGTGACAATTGACGTTGTCTCTCTGTACACGTCTATCGACCACAAAATAGGTCTGAATGCAATCTCTTCCTGTCTGAAACAGAGACCTGTTGGCGAGGTCCAACATACCAGAATGATCACGACCATGATTGAAACGTGTCTTACCAACAATGTGTTCACCTTCAACAATAAAATGTACTCACAGAAACGTGGAACGGCCATGGAAGTTTCCTTCTCTCCAAGCTATGCGAATCTCACCATGGGATGGTGGGAGAGACACGTAGCTCGGAGAGAAGAAAACAATCCATATACCACTCACGTGGTATTATGGTTAAGTTTCATCGATGACCTTTTTCTTCTATGGAAAGGCACGAAAGTGAAACTTCTGGAATACATCGAGATCCTCAACAAAAATGATGTGGGTCTCAAATTCACATTTAACATCCAAAAAAGAGAAATAGATTTTTTGGACACAAAAGTGTACACACTACACAGCGCCAAGACGCCTCGGCATTAGTGCGCTTTAGAAATACCCAGTCAGTCAGTCAGTCAGTCAGTCATAAGTAACGGCAAACTCCATACCACATTATTTCGTAAGAAAACTTCAACGAACAGCATCCTGCATGGGTCGAGCTTTCACCCAGTATCTTTGAAACAGAGCAACCCCTACGGAGAGTTCTCCGAATGAAAAGAAACTGCTCAGAAATGACCGAAATGGAGAATAAATTCAAGGAAACCAGAACTCGGTTCTCCAGAAGAGGCTATAAACACAGTGACATCAGCCGTGGAGAAGCAAGAGCTAGAACTAAAACAAGAGCGGAAACACTTACAGTTAAGAAAAAATCAGATCAACAAAATGAGGAGGACATACCCCGTTTGACCTTAACATACTCAAAGGAAAGATTTCAAATTAAAAAAATACTCACTAAATACTGGAATGTCCTCAAAAAGGACCCGGACATTGGAAATCAGATTGGTGATCAACCACTGATTTCTTATAGAAAAGCACCATCCAGCCAGGACACCTTGGTAAACAGTCATTTTACCATGAACAAAGCTAAAACTTGGCTGCAAAAGCGCCCACGTGGATTCACAAAATGCATGTCATGTAAGGCGTGCAAGGTGGGAAGAAATCTAAAATCCCTGAAAGACCCTAATGGAAACATCTTTGAAGTAACAACTAAAATCACTTGTGAATCACACTTTGTAGTGTATTTAATTGAATGTGAATGTGGCAAACGCTATATTGGATCAACTATCTGTGCTCTGAAAAAAAGGATACTGGAACACATCAGAACGATCCAGAATAAAGACACATCATATGCCATAGCTAAACACATAATTAGCCACAACAACAAAACATGGCAAAACATCAAATATTCGGGAATTGCCATAGTGATGGATCATGAAAGAGGAGGCAACAAGCTCCAGAAATTAAGACAGCTAGAATCGAAACGAATCATCCGTTTCAAAACTGAAGTTCCAAGAGGCCTGAACGGGGACGAGGAAATGCACGTACACTTATGAGACTTTACAATATACAGAAACTGGAAACTGAATTTTCATTCATTATAAAAATGTGAATATTTAAAAATCTTTGACTTTGCTAAAAACTCTAAGACCTTGATTCATATGGACTTTGTAATACATTGTAAATACTAAAATTGTAACACATATTGAATTTATAAGAAAGAATGGCAGGTATGAAAATGTCTCACTTGTTCAGTAGTAGTTATTAATATTATTTAATTTTTTGTTATTTATGGATCGTGCCTTGAAGTGTAAATGTTAAGTACATACCCAGAATCATTGCATTTAGATCACTTAGCTCATGATAACTCATTATAATCCACACAAAAAGTGGATTTTTAGGCACTTAGCCTGATATTGATAGTTATCAACCAGCTACTGGCTTTTTGTAATATATGCACACAGTGCAATCACAAAAGCCTAAGTCAAATACCACTCAGGTAATGATTTGCAGCAATGATCAGTGGCAGGAAACGCGTGACACCAACAGGTAGTCCCATAGATAATTTGAGAGACAGACTAAAAACTACAGAGCCCACAATGCCTCATAATGGTAATAGTGGAAACTCAGTATAAATGCCTGGAAACTAATGAAGGACTTGTAATGCTACCGTGACCAGGAACTGTAAAGTTCGAAACGCGTAGGAGTGCGAGATGAAGATGGGTCAATAAACCTGTTTTGAAAACACTCAGGAAGAGTGCGGCGTAATTTGTCATTTTTGTTCAGAGTTATTGCAGGGTTGTCCTTACCCTGCCGCCAGCACCAGCTTGTTGTTGCTCCCCCCGCATAGGACATTTGCGTGTATATATATACTCGCTGCCCGCCCCAGCGTTTCCTGGGGCTGAGGGCAGTACACCCGCCCCCGCCCCGACCTCCTCCAGCCCTGACCCCCTCCCGCCCCCACTCCTCCCGCCTGTCCCTCTGTGCACACCCGCTCCCCTCTCGCCCCGACTCCCTCCCGCCCTGACTCCCTCCTGCCCTGATTTCAATGAGCATTTACATTACCTGAGCTGCCGCTCCTTCCCGCGATCTTCACTTTACCGCCGCTCCTCTTCGCCATGACGCACCTGAGCCGCCGCTTCTACCCGCGCTCCTCACTTCACCGCCGCTCCATGTCCGCCGCTCCTCCTCGTCATCACGCACGTCGCGGCCAGCGCTACCTCGCGGCCAGAGCAGCGTCGCGGCCGGTGCTACTTTCAGGGCACTACTTTTTTTTAAAAGTTATATTTTTAAATGTAAGTTTATTTTTTATTTTTTATAGCCTATGTCCATCTGCACACCCTGACAATTTCTACAATGTATCGGGTGTGTGGATTGGCGCGGTGGTTCCCGAGTTTACCTGGCTCAAAGGTGTGTGTTCTCTCTTTATAATAGTAGTATATATATATATATATTCTCCCCAACACCTTCCCCGAACAGGAAAGCAAGTAGCCGCACACCGCGATGGAGCCTGCATCAATTTATTCAAGGGCAGCCTCGTCCTCCTAACATGTTTCGCTCGTTCTTCGTGAGCTTTATCAAAGGGCTCACGCTACTGCCATTCAACCAGGTATGGCCAGAAACTACATCACTTCTTTTTATTTGTTGATTGTTCAATGGGCGTTTCGCTCCCTCGCTTAGTATTGTGGTCAATGTAGTCTCTTGTTTTCTTAATGTTTGTTGACCCTCCAATGGGTTTGTAGCTCATACCTTACTTCATGCAAAGTCCATCGTGTCCTTGACAATTCACTTTCAAAATTATCTGGGAACCAATACCAGAGGCAGTCTCCGGCGGCACCCGCCTGACCTGTTGCTCGCGCAGTCAAAAACAATGGTTCCATTTCGGTCAGGCTACTGCGCTCTTGTGGCGGTGCGTCGCATACGGCTGAACCACGCCGTTCAACATTCTCCCCAACACCTTCCCCGAACAGGAAAGCAAGTAGCCGCACACCGCGATGGAGCCTGCATCAATTTATTCAAAGGCAGCCTCGTCCTCCTAACATGTTTCGCTCGTTCTTCGTGAGCTTTATCAAAGGGCTCACGCTACTGCCATTCAACCAGGTATGGCCAGAAACTACATCACTTCTTTTTATTTGTTGATTGTTCAATGGGCGTTTCGCTCCCTCGCTTAGTATTGTGGTCAATGTAGTCTCTTGTTTTCTTAATGTTTGTTGACCCTCCAATGGGTTTGTAGCTCATACCTTACTTCATGCAAAGTCCATCGTGTCCTTGACAATTCACTTTCAAAATTGTCTGGGAACCAATACCAGAGGCAGTCTCCGGCGGCACCCGCCTGACCTGTTGCTCGCGCAGTCAAAAACAATGGTTCCATTTCGGTCAGGCTACGGCGCTCTTGTGGCGGTGCGTCGCATACGGCTGAACCACGCCGTTCAACATTCTCCCCAACACCTTCCCCGAACAGGAAAGCAAGTAGCCGCACACCGCGATGGAGCCTGCATCAATTTATTCAAGGGCAGCCTCGTCCTCCTAACATGTTTCGCTCGTTCTTCGTGAGCTTTATCAAAGGGCTCACGCTACTGCCATTCAACCAGGTATGGCCAGAACCTACATCACTTCTTTTTATTTGTTGATTGTTCAATGGGCGTTTCGCTCCCTCGCTTAGTATTGTGGTCAATGTAGTCTCTTGTTTTCTTAATGTTTGTTGACCCTCCAATGGGTTTGTAGCTCATACCTTACTTCATGCAAAGTCCATCGTGTCCTTGACAATTCACTTTCAAAATTATCTGGGAACCAATACCAGAGGCAGTCTCCGGCGGCACCCGCCTGACCTGTTGCTCGCGCAGTCAAAAACAATGGTTCCATTTCAGTCAGGCTACGGCGCTCTTGTGGCGGTGCGTCGCATACGGCTGAACCACGCCGTTCAACATTCTCCCCAACACCTTCCCCGAACAGGAAAGCAAGTAGCCGCACACCGCGATGGAGCCTGCATCAATTTATTCAAGGGCAGCCTCGTCCTCCTAACATGTTTCGCTCGTTCTTCATGAGCTTTATCAAAGGGCTCACGCTACTGCCATTCAATATGGCCGCCAGTAGGTAGTTATAGTTAGGACCTATTTTCCATAGGAAATCCACAACATTCTATTTGGAATAACTTTGGCGCTGGTGGACGAATCTTCGCAAATTTCTCCAAGACAATGGCCTGCTCCACTCCGCTCCTTCCCTGAAAGATTGGGGGTGATTCGTCAAGTGGGGGCCGTTAAAAAAGGGGGTCCCAAAATGTGTTTTTCCCATGCAATTTTCCATAGGGACGGCTGAACGGAATTACACCAAATTTGGCAGAGGGATAGAGTTCGGTTCGCAGATTGTGCTTTTTGTTAAATGGTGTAATTCTGTTCAGTACTTCCTGAGAAAATCAAAAGTAAAACCAAAGCGATATCTAGAGACGAAGTACTGCACGCGTACTGAAATCCGTACAATTACGAGCAGAAGCTGCATGCTGATTGGATGTCAGCTGTCTGTCAACACTCCAAACCAGGAAGTGTTGGCAGCCATCTTGTGCCTCGGTAGCACCGAGTCAGAAGAAAACAGTAAAACAAAGTTGAAAAATAAGGAAAGGGGCCAGGGTAGAAACATATTGACCCTCTTGGCCTGCTCAGGGGGTCCCACATGGATCTTTAGGCGCAAAAATTATAATTTTCTTTCATTAAAAACATCGCGGGATACGCGTATGGTACTTGTTCGCAAACAAGAAGTCTGTTTTATTCTTAATTAGCCCCCGGGGGGCCAAATTCCGGGGGTAATTTTTTTCTATAATAGGGGGTTTGGAAGTGTCCAACAGGAACAAAAGAAGGAAAAAAAATAATAATGTCAAGGACAGCGATGCTCCTGCTCACTGCGTTTTATCAGGTCAATAGACTGTTCCCCATAACACAAAAGTTTATTGCAATAAATGCATAGAATTTTAATTTTAGCAAAATCAGGATCAAGGTGTGGACTGCTTGCTGAAAATGCTGGTGCAGGAGTTGATGTGCTTGGTCCAGCACCAGCAGGTGGGTTGTCCTTCAACCTCCATGTTGCAGCTCAAGCAAAGTTGTTGGGGTGTAAGTTCTTCACGTGTCGCTCCATATTTGCTGAGCCAAATGAGTATTTTTTAGATGGGTCACCCCTTGAAAGAGTTGTTTGGCAAATTTTACAGGTGACTTTTGGAGCATTAACCTTTTTTTGCCCTTCTGGAAAAGTAAAAAACTGCTAAATAGAGCTTCTTTCCTCTTCTTTGGAGATTCTTCAGGAATGAAATATTCCTCAGAAGAATGGCTGGAAGATGAGTCCATTGCTGTTATTATGGTAAACTTTGTTCTATTTGACAAGATTCTCAGAAGAGATGCTTCTTCTTAGAAAGTCAAAGTAGAATGATTGTAATGGGCTGAAAGTTTCAACAGTTGTAATAGGAAGTGTTATGAACCAATCAAATGTCTTCTTTTAAAGTCACATGGCTTTGCGTACGTTTACGCTGTGCTTACCGTGCTCTTACGATGTGAGTACGCATGATGTTCCTCCTCGATTTGTGTAATTACTTTTAAAAGTAATATAGGATTACTGAAACTTAAAAAAAATGATTTCATAATTATCCTAAATAATTTCTTCTGTTAGTATGTTCATTAAATACATAAATATATGTTTTTAAACATTTAAAAACATTTGCGTCTTTTGAGTACGGGGCGCAGTACATGACGTCACATGGAAGCTTTGATGCGATGCGTAACGTGAAAGCGTATTCGTAGCGTATGCTGAGAATGATTAGCAGTACAAACTATGGTGCGATCACTCTCTCACTGCCAAATCAGAGCACAGGGCGCGCTATGAGAATGGTTAGAAGTGCTCACTCATTGGAGATCCGATTCAGCTGTGTGGCTTATCCACGGTATCATAACGTTACTTTTTAGCCTGTTTAAGTTTGACGTTTGCATGAAATACTATGCTATAGGCAGATATGAATCTTTAGCCAGCGCTAATCTCCATGAAGCTTGATTATTACCATTTACATACGCCTGAGGGAGGGAAAAGAAGTCTATCTGAATGGCGAGGATTGCAAAATAGCACCAGATCACTCCTTAGTTTTCAGACACATACAATTGCATGGCTCTTGTAATGAAGATGCGCCCAATTTGGACTGAGTTTTGAAAGGCACTCCGACACCTGCTATCATACTAACGTTCAGTTTACTGGAAATGGGAGGTATTTACTTTGAAATAATGCAGATTGTTGTGCTATATTAGCAGGCATCGCTTACATGATTACGGTAACTGAGCGTGTGGTTTGCTGTAAAAAAAGTTGTGTTTATTCCTCTGCATGGAAAGCTGGATGTTTCCATCTGGCCGATTTTTTCCAGCATCTTTGTTGGATTCTGCTTAATACTCGCATTAGTTGTCGGTGTGCTTTTATTAATTCGTTTACTTAAATATGGATGCACATCCTGCAGCAGACGACAATATGTCCCGGCTGTTGCTGGTCCGCAACCGAATGCTTAGTTATTACGGAGCGCTGCCTCTGGCTACATTGAGTGCAGTTTATGGATTATCGTTTCGATTCTCCTTTTTCACATGCGTTCAACCTGTCTTCCATTGCCTGAGCTGCGATTTTGACTGGGCCCTGGATTTGTGTCTCTGCTGTACGGTGTCTCCCAACGCGGATTATGACCATCTGATGGGCCCCTTAGTGGTTCATGACTTGCTCTGTTCTGGCGGCGGGATTATGGCCTTAGCAGCGATACATGGAATATTGGGACGTTGGAATGTTTTTGCAGCGGCGCTTGAGTTCTTGGCACACAGTTACATTGAAGATGACCCGAGTTTTCCTCCGATGGTGATAGAAGCTCCGGTCATTGAGGAACATGTATATTCATTCTCACTATTGAATTGGATGGCTGAAATTTTTTCAGATGAGAACAATGATTCCTGTTGGAGGCTGTTGCTACATACTGTGCTTATACGCTGTTGGATTAAGACTCTTTGATTTTTCTACCTATTCTTTATTATTTAGCTACTATTTTCTATCAAACAGCAAATAATTTTTTTTGCAAATTTGAATTTATATCACGTGCTTCGATCGAAGGAGGGTGTCGTGGGCTGAGCCTTGCACTCACAAACCGTTTTAAGTTAGCATGGGTTTATTAGAAGCTTAAAAGCCATTTTTCCTTTCCTGCTCTGCTTTGCACACGACACGCACTTGTGATATTGTTTAGAGAAGGGTGAGTATTTTGCTTTACATGAGAATAATTTGGTATGCTACATTTGTAGACTGCCTCGCTAGTTTAGTGTATATAGTGAGAGCATGGAACATCCAGGTTATCTTGAATACTGTGTCTGTTATTCAGAATGATCTCGCACGTTCGAGCCATAACACATATGCAGCTGTGGCCACCTCTGATACTGGCGTGTTTAATAATGCATTGTGGAGGCATAATTACGCAAAGTTGGAGAAAATTCGTATCCTGACAGTTTGTGCAGAACTCAATGGCATCCACTACTGCTGAGTACCAGAGGTATGGGTCTGCTCATGTAATCCTATGAGACCTTCTGTAGTTATAAACTAACCTGCTAGGTAGGGAGGGTGAAATGTAGGTATATTGTACATTTGTTTACCTTTAGCATTATAGGATGCTTTTTCCCTTTATATTTTATGGAATAGTAACAATGCTAACAACCTTGTTTCTGATAATATGTTTGGTTGTATTATCTAAGGTACTGTGCATGAGATTACAGCGTTAGAAATAAACATTTCAAACTTGCACGTGTCTTTATTTACTCCTTGTTTTGCACTGGTGTAAGACTATAACGAAAGAGTGCTGTTGTTATCCACCTTACATCAGGTAATCTATGTCGCATGTTCTGGGTTGACTAGTCATTGGTGTTTTTGCTATAGGACCAATGAGTCTCTGATTGCTAGTCTGGTAGGGGGTTTGTGTAGTAAGGTGGGTTTTGGTACACCGTAATTCACTGAGGTCCTAAGTCTTTATGCACAGTTCTGTGTATGAGCAGAACTCCTGGAACAGTAGTTACAACAAAAAGGCTCGATAAAGGGCGTGCACTTTGAATATGAATATAAAATAGAAGAATAGTTGATAATCACAGCTAAGGAATGCAGCAAGTAGATGTATGTATTTGTGAATGATGTGTTGATTGAAGTGTTTTTAAAGTTTAATTTCTACATTTAACCGCTCTTTCTCACAAAGGAGACATCTGAAGTGTTATATTATGTCAAATTGAATGTAAGCACTAATGAACTATTATCCCTAAGGGCACCTACACCAACTATAGAGGAGTACATTGATCGGATTACCGCATTTGGTATGATCCTGCCCACGTGAGAGGTGGGCAGGATTTATGTGCTAATTTTCCATTTTGTTTTATTTCCCTGAACAGATACTAGGAGTCAGAAATTAAACCTTATGTACTTTTAATTGGGTGCTCACACATTAGGTGTGTGCTTTTCTTTTTTCCTTATAGTTTTTCACAAGGAGTGGCACACATGGAGCTAGTCCCCATGTGATCCTGAAGAAGAGGTTTAGGGCATATCTCGAAACATGTCGACCGAATATTAGGGACTGTATACACATGATAGTTACATTTCTCGTTACTATTAATCCCCTTTTCATCCTTACCAACTAGGAGCAAGAATAAAATATTAGCTCACGAGCTAGGTATTTTTAAGCATCACTTTCACCACTTCACTAACACTGCACTACACATTTTTTCCCAAAAAGTGCTCCTACGTAGTTCCGCAAGTCGCAGCACGCCTCAGACAGCAGCTGTTTGGGATGGCGCCAGCAGTTCTCAGGGGTCCCCTTGGTTTATTGGAAGTAGGCTCTTGGTTCTGACAATTACAGATTTTTTGTGAAATATATATACATATATATATATATATATATATATATATATATATATATATATATATATATATATATATATATATATATATATATATATATATATGTCCAGCAGCGTCTAAGCAATGTAAGGGAGAGAGATTAACTTCTCTATCAATTTACTTGATCACTTAGTTTCCAGTGGTTCTCAAACTTTATAGAACCACAACCTACTTTTTCAATGACTAACTTTCATGACCAACCTACCTTTAATCAACATTAGGAGGGGCAATTTTAGAATGTAACTGAAGCATCATGTGGTAGTGCATTGTCATTTCATACAGAAAATGTCTACTAATTTTGCACAGCCTTACAATTGTACTGCTAAAACTATGTAGCACACAAATAATATGTGGAAATCAGGGTTCTGTGAGTATTTATCATTTGTGCATTGTTCACTAAAGTATCTTGATTTTTTTTTTATCCTAATAAAATTGCTGTTTCCATCACGCTACAGCATTACAATGTCCTTAATTGTTGCTTCCCCAACTGCTGAATGCAAACAGTTCATTTACAGGTATTTACAATTAGTTGTGTGTTGCGAAAATCAGCAGCCTTTCCTTTCGCACTCACAGTACTGCAGCAAGATTGTCACATAATTCACTTTAAAATCTGCTTTCATTTTGCAGTTGGAGAAAAAAAGTAAATATCAATCTCCGTGGAAAAAGAATAAGTAACAATTTGTCAGAAGACATAGACTGACATTTGTTCATTGTTTGAAGTACCAGAAAATGTGGGAGATACAGAATGTAAAGGTATCTTTATTTATTGTTTGGACTTTCCAAATCCACCAAAATTCGGTATGTGGCCCACCCACAGTTTGGGAAACACTATGCTAGATGATCCTTGGGCATAACCCGGGGCAAAAGCACACCAAGTCTAATGTACATCACTTTTTTCGCATGACTAAAATTCATTGAATGACTTTATTGCTAAAGTGGCTCCACCCATGTTCCCATGACTGTTTAAATTGTGATATGATAAGAATACAAATGAATGTTTTCTAATCACTTTAACTACGAAAATACACGTGTTTAGGTGTGGTTTACCTTTCTCATTTGATATGTGCAGCATAATGTCTATTTGTCGTAGATGGTGTCATTAAATATGAAAAAGACCAAACAAAAAGTCCACATTAAATTATGCTTATGAAAGCAAGTATATATATATATATATATATATATATATATATATATATATATATATATAAACAGAAAAGTCGACACCTTAAGGAATTCGAAGGACGACAGCGGACCCAAAATTTGAAGGTGCAATATTTTTTATTTGTGCAAGTAACCCTGCACCTTAGCCATGACGCGTTTCTGGCCTCTATATATCTATACTAATATAATAAAGAGAGAGCCCAAACCTTTGAGGCGGGTAATCTCAGGAACCAGAGCACCAATCACAACACCCAATACAGCGTTGGAAAGGGCAGTTGCAGCAGTAGGACATAGGCTATGCAGACACCCACCATATACATTTAAAAGGTAAAAGAACCGTGCCAGCAAAGTAGTCCCTTGTGGGCGTGTCTGCGCTGTGCTGTGGGCGTGTGCTGGGGGCGTGACAAACGCTGGGGGCGTGTGGTACGTTCTGCCCTGAATGCCATGTCTCATATCATGTGCTAATCCCACCCTGTTCCCTTTAAATACCCCTGCACCCCATAATCATAACCCACCCTTACTCCTTAAAATACCCCAACACCCTTAAACACTAACCCATCTTAACCCTATAAATATACCATGTACCCCAAAACCCAAACCTATCCCTAAACCCTAAAAATACCCCTGTACACCAAAACCCAAACCTAGCCCTGAACCCTATAAATACCCCTGTACCTCAAAACCCAAACCTAGCCCTGAACCCTAAAAATACCACTGTACTCGAAAACCCAAACCTACCCCTGAACCCTAAAATACCCCTGTACCCCAAAACCCAAACCTAGCCTTGAACCCCTAAAATACCCCTGTACCCCAAAACCCAAACCTACCCCTGAACCCTAAAAATACCCCTGTACCCCAAAACCCAAACCTAGCCCTGAACCCTAAAAATAACCCTGTACCCCAAAACCCAAATCTACCCTGAACCCTAAAATACCCCTGTACCCCAAACCTACCCCTGAACCCTAAAAATACCCCTATACCCCAAAACCCAAACCTAGCCCTGAACCCTAAAAATACCCCTGTACCCCAAAACCCATACCTATCCCTAAACCCTAAAACTACCCCTGTACCCCATAACCCAAAACTATATCTGAACTCTTAAAATACCCAAACACCCCAAAACATATACCTCAGTACCCCAAAACATATACTCCTATATCCATACTTACCTTATCCACACATTAAAAAACAAACATGCTTTTACCATTCATGCATTTACAACGAATTTTGTTGTAAATGTATGCGTGGTAAAAGCATATAAAATGTAATGCCATGCGTTATAATGGGATTGCGGACTCATGGTACTTTCGTAATGAAAGTATGCGGAGTGATGGTATGCGGAAAGAAAGTTGCGGAATAATGGGTGTTTACCCTCCCCCAGTAAGTACATTGGTGGCACGGCGGCCCACATCTCCAGCAACATACTCATATTTTTTCACTACCCATTTGAAAAATGCACAGGTCTCTCTCGTTGATGGCCAACACCGACATTCACTTTTAAACACACCTCCCGCCACAAGTTCTAGAATTGCGAACTTTAGAGCTGGGGAGCTACGTTCGAATCTCGGCATCAGCTCAACATCCAGTGATTTCAGGCAAATGCTTTGTCTCCCCGTGCCTACCACAAATGAATGTGTTCTTTTGTAATGTAAATTGTGCTCATGCCATGTTGTTGAGTTCGCGCTATATAATATTGCAAGGAAAAATGAAGTAGGGAAACTCGAGTTCACACACTACTGAACGCGCACTCTTAAGTGCATCAGCAGTGCACTGTGAATCGGAGCGTTTCAAAGCCGGTCACAGATAAGAAATGCTATCAAAACGAAATCCTACAAAACAATATACTACTGGCCGGCAGCATTTCACACTCGGACAACGTCGGGACGGGCTGCTAGTATATATATATATAGCCCGGTTGAAGGCAAAAGCCAAAATGCCTAGGCTTTTCCGTGTGGGGTGTTGCTGAGACATTTGTAACATGCAACAACAAAATTCACCAAGCACTTGGACACGGTGCCACGCTGTCATTTTTTCTGATAGCCGGAAAGTGCAGCTGGACTAACCTGATTGAGTGAATAGGCGTTTTGGAGGAGAGAGCGAGAGAGAGAGAGAGAGAGAGAGAGAAAGGGCTCGTCTTAAATTTCTAACTGCTGTAAATGGATGTTCGTTTTACCAACTTTATGGTACTCTACCAACCTCGGACAGATACAAGACAACCCTGAAGAAATTAATTAAAACTCATGACCTCTAAACCAACAACTCCATTATAGCTGAGTCAGAGTTCAGCTCACTTAGATATCCTAACAGTTTCAGAAACTAAGACATCCACAGAACTCTAACAAGTAATAAAACTATAGTCTGTTTCCTATATTGCACTGGTGCCCCATTACTGACATCTGACTGGGCTGTCAGGAAGAATCTCTCTTCTCAACTGTTGAGTATTCCATTAGAAATGCCACTAAATCGAAATTATGACTTTTACATCAGGTACTTGAAATTGGCAGCAAAATGCATCATTGGGCCATGTTTTTGCCACATTTTCTTAAGAGGGAGAACCAACCTCCCTGAATCAAATGTTGGATGATCAGACTCACTTGCTTCAGTCTCTTGTGAGACCCACTGCTAACAAAAACATGTTAACACAGTCCACCAATTAGGCTGTGATTACGAGTTGAGAAGAGGGGAATTCATAAATGTAATTCCCCTCCACTCAATAATATGTGAGCTAATTTTCCAGCCTCAGATATCGCAGGTGCCAGACACAGGACCCAGTTGCACTGTCCGGAAACTGATAAAAATCCATACTGAAAACTGACTGAAGTGCAACATGGCCCCTAACCTCCACGTGACCCCACTACCAAGGCGCATGTGATCCCTCTACCAAGGCTCAGGGGAGCAGGCAATGCTTCCCACTCCAAGGCAACTTCCCCCCTTTCCTCTCCTTCCTTCAATGAGTCCTATAAAGCTGTGATGTCTGCAAACACAATAGAGGCGGACCAACAGCATGAAGATGAAAACTGAGACAGCATTGACATACAGAAAAGTAAAGTCAGTAATAAACACTGAGCTTTTCAAAGAACAGCTAACAAAAGTAAAAACATAAATGTGCAGCTATGAATAGCTTTTAATCCAATGACTTCCCAACCTCAGGTGCACAATCTTTATTTATGTATTTATTTATTTTAGTGTTTTATAGAGCGCTAACGTGACCCGTTAGGGTATCAGAGCACTTTACAAAGCTAAATAAGATGTTTACAAAAATTCAGAACAGACGAATCAGGAGAACGTTTTGCCATGATAGACAGCATAATTCAATGAGAGGGAATGGACAAACATGGGTAAAACTTAAGGGAGATGAACAAACATTAGCGGGAGCAGAGGCAGACTGCACAGCACTAGTCTCTACCCCTTGAATGCATGTGATATTCCCCCGCGGTGCAGGCGAAATCCACACGTGCGCGATTCGGTCGGCCCCCGGCCATTCGATGCAAACGCCCGCCGTGACGTTGGACGGTCGGGGTCCATCTAACGCATGGAAAGGGTTAAAGTGACAGTGAAGTACGAATGAAGCTAAAGGAGATAGCAACAAACATGATACAAGACAATGTGTAGGCTACATCAATGAAATTCAGATTGGCATACACGGGTAGAGGTCAAGAAGAGAGCATGTCGCTCTGCCACCGAGCTGTATATGAGCTGAGAGGGTTTATGGAAGGAATTTGCCCATTAGGAAAGTCTTTGCTTCCTTTTTGAATCTAGACAAGGAAGGTAAGCTTCTGACTTTGGGTGGCAATGAGTTCCAGTTCCAGATGAGTTCTGCCTATCTCCCCACTTTTAGGAGGGGAGATAGGCAAGAATTCCTTTTTTTGCGCATTCACTTTGAGCTCGTTGCAAGTAAGCCATTGCACAGTTAGCTTTAGAGCCTCGTTCATTGTTTTGATCTCTTCTAGGGATGAGATTTTGATGTAGATCTGTGTGTCATCAGCATACATGTGGAAAGAGATGTTGGTCATACACATAATTTCAGCTAACAGTTCAAAATAGAGGTTAAAAAGCATAGGGAAGAGAGTTGAACCTTGGGGGACTCCAATCGTAATTGGAGAAGGAGTGGATAGCTTTTGATTAACTAAGAATCTTTGGGAGCGGTTACGAAGAAAGTATTTAAACCATTCGAGGGCGGTTCCCCCTAATCTCATCCTATTTTCAAGACGTTCTAGTAACTTCTCAAGGTTAACTGTGTTGAACGCCAATGATAGGTCCAAAAGAATTAAGAGACATGTTTTGTCTTGGTCTAGGGCTTGAAGGGCATCATCTACTATATGGAGAATAGTAGTTTCAGTGCTGTGATCTGGCCTAAAACCAGATTGGCATACGTCTAGCAGGTTGAATTTAGCAATGTTTTGGCTAAGTTGTTGTTGCTCACATTTCTCAAGAACTTTTGCTAGAAGAGGAATATTGAATATAGGTCTGAAATTGTCCGGTTCAGCAGGATTTAGAGTGGTTTTTTTTAAGATGGAGATGACTTGACCAGCTTTTAGAGAGTCAGTATGGACCCTTGAGTAAGAGAAGCGATGATTATTGTGGTCTAGCTGGGTATGATAAATTGGTTGGTTGCAGACAAGCAGTTGGAGGGGAGCGGGTCATTGAAGTGGTTGTTCGGTTTAGTGGATGCTAGGATTTTCGAGATGGGATGGTCATCGTACAGGTCGAAGGTAGACCAGTGAGCTTGTTTTTTGAGTGCTGCCTGGCAGAGGTGAGTGGAGACATTGGTTTGTGTCTCCGGAGAATGGGCGCTAGCGGTGGAATACAGCTCGTTTCCAAGGGAATTGATTTTAGTTGCAAAGAAGGAGAGAAATCACAGTGTATTGGGGATTTTTTTGCTTCTTAAGAGGTTTTTGCCAGTTTGTTTGATTGTTGTTTTACCATTTCAAAGAGCTTAGGAGGTATTTTCTTAGCGTTCTCCAGTTTCAATCTGAAGAATTATTTTTCTTATTTGCGAATGCTCTTGTTGTTCTTTGTATGTTTTGCTAACCTGTACAGGAACAGGCTCATGTCTTTGTGTGGTGCACTATCTGTAATTATGGAACATACCCTATTAGCATACATACCGGGGTAAGATGGTAAAAGAAAACCTACATGTGAGGATTACTCTGGCAGATTGATAGCATATATGTGGTTGGCGGTGCCATGCTCCAAAGATGCATTACCTAAGGCCATATCACATCAGGGTGAAAAATAATTACACTCTCCAGAAAGCAGGATTACATACACACTAATTTGGAGGAAAAATTAATTTGACACGGTTTATACACTAACCCACACACAAACATGCACAAGCATAAAATAACATAACTAAATCTGATTGTGAGTTGGGACACCTCCTTCCTTCATGATGGTAAATACCCAGAAGACTCCTACACCTACTCTGGGATATTAGCACAATATGCAGCAACAAGTATGTGCAAGCAGGGTTATGGTTAGTCCTTTATAAGCTCCCTCTGGTCCACCTCCCTAATGTACTCCGTAGCCATGCTATTACTGTCCAGAAAGCACAACACTTGTGCCTTTTACTGTGAGCCAGTAATGTGAGTAGGTTGTTTTGGTTTAAGCTATTGACATTCTCAATATGTCCCTATATCATCAGAAGAGCATGATGAGAGTGCTGGCTTCTTGCTACTAGTGGAAACATAGACAGTTGGGATCTAGCCACCAATGTAACTGGATCTTTTGGCCAGCCTACCTTGCTGATGGAAAAATAAACTCAAAGAAGAAACAACGCTTTGTGCCCCATGTTTAATTGAACTCAACATTGGTGACGAGTGGCTCCTGGAGAAGTAGTGCTATCTCCACCAACGTGTCTTTAATGGTTGTACCGCTCCTCACTGAAAATATCATGCTTCCTCGAATGAGCAACAAAGGAATATTTATGACCCTACATCTTTTAGATGCTGATTTCCTTGAAGGTGAGAATTGGGTATCCACAAGAATTACCTCATTATTCTTTCACAGCCGTTTGAATAATGCCTTCTGTGCACAAGCATTCTTCCTAACATGTAACCACTCTATTAAGATGCGGTCACGTGTGTATTGCACAAAGTTAATGCTGCATCACTCTGAAGTGTACATGCATCACGTGACCTTGTTGAGTAATGCTTCTTCTCGCAGAACAGACCGAGAGAGGAGTGTTTATTTCTGCATTCGTGCACTCCGTCGAATCTAATGAGTGAATTGTTTGTGTGTTTATGAGAACACTGGGAGAAAATGAACTAATTAAACTGTCAGTGATGGAAAAATAAAAAAACACATGATTGTAGATTTCCTCCGGCAAAAAGGGAGCAGGTTTGAGTATATTGTTTATAAAGCAATTCTCACCTGACTGCACAGAAAGTATATCTTATTTTTTTTCTTCAAAACTCGGCTTAAGAAACCTGTATGGGAAGATTTCCCTGCATTTCAGCTTTTCAGCATTGAAGCTTCAAATGGAACTTTAGCAACTTTTCCCTAACAACTAACTGAACCTTCTTGTTTTTATATAAGCGTATTACTTTAACTTGTTGTTTCATTTTTATTAAGTTAATGTATCATTTTAATTAGTTTGTTGTGTTTGAAGGGGCGTCTCTTCCTCAGAAGAGGAGGAGCATTGCCCCGCCTGCGAGTTCAACAGGCATACACAAAAAACACAAAGAAATAAAATGGCATTTCCACGCCATTTTATTTATTTGTCACCACACTGGCTGGTAGATGTCTACAGCGTGAGGGTCTGGCGGGGCTGAGTCCTGCAAATGTAGGATGTCAGCACTGGTCTACAGTGCGCATGTCGGATTGGCCGACTGTGTTGCGACGGCCAGCCTGAAATGTGCACTGGAGACCCAGCAATCCACAGGCTATAAAACACCCTGGGCATTACTGGCACAGGCCCCCAGCTTCAAAATGAGCACTGGGTGAGCCTGCTCCACTAATCCTAGTGCTGCTTTCACAGCATGAAAGCAGCTCCAGGATTGGTTGGAGTTCCATTCGACAAGCATGTAGGAAGTCCTTCATGTTCCTGCTTTTGGAAAGGAGAAGTACCGCAGTGGTCCTTCTGCTCCACGTTTATGGTGAGTAGCGCTTTCGCGCCCCCGGATATTTTATTGGAGCTAGCTGCCACTGTGTGTTTGAAGAGATATTGAATAAGAAATGGCAGCAACTTGGGGATCATTATCTTTTAATGTGGGTGATATGTCAGAGTCCAATACAGAGTTGTAGCAGAGAAGTGATGTGTGAGTTTCATGACACATCCATGCTGATGTATCTTTGATCTCACAACAGGACCTAGGATGTGTGCAATGTAAGGGTGTCACAGAAATTGATAGGTGTGATATTGATGAAAATGTGCTGTTGTGTGACACAATTTCATGGACACATCACTGTCACTGATTATGAATTGTTAACACGTGTTTTTGTGTAAAGTGTGACTATACACTGAAATACCCACCATATAACACACTTTCAATGTCAGCCCCAATCCGCTTTCATCCCACAAAGACATCCATTCAACATTCCATTCAACATTCCCCCTGGTCCTGTGTAACTCCAGCACTGGGTCGAAGGGCAGATCATACTAACCGCTTCAACTGGATCAGCAATTAGGGATGAAACAAACACAACTGTAGTCACACATCTCTACCTATCCAATAACATCAAATAATTAGAAAAGTAATGGCAGGACTAATGTCTTCCATACTATGAACATTTTTAATGGATGGACGAAAAACATCCGGTAAAACAAAGGTCAATGGCGAGTACATTTCAGAAATCTGTGCCACAGCACAATGCTCTGCCACAAAATGTGTCCTTACTGAGACTGCCAGGGACTAACAAAGGGGCATCCATTGGGCTTAGCAGGCACCTTGATAATGGTACTTGGGAGGAGGGGTTGGTTTAGGGAGAGGTGGGTTTGGTTTTGGGAGGGGTTTTCTTTGACTTCTTAGGGGTATGGATGGTGTTAGTGGGGTGGAGATCCATTTTTTTAGGGGTGGATTGGAATGTGGAAATGTTGGTTTGGGCTTTGGGAGGGTGTTTCTTGACATTCTTAGGGGTGTGGCAGGGGTAGGGATCTGGTTTTCATGGGTGGTTTGATGTGTATGCTGTATCTACCGTGTGTTCTGTAGGTGTCTGTTGTGTGGGTGACTGTGAGCATTTGCATTTATTTGGTGTGTGTGATGTGGATGTGCTGGGTGTTATGAATGGGTCTGTGGTGTTGTGTCTGCAGGAATGCAGGGTGTTGTGAAGGGTTCTGTGGGTGTTGGTGTGGTGTCTTCAGGAATGCTGGGCATTGTGGAGAGGTCTGTGGATGCTGTGCCACCAAGCTTGCCCTTACTGACACTGCCAGGGAACCACTCTAACAAAGGTGCATCAATTGGGCATAGCAGGCACCATGATAATGGTACTTGGGAGGAGGGGTTGGTTTAGGGAGAGGTGGGTGTGGTTTGGGAGGAGTTTTCTTTGACTTCTTAGGGGTATGGATGGTTTTAATGGGGTGGACATCCATTTTTTTAGGGGTGGATTGGGATGTGTATATGTGGGGTTGGGCTTTGGGAGGGGATTGCTTGAAATTCTTGGGGGCGTGGCAGGGGTAGGGATCCGGTTTTTCAGGGGTGGATTGGCATGTGGAAGGGATGGGTTGGGCTTTGGGAGAGGTTTTTGGGGAGGACAAACAAGAAAGGACAAACAAGAAACTTTCCTTGGGAAAATGCAAAGGGTATTCAGGAGGGAGTTGAGTTTTGGTGGCAGAGGTTGTGGAAGTGAGAGGTGTGTACGCTGTATCTACTGTGTGTTCTGTAGGTGTCGGTTGTGTGGGTGACTGTGAGCGTTTGCATTTTTTTTTGGTGTGTGTGTGATGTGGATGTGCTGGGTGTTGTGAATGGGTCTGTGGTGTTGTGTCTGCAGGAATGCTGGATGTTGTGGAGGGGTCTGTGGGTGTTGGCGTGGTGTGGTGTCTGCAGGAATACTGGGCATTGTGGAGGGGTCTGTCGATGTTGGTGTGGTGTTTGTGGGAATGCTGGGTGGTGTGGAAGGGTCTGTGGGTGTTGGTGTGGTGTCTGCAGAAATGCTGGTGATTGTGGAGGGATCAGTGGGTGTGGTGTTTGGGGGTATGTTGAGGTGGTGGTGGGTGTGAGGGGTTGAGTATTGCATGCCAGCCTTTTTTATGCAGTTTTTGTTTGTGTGTGGTGCTTGAGTATGATGAAGTGTGTGCGTGCAGATGTGTGTGTGCTAGGGACAGGTATGGGACTAGGGAATTTGGATGGGGAAGGGGAAGGAGGTAAGGTGGAATGTTGAGATGGGTGGAAGGTTATTGTGAGGGGGAGGCCAGAGCCTGAAAAGACCTCTGTAGGCCAGCCATTGCACTGCAATGCATTCCAGATAGGCCATCATCTGTGTCTGCTGGCTGCCTTGTACCTGGATAACATTTATGAGTGCAGTCTGACCCACAGAGATGTTCCTCAGGTGGTCAATAGCCTCCTTACTCAGGGCAGCAGGGGTAACAGGGTCAGGGGCTGAGGTGCCTGCTGCAAAGGAGATGGCTTTCCTCTTAGGGGAGCGGCCCCGGCCAACTGGTTCGGGGACAATAGGGAAGGTGGCGATGGAACTGGGGGTGTTGAAAAAGGATGGAGGTAGAACTAATCCTGTAGGGTCTGCCACCATTCATGAGTGCCCACCGGAGGATGACTCAGATGATGAACTTGAGCTGGTGCTTGGGCCCTCTGTGGTACTCCCTACACCCTCCTGGTTACTAGGTCCCTCTGTGTCTGTGCTTTCACGTCCGGAACCACTGTGACTAGCTGTGTCCCCAATGATGTTGGCCCCTTCTCCTTCGCTTGTCCTGAAGCCATCTGAAATGATATGTCAAACAGGTTTATTGTAACTGCGTTTCCACACATAACCACCACATATCAACAAAAAACATTCATTATGTCCACATATCACACCAGCTTCATGGTTTCCTATATATGCTTCAAAATTAGCATGAGCACATAAATGCATGCTAAATAACATGCAAAGAATTTGTTCCGCTTATGCTATAACCCCAGACAGTTTCAAATATATTGTTGGACTTGTCCACACTCCATCCTTATGCCAATACTAGTATAGTTGATCACCTTGCATACTTTGGCATTTATAGTACACCATGGTAAAATGATGTTACCTAATAGGATGGTTACAGGTTTTACATTTACACAATGTTCCAACAAGGCCCAGATTGCAACAAATTGTCATTTTCCTCATAACACATCATGATGTCATGAAGGTCAAGTTAAAGACCACTGTACAATCAATATATGTGGTGGTAGAAATCATGTCACATGCAAATGTTTCTTGCACATTGATGACACTTTTGAGTTCAAACTTCAGCATATGTCCACCACCTGAAAAGTCTAATTAAAGCTGTATTGAAGTAGTTTAGTTATGTATCACTTGGCAAAGAAAAGCTGCCTTGAAAAATTGAGGGCCACAGTTTTGGGAGATAGATACTCCAAAATCCACAGCACAACACTTCATATAGCCTATGAACAGCCCTGCTTGGTACAGGTGATAACACCAATCATAGATTGCAATCCTATATGCCAATACACCTTTGAAGATTGTTGGCTGTCAGTGAATATCAATGACAGGAAGAGGTGGGAACACTAGAGCCCTAATGGAATGACACATCACAGCAGAATTTGGTATAGCCTTGTAAGACTGAGGCCCTGATTACGAGTATGAGGGTGTTGTAGCGGGGTGGCGTTGCCCGCCCCACCAAGTACTGAGGCAGAGACTGTGCATAAGGACCTTCACCGTTTACCCCCTGCTTGTTCCCCCCTACAGAAGGAACTCCCCTCTTTCGACTACGAGGTTGCCAGGGATACCGAGGACAACGAAGAGCACTGGCCCTTTCACTGGCAGCCCTCGGACGAGTGGGCGGGGCCTTCCAGGGACGCGGCGGCGTAAAATGCGGAAGCAGAGTCCGAGAGGGGGTGCTTGTTCACCGGAGGTTGGAGAACGGAGAAGGAGGAGAGAGAAGAGATGTTGGACCCGGCCTCGTGGCGTGGTCCTATCCCTCCTACATGGCGGGCCCTGGACGACATCGGCCCTACATTGACCCGCTGTTGCCCCCCTGAAACTACCCTCCACGAACTCTCAACGAGAGCAGCCCCCCTGGCAACCCCCGGCTCTCCCCCCTGGAACCCGGCGAACCCTGCTCGCCCCCAACCCTGCCGGTCCGGCCACCACCCCAGGCTGCCATTTCAGGCCCGACTCCATCTTGGGCCCATCACGTCCTGAGCACGTGGCCTCGGCCCTAACCCGGCCCCGGTCCCAGCAAGGCCCCGACATCGAGGCACCAAGATCCACCCAGGTGGTAGAGTGGCCACTTGACGGATCCAGGAGGAGGGGAGTTCTGATGGCCCTCCAGCCGTCCCCGGACGCCTGGTATCGATCGCCCTCCGGCCTCCCTGGGCGTTGGCTCCACCCCCCTGCTGGGTGTCTGGAAACTCTCATCCCGGCCCCTCTGACCCCCAGGCGTGAGGGTCCGGACATCAAAGGACTCCAGTCCTTTATCTGGGCCGGCCCTGGATAGGGACTCCAGTTGTATCTTGGAATCGAAGCCCTGCTGACCTCGTCGCGGCTGATCCTGATAAGAACTCTTGTGCTTGGAACCTGGAACCTCGGAGCCCTGCTGACGCTGTCGCGGCCCGACATCGCTGAACCACCTTCGGAGCCCTGCTGACGCTGTCGCGGCCCGACCTCGCTGAACCATCTTCGGAGCCCTGCTGACGCTGTCGCGGCCCGACCTCGCTGAACCACCTTCGGAGCCCTGCTGACGCTGTCGCGGCCCAACCTCGCTGAACCATCTTCGGAGTCCTGCTGACGCTGTCGCGGCCCGACCTCGCTGAACCATCCTCAGAGCCCTGCTGATGCCGTCGCGGCTCCCCGTACCCCCCAGCTCGATGGTTGAGAACAGTGCGCCGGGTATCCTAGTACCAGTGGGTACCAAGACTATCCCGCTACCCCTTTCCCCCTGATGCCGAGACTTTACGGATCTCTCGATCCCCCCTGTATCTATTGCTGCGAGACCTCGCCTTCTTCTTTATATAAAGACTCTTAAGAATCTACTCTCGTGTGGTGTCCCTTTGTAGTGGTGTGATTGCTCGGCTGTTACGATTGTAGGAGAGGAGCCTCGCCAAGGAGGCCTCTCGACGACGCTCGGCCAATTCTATACGGAGGGGTGGGTCTCGGGGGGGGTCAGTCAGACATCTTCTGTCTCTCCTGGGATCGCCTTTCTAACATTGGTGGCAGGCGACGGGATCCGAGCCGACGTAAATCGTACAGCGAATAACTCGCCACTACTAACAGAGACACACAGCAACCATGAGTACTAAGGAAGCCGGAACGACCACAGAGTTCCAGAAGGAACTATTGGAAGAGTACACCCATAAAGAACTCAAACAATTTTGCAAAGACTTAGGTATTGCTACCACCGGACTAAGCACCGAAGAGGATGTTAAGGAAGCGCTGCAAACATGGGTGGAGGCCGAAGCGACACCACCCCAAACCGAAGGCGACACGGTCCCAGATGTGCCACAGGGAACCATATCAGCACCAATTGGAAGAAAGAACCGGGAACCATAACAGCACCAGCGGAAGAAAGAACCGCCAACAGAGACACGGGCCTCTCCCACGAAGACGCCAGAGAGCGAGAGAGAAGCCGGCTCCATGAGTTGGAGCTCGCCTGACTCCGGCTGGACGGAGAACTCCAGCTAGCAGAAAAGAAAATGGCCATTGAGCAACTACGGCTGCAAAGAGACCTGGAGGAGAGACAGAGGCATAGAGAATTGGAAGAAAAGACAATCACGTTCGAGCACGAGCGTGGCCTCAAAGAACTGGAGATCAAGGCCAAGAGCGAAGAAGCTGGCGCCGCTGTGAACCGAAGCCCCCCGCCTCCTGCCGACACGAAGGTCCACATTCCCAAGGATGTCGTCAAAGAATACTATAAAAATGATGACATCCAGCAGTGGTTTAAAGCCTACGAAGTCGCCATGACCGCGCACCGCATACCCCGAAAAGATTGGGGTGCCGGTTTATCCGGGAAATTCGTCAGCGAAGGAAGAGACACCCTGCTGGACGTAATGTCCTCCTATGACCACATGAAGGACGCCCTGCTCACCCGTTATGGCCTCACCCCTGAGATGTACCGGCAGAGATTCAGAGACTGTAAAAAGATCCCCGGTACTACATGGGTAGAGTACGTGAACTTTTATAGCAGGGCGCTGGAAGGATGGATCAAGGGCAGCAAAGTGACCACCTACGAGCAGCTGTTCGACCTCATCGTATGGGAGCACCTCTCCAACAACTGCTTTGTCGAGCTCAGACAGCATCTACTCGACAGCAAGCTGACTGAGCCACGGAAACTCGCCGTCGAGGCCGATCGATGGGTGAGCACCGGGGTCCCCCGGGCCCCGATAGGAGAATCCGGACGGAACCCCCAGGGGCACCTCCGCCAGCGAGGAGGCGGAGGAGGCCAGAACCGGAACCGAGACTTCCCGGAAGCGCCGCCCCGGGGGTCGCCCCAGAACAACACTTCGCCATCTCTGACAAGAAGAGGGGCCCCCCAGCACGACGGGGCTCCAACCAAACGTTACCTGCCACAGATGCCAGCGGCCAGGTCACTTTGCCAGTGACCCCCACTGCCCCATGAACCAGCGCCCCGGCGCTACTGGGCCTGCGACCCGCCAGATCGCTGCCCCCGCCCTGGGAGAAGGGGAAGAAGAAGAGGTCTACAACGAGGACCAGACCGAGTGGGAGCCCGCCGCCATGGCCCTAGTCTGTCTGGGCGAAAGAGACATGATCCCCCGGGCTCCACTCCAGAGCAACACCCAAAAATACCGCCAGTGGGTCAATATTAATGGGCGCCGGGCTGAAGCACTCCGTGACACGGGGGCCAGTGTGACGGCCGTCCGCTGCCACTTGGTGACTCACGAACAAATACTACCAAATGTGCTGTGCCCTGTGCAGGCCGCCGACAATTCCGAGACCCTGTGCCAGATGGCCCGAATCCCCTTCGAGAGGGGGGGTGTCGGGCCTGCTAAAGGTGACCGTCCGGGACGACGCCCCCGTGGACTGCCTCCTCGGAAACGACCTCGAGAGTTCCCCCTGGGCCCAAGTCGAGCAGAGAGAGCATCTAGGGATGCTGGGACTACCCGAGTGGGTTTGCGCAACCACCCGATCCATGGCAGCCCGGGCCCCGGCGCCGACCGAGGCCGCCCCGACCGAAGAACCGGAGTGGCCTGCGCCACCGCCGTCGACGAAGACACCGACCCTGAGTCCGGGTCACCGGGGCCCCCCCGCGAAGACATCGCCGAGCTCGGCGACCTCCCTGAACTAGCCCAATGGCGCCAGGAAGGTGGTCCCACCCGGGAACAATTCCGGCAAGAACAAAAGACCTGTCCCTCCCTCGAGGGAACCCGGCAGCAAGCCGCAGCTCAAGCCGCCGGGGACACGTCGGGGTCCCACTGGGTCTACTGGGACCACGACCTCCTGTACAGCGAACAGAAAATTGCCAAACTGGGGGCCGGCCGAGTGTTGGTGGTCCCCCTACGATTCAGAGACTTCCTCCTAAACCTGGCACACGACGTGCCCCTCGCCGGGCACCTGGGGCAGGACAAAACCTACAGCCGCCTGGTGACCCATTTTTTCTGGCCAAAAATGCACAACGACGTGAACAATCACTGCAGAACCTGTCTGACCTGTCAAGCCAGCGGAAAGAGCGGGGGAAAGGTCAAGGCCCCGCTCCAACCCTTTCCCGTGGTAACCACCCCCTTTGAGTGAGTGGGGATCGACATCGTGGGGCCCCTGGACCCCCGAACCTCTCAGGGGCACCGCTTCATCCTCGTCCTGGTGGACCATGCCACCCGATACCCCCTCCGGACCATAACGGCCCCCGTGGTGTGTCGTGTATTTCTATAGGTTCTGAATCGATCCCCCTATTCCTGACCCTATTCTGGTTAAACTAACTAGCTAGTTAACTAACAGTCAGCCCATGAGGCAAGAACAGCCCCCATGATGCAGATACCGTTATCTGACGCAGTCACACTACGGCACAGGAACGTGTTATCTGATTAGGTCATAACGCTTGAGATCTAATTAGACAAGCGACATTCCTCCAGCCCCTGATAAGGCATACGACGTTCTCATAACAAATCAAACCTATGACAACCTGGATAATCCGTGCGGCCATTGTTTTGATTTCACAGAGAACTTTTGCAAAAGAATGTGCTAACGAGCAAGTCGTATGACATCCTTATTGACGTACCTATGTCCATCCTTACGTCAATCTCGGCACCTTTAAGGTATAAATATTGCCGACCTTGCCCTATGCAAACACACGCGTGGTGACAGGACGGAGCAGCCACACTTGCCGAAGCCGAGAGCAGAAGCAGACCCCGCTGGCAGCAGCCCCGCCTTCCTGACGCGCTGAGAGACGCGCTGCTATCTCAAGCCGAGAGACCCAGCACCGGCGCTTCCGGGTAGCCCTCGCAGGCAGCCTGGAATATCGAGAGCAGAGAAAGAGATACCATTCCTCATTCATCCTAACTTCCAGGTACAGAACTGAATAACCCCTCACAGAGAATTCTTTAGTTATTCACTTGGCAAAAACAAACTTAACTTAAACTGTAACTTTCTATTCCCGCCCACGCATTAGACTTAGGTCAGGTACACGGGTTAGGCGTATTTAGAAACACCAGTTGAGTACGTTTAGTCAAATGTATATGTGTATGTAAATATATTTTAATCATTTTAAACATCATATGGCTCAGAAACCATATCAATGTTTTTACAGTATTATTTTATACTATTGCTTTTAATGTATGCACTTTACTTAACTATAAGTATTGCAATAATATCGATCCATTTCTCTTGTACGAGAAAAGAGACTGATCAATAAATAACACCTTTTTATTGAACACGCCCGTCTCTTCCTTTTCTCTACATTCTGATGAGACTAAGAATGCACGTACTGACTGAGTAAAATAATTGCCTTGTGCTCACACGACTCTTGAGATTGACTCTTGATTAGGGGAGAGCAAAGTTGTCATGTTCTATGGTTGTCAGAAACTAAATCCCTTCTTGTCTAATCAGGGAAGTTAATCCTTCCTTGAACATTCGAGAAAGTTTCTAGCGAACTCTGAGCTTAGCTGGCAAACCCAAAAATTAAGTCTAGTATCGACAGTAGTAGACCTAGTTAACGTCTGGTCTAGGCCTTTACTGCTGTAGGTACTATTCCAATGCGCAGAGCCTATTGGGAAGATAGGAACTACACTACAGGTGGGCCGAGCGCTAATGAAGATCTTCTCCCGAGTGGGGTTCCCCCGAGAGGTCGTGAGTGATAGGGGCACAAACTTTATATCAAAATATATGCGGTCCCTGTGGCAACAGTGCGGGGTCACATATAAGTTCACCACCCCGTATCACCCCCAAGGAAATGGACTTGTGGAGCGGTTTAACCGAACACTCAAGGGGATGATCAAGGGCCTGGAAGAGCCCCTACGCCGCAAATGGGACGTCCTGCTGCCCTGCCTACTGTTTGCCTATCGGGAGGTGCCACAGAAGTCCCTGGGGTTCAGCCCCTTTGAACTCTTGTACGGACACCCTGTCCGAGGTCCCCTCAGCCTGGTCAAAGAAGGCTGGGAGACTACAGTCCGAGATGCTCCGCCGGATGTCTACCGGTACCTCCTGACCCTCCGAAACCAGACTCGGAAGTTCCGGGAACTTGCAGAGGCCAACCTTGAGGCCAGTCAGGAGGAGATGAAACGCTGGTATGACCAGAACGCCTCGTCCATCGAGTTCGAGCCGGGCCAGCAGGTCTGGTCATGTCACCGGTCGAACCTTGTGCCCTCCAGGACAAATGGACGGGGCCCTTCAAAGTGGTGGAGCACAAGAACCCCGTCACCTATCTGGTAGACATGGAGTCCCCCAGGAACCCCCTCCGGGTTCTGCACGCCAACCGGCTCAAACCTCACTTTGCCCGCACGGAGCTGAGCCTGCTGCTAGCTACAGATGATGGAGCCGAAGACGACTCCGAGCCTCTGCCCGACCCCCTGAAGTGCTCTGAAAAAGACTGCTCCGTCGAGGGAGTCACCCTCTCCTCCGCCCTGACCCCCGAACAGCGCCAGGACTGCCAAAAGCTGTTGGGGCAGTTTGCGGACCTGTTTTCACTCACTCCCGGGGTCACCCAGCGGTGTGTCCACGATGTCGACACCAGGGACAGCCCGCCCGTGCGACACCGGGCCTACCGAGTTCCCGACCGAGTTCGGACCTGCATCCAGTCCGAAGTTGCCAAGATGCTAGCCCTAGGGGTGGTCGAGCCCTCAGACAGTCCCTGGGCCAGTCCAGTTGTCCTGGTCCCTAAAGCCGCCGCCCCCGGCGCCACTCCAGAACTCAGGTTTTGTGTCGACTACCGGGGACTGAATGCCGTCACCAGGACCGACGCCCATCCCATACCCCGGGCCGATGAACTGATCGATCGCCTGGGGGCCGCCAGATACCTCAGCACCTTCGACCTCACGGCCGGGTATTGGCAGATCGGCCTCACCCCTGGTGCCCAAGAGCGATCTGCCTTCTTGACCCCCGATGGCCACTTCCATTTCAAGGTAATGCCCTTCGGCATGAAAAACGCCCCGGCCACCTTCCAGAGACTGGTGAATAAGGTGCTGGCGGGACTAGAAGAGTTCAGTGCCGCATATCTGGACGATATTGCGGTGTACAGCCTCCACTGGGCCGAGCACCTGAAGCACCTCTGGGAGGTCCTGACGGCCCTCCGACGGGCCGGACTAACTGTGAAATCAAGCAAGTGCCAGATAGGCCAAGGGTCTGTGACCTATCTGGGGCACCAAGTGGGGAGCGGCCATGTGGCTCCCCTCCAACCAAAGATTGACGCCATAGTGGCCTGGGAGCCCCCGGTCACCCAGACAGCAGTCCGAGCCTCCCTGGGGCTCACTGGGTATTACCGGCGCTTCATAAAAAACTATGGGAGCATTGTGGGGCCCCTCACTGAACTGACCTCCATAAAGCAGCCACAGAAGGTGCACTGGACCCCCGAGTGTCAGACGGCCTTCGAGACTCTGAAGACTGCCATGTGCACCGCCCCTGTGCTCCAAGCTCCCGACTGCAGCCGAGAGTTTGAAGTCCAAACCGACGCCTCGGAGCACGGCATCGGGGCGGTCCTATCTCAAGTTGACCCCGAGGGGGTTGACCATCCGGTGGCCTTCATCAGCCGGCGACTGCTGGCTCGAGAACGACGGTGGAGCACCATCGAGAGAGAAGCCTTCGCCGTCGTGTGGGCCCTAAAGAAACTCCGGCCCTACCTCTTCGGCACCCACTTCCGGGTCCAGACCGACCACCGGCCCCTGCGGTGGCTGATGCAGATGCGTGGCGAGAACCTGAAGCTGCTGCGATGGTCCATCTCCCTGCAAGGGATGGACTTCACCGTGGAACATCGCCCTGGCAGCGACCACGCCAATGCTGATGGCCTGTCCCGCTTCTTCCGCCTCGGCGAGGAGAACCCCCAAGAAGATGGGTGACTCTCCCTGCCTTCAGCTGGAGGGGACGTGTGTTGGACCCGGCCTCGTGGCGTGGTCCTACCCCTCCCACATGGCGGGCCCTGGACGACATCGGCCCTACATCGACCCGCTGTTGCCCCCCTGAAACTACCCTCCACGAACTCTCAACGAGAGCAGCCCCCCTGGCAACCCACGGCTCTCCCCCCTGGAACCCGGCGAACCCTGCTCGCCCCCAACCCTGCCGGTCCGGCCACCACCCCGGGCCGCCATTACAGGCCCGACTCCATCTTGGGCCCATCACGTCCCGAGCACGTGGCCTCGGCCCGACCCCGGCCGCGGTCCCAGCAAGGCCCCGACATCGAGGCACCAAGATCCACCCAGGTGGTAGAGTGGCCACTTGACGGATCCAGGAGGCGGGGAGTTCTGATGGCCCTCCAGCCATCCCCGGATGCCTGGTATCGATCGCCCTCCGGCCTCCCTGGGCGTTGGCTTCACCCCCCTGCTGGGTGTTTGGACACTCTCATCCCGGCCCCTCTGACCCCCAGGTGTGAGGGTCCGGACATCAAAGGACTCTAGTCCTTTATCTGGGCCAGCCCTGGATAGGGACTCCAGTTGTATCTTCGAATCGAAGCCCTGCTGACCTCGTCGCGGCTGATCCTGATAAGAACTCTTGTGCTTGGAACCTGGAACCTCGGAGCCCTGCTGACGCTGTCGCGGCCCAACCTTGCTGAACCACCTTCGGAGCCCTGCTAACGCTGTCGCGGCCCGACCTCGCTGAACTACCTTCGGAGCCCTGCTGACGCTGTCGCGGCCCGACCTCGCTGAACCGTCTTCGGAGCCCTGCTGACGCTGTCGCGGCCCGACCTCGCTGAACCACCTTCGGAGCCCTGCTGACGCTGTCGCGGCCCGACCTCGCTGAACCATCTTCGGAGCCCTGCTGACGCTGTCGCGGCCCGACCTCGCTGAACCATCCTCGGAGCCCTGCTGGCGCCATCGCGGCTCCTTGTACCCCCCAGCTCGAGGGTTGAGAGCTGCGCGCCGGGTATCCTAGTACCTGTGGGTACCAAGACTATCCCGCTACCCCTTTCCCCCTGATGCCGAGACTTTACGGATCTCTCGATCCCCCCTGTATCTATTGCTGCGAGACCTCGCCTTCTTCTTTATATAAAGACTCTTAAGAGTCTACTCTTGTGTGGTGTCCCTTTGTAGTGGTGTGATTGCTCGGCTGTTACGATTGTAGGAGAGGAGCCTCGCCAAGGAGGCCTCTCGACGACACTCGGCCAATTCTATACGGAGGGGTGGATCTCGGGGGGGTCAGTCAGACATCTTCTGTCTCTCCTGGGATCGCCTTTCTAACAAGAGAACAGCGAGGAGAAGCGTGAGAGTCCGGAGGGGAACCGCGGAGGAGAGAGAGATGTACCATCGACAGAGGAGACGCCTGGAGGCCACCGACATGGCGCTTCGCCCAGCCACTCACCCGGGGGAGATGTGTGGCTAGCCCAGGTACGAAGGAGAGTTGTGGGTTGGGTTGGAAGGAGAGGCGGGTCTGACGAGTGATTGGGATTCCTGTTCGAACCCGGTGGCCCTACCCTTGAGCACTACCCTTCACCGCCTGAGAGCCCTGTGTGTTGCACTACGGAAACTCCCTCACTCACCATTCCTGTTGCGTTCGAGAGTACTCCCCTGACACTTCCCTTCTCTTTCTTTTGGCTATCGGTGACCGGGAGCCATCACGGACGTCGACGAGCCCCTGAAGAGGAAAAGCCCGGAGGGACTAAGGAGAGCCGAGGCACCCAAGTCCAGAGTCCGAAGACGTAGCAGGAGCCGATCCCCACGTCGACCTCTACACCACAGAAAGACCTGTACTGACTTTCTCTTTGCGTCAATAAAACCATCTTTGACCAGAACCCGACTCCTGCCCTTTCCTCCTGAGCCCGTCACAGGTGTTTAGACTGCTGTACTGTTGGTGATGGTCCGACCACCGCCTCCTTGTCAATCCGACATCCCGATTATGAGGAGGGCAGTCGAACTGCCACAACACTGCTCCAACCACTAGAATTTTGAATCCCCGGAGGTGTGGAAAGCAGCACTCCATGACGGCGGTGTCGATGCCGGCACCACCGTGCTCATTACAACCTGCATTCATGGCGACATGGAAAGGCAGAAAAAGGGGTCCCAAATAGGGCTCCCAGGAATTTTTCCCATTGACAGTATGCAGGCCACTAGGGGGTTCAGAGTCGATGCTGGGAAGACAGCCCCAGCTGGTCCTCCACAATATTCCTGGTCTAGCACCTCAGGTGCTCCCACCTCTTACGACAATGGACGCTGTGCCGGCGAAAGACCCCCAGAGTCCGCACCTTCCGGACGATGGCTTTCCAAATGGACTGCCTCTGATGGGTGCTGATCTATATGGATAAAATAGATGAATACATAGATTATAACTGCAAGTCTTAAGATATCTGTTGGTTGACACACAATTTGTATACACCTAGCACAAGCATTAAACAATAGTTAACACACTACATGAGTCAGTCTCACATGCTAAGCACTACAAAGACCTGAATACTAACTTTTGTAGTTATCTGCTGACTATCATCAATCCTGGTCATGACCTACACTGACTAAGGCAGCCCACTTACATCATGTAGCCCAGGGCAATCCTACTTGAAACACAACACACCATTGTGAGCTTGTAAAGGGTAAACTCATTTTGCATGATTGTACAGACACATTTACTGCCAGGTCAATTGACTTGATCCATAAGGTCCCTACAGGCTAATACCAAAGTTTAGACTACAGGCTACAACCTGAGACTTAGGTCACAAAGAAAGGGCTGGCACGTGTGTCATTGAGACAAGCACCTCTCTGGGGATGTGTGGGCATGTGGAGCACGTAATGGGATATCATACTATGTCTGATTGAGCTTGCGTGTTATGTACTACAGGACACACCTTTTGCCATATGTGGCCCTGTTACAGGGATGACATTTACCATACCATTGTATGTCTTATTAAATTGGTTGATTGTAACAAATCTGGTGATTTACACATCAAAAACCCTTCATAATGCAAGCATTACTTATGGAAAGTCATACCAGACCTGTGGTAATAAGGGACCTGTCAGAGGTAAACGACACACATGGACAATGCAGGTCAATGGAAAAAGTATTAGGTCATGGTGTTGCTACAGTCAACATTCCAAATGTAATCCATGTAAAACTAATCAGGGCTAGTAGTGTTTCAGAAAACTTATTTTTGGAACTTCCAAGGATCTGCAGGTCTACAAGGAGATTAATCTGTGCATCAGTTGTATTGCCACAGTAACTCTAGCCCAGTCTGGGCCTGGCGTGGCCCAGAATGGGCGCAGCTCATTGTCAGGCCTTGCTCTCTGCAGGTTGTGCATACTATTTCCCACATGAACCTCACATTTCAAACACTTCAAAACATGAGTGTACATCTTGTGGCCATCCAATAAGTAACTTCCAGGTAATGTGCCACTCTGATGGGGTCTGTGAAGTACTGTTAGCTCCTGGACAACACTGTGGTGAGCCCTGATCAGGGCTGATCGAATTGTGAGACTATACACATAACTAACATCATCCGCATCTGCTTCGTACAGTATACATACACAGCTCAAGCAGTACACCCTATACATTTGAATGCACATTTACTATGATCTGGTTAGCAAATCAATCATAAATACCATGAAAAGTGTACAAGCATAGATATGTGAATGTACCACAAGTAGAATCTAGGGCTTAACACACAACACACACATCACAATGGTTATGTAAAGTACACAAAATACAGTAGATACACAATTCATGGCAACTGTCCTATGAAGAGATCAAAAATATTTACAATAGTAATCAGAATTCACTCTGGGACTCAAAGGCACATTGTAGCATGTGAGAATGGAAAGGATGGAGTTGGTCAGAGTAAAATCTGTATATGAGTTAGTCACCTGCTCTCTGATGAGCCATATAGCTGACCATACAGGCGAAGGACCTCTTCTACAGCTCTGGAGAGAAGGCAGGGTCCCTCTCACCTGCTTGGCCTTGCATGATTGCTCCGAAAGATGGCAAACACGATACTGCGGTGTTCATGTACGCCACATACATGGTCATCAGTGTAGTGCACACACCCACTGGACCACGATGGTCACAATCACCAACATTAGCCTATGGCAGTGTCTGCCGTGGATGCAACCGCTGACCGCGTGATCGACTTCCACCGATGGTGGTAGTTCCAAATGTCCTATATGCGAGGTCAGCCATCCACCATTTTAGCAGTTGGAACTACAATATTGGTGACTGTTAAGGGTATCACCACCACTACAAATGAGGGATAACATGTTTAAATTTGAAATTCTCCATTCCCATGCGATTTCCAGTACAGAAATCATCTGTATAGGGCATTACTGTGCATAAAGGTTAAATGTGCACGGTGCACTGTACACCACAGTTGATGGTTTTTGACTTAAAATGAAATGAAATTGTCATTATTGTGCAAATTTTATATTTCTGAATGGGTGATATGCACATTTCTGTTATAGACACATGTGAAGGCCACAATAGGGATTATTGGCGAATGTTGAACAGCAGACAATGATTATGTGAATTATGTGTAATATTTTATGAAGCAGTTGTTTTGTCACATGACTTTTAGCTTACTCTTCACATATGCTACTCTTGACCCTGTGACCAATGTTCAAAATGTTTTCACTCCTCACATAGGTACCCTAGGAGAGGGAGGAGACGACAGCCTCCAATGTATCGCCCATTTCCAGACCTTCAGACCATGGAAGAAAGAGATGTTATCAAGAAGGTTTGTTTGAATAGGCAAATAATACAGGATTTATGTAATCAGTTGGAGCCTGACCTCCTTCCTCAAATCACTTATCCTTCATGTATCCCACCAATTGTGAAACTCATGTCAATATTGCATCTTGTGGCAAAGGTTCCTTTCCATACACTGTGGCTATATCTGTTGGAATGTCACAATCAATGTTTAGTGGTGGACCACAAAACATGTTTTCAGCAATGATAACACACAAGGACAGCTACATTCAGTTCCCCATACATGAGGATTTAGCCACGGTGAAGGGTGGTTTATATAGATTTGGTTACATCCTAAATATGGTTTGATCCATTGATGGTACCCATATTGCCTTAGTGCCACTGCAAGCCAGGGAACAAGTTTACTGTAATAGGAAGCCCTTCCATTCTATCAACGTGAGAGTTGTCTGCTTCCCAGATTTGTACATCCTAAACATCTGTGCCCAGGTTCTAGGATCTGCACATGATCCTTTCATACTGCAGAACAGCACCATACCCAAGCTGATGTCACAACTGCCACCGGAGAAGGCCTGGCTTGTTGGTTAAGTTTGGTCTGTCCTAGCTTTGTATGAATGATATCAGGAAGTATAATCTTAAAGTGTGTAATGTATTGTTGCACTTCTGTCTGTCCTCCATCTGGGAAACTCAGCGTATCCCAACCGACCATTGAGTAATTCACCTACGCCAGGGGAAGTCTGCTTCAATGAGGCCTGTGGAAGAACACAGCGACCAGTAGAGCAGGCTTTTGGGCTCTTGTAGGCCAGATTCAAATGTCTAGACTAGACCGAGGAAGCCCTCCCCTACTCACCTGGAAAGGTGCTCCAAAATATTGCCTTGCGACGGAACAACCCTTATATCACAGAGGATGGAGACGATGATGAGTCACCAGGTGAATATCCTGAAATACCAAATCATGATAATAGTGGTGAAGAGAAAGAAGATGACTAGCGTCAAGATGTCATTGTCAACTACTTAGCATTAGTGTAAGTAGGTTGTGAGATGTCATTACTTTGACTATTAAAGCAACTCTTGCAATGATGTGAGGAGTCTGTTTATGGAAAATATTAGGAAGATAAAGCTCTGACAAAATCAGGTGAAAGGTTTTGTTTTTTTGTTAGTGTAGCTTTGTTTAGAGTAGAATTTTGTTTTGGACAGTGTTCTCTAGAAATTGACTATATGTATGGTGTCATAGCTAATCTATTTGTTTTGGTTATTTGGTTTATGATGCTGCTTGGATGTACAAAGTGGACATCGATTGTTCCTGGGAATGTCTGTCACAGACTTTGTGTGCACAAAACCCTTACCAAGACAGCTTGCACAGGATGGAAGTTAAGAGGGTTATATTGAACTTGTTCCTTGTGGTGTGGTGGTCCTAATGCAAAATGTGTGCCATCATGTTCTCCAACACAATGCTGTGTTGGGCTCAAATCATGCTATTCTACCTTCACATTGGCAAGATCCTCATTGTGTATGAACTGTATGTAGCTGTTGACGTGTCTCCTCATTGTAGGCCAAAGTGCTTGTGGCACATCACTGACATTTGCTTGGGACATTCCACCAGATACAACAACACTGGATTGGAATGACCCTGTGATCAGAAACTGCTGTACTGCCATACGTCTGTTTCTTTGTTTAAATGATGTGGGATGCTTTTTGTGAGGTAGGCGATATGGTGCCAGTTGATGATGTAGACCTATTTTTATGTTGCCTATTCTATAGAAAATTGTTTGTTGTGTTCCCTCCTTCCATGTTGTTAAGGCCTGCACCTGAAAATGTGATCACTGGCACAGAATATTAGTCATGTCGGATTTGCTATGTTTCTGACATCTTGTTAGCTAGAGTTTAGCGTCAAAAAGCATGGGTGGTTGCATGGGAATGCCCAGGTGCCAACAATGTAACGCCTCTTGACACAAAGTAATGCAAAGCAGAATTTAGCGCTGTTTTACGTTACTTTCCTATACAAACCAATGCTAATACCAATTAGAATTGGTTTGTTAATCCCTAAATAATTTTAACATCGGGTTAGCATTACCAAAGTAACGCTAAACTGTTGTGAATCTGGGCCAAAGTTTTTCACTTTCTCCAGGGCCTCTTGATTGTGGCTGCCCTGGGGTTCTGTAGAGCATTGCACTTCCTTTAGTCTCATCGCTGCAGACACACTTACATACAGAGTAAGGAAGACAACTCACAGTATGAAAGACATACCACTAAACATTCATGGAAAGTCGGACCATCTGAAATTTAAAAAAAGCCAAAACATTTTCTGAATCAAAGGTAATCTTGTTTGCGATTGTTATACTCCGGATTTACCTCCCCTCTATGGCTCCACAAAACTCTTTCAGAGTGAATATTCGAATAATACTAATAAAACCCTGAAAAGATGTGATAGGACAATTGATTCAAATTGATTAACTAGGCTACCTGAGCATATTCTTAGCAACCGGAACACTACAGATTGTTCGATTTAGAAGGCTAATGTGAATACCAGGGAGGATTTCTCTAAAATTGAAATTAAGAAATTTGGTTAAGCCTGGAGGTGAAAGAGGTAAAAAAAAAACAGCTCCTTGGTAGGATCTCTGCTAGTACCTATAAACTAGGAATACTGAGGTTTAAAACTCCTTAAAGCCGGCTATGAAAGGCACATATTGGGAATGAACATATTTCTGAAAACTAACAGGTTTCCTGACTAAAAAATGGTCTGTGGTGAAAACAAATGATAGATGAAAAATTTTGTAAGAGTTGTAGCTACTGGGTTTTCTATGCGTAAAACAGACTGTGCATGGAAGAGGTTTGCTTTTGTTACAAAGATTTGATTTCCAGGGTAATTTTGCTCTCAGCGTTTGTCAATAGGTTGTGAATGTTTAAATACCACAAGAAAGTGGCAAACGTAATCCAATAAGGATCTTAAACTCTTCATTTTGCAAAGACATTTATAAACTAAACTCTTGTTTGCCTTTCAATCACTGCCATTTTCATTCTTTATGATATATCGAACTTATACATAATGACCTAACCCAACTTCTTCTTACTTTACCTGACCCTTCCAAGGGACTGTTTTTGTCCTCTTTTCTTTGTTTTTGACCTCTCTCCCTTTTTTTAGTCCCTCTTAATAGTGACATCTATGTTGTTTCCTCTTCCTACCCTCATATAGTTCTTCATTGTTGTACTACTCTTTATGGATTTAGTCCTTCTTTTCCCTCTTGAATCTTTTCGGTTGTATGTCAGAATACTGTGAAGGTTAAAGTAGTCCTAAGGGAATTTGTGGCCAAAACACTGATACAAAGGATTGTGATGATAACCCTATAGGTTAGTATAGATTTACTATTCATAACAACACTTCTACATACCTTGAAGATCTAAATAATGATACATAGGTATGTATGTACGTACAATATCTTTGCAGAACATTATTAAATCCACGTTATTCTAGTACCAAACCTTTGCTCACACTTATTTGATAACCACCTCACTCACTGGTTGTTTTTATTCTCACTTAACTGATTTACCACAATTATAATTTAGTCCTTATAATTTAGTAATTCATTTTTCAGTTTGGCTTTCTGTATATGTCCTCCCACTTATTTGTTTGTATTTTGATCTTGCCGTTTTTATTTTTTATATCTATGTGTATGCTTTAGTGTATAGAATGCTCCTGTGTATGTATGAATTTGTGCCTTATTACAGTACATGTGTAACCTGCAGTTATAATTGCAAAGCACGCTAATGCCCTCGGGCCAGGTCGACAGTGGCCTTGTTGTAGAAGATTTCTCTGTGATTGTGGGGGGAGAGTATATCAGCTGTTTTTAAACCTGAAACCATCAGCAAATCAATATGAGTTTTCGAAATGTTCTGAAATATGATTGAGAAAATATCACAGTTCAGCAGAACCGTGTCCCATTGTCAATCGATAGAGCAGTTGTTTCAGAGCGATGCATCGCCCCATAGCATTTCTCATTTAGATCTTTCTTCTTTTCCCACTCTAGGGCGCCGTTTTCTTGTAGATGTCAGCAGTTTCTCTGTGAATTCCCATCAGGACATAACAACTCGCAGATTGTCTTCAGTTTTGTTTCATCTGCCAGGCACCTCTGAAATCAGAACTAATTTGTTAAATGCTTTTTGTATAGTGCATTTGCCTTTATCTATGTAAATGATGTTAGAAACTGGGTTCTGCTGTGAAAGCAGGTAAACGGGTCAGACAGCTGTTTTAAAAGGTAAAGGGCTGGTCGACATTGCCTCAGCCCATAGGTACTCAAGATTAGGCAAACAAAGCTCTTCCTCTCCTCACTATAAAATTTACAGAAAAATAACAAGTGAAGATTACATTGGATAGATGAAGAGTTACAATGGGCAAGAGGACAGGGCATTCATAGAATATATATTCGCAGGATGGCCAGGGGTATGTAAATCATAGGAAACCTCGTTAGCAAAAATCTATGGTGATGGTTAGTCACAAAAGATAGATAATTAAGACCAGAAGAGTTTATTTTAGGCTCTAAATGATAGTGTTTCACCCTTGATTTAAAGCAATTGGCTTCCCATCTCATTTCTCTTTGTTTTTCTATTAAAAGTGTTTTCAGTTCGGCCTAGAGATGGTAGTACAGGTCAGTGGGTCATCAAATAACTTGGGGAAGCCAATGGTATACAGCTGGATTTGTGTGAGGCCACGAGACCGTTATCTACTATAGTGCACCTGGTCCTGTGAAAGGCCCGACAAGCCTCAGAAAAGTTGTGGAAAAACTGTGTATGGCAACTGGTAACTGTGCAGCACACCATTTTGTGTTGGTGGCTGGATGTTTTGACTGTGTAAATCGCAGAGCACTCCATCGTTTGCAACTGCACCGTTAGCAGATAGAGTGTGAAAGGGCGAGATTTTGATCGATACCTTATATCTATTGATCCAAACCTCGATCTGGTCGACTGAACCTTTATTGCCTGTCTTGGAAGGAAACAGTACACCTATCTGCAAGTTAGTTCACCCAATAAAGGACTCTACTCTTAAAGATCACGGACAACTTCTAGGTTTCAAAAGTTTATTGTAAAGATATAATGAGCTGCAAATACAAGCATCTCAGAATGAGATTCACGAGATACACAGGTCCAATTACATACATGTGCTCTCGAAAAGCCCTCAGACGAGCAACAGAAATCACTAACACAAGTTCTAAAAATAGCAAAGCTATCAGCATAGACGCATATCTCTCCTTCATTTAGGTTGGAGGAAAACAAACACAGGTTAGGCGTCCCTACCCTGTTCTAGATGGTATCCCTACTTAACCAAATCCCAACCTAACAAAGGTGTCAGCAATGAATGACCCCCAAGGGAAGTCACCCACTCTAAGTCTCTTGGTGAAAACCTAAAGTTCTCCAATCATGACCCCTCACTGCCTACCCATCCGCTCTCTAAAGGGTCCTCAGGTCTCTGCTCTAACTCCACCCAGGGGTGCTGTCCCTAATACAAAACAGTCAACAACATTTGAGACGCCCCTTGCGAAACGCCTCTCACGTGGTGCAACTTCAGGCTTTTTCCATGATGCTTTGTATTGGGCCTCAGACGTTAGAGTTGACCTTGCTTCTCAGTCTCTTCTCCGGCCCGCTGATACCCCTTAAACATTCCAGAACCCTCCTCCATGTCTGGGCCGTCTACTGAACAGGCCTCTATTCATTCACTTATAATTGGATCCCCCCTTTCCTGTTGCAGACAGATATCTGCCGCCAAGAACCCAACTCTCATAGACTTCTAAAAAAGGCTTGCAACATTTCTCAGCCCAGACATGTACGTGTAAATCAATGCTAAAACATTTCAGGCCTACAATATTTCACATTATGATTATAGCATTCAATTTCTTCATTTAATTAAAGCATGTTAAAACTCTTATTCTATTATTTAGAAAACATTACTCTAAATCATGGCCCATTAATGCAATGACCAAAAACGTTAAACAATCTGTGTCGTGAAAAGAAACACCTTCCCTTTTAGCTCCAGCTCTGGCCCTGAGGCCTACCACGTTCTGCGTTTTACCACAGACTATCTTATATGTTAACAGCTACACGACATAGATTCAAAATAATCACGTCTAATAAAATCATATAATGTCACACATTTCTGTATTAATTCCACTTCTACTTAAATCTCTATATTAGCTATACATTTAGAATATAATTTCAAATACTATTAGCACTCATGGCATTTCTCTTCATGAATTATGCTCTCTATAGGTAAGTGTGATGTACTCATATATTTATCTCAGTTTGCGCTCTCTCAGTTCCCCCCTTTGATGACCTCTCGGGGTCATCACTAACATTTAAACTGCAGTTATTGCTGGCATTCTCTGCGCTTCCAGAGCTCTCAGGCTCCTGTACTGATTATCTTGTATGGCAGCCAATCTCTGCAACTGTTCTCTTTGGGCCCTTTCTGACCTTCTTGCTCTGTACCATTTGAATACCCTCACCAATCCCCACAATATTATCCCACAGATCAATATTATGATGATAGGCTTTAGGATATACCAAATAAAGCTTTTGCCTAAGGTGGAAAACCACCCTCCAACTGTACTCATTCCATGGCCCACCTTTTCCCAGACATTTTCTCTACTCAAGTCTTCGATCTCTTTGTGTATATTAGTTATGTTCTTAATAACTTTCTCAAGGGGTTTTGAAAGGTCTGGAATGTAAGTGCAACATTCCTGAACCTTCAAAGCCTTACAGACTCCGCCCTCTTTTGCTAATAAGACATCTAATGCAAGCCGATTTTGAAGAACCATAGCCCTTATCGATTGCATCTCTCCTTCTACCAGCATTAAGGACTGAGCAGTGCTGGCAGACAACCTGTCGACAACTGTTGCCAGTCGTCTAATTTTAACATCATTAAGGATTATTCCCAAAAGAGGGAACATAGCTCCAAAGACATCTCCAACCATTTCTGCATCGCCTAAATCCCTCCTTCCCCTCGATGATGTCTGGCCCTCAATGATCAATAAGTCTTGTGCATGATATATTTTGGGGAAGACAATTGCCAAGTAACATGATCCATACCAGTTGTCAGGTAGTCTCACGTAAGCATTTCTTCCACATACAAAATACACATTTGGAATTACTTGCATTCCCTTCAGGAAATCCTTAGTGTAGTACTCTAAATTAAAAGCATGTTCACAGTCAACTTCACCCACGTATACATTTTCATAATACGTTTTGGCTCGGTGAAGACATAACTTTCCTTTCTGCGCTTTATCTAAAGCTATTGGACCACTACTACCCTTTCTCTTATGTGACTTCTCTTCCTCGGTCCAATCTAATTTCCCTTGTCCTGATTTTTTCAAAATCTTTTGTCTCCTGTAACGATCATCCACCTGCCCTATGAACTTTTTCTCGACTTCTGACACCTTGCATGTCAGATTATTTCTACGGGCATGTGAAGTATCTAAGGTAATCCAAGGAATGAAGAACTTGGCCAATCTGTCTTCACTCTTCCAGTAATCCCATTTATTCATCTGCTTATAATTCGGGACTTCTGGCAACACAGAATCATAATTGGAGAAATAGTATTCAAAACTATCTCTCTCATAAAATATACTAAGCAATAAGCTACATGTAATGCCATATGTCAGAGGGAGGTGATGATATCGAATTCCTTCATCTACAGACGCAGGCAACTGCATGCAGACGTAGCAATCCTTAACCTCCATGGCATCCACGTATTCATACAAAAGTTTAGCATAAGCATTTGACCTAAAGTCTCCTTGGGACTCGTCTACATGTAACCTGCGGGCTTCTGCAGCCAATAACGCTTTCTCTTGAGTGTTTTCCCTTTTCTCACCTGCAACAGTGGGTGTAAGTGTTACTCCAGAATTCGCATCAGTTACCTTTACCTCTTCCTCATGTCCCTTTACATAAGAAATTGTTACCACTAAAGCTATTAATATTATCACTCCTACTATTAGTGTACCTATTATACATTTAGCTCTGCGGTTCGGGGTGCCGGCCTCCATTTCGTCAGACAATCTAGCTTTTCCCTTTTTCTTTGCAAAAAAAGTTCTTTTCCTCTCGTTCCTTTACAGTCTCTTTCAATCCTTTTTTGTCTTTAGAATCCACACAGCTGGAGGCTGACAGCCTTTTTCGCAAAAAGTCCTTTCACAGTTCAAAAAGACAACCCTAGCCCTTCTCCATCCACTCAAGGAGTTCCCTAAAATTCTCTGCTTCCTGGGCGCTAGGTAATCTTCTTTTCTTCTGCTTGCTTTATTTACAAAGTCCTTTAACAATCGACTATTAGATTTGTGGTTGCAGCTTCAATAGCATAGTTCAATATTTCCATGCGAAGAGTATGCTCTTCATGTGCTGTTATCGTGGTACCAAAGTCGGGGAATTTCAATTCTGTAAGAAACATGTGTTTTAACTTGCTGAGGCGGGGAGGTCTGGGGAGCACGAATGTTAGTGACCCTTCTTGTTCGACACCGGGTACCAACAGTTGTATTTCCACGGTGATAATGGGCTCAGAACTGGACACCACCACCGCTCGGATCCTCCCTGTCTCCGGTTTCACAGACATTTGTCGCCAGATATGTCCACTCAGGTGTGGAGTATCTTCTGTTAGGCACACGCACTCTACTTGACCTCCTTCGGTTCGGTGCCTCAGCGCCCTGAGCACCTTCTTCTGGGTCTGAGTCTTCTGATATCGGAGGAAGGGTTGCTTCTGGAGTTGACCTCAGGCTAGAACTTCTTCTTTGCGGCCAATTTGCTTCTCCACGTGCCCTTCTACTCCTTCTCCTTCTGGTCTGTTCTCGCTCTCTTTCAGACCTGTCAGGGTCAGACTCGTACTCCCAGCTGTCTTCTCCTTCTGTAGCGTCTTCTGTTTCGCTGTTGTACTGACCGTCCTCAGCTTGGTCAGACTCGTTCCCTGCTTCCACTGGCACCTCTACAGCTTGGCTAGCCCCCTCTATGGCTTCTTGGTCCTCAGCTGGACGTCCATCCGAGAGAGGAGCTGTTTCCAGAGGTGCTGGAACCCTTTTCGTATGCGACGCGTGTATCCAGTTGGGCAGGCCTCCCACCTTTACAGCTGTACTTGTGATCAGGATGACCTGGTAGGGCCCACGCCAACGAATATCCAAGCAGCTTCTTCTCACATGTTTCTTCACCAGGACCCAGTCCCCAGGATACAGGTCATGGCAAGGGCCCTGGCACGCTGGAACCTCTGCAGCCTGCACCTGAAGGGACACAGAACGCATGGCGTCAGACAGCCCCTTACAATAGTCCAGGATCATATCATCTGTGATATTTAACAGTGCAGTAGCTGGAATAGATGGCAGTCTCATTGCTCTCCCCATTAACACCTCATGTGGTGACAACCCTGTTCTTCTGTCTGGGGTACTACGAAGGCTCATGAGTACCAATGGCAGGGCATCAGGCCAACTCAGGGTCGTTGAGGAGCAAACTTTCGCTATTCTGGACTTGATCGTGCCATTAATTTGTTCCACAATTCCTGAGGCTTCTGGTCGGTAACTGCAATGGAGCTTTTGGTCTATATTCAGTGCAACACAAATCATCTTCACAAGCTCGCTGTTAAAATGTGTTCCCCTATCTGATTCCAAAAAGGCCGGCACCCCAAAACGAGGGATAAGTTCTCTAAGCAGTAACTTAGCCACTGTGAGGGTGTCGCACCTACGTGTAGGGTATGCCTCAACCCATCTGGAGAACACACAAACAACCACCAGGACATAGCGGAGGCGGTTGCATCTTGGCATTTCAATGAAATCTATCTGCATTCTGTTGAATGGACCTCCAGACCTTCCTATGTGACTTAGTGCAACTGGTGTTCTTTTCCCTACATTCAGCTGCTGGCAGGTCACACAACGCTGGCACACTGCTTCTGCTGCTATTCTAAACTTAGGATTGTACCAAGTCTGTCTAAACACTCTCAGCATAGCATCTCTCCCTAAGTGTACGGGACCATGTATGAGTCTAGCCATTGGACTCACCATCTCATTGGGCAACACTGCTCTGCCGTCTGCTGAGACCCAAAAATGAGTCTCACCCATTACACATCCTGCCTTTACCCATGTTTCTTTCTCAGAATCAGGAGCATTTTCTTGCATGGTTGACAATTCATCCCAAGTATCAACAGTTTCCAGTATCATGGTTAATTCAGTTCTTACATTTATTCCACCCACATCCACCTCTGTGAAAGAGTAACCTTGTTCTGCGCAATACCGCGCAACTTCATCGGCATATCTATTGCCTTTCGAAACAAAGTCCTCATTTTTGGTATGTGCGATGCACTTTACAACTGCGATACTTGCTGGACATTGCAATGCTTCTAACAACAAGCGCACAAACTCTCCATTGCGAATGGGAGAGCCTGAAGAAGTCATGAACCCTCTTTGAGACCATAACTGCCCGTAATCATGAACTACCCCAAACCCGTATTGGCTGTCGGTGTAGATGGTGACTCGAATTTGATTGCCTGCTAAGCAAGCACGTGTTAGGGCAATAATCTCGGCTACCTGAGCGGAGTGTACTCCTTCCAGGCACCCAGCTTCCACAACTCCTTCAATTGTACAAACAGCATAAGCTGCTCTCAACTGCCCAACTTCGTCTCTTACACATGAGCCATCGACAAAGAAAACTTCGTCTGGGTCGGTCAGTGGCTCATCTACGATGTCGGGTCTGGGTTTGGTGCATAGTTCAGTCACATCGAGACAGTCATGGTCTGTATATTCATCATCATCATCAATATCATTTGGAAGTGGCATTAAGGTAGCAGGGTTCAAAACAGAGCATCTCTTGAGGGTCACGTTCTCTGCAGCAAGAATAACTTGCTCATAGCGCGTGAGCCTGCTATTGGTCAGATGCTGTGTTTTGGTCCTGGTCATCAACAGTTCAACAGAATGTGGCACGCACACCTCTAACGGGTGCCCCATAACAATATTTTCACATCTCTCAATGCTGACACCCGTTGCAGCAACGGATTTGAGACATCCGGGCAACGCTGCGGCTACTGGGTCTAAAGTAGCCGAGAAATAAGCAACTGGTCTACGGGCATTCCCATGGATTTGGACCAACACAGACAACGCACAACCTTCTCTCTCACAACAGTAAAGAAAGAATTGTTTATTGTAATCAGGCATTCCCAATGCCGGAGCACGACACAGGTCCTCTCTCAGCTGTAAGAATGCCATCAAACAGTCTTTGTCCCATGGTACCGGATCACTCACCTCTTTGTGCGTCAGTTTTTGCAAGGGCTTTGCTTTCAGTGAAAAGTTCACGATCCACTGTCGGCAATAACCCACCATCCCTAGGAACATCCTGACCTCTCTCTGTGTCTGAGGCGCGTTCATTTTCATGATCGCCTCTATCCTGTCTGGTGACACCTTTCGTTTGCCTTTCTCAATTCTGTGTCCCAAGTACTGTACTTCTGTCAGGCAGTACTGCAATTTTCCCGGGGACACCTTGTGCCCATTGGCAGCTAGGTGATTTAACAAAGCAATGGAATCTTCCCTGCAAGCTTCTTCTGTTTCTGACGCCACAAGGAGGTCGTCTATGTACTGGACCAGAACTGACTTCTGGGGCAGCACTAGACTTTCAAGATTTTTCTTCAGAAGCTGGTTAAAGATCGATGGACTCTCTGTATACCCCTGAGGGATACGACACCATGTTAGGACGCGATTTTCCAGCTTAAATGCGAAAAGAAAATGGCTATCTTCGTCCAAAGGGATCGAAAAGAAAGCCTGACAAAGATCTATCACAGTGAACCACTCAGCTTGGAATGGAATCTGAAACAGTATCACTGATGGATTCGGTACCACTGGACAACATGAAACGACTATGTTATTAATCTTTCGCAGGTCCTGTACTATCCGAAATTTCCCATTGGGTTTCTGCAGACCCATAATCGGGGAGTTGCATGGACTACCCACAATTTCTTTCAGTATTCCCTGTTTAATCATGGACTCGATCACGGGTTTTATGCCTGCAATCGTTTCTGGAGTCAATTTATACTGGGGTGTTCTTGGGAACTCAGCATGCGGTTTCACTACAATTTTCACTGGGTCCACCCCTTTGACCAATCCAATCTCTTCCCCAGTGAAATCCCATACCTCTGATGCCACTGTCTCTCTCAAATCCCAGGGAAGCTCGTCTACTGTCAAAGTAGGGTACAGCTCCACACATATTCTTGAGTTTGCAACTTTGAAATCTGCATCATCATCATTAGTCAATACCTCCACTCCCTGGGGTGTACAATATATAGTACAATTCAATTTGCACAACAGGTCTCTTCCTAGCAGACACACAGGGCTTGAATCGCAAACCACAAATTGGTGCTCATCGCTGTACTTCCCTATTTTCACCTGTACCGGTTCTGTCAATTGGCTGGTTATTCTCCTGTTTGCGACCCCTACCACCTGTATGGTCTCTCCAGACATAGGCAGGTCTGGAACTGCAGCTGATCTGATCGTGGATCTAGTGGCTCCTGTGTCCACCAGAAACGTCGTAGGGCACCCTGCTACTTCTGCTTCCACATAGGGTCCCCTCTGATCTACCTCTAAGGCTGCCCCGAGGGTGCAGTCTTCTCTTTCCACTCTCTGTCCGGTTAATGGGTCCACATAATAGCACTCTTCACCTTCCACAAACAGGGGCATTTGTCTATAGGTCTTACCCATACTCCCTACTCGAGGAGGTTGCGGGAACTGGGCTCGGGGAGGAGCCCCCCCCCCTTTGAGCACCTTTCCTTGGTATGGCGTCGCCCCTCTCATAGGTGCGCTCTGGACCTCTTCCTCCTCTATCTCTTGCTCTCCGATCTCCACATTGTAAGGGCACTCGCGTTTCCAATGCCCCAACTCGTTGCACTGGTGACACCTAGTCGTTTTCTTCAAGGTAGCTATGTCTACTCTGGGTCTAAAGGTAGTACTCTCCTCATTACCCTTGTTCTGACTGTACTGCTTCTTACCTCCTGTACCTGTCCCTTGCTGCTGTTGTTGCGGTCCCCCCTTTCCTGCTGTCTGCAATTGTACCACCATCAGCTTTTCTTTTAGTTTCTTAGCCTTGGAGTCTACCTCATCACAGCAGTACCTGGCATATCTCAGTATTTCATCTAGGGGTCTACTTTGCCAACAAATCGAGTGTTGCTGAATCATTAAACTAATATCCGGTCTCAGTCCCAGGACGAACTTGGACACGAATTGCCCTATGTCCTTTGGATCCATTACATCCAAGCCGCTATACTGTTTAAACGCCTTCAGCAATCTCTCGTAATATTCATGGACTGTCTCTTTGGGTTCCTGTCTCGTTCTGTCTATTCTGACCCAATCTATGTCTTGCATTGGCACTTTTTCTTTCAGCCAAGTCATCACTCTCTCGAATTTTGCCATCACGATCTCGGACGGCCCATTAGTCCTAGCATCTCTCTCTGGCTCCTTTGTGGGCCACTCAGCGCTAACCTTGCATGCTGTCCACAGATCTCCTGGTACTACAATGTCAAACAGCGTGTTCAGATCTATCCATAGGACTTTTGAGATCTTTACAAACCTCTCGACTTGCTTGTACCACTCCACGGGGCTCTCTCGTAACTTGGGGAAAGATGTGGTAAAAGCAGCTAAATCTCCCCTACTCCAAGGGACATGTACATAGCTTCCATTGGCAACTTCACGCAAAGGGTAAGCTTCTATTCCCTGCTGTCCTGGTGTTATACCAATCATGCTTCTTCTGCCGGTCCCTTTCTTGGACCACCTCTCTTCCCATTTATCTAGTGCCCTCCATGTCCTTATTCCAGTAATCAATTCCCTTATGTGTGTTTTCAGCCCAATCGTTCTCCTCTCATCTAGGTCTCGATCTGAGTAATGTAGCCTGTGGTTACCCTGTAATGCTTTGGTTCTTGACAAGTCCACCATATATTTGCCTGCTAGTTCGACTAACTTCTCATGGACTGCTCTCGCCTTTCGTGTGATGTCCTTTGCCATATATAGTATTTCATCCTGTTCATACATTTCCATTCTTTCTAAAGGCAGGGTACCATCTACCATGTCATCCAGATCTGACCTTAAGCTGGAGACATCAAGTCTCTTGGCTTTTATCTCAGCTCGCAATATGTCTTTCGAAGGGGGCTCACTGGTCTCCCTACCATCCCAACTTCGAGCTCTACGTTTGGGCTCAGGAGAATTAATGGGTGGCCTCCCTTGCTCCCATCTCTCCAGGTCCCATGCTCGGCCATCCAATCTTGGAAGGTGATGGAACACGGGCCTTTTATCCCTACTCTCTCTCTGCCTACTCTCGTCTTCTTCTCTCCTCTCACCGCACATCTCTCTGTTATTTTCCCTCTGGTCGCTACACTCCCTTTGCCTCGTATCGCTCAGTATCCGATACGATCCTTCCTGGTTCCCCATATTCCCTGGGCTGCGCTCATTTCTGTCATCACAGGGACTATGGTGCGACCTCTCACAACTCCCATTCTGTTCTCTGGTGGCTGGCACACAGTGTGGACATTTAAAGCTGTTCCTGTACTCTTGCGCCCTCCTCTCCCCTTCACTGAGTATTGGGCACGCCACCCCTCCACTCCCGGGGCCCCCGTTCTCCAGGTCTGTTCTACCTCCACTCCGGGCCCAATGGGTGACTCCCCTACTCCCTCTACAGTCCCACTCCGGGCTACTCTCCCCAGCCCCGCAGTGAGTTCGTGCTCTGCTGTCCTGACTTTCCCTTTCTGCTTCTGCAGCATTGATGCACTTTTGAGCCTTCACTGCCTCATCCCACTGCTTCATGTACTCATTTAGCTCTTGAAAGGATTTTCGTCCAGATCCCCTCAGATCCATTGGCCATCTAGGGCCCCCAGGATCTCCCCCTGGGTCCCCTGCTGTGTGCATCGGGGTGCTCCACTCTCTGGGTATCGGCATCTGACTTGGGGAATTAGTGGTATCGTTCCTCCTTGCCTGCTCTGCTCTTTCTCTGTCTTTCCGTTTCCGTTCTTCCCCTTTTGCTCTCTCTTGGTCATATATCGATATTATAGGACCTATGGTAACAGGTACCTGTAGTGCATCTGGTAATGGGTAGGATGTGGCGCTTTCCGTTTCCGGCGCTCTTTGTACCACAAACCTACCGACTACCTGTTGCACCTGACTAGGCTGGAGCAACTCTTTCTTTGGCTCAGGATCCCACTCTGAACTGGGAAGCGGTCTATGCTCTCCTGCATTGCCCCCCTTTTCTCCTTCAGTATTCTCGACCTCTCCCCCTGCTCTATTATACGGGGGTGGCCTGTCTGTCAGTAATCTGTTTATCAGGCTGTCCTCTGTTTCGCTCTCATCATCTTCTTCTAGGGGGCTTTTATTTACTGGCGCCTCTAACACTGGGTACAGTTTATTTATTTCCAAATTATGCACTCTCCATCTTTTAGCATCCGCATCCCACCTGGCATCCTGTACTGCCCTTACCGAGCGTTTCACCCTTTCTTGCCGTCTGTTCATATTCCTTTCATGCGCTGCCCTAAGCCATGCTTCAAGGGCTTCAAACTGGGTTGGTCTAGGCAAGGGTCTCTTTGAGGTCATGACTGATTTCAATCGATGTAACACCTCTAATCTGAACGTCCCGTACTTCGGGAACGTCAGTTCCTCGTTTCCTTCAGTAATCTTACTCCACTCTGATATCCAAAGGATCGTATGCAACCCAACATTTACTGCCATATAACGAGCTGGCGTACCCTCCGGCGGGGCTTCTTCCCCTTCATACGATCCTCGCCTCTCTTTTTTAAACAGCGCTTTCAACCATTTAAAACACTTCATAATTATGCGCACAAAATTCAGCCTCGCTACTCTGTTTACTTCCTGATGACAATCCACCAATCCTGTCGCGGCTTTGCTAGCTTGGCCTATCACAGCGCGGTCTTTCTCCTGTTGGCCAATCACGTCGCGACCCTGTATGACGTGTTCGCTAGCTGGCCTATCACAGCGCGGTCTTTCTCCGGTCAACCAATCACTGCGCGACACCACCTGACGTCTCTTTTCTCCGCTTCGCAGCAGCACCCCTCCTTTCTCAACTCGTCTCCCGGTTATGCATGCGTCCCATTCATACACTGAAAAATGACTACTTCCGACCAAGCGGTCACTTCTCTCGACTGTACGTCCACAGTCTATCTGTAATTGTCAACACAACTGACGAGATGTCTATCGTCTCTCTGATAGGTTACTTACACACACAGTAACTTCCGACCAGCGTCCGTTACTCACGCACTCACTCTTACGTTCCCCCTATCTCGGTCTCTCGGGTGATCAATGGTACCTCATGACCCCCTTCACACTAGTTGACAATTACTCTGGGTGTCCGATACACCCGAACCACTTAAGCTCTCTTTGAACTTAAGATTTCCACCGGTTGCGCGCGCTCACAACCTGTTCCACAGTCACTCTACAGACATTCAACTCCGCCAGACATTACAACATAGATACAATACAAAAACACCGCAATCTAACACGCATAACCCTTTATACTCACTCTCGACCGATACTGCTGCTTTTTCTGTCTCACGTCATCCGGATCTTCATCTGCGGGCTGTTCTTCCGATCATCGATTTCTAGGGGCCTTGGGGTAAGCTAACCTGGCCTAGGTCACCGTCCTCAAGAAGGCAACCATCCTCTATAGCTACCAACTGAAAGGGCGAGATTTTGATCGATACCTTATATCTATTGATCCAAACCTCGATCTGGTCGACTGAACCTTTATTGCCTGTCTTGGAAGGAAACAGTACACCTATCTGCAAGTTAGTTCACCCAATAAAGGACTCTACTCTTAAAGATCACGGACAACTTCTAGGTTTCAAAAGTTTATTGTAAAGATATAATGAGCTGCAAATACAAGCATCTCAGAATGAGATTCACGAGATACACAGGTCCAATTACATACATGTGCTCTCGAAAAGCCCTCAGACGAGCAACAGAAATCACTAACACAAGTTCTAAAAATAGCAAAGCTATCAGCATAGACGCATATCTCTCCTTCATTTAGGTTGGAGGAAAACAAACACAGGTTAGGCGTCCCTACCCTGTTCTAGATGGTATCCCTACTTAACCAAATCCCAACCTAACAAAGGTGTCAGCAATGAATGACCCCCAAGGGAAGTCACCCACTCTAAGTCTCTTGGTGAAAACCTAAAGTTCTCCAATCATGACCCCTCACTGCCTACCCATCCGCTCTCTAAAGGGTCCTCAGGTCTCTGCTCTAACTCCACCCAGGGGTGCTGTCCCTAATACAAAACAGTCAACAACATTTGAGACGCCCCTTGCGAAACGCCTCTCACGTGGTGCAACTTCAGGCTTTTTCCATGATGCTTTGTATTGGGCCTCAGACGTTAGAGTTGACCTTGCTTCTCAGTCTCTTCTCCGGCCCGCTGATACCCCTTAAACATTCCAGAACCCTCCTCCATGTCTGGGCCGTCTACTGAACAGGCCTCTATTCATTCACTTATAATTGGATCCCCCCTTTCCTGTTGCAGACAGATATCTGCCGCCAAGAACCCAACTCTCATAGACTTCTAAAAAAGGCTTGCAACATTTCTCAGCCCAGACATGTACGTGTAAATCAATGCTAAAACATTTCAGGCCTACAATATTTCACATTATGATTATAGCATTCAATTTCTTCATTTAATTAAAGCATGTTAAAACTCTTATTCTATTATTTAGAAAACATTACTCTAAATCATGGCCCATTAATGCAATGACCAAAAACGTTAAACAATCTGTGTCGTGAAAAGAAACACCTTCCCTTTTAGCTCCAGCTCTGGCCCTGAGGCCTACCACGTTCTGCGTTTTACCACAGACTATCTTATATGTTAACAGCTACACGACATAGATTCAAAATAATCACGTCTAATAAAATCATATAATGTCACACATTTCTGTATTAATTCCACTTCTACTTAAATCTCTATATTAGCTATACATTTAGAATATAATTTCAAATACTATTAGCACTCATGGCATTTCTCTTCATGAATTATGCTCTCTATAGGTAAGTGTGATGTACTCATATATTTATCTCAGTTTGCGCTCTCTCAAGTGTGACCGCGGTCATGGCAGTGGTGTTTCAAGCAGACACCCTCCGTGTCGGGTGTGTCGGTGCTCGAGCAGCGGCTGTTCACTGCAGCGCATTGGGAAGCTTGTGGGCCTACCTCGTTTAGCGGGTGCAGCTTCCGTTCTTGGCATTCTTGGCGTCTCGAGCGCAGCTCTTCTGTGTGTCTATTGTCCCGTATGCACTGCGGGTGACGCAGTGGGGACACACGCAGGAGTCTGTATCGGCTATGTGCTCGCTCACAGCATCACCTGCTGTTCCGTTTTGAGACGGGTTTTCTGCTTTTCTTCAGCAACTGGCACACTTTCTATTAACATCTGGGAGGACCGAACAGTGATTGGCATGCTTTTGATTTAATAGTTGTCTGGTATGACAACACAGCGATTGGTGCGATTTACAATTGGACAATACCTGTTCTCATTTGGCAGCAGATTAGCTTGTACTGTGTACTTTGTGTAACAGCGAGTGGCACACTTTTGAAAGAGTGCCAGTCTAAGCATGTCAATTGGCATGCTTCTGGGCAATTTCATTGGTGTGGTTGGAACAAGTAGTAATGCAATAGTGTTGTGTTTTACTTTATGTATTGTGTACTTCTTGTTTTCTCGATCATACATTGTCTGAAGAGTGATAGTCATGATGCAAACAGTTACACCAGCAGCTCCTTTTTTGCAAGATCCTGGTGAACCTCAGTTGAAATGGTGTATTTGGATTGGATCGTTTATTGTTCATTTAGGAGCGATTGATGGCCCAAAATTTAAACCAGACAGAAAAAGGAACTTTTTATACTAATAATTAGGTGTGGAAAGTCAACATGTTTTTGACCATTTAACTGATTTTAACCCCTGTGAGGAAGAAGAATTGGATGAGTACCAGAGTGCAATTAAACGGTTGGAGACTCATTTTGAAGGAAAAGTTACCCTTGTGGTGCATTGGCATACTTTTTTTTATAAGAGTGCAGGCTTTGTCTGAATCTGTTGAATTGTTCACTACAGCCTTAAAAGTTATGGCTTCTTTGGGTGTCTTTGAGAATTTCACCTCACAACTAATTAGGGATCAACTGTTGGCGGGGTGTAATTCTAAGAAAATTCAGCAGCGTCTTTTGGGGTGTAAAAAAGCTCAAGTAGATGAGGCTGTTGATGTTGTGAAGAACAAAGAATCTTCTATGGAGGATGCAAAATTGTTTGATGTGGGAACTCAGCAGGTAGAAGCAGTCAGGGTTTGACTAGAGTCCAACAATGCAATCAACAATTTCAACAGCAGTCAGGGGCTACAGAGGTGGGAGTAATTCAAAACCCGTGTGCTTAAGATATGGCTCAGTGTTCCACGTGTCTCATTTTAAAAATTGTTCTGCGATGTCACAAGAAAGTTAGAAGTGTAACAAGATGGGCCCTTTTGGCAAAGTGTTTAGAGGAGGTAAACATCTAGGGAATCTTCAAAGGCCACCATTTTCGAAGAGCACAACTGTTCACACTGTCCAGAGTTTTTACTAAGCAGAAGATTTTTAATGTCTTGAAAACAAGGTTGATGAATTAGTGTTTACTGTTTATGTTGTTTAGACAAAGGGTGGTCCCAAATGCTACAGTGATCTATTGGTTGGATTTACAATTAACAAACACACAATTTCATTGTTTGTCAGCTCAGAAACGTAGGATAACCATCATTGACATCACAAAGTTTAATGAAATGCTGGGTGATCAAGTGTTATTGCCCAATGTGATTACTATTGCGTTTGAAGGGAGTAGGCTAGATTTGGTGGGGTACTTTTGAGCAGATATTGGATTTTCTACCAAAGTCTTCAAAACCAAAGTTTACGTGGAAAAGAAAATGTACTAGGATTGTGGCATCAAGCTGATTTTGGGATAGGGATAAGACCTGGAAGGAAACATCCTGTGGTGTTAGAAGAAAATCACAGGGTTGGGGGTATCAATGTTAGTGGAACCGTACATTGGGTTTATGAGTTTCCAGAAATGTTTGCAGAGAAGATTGGGATGATCAAAGATTTTATGTATGATATCAAAGTAAAAGATTAGTCTATCCCAGTCAAGCACAAGTTACTCAATGTCCATTTCCGTGTTAGAAGTGATTTGTCTAATATTCTTTCTCAGATGAAGCTCTATGATATCATTGAACCAGTTGATGCTACTCTTGGGTTGTCACCGATTGTTTAGGCCAAAAAAAGTTCGGGTGAACTCTGTCTGTGTATTAACTTGAGAACTGTAAATGATGCCATATGAGTTGAGAATTTGCCCAATTCAAGGCATTGAAGATCTCATTACAGTGGTGGAATAGGCCAAATGGTTTACAAAGTTGGATTTGAAAGAAGCTTACCATCAGGTAGTATTGTCTAAGGAGTCACGTCACTTGACTGCGTTTTCTCACTCCTGATGGTACTTTCCAGTTTTGGATGCCGTTTGGACTGGCCTCTGCCACATCCGTGTTTCAAAAGATTATGTCAAAAACATTTGCAGGGCATATAGAATTTAGCTGTTTTTTAAGATGAAATTCTAGTGTTTGTCAATTCATCAGATGAACATGATAATGTTTTATGCCAGGTGTTGAATGTTGAATAGTAACGGTGTTACTTTAAAAAGAGACAAATGTGTGTTTGCGGTGAATCAACTGAGTATTTGGTCATGTCTTGTCATCAGAAGGGGGTCAAACCTAAACCTGGTTTGGTGGATTTCATTGTGAAAGCTCCTCATCCTAGAGACAAAAATCAACTCTGATGTTTCTTGGGAATGTGCGAGTTTTATTCTAAGTTCATGTGCAATTTTTCAGACTTGACAGTGTTTTTGAATATTGTAGAAGAAAAGATCAGAATTTGTTTGATCTAAAGAAGGGCAGCAAAATTGCAATCTCAATAAACAGAAAATTGTTTTGGTCCCAGCTCTTCAATCGTATGTAGAAAGTTGTAAGACAGTAATTGCAGTGGATACCTGCGCCTATGGGCTAGGAGCTACTTTATCGTAACGTGAAGGTGACAGGGAAACACCAGTAGGGTTTGCATCCAAGAGGTTATCGGAGGTGGAATCCAGATATTCAGTAATTGAGAAAGAAATGTTAGCATGTACATGGGGTGTGGATACATTTAGACCGTATGTGTGGGAGAAGACACTTTTACTTGGAAACTAATCACAAGCCATTATTGGATATTCTTCAAGGACTCAAAATCAAAAAGTCTATGGCAAGGTTAGCTTGTCGTGCTGCAAAACATTTACAGTATAATTTTGAAGTGATGTATATACCAGGGGGGAAAAACTATAAAGGTAAGTGTGGAGCTGCACTGAGATACAGAAATACTGGACAGAGGTGCTGGCTACCTTATCACGAATGGTAGACACCCACAATCACCTCTCCCCAGTTATGGTGTTGCTGGGTCCTATGGGGGGTCTTGAGGCCCCCTACAGAAAATCTAAATCATTGGATTTGCTCTTGGCACAGCGGAGGGTGGCATGCAAGTGGGGATGGAGGGGAGGTGAGCTCCAAATTCAAACACTGGCTGGGCCACTTTATATATTACAAAGATCAATTAACCACGTATGCCAAACTCCAGCCCTTGATTCCTAGACCGTGCAATATCTGGGACCCACTACTGGCATACCTGAGGGAGGACTCCGACAGTACTACCACAGAACAGCTATGACTACAAGTAATCCCCCACTTTCTGAAACTAACGGCAATCTCCCATATTGGCATGGTGGCTATATAGGCGAGTTAGGCAACTCTCCTACGGCGAGGAATGTCTGTCAAATGGACCTACCCCATACAACATTTCTAGGTGGGTTGAGGGGTGGTCATGTCATGTTGCTCTTATGATTCTGAATTGGGAGATTGAGATCCAGGGGGGCTTCATATGGACTTTCTAACCATACATGGAATATACAGAGATACTACTGGCATTGTACTTGTGTGTGTGCTATTGAACTGTGGATATATTTATACATATAATGGAACCAGTAAATATATGTGCACTGTTATATTGTGTTGCGAAAAATCAATAAAGTAATAAAAATAAAAAAAGAAACTGTAAAGTTGATTGTTTGTCAAGATTACCAGTTGATAATTGTTGTGGTTAAGTGGGTGATGAAGATGTGGGAGACTGCATTATTGCCAAAGTTGAGGATCAAGTTGTGTGTGCAAATATGGATGACTGGGGCAAAGCTTTGGCATTCGATAAAACTCTTCAGGAGGTTATTGAATATGTGTTGACGGAATGGCCTAGAGAAAAGGGTTTGGTGTGTGGTTTACAACCATTTTGGAAAGTTTCAACTGAATTATCCTTAGAGAATGTTATCCTAGATGGAGGGGACAAAATAATTCCTCCAGGATGCTATAGAAATGTGGAGACTGCACATGCACGACAATTGGGTATGACGTCAACTAAGAAACAAATAAGAGATGTGTATTGGTGGCTGTCAATGGATAGTGAGGTGGATAATGTAGTCCAGGAGTGTCCTCAATGTTGTTTGAGTGTCAAACATCTTGTAACATCTGTACTGGAACCTAGGGTGTTGTGTAATCCCGATAGTGTGTAAAAGAAAGTTTCTATAGATTTTCTGGGCCCTTTGCTTGTGTTGCCAGCAAGAATGAGATGTTTTGTGGTGTTAATCGACCCTTTGTCCAGATGGGTGGACTTGAAGGGTGCAATGGTACCTACTTCAGACAGTGTGATAAAAAATGTTAAGGAAGCATTTAACAGAGAAGGTGTTCCATCAGAAATGTTGTTGAATAACAGTGTACAGTTCACCTCCAATGTTATGCAAGATTTTTTAAAGAAGCATCGTATTACACATGCACACGCCCCTTTATTGTCCACAATTTAATGGCAAGGTTGAGAGATTCAATAAAGTTTTAATGGAAAGTATTCCAAGTGCATTGAAATCTCGAGTGGATTGTGAGGAGGCAGTTAGAGACATAATTTGGGTGTATCGCACTACCCCTCATTCAGCCACTGAATAGACCCTGTTCGAAGTGATAAGGGGAAGATGTGTAAGTTCAAATTTGTTCCCTGGATGGGTGTCTGACATCAGGGGCATAGATGTCAATGTACAGATGATGTCTGAACAAGCAAAGTTATCCGGAAATCTAACATTAAGGGCAAGAGTGGAAGGGGAATCACCCAAGAAGGGGAAGCACAGAAATGCGGTAACAGTGAAAGCTGATGATTGGATTCGCATTAGAGTTCCTTTGTTGTTAAAAAAGGGTGTGTAGATTCAGAGATCCTGGGCAAATTAAAAGAGTTTGTGGCAAGTCAGTCCAAATGTCTAATGGGCAGTGGTGGAATGAGTCACATGTTGCAAAAATGTGTAAGTATACTGATGGTGTCATCACGAAAAATGTTGTGGAGAATGTTAAAGGTATTCCAAGGGCCACTGGGGGTAACGAGTTACTAAAAAGAAGTTCACATATGATGCAATTAGCAAAGAGGTTGTTGGATTAAGCTTTTATAATGTTTTTGGTTGGTGTGTTTTTGTTCATTTAAAAAAAAGAATCTGTATTGGGTATAGGGGTTATTAATTTGTTACACAGTGAATATGAAAAGGGGAAATATGTAATATAGTGCATTTCTTCTGAGGAAGTGGCTGGAAGCCGAGGGTGTCTCCTGGGCTCTTGTATGTACACCTTTTACTTTAATAAACCTGCTATGGTTTATCACCAAAGTGTACATATCTACTTCACTACATATGCTTCGGGTGTTAAGACCATCTTCAGAAATGCTAGTTCAAGCCCAAGGCCTTGATCAGCAAAGATAATAACAGCGGCCTTCCCTTCAGCTTAAGACACTGAAAGCAGAACTTGTTGACAACACTTGAAGACGTGTTACAACAAGTGGATGGCTGTTAGAAGCCGGCGTTCCCGTGTGCACTGTTGTTGTAAAGTGTGCGACCCAGACCCCCCGCTCCCACGTTAGGCCAAAAAAGGGCACCTTACGAGACACCCCTGCTCACCCACTTAGAAGCTTGACAGGAGCAGCCAGGTTTATCTTCAATTGGGAACAAAAGGGGTTAGGTCCTTTATGTGGTGAGGGCTAGACCCAATATCATTAGTAAACAACACAAATTGCCCAAACCACAGTGACTCAATACAATTTTTCGATATAGGGTAAGAGACACTTTATTATCGCTTCCCTGGACACCATTATTTTGTGTCAATCATTTTATGTTTTCTATAGTTTGAAAAAATTACTAGCAGAAAAAAGACATTGATTGCAAATATTTACAAATATTTACAAGACTAAACAAATTTTAGCAAGCATTAAGGGCAAAAACCATTTACACATTTGAAAACCATTAGAACACACATTAGAAAATATTATGACAACAGACATTATACAAAAAATATAATACAAACATTCCAATTACGAACAACAAATAGCTTGCAAACACTAAATGAGAGAGACTGGAGGTTGGGAAGATAAATGATTAAATGTCTTGTATATTTTTTAGTGCTGGACCAGCCGGTCCTAGCTTTAGTGCAACAGTGATATTTTATCTCCCAACCAATACTGCCGGCGCGTTTCTAGACCAGACTGGAGTCACTGGTCTGTCATCAGGGCTGTATGTATCTTGTATCTGTGGATACAAAAGCAATGTTTTGCTTAATCTAGTGTGTGGGCTCCTTATTATCATGAAGTAGCTGTGATATCGGTGTACGCTACATACCAAGGCTGCTCAGTGTAGAATTTCAGAGGGGGTCTTGTGGAGGTCCGTTTGAATGAATAACGTGGCCAAGCAGAGAAGCCTAAAAGAATTTAAGGGATGTTTTTAATTGCGTGAGTGGTACATTATAATCACTAGCTGGAACAGTCTAGGTACTTCAAGGCACAAGTGTTCAGTATTTGCAACCACACCCACAGCAATCCCAATGATGTCACCACAAATGGACTCCACACGAGTTTGTGTAAAACAAGTATACTTTATATAGAAAGATATAAGAAATGACCACACGATACAACTTCCACACATATACAATGGGTAATACTGTTTCCGGTGGGTTGGGCGGTTCTAAACCCCAACCACTGCTTCTAACCAACAGTTACGCTGACTTTTAACCGTTCTCAACAGGTTAGGTACGTCGTATCACTAGAATCACACGTGTTGCAAAATACAAGAAATACTACACTAATTAACGATGGGTTCCTGTACACTGCCACAGTGAAAGAATCAATGCGTAGCTTCACGATCATGTACTGAGTCAACAAAAGATAATGCAACTCGGTTCGCTACCAGCATGCCTCGTTCAAGGAAGAAATACAGCAATGCGTCACGCTGCAATTACTTAGAGTGCAATAGGAAGACAATGCAATAAATATCGCCACCAGCATGCCCTGTGCAAGGAAGGAATAAGGTAATGAGTCACAGTACAATTCAGTACAGTGCAGTAAACAACCAATGCAGTGCACTACGCTAGGATCCTTTATCCTGCAAGAGAAACATAACTTAGGGCATAGCGCACTAACCCCTGAGTTCGTTAAGCACCACTAGTGTCAGACGCTGTCCAATAGTTCGATAGTTCATTTGCAGCAAATATGCAAAGTGTTATACAACTGTTTTTAAAAGTTATGCGACCTGTTGACCGCAACACTGATCAGCGATGGCAACCAAGTTCCCTCCGGGCCCTGGCCCCTGTACTGCCCTGTCCGGGACCAGCACAGGCTGAGATCTGGGCCGAAGCAACAGGCGCACACAGTGGCCAGCAGCGAGAGGCCGAGAGAGTGTCCCTCCGAGCCTGCACCCCGCCCCTGGCGATGATCCACTTTACCTGGGGGGGCGCAACCCCACTCCTCTCCTGCAGCAGCAGATTGGCCTCGCTCCAGAACCTTGTCACTACGCGCAAGGCACGCTCGGGCTGGTAGATCAGCTCCTGTGGGGCTGCCTGTCCGGGCCTCCAATGTTCAACACAAACTCCGTCCATGAACCCTTTCACACAACGCTGGTGCCACCCCACGTTGCTTTCGAGGGCCAGATCACTTGGCCCTCCTTTCCTGCGCTGTTAGGACTTCTTTGCTCCTCGGTGCTCAATGTTCCCCGGTACTCCTCACCAGCACCTCCGGTGGCACCTTCAACACGCACCCCCGGCACGTCCGAGACTCACTCCTCCTCCGGCCTCCGATGACCAGGCGCACCTCACTATGCCTCAGCTGGCACCTTCACACACACCCTGTGGATCCGAGTCTTGCTCCGTCTCCGGGTGCACCCGATCTTCATGCACTCTCCTCTAGTGCCACAAGTGCACCCCCACATGCACCCTGCGTGCTGAAGACCCACCTTGTTTCTTGGTGCACTTGATGATCCAGACGCTATCCACTCACACCCTGGTTGCACCATGACATGCGCACTGTGTGTCTGAGTCTCACCTCTCCTCCTGGTGCACACGAGGTACCAGGCGCTCTCCACTAACGCCCCGGCTGCACCACCACACACCGACCACGTGTCGGAGACTCACTCCTTCTTAGTGCCCACGATGTCCAGGCACTCTTCAATAGTGCCTGGACTGCACTGGGACACGCACCCACTGCGTGTCCTGAATCTCGGCTCTCTTCCACAATGTCCACAATCCACAGGCACTCCATCACCTGTAGCCGCAACAAGACATGCACCCTGGGCGTCAGATTCTTGATTCGCTCCGGGTGCCCACGATCACCTTAGGCACCCCTTCGGAGGTCTCAGGCTGCCACAACATGGTCCCACCACCACGCCACCTGAGACTTCCTGGAAACTTTTATGTTCCTGTGTTTCCGAACAGGGAGCTAGCTCACCTCGGGCCTTTGGGGTACAGGACGCAGCACACAGCAAAATTCTGCACAGGAAGAAGGGGGGACACCACCCACTGCAGCGCCCCTTCAGTCTCTCCTTGGTCAAGAGCTACAAACTGCCCACAAGCCCCAGATCACGAAGCAAGGGTCAAGTGTCTCCCGCAGCCTATTCAGCAACTCTTCCTGAGGCAGAGGTTTTCTTCCTGATCGCTGACAGGTTAAAGCCGCCAGAGACTCGACCATTCCACAGCATCTTCAAAGCGCTCCTAGGACTTCTATTAACGATACAGAGACCGTTCCCGATGACATCATCAACATAACCAATGTCTTTGGGTTACAGTTCTTCTAGTTATACCCCCTCATTTACCACATTCTAACAATGACCCAAAACAAATGGAAAGGCGAAACAATTCCAAGCATCATTACTAACCATCGAAAAAAGGATAACATCGGCCAACAGTGCGCCTTAATGTTTGCAGAGGTGGGAATGATAGCTTTGAATGGCCGCTTCCCACAAGACCAACCAGCAGCCTCAACCAGAATAGTAAAAGAAGCTCACTCAGTGCTGGATTATACCATCGTGGATTTAGCGGTCCTGCAAACCATTGTCAGTTACAAAATTATCCATAAACTGGAGAGAGACCACAGTTTGCAAGCATTTGAACTTACCCTACAACATAAAAGGGCCGTAGCATACGAAGCCTTGACCGAACCCCCAAGCCTGTACCATCTCAAGAGACTAGTGTGGAACGGCAACAACACCAATGAGATAATGACGTATATCCATAACGCCCAGACTGAAGCGTCCGGAGATGAACTAGCCGCCCACCTGGACAACTGGGAAAGCCTGATCACAACATTAATAGAGAGATTTGGTAACCAATCCCACAGCCATCAATCAACCTTGGGTAAAACTCCCCAAGTGTCCTTGGGACGCATAGTACGCAACAAAAGGACTCTCAACCAAGAAATCAGAAAATTACAAGTGACAGCCAAGATAAAGGGTGAAGACACAGCTAATCAAATATACAAACTAAGGCAAAATTACAAAAAAGAAGTGTGACTAGAAAAATCAAAATACCAAACTGACATTTGGCAATCACTATTAGCATCCAGCAAATCCAACAATAACGGCAAATTTTGGGCAGAAATAAACAAAGTCGCAAATGGAGCCGCTCAGGTCTTCAACGCCAACATACTCGAGGGTGATTGGATACGACACCTAGAACACACACAAGGCAACAATATGCCCGCTTGGAATCCAGTCCAGCAGACTATGTATCCAAAAAACAACAGAGATGCAGACTCACAGTTTGATGCAAACTGGATTACGCCATCGCAGGTAGAAAAGGTACTCAAAAACTTGAGATCCAAGGGCGCTCCTGGACCTAAAGGCTTACCGAACGCCTTGTTCAAACAAGATCACCAGTTCTGGGCGGAATATCTCACCCCTCTATATAACATCGCTTTTAAGTCCAGAATTATTCCCCAATCATGGAGATGCAGCATCTTACACCCTATCTTCAAGGCAGGCTCAAGATCTGACCCAGCCAATTATCGCCTCATAGCGCTCATAGATGTCGAGGCCAAAATCTATGCCTCGAATCTGTTGATGGCCTTAGAAGACTGGGTCTGCGTGAAAAAAAATTCTCCCGATCACACAGACAGGTTTTAGGCCTGGAACCAACACCCTATGCAACCTACTGGCGTTAAACCTCCTGGTCGACAAAGCAAGGGAGAAAACAACTAAGCTTTATACGTGTTTCGTTGACTTAAAAGCAGCGTTCGACACAGTCCCGAGGGAGGCACTATGGCAAAAAATGGTCACTTGGGAAATACCACCGAAACTGTTGCAGGCCATTATCAACCTATAGTCATCCACCTGGGTAAGAATAAAACTAGGTAATGGCGAAAGAATAACTAGAAAAATACCTACCCATGTTGGCCTTAAGAAAGGTTGCGTATTGGCACCATCACTTTTTAACATCTTTACAGCGGACCTGGACAAGACCATCGCGGAGATAGAAAGCGATCCACCAAAGCTAGCCCAGCACAAAATCAGGAGTATACAGTACGCAGACGACATAGTACTGTGCAGCCAGACTCCGATGGGCTTACAACGCTCCATCACGAAGCTCCATCATTATATCAGTGCACAGGGCTTGCAAATTAATTACAAAAAAACGAAGATTGTCTGTTTTGCCTCGTGGCCAGGGAAGAAATCCTTTAAATGGCACATTGCTGGTGACACACTAGAGCAGACAGCCTCGTACAAATATCTGGGCATAATGGTCGATGCCAGATGGACTTTGAAAGATCATCAATTGCACAGAAAGGCTCAGGCAAACAAACTCCGTTTTGCCTTAAATCTACTTAAAACAAAATTGAATTGTCCATCCAACTCGCACCTGCTGAAGGTAATAGCAGCCAAGTTTCTACCATCCCTAACATACGGGTCGGAATTGTACAGGGGCAAGGACGCATATTTCTTGAACACGCAACAATCAGAGCTGTTCAAATACATATTTCACATCCCATGGTGCGTATCCCAATCACAGATTTGTCTGGAATTCGGACTATTAAACCAGCACCAAGTCAGACAAGCGGCCATTCTAAAAACATGTTGGAAACTAAGAGCAGCTCAAGAGGACTCGCTTATGGGTCTTTGTCGGATGGAGATGAAAAACCAGACAAAATCAAAAAACAACTGGAAATCAGTATGTGGGAACGCCCTGTCAGACCTCAAGTTGGAAAAGGCATGGAATACAAACCAAACCTTTGCGGCTTTCAAAAAAGTGACCAACGGGGCTGCTAAGCAAAGATCATGGTTATCAGATAAAGCCGAAACAGCAAAGAAAAAACATGGTTGGACGGTGTTGGCCACGTACGGGAAAATGGAGCCGCAACCCTATTTAGTCAACCATATATCCACGGCCGCCCAAAAAACTCTTTTAAATTTACGGCTGGGCACTTCCATCTTAAAAGACCATACACCAGCATGGAAGCAAACATGGTTGACCCCTGACTGTAGACTATGTGTAAAAAAGGAAGAATCAATGATGCACATATTGTGCATCTGTCCCTCTTTGAAAAACTTGAGACGTTATTATCTCCTTCACGCATTCCGTCTTTTCCAAATTAGAACATGCTGCCCGGCCGTCATGCTAGCACTGAACAGCCAACAATTGCAGACAGCTTGTAGAGCTGCAAGATTCTGTCAAAAGGCACTGCACCTAATACAAAACATCGAGAAACAGGAAACTAAAGGCCTGAAAGCGGATGCGTGAAGCACAATGAACAGATCCACTGAAACACCTCTTACAATAACACCAAATATATGGACGTTTAAAAAAGCTTTCCTTTTAATCACTTGAGAATTTGTACTTTTTTAATTATGCGTTTTATGTCATCACATTGTAAAGGTTTTAATTAACTATATACAATAAAAATGTACTTTACTTTACTTTATACCCCCTCATTGTCTTTGAAGTTTCCTTGTGCTCAGGGGTTCCCAACCCCTCCCTAAATCAGTCTTGCGTATCTCTCCCCAGTGTCACCATCCTCTCTTTGATACTGGGGGCCTGGATCTTTATTCACTCAGAGGGAGATGTGGCTATTGTTTTATGGCTCTGACCTAGGCCTCTTCACCTCACAAAGCCTCAACTTCTCCCCACTCTAGGTGCAGGGCAGCCTTACGCCGTTGCCACCCCTCCCCTGGGGCACGGCCTCCCTCAGCCTTTCTCACCTCTCCCAGATTCAAGTCAGGCAATTCACATTCTGCTGAGACACACAAAAAGGTCTAAAGCACCAACTCAGCCATTTTCTCAAACAGCGGTTTTTGGACACACAGCGACAAAACCATCTACCCAAAAAGATGCGGTATGACGCAGTGAGTTCAGACATACCAAACTTCACTGTTCCATTTCCAGTTCTTGGGAAACTAGGCTAACAATACTACACCCAGCCTCCCCCATTCTGTCCTAAGGGCAGGATGGCCTTTCACCATGGAAAATGAAATGGAGTCTTTTTCAATGTCAGGGCCAAGCACCCATACTGGCACCGGTCCTGCCTTTTACCTACACTGCACCCTTCCTAGGGGTTACCCAGGACGTCCTACAGGGGTGTCAGGACAACATGCCAATTTAGCATAATGCGCGCAGGCCCTACACTGAAGACCTATGTTCCCTCTCTGCGCATTTCTTTAGTACTAGCGCTGGCACACACAGTGCACATCACTTAGTGATTTTGCTAGTAAGGCTAAAATACCAACCAGAGACAACCAACCACCACTACAATTTATACAGGGAACATCTGTGTTTGCACACTGATTAGCAGTGGCAAGTACCTACAGCATCTAACTTCACTACTCTCTGTCAGGAAAACGGTCTAGGGGGAAAGCAAAAAGTTTAAGTGAACTTTAGCCAACAAGGCCAAGTCCAACAATGGGGCTTTCCTCAGCTTGTGATAACAGCTTCGGTAGATGTACAAAATGAAACAGAAATGTGAACTGTTTCCTCCTATTCGCATTTGCTCTGTCTTACGCTTCTGGAAGCACACAGAGAGCATGTGTTTTCTGCTTTCCCTGACCTGGAGGTCCTATAGAACAGTTGAAGCAGGCTGCTCCTCGGGTTTTACTAACTGGCCTCTGTTGCCAAATGTAAGACCTGGCATTTCTTGGCGTGGTTACCCCTGACATTTTGCCTCTACCGCCTCTATTTTTGATGCTGGGATGGATTTTGTTTTGCTGGCTTAGTTGCTTTGGGCACTTTGCCACTGTTGATAAGTGCCAAAGTGCAAGTGCTCCCTATATAAAGTGTTCTGGTAATTGGTTGCCCATAATTGCTATGTTTGTCTTACTAGTAAAGTCCCTAGTAAAGTGCACTATGTGAGCCAGGGCTGGTAATGCACATACTACTAGTGGGCCTGCAGCACTAATTGTGCCACCCACACAAGTAGCCCAAAATAGAGATCTCAGGCCTGGCACTACCGTGCTTGCGTGCCATTTGTTAACTGCCTTGTTGGCCTGACAAGTGCACCCACTTGCCAGGCCTCACTTTTCCTTTTTATGCGCATCAGACACCCCTATAGTAGGTCCAAGCTACCCTCCTGGGCAGGGTGAAGTTTATGTGAAAGGTAGGACATGTACTGAGGTGTGTACCATGTCCTGACAGTGAAGTACTACCAAATTCGTTTTTCACTGTTGCAAGGCCATCTTGCCCATAGGACAACATGGGGAATGCTGTGTCCCATGTTTCCAGCATACCTTCCCATAGGCATAAGATGGAGAGATGGAGTTTAGTGTGCCTGAACTCAGAATTTAATAACACATCTTTTTGTGAAGATGATTTTTAAATTGTGTGCTTAGAAACCACATTTTTAAAAGTGTATAGTTTCTTGTCTTAAACCATCCTGTGTGCCTCTGCCTGTTTGTGTATCTAACTTCTGGGTTTGGATGTGATAGGGTCTGGGAAGTGTCCCGACCCCAGGGAGGAGAAGGTGAGACAGCAACAGGCTGGCCTGCATTTGATGTGGGGGGATAAGTAGCCCCCTTGATGTGAAGAGGACCGTGTTACTGCCACAAAAGGATGGCTCCACCTCCTGCAGAGCGTCTGGGCCCCATACCCTGACTATCAAAGGAAGAGGGTGTGCACTGGCAGGAAGATACCCAGGTCTGGTTTGGACTGGGGTCAGAGCCCCCTGAACACAAAGACTTCAAAGGCATTTAGGGGTATAAATGTAAGAGCTGAAACCCCTGAACTCAAGACTGAAATCCAGACTGAAAAAGGATTGAACCTACTTTGTGATCAAGAGGAACATTTACCAAAGAAGAACAGCTGAATGGACTGAAGAGAAGACTGCCCTTGCTGTGTGTTCTGGGGCTGGCCTGCAGTTTCCTGGTTTGACTAAGAAGAGGACAATGGACTTTGCTGTGTGCTGTTTCCCCCTGCTTGTGAGGACTTTGCTGTGTGCTGTGTCCTGAAGTAGCATGTCTCCAAGGGACCAAGGAGAACTGGCCCCCTGTTGTGGAAACTCAGGAACATAAAAGTTTCCAACCCTGTCTCAGCGACGCTTGGTGCATGGTGCTTTTGCACGCCTGAGACTGCCGTGTGTCCATGGTACTGTTTATGAGATGCCCTGTGATCGCATTGCCCCCGAAGCGTGAAACATCGTCCACACTGCTGTATTGCTGTTTGTGGCCCGAGCCGTCATTGTAACTGAGGCTGTGAGTAAGAAACACTGCCGCCGGCCCGAGCCCCAACTTGCTACAGGATTTCTGGTAGACGGCCGTATGGTCCGTGGTACTGTTTACAAGGTGCCCCGTGATCACATTGCCACCGCAGGGTGAAACATCATCCACGCTGCTATAGTGCTGTTTGTGGCCCGAGCCATCATCATACCTAAGGCTGTGAGCAAGGATCAGCGCTGCCGGCCTGAGTCCCAACGTGCTAAAGGATTCTGGAAGATAAGAAAGCTGCAAGGTGAAAGGAATCGTGATTGTTGTTCACCGAGAGGAATCTGACCAAGATCGTCAGTAAAGGAGAAGGCAGCGATGTAACCCGTCCGGCTACAGCGTTGCCTAACAACAGAGCTGCAACGTTATCGGAACCGGCCAGCAGGATGTCTGACGAGCGGGAAGAGAGCGAGAGAGAGCAAGGCAACGTACCCCGCCAGGTAAGGCTTGGACTCCAGTAGGGAGCCGCAAGCGTGTGTGGCCTGGGGAGGTGTGCAGGAGGAGTACAGGAGTGCTCCGAGCTCTCTCCTGCTTTACCGCGTTAGACACGCTGAGTCCCTGAGCTGCCCGTACCTGCCCAGCGGTACCGGGGCCACCTCTTTAAGCTTATGACCATTGTCTCTGGTGTTGGGTCCTAGTGGGGGCCCGAGTTGACCGCGCAGATGGGCGTACCGCATTATTCCTTGCATTACGATCTGCCTGATTCTTGCATTACAAATTGCATTATTCCTTGCATTGCGAACTGCCTGATTCTTGCATATGAATCTCATTATTCTTACAGTACGAACTGCCTGATTCTTGCATTACGAATCGCATTATTCTTGCACTACGAACTGCCTGATTCTTGCATTACAAATCGCATTATTCTTGCATTATGAATCGCATTATTCTTTCATTACGACCTGCATTATTCCTGCTTTACGAACTGCATAGGTACATGCATTAAGCAGCCTTGAGCCCTCACGGGTGAGTAGCATGCTATATAAACCCCCTGATTGATTGATTGAAGGACTGTGTTATTACTACATTACGAAACGCAGTACGAACTGCATAACATTGCATTAGGACTGCATTAGATCATTGTGAACTGCTCATTATTACCGCAAGAACCTATAAGTGATTGCTGGCCTAATAATCGGCAAAGTGAAAGATTACAAATAAGCATATGTCGGATTTCTATTGTTTGGTCTCATCGTATTCCTTTTGATAAAGATACAGCTATTTTTATAAAAACCAGTGTGGTGTCCATTTGTGGTGTTATCATTGTGTTACTGGGAGTGTGGTTGCAAATACTTTACACATTGCCTTGGAGATAAGCCTGGATGCTTGTGCCAAGCTACCAGGGGTGAGCAGGGTTTATCTAAGAGGGTGTCCCTCCTTTCCCTGACTAGAAGCAAGGGTCCCTATATGGACTAAGGTACCTACCTCAGCCAACTAGAAACCCCCAGTTCTAACACCAAAGCTGCTAGAAGTCAATTTTTGGGGGCTGCAGCGTGATTAGGCTGCCTTTTTTCCTGTTGTGCTTTTCGTTTTTCCTCTATCAGGTATGCCCTTTCCCCTTCTTTGATGCTGGTTGGTACAATGTTGAGTAAGTCCTCTGCCTATTCAAACTCAAACGCAGAGTCTCCCCCTTATTCCAGCTTTCAATTATCTCATACCACTCCACACGGCACTACCTCTATTTACCTCCATAAAAGCAGTGATTCACTTTTTCATATGATTGATATACTTTTGTTGTATAGTAGACCAAGTCCGCACAAGCCTTTTACCAGTCAACAAAGGAATTTCAATTATATGGGGATTATGATCTGACAACATGTGGAAATTTCTTGGTCTGTATTCCACTGACTCAACCTAAAGATGTTACAAAATAGTCCAGTTTGACATGCTTCTTGTGGGGGCTGAAAAAAAGTATACCCTCTGAAGATCATGCTCCTCCTAGATGCCTAGATTTGGGCAATATCTTTAGGGAAGTGTAAGGCGGCCAGCAGGCCCCTGTGTCTTGGGAAGCCATGAACATGATGATATTTAAGAAGAAAGGCAATCCACCTCTTGACCCTGGTTCTGATAGACCTATCTTGTTGATAAACAGTGATGACAAATTATACGCTAAAATCTTGGCCTTCCGGCTGTGCCAGAGCATCTGTAAATTGGTGTCCCCAAGGCAACATTGCTTTATTCCTCGCAGAGTTACCACTGACCACACTAGGCAAGTAATTGCACTGTTTGATATGGCCAGTGTAGTAGGAGAGCCCATGGCTCTAATGCTTTTAAATGCCGAACAGTCCTTTGATCGGGTGGCCTGGAATTACCTGTAGGCTGTGCATAGGTGGAATACATTTTATCAGGGCTTTGTCAGGGCGGTCCAAGCTATTTATAGGAAACCAACAGTCAGACTCCCAATAATGGAAGGAGAGTACACGTCCTTCACAATAATGAGAGGGACAAGACAGTGGTGTCAATGCCAGCCCCAATTGTCTGTTCTGTACATCGACCCACTGATAAAAAGATTGGAAGCTAATAATGTCAATTACTTATCATGGTATTAATACAAAAATATTTGCATATGCAGACAATATCGCGGTTGTGACACCCAATCCAAAAGGGGCTATCAGGAAGACAAAAAACTAAACCATGAATTTCGGTAGGATATCAGGCTACTTCTTGAACAAGAGTAAGATGCAGCTGATTGTTAATGACTGGATACAGCTTGTGGGTGAACGTAAAGTAGTCAAAAAAGTGAATTTCGAGCTGCACTCCTTGTTTATTGTACGTCCTTTAAATTTTAACAGTTACACATTGAAGGCGTATAGAGAATAATGATAATGGGATTTAATTAATTGGACTCATCGAGTCATATGGCAGTGCTGCCGGTCAAGGAATTTAAAAGGTTCCTGTGTCTTGAACGTAAAGTAGATCATGCAGTCTATCTGGGAGTAAATATTACAGCTAAAGCTGAACAGATATTTGAACTCAGTCAGGCCCCAATTCTATGGAAGACAAAAATGGATTATAAGCGGAAGGACAATCTCTACCTCACAATAATAGGGTAGTACAATGTTATAAAAATGCTGTTCTTGCCCAAAGTTTTGTATTTTTTTTGGGCTATTCCTCTAGAATCTGAAAAATGTTGGTTTGAGAAGATGGAAGACATTTCCAGTAGTTTTATCTGGTTATATGCCAGAGCTACATTGAGAAGCAGTCAGATAACTGGGAGAGCAGGCTGGGATTACAGATGATAGCTTTTTGGGTCACGAAGACTAAGGCCAATCCCTGTTAGTATCCACAGGGCTGCAGTCACAGCATCATTGGACACTGTTGGACTTGGCTCTTGTTGCAGGCTCATCCCTGAACTTTTTGCCTTCCTCCTGTATTTTGTCTGACCTGTTTTTGTTGGTTTTATGACTCTGGGCACTTTACCACTGCTGAGCAGTGCTAAAGTGCATATGCTCACCCTATTGTAAATGAATGAATGAATTAGTGATTCCATGATTGGCTGGTTTGGTTTACCTGTCAGACCCTAGTACTGTGCACCAGGAGTGCCCAGGGCTTGTAAACCAAATGCTGCTGGTGAGCTTGCAGCACTGGTTGAGGCACCCACAGAAGCAGCCAATAAAAGTGACTCTAAGGCCTGCCATTGCCGGGCCTGTGTGCGTGCAGTCTGGTACTGCTATGCTGACTGAGCAAGTGCACCCACTTGCCAGTCCGTAAATCTTCCCTTTTCTTCATGTCAGACACCCCTATGGTAGGCCCAAGGGCATGGTACATTGTAAGTATAAGGTAGGACAAGCCCTGGTGTGTGTGGCAAGTGCTAATAGTGAATTACAGCCATTTTCGTTTTTCACTATTGCAAGGCTACGTGTTCTCCATAGGCCAGAATGGCTGCTAGATTATTACGTGTTTATAATCCTAGTAGACTCAGAAACCATGGTAGAAATTCAAGTTTAGTATGCCTGGACTCAGAATAATAAAATACATCTTTTAGTGAAGTTGATTTTAACATTCTGTGTTTGAAAATATCACTTTTAGAAAGTAGGTACTTTCTTGTCTAACTATCCAAGCCTGCCTCTGCTAGGTTGTGTATTTCTTGTCTGGAGTTTGAGTGACAGGGGCTGGGGGATTCCAGGAGACATGGTGTGTCCGCCCAGTGGTGAATAGAGAGATCTTTATCTAAATGGGAAGGAGGAGTTGCACCTGGGACCTGAATAGGGCCTGCCTTCCCTCCACAATGCTCGCTCCACCCCCTGTGGTGCGTCTGATGTCTCTGCCCTACACTGTGAAAGGAGATAAGGAGTCATGTCAACAGAGTGCTCCAGGGCTGTGCTTTCCCTCCACAATGCTGGCTCCACCTCCTGTGGGGTTTCTGATGTTTCTGCCCTGCACTGTGAAAGGAAAGAAGGAGTCTTGTAAACAGAGTTCTCCAGGACTGTCCAGAACTGGTTTGGACTAGGTAAAGGCCCCTCTGAACTCAGAGGACAAGGGATTTTGGGGTGTAAGTATTGGGACCTTGAGCCCAATAATTTAGATCACTTTTGGACAACAAGAAAAAACCTTTGCTGAGGAGAGGCACCAGAGGAAACTGAAGAGAAACTATCCCTAAGCTGAAGTGCTGCTTGGGGGATTGGCCTGCAGTGGTTGCCTGACTGCCGAAAAAAGGAGAAAGGGACTTTGTGTAATTTCATCAACTTGTAAGGATCTCCAAGGGATTGAGAGAAGGGCTTGCCTCCTGCTGAAATCTCAGTGACAACAGACTTCAACCACCAGCCCCCCAGGAGTTCTTTGAAAGTGCCTGCTGCTGTGTTGGGCCTTCTGAGGGACTGCGTGTTGCAAGGAGCTGGAAGCGTGACTCACGAAGAAGAAGCATGTCACTGTCGCAGCCGCTGCCGTCGCATGTCTGAACAAGGGTGTCGCCGCTGTAGCTGACGCAGTGCACCGCATCACAAGAAACGTCTTGCAACATCGAAGAAGCGAGTCGCCGTCGCAGCCGCTGCCTTCCCATTTCTGAACAAGGATGTCGCCGATGTAGCTGACGCATTGCACCGCAGAAGCGCCTTGCATCCATTGAGAAGCATGCCGCCGTCATCGCCGCTGTCGTCGCATCTCTGAACAAGGGTGTCGCCGCTGCAGCGGTCGCATCAAGCGGAAGCGTCTCGCATCGAGGGAGAAGAGTGTCACTGCCAAAGCCGCTGTCGTCGCATCTCTGAACAAGGGTGTCGCCGATGCAGCTGATGCAACGAGGTGAAACATCTCGCAACGTCGGAGAAGCGCGCCGCATCAAGAAGACGCCATCTTTATTTCTTTGCACCAAAATTTCAATGCATCACCATCTTTGCAACACTTTTTATTGCCCTGCGTGTCGCATCTTAAGGTACATTGACTCAAAGTGTTGCATTTTAAGATCTAAAGAGAACTAAGCTAAACCTACCATTTTAAGTACAGTATTGGGGACTTTTGTCATTTGTGGTCTTATGTTAAATCTATAAAAAGAATACTTATTTTTAATATACAACTGTGTGGTGTTCATCTGTAGTGCTGTCACTGGATTACTGTATGTGTTCACAAATGCTTTACACACTGCCTCTGAGATAAGCCTGTCTGCTCATGCCAAGCTACCAAGAGGGTGAGCAAGGGTTATTTTAGGAGTGTACCACCTTACCCTGACTAGAGGCAAGGGTCCCTATTTGTCACAAGTACCTACCTGTGCCAACTAGAGACCCCCAAATCTAACAGACACTATTCAAGTTGTACTACACTCCAGCTAAACTAGTGAGTTGGGGAAGGAATGCAGGCACTAGCTGTCCGTGATGTGGGAGTCAGGAGGCAGATCTTGGATATATGTTCTGTAACTTCCCTGCTTTATATTCTCCCAAACAAAGGGTTACCTTGTTTTCTATGGACCACTTTATAAGGAAAAGTAACTTTATTCCCTCAGCTCATGATTTTGGGGCCATATAAAAATGCAGGCGGTACTGATTTTTAGTACTTTGTTTTTATGGCCATGGCGGTAGCCACGATATATATTGCTGCAGCTTGGCTCACCTAGATCCCCCTATATATCACCAGTGGCTGGGGAGGTTATTCTCAATATTCCATCTTGAGAGTAACATACAACAACGTAAGGGCCAGAAGGTTAAGAAGGGGGGACTTAGATTTGGGCTCCTTTGGAGTGATGGTTGCAAGGGAGGCATCTCGATGCTAGGCATTTAAAGTGCTAGACAGACATGCAAGGATAAATCTCTATGTTTTGCTATAACCACAGAATAATTATAGTTCTGGCTTCTGTCTTTATATGGGTAAAAGTGGTGGAATGAATTTTCTTGGCAACACATTTGTTGGTAATGAACTTTGATATCGGAACAGAAACGATGTACTATCTGTAATCAAGTATATGTTTTCATAATTAATTATCTTAATATTTCTTTTATTTCTCTTCTTTTTTAAATTATTGCCACCTGCTGTAATTAACTCAGGCTTCTCTTGTGAAATAAAAGAAAAAAAGGAAAAAAAAGTTTTACATTTCCTTGTAGTGAAAAACCCTCAAATGTTTTTCACTACTGCAAGGCCCATCTCTTCCATAGATAACATTGGTGTTGCCTTATTACATTTTATAAGTGAAATTTCCAAATGGGAAGCGAAAACTGGTTCATGTTTGATCTTGCTGGAATCCTAATTTAAAATCCAAATGTATGGTGAATTCGGATTTTAAATTACCATTCTTAAAATGGCACTTTTAGAAAGTTGGTATTTTCTTGCCATAGCCATTTGATGTCTCGAGCCTGTCTTTGGTTACGTAACTGGGTGTAGTTAGCAGTTGAACTTTTGTGTATTCCTCCTAGACAGCCACACACAATGGGAGCTTAGGTATGACTGGGTGAGCCATCACTGGCAGGATGGGAGGGAGGGGCTGGACCCAGCTTCACTTACACCTGAAAAGGCTATGTCTTGTCTCCGAATAAAGGGCTTAAAGACCCTGTATTGTCACTTCAGCCAGCTTGGAGACAGGGCAGTGGAGGTAGGGAATTCCCTGCCCTTCAAAGACATTGTGTAGAAGCATCTTCCACCTTCCAGAACTAGGCACCAGGGTATAAATTGAGGACTTCAGACACCAATTCTTCAGTACACTTCTGGGTCTGTGGATTTTCTGCCAGGAAGAAGGACTGCTACGCTGCTGAAGGATTGCCACTCTGCTGGACTGCACTCTGCTGGACTCCTGCTTTGCTGTGGTGACATGCTGCCTCCTGCGCTCAGTTGGCTGGCCTCCTGATTTGAAGCCTCAGGGACATAGGCGTCCAACAACCTTACAGCTGCACCAGGGCTCTGACATCTGTAAGTCTATCCTGCCAAGTAATGCCACCCCAGTCCTGGACCCTTGGTCTAAGGTACTTGCCAGAGGAACCGATGCGACTTCCCTCCTCAGCAGCACATCCCCAAGCTGAATAAGTGCATTTTCTCTGCTGAGCTGCACATCTCTGAGCAAATCTGGCACATCACTGCTTCTGCCTAGGTTAAACCCATTGCAAAACCTACATACCGACTGCAGCCCCGGAACCAACGCATCGGCCTGACTGTGCGGTGCACCCAGATCCTCATTTATCTTGTCGACAGCCACCTCAACGACAATGCCAGACTGCGAATCGCAGCTTTGCAGCTGCTCGGAACTGACACAACTCCAGCTACGCGCCACATCCCCAATACCAGACTTTGCATTGCTGGCCCTGTCGATGGGATCCTCAACGATGATGCAACAGGACCTCACACTGCATCCTTGGAGCCGACACATCGCTTCAGCATGACGGTGGACCTTCAACACGGCTCCAAACAGCGCTACCCAACCAGAATTTAAGGTACTTTGTTCAGCAGGTCTAACTGGTTCTCTGTAGCTGGCCCATGCTCCATGGTGGTCTGCCTGACCTTGTGGCTTTGTCCCGGTCCAGCATGACCAGATATCCATAGTTGGCACTTTGTACTTTTTGGCACAATTTTCTCTAAAAACTTTAAAATTCAATAACTCTGGTTCTACTGACTGGAGTTTTGCCATTTCGGTCTTGTTTTATTTATTAATAATAACTCTATTTTTCTAACTCTGTTGTGGGCTCCTTTTTTGGTGTGTTTTCACAGTTTTTCTGTTTGAGTTGTTGCACAAATACTTTCTACATTGCCTCTAAGTTAAGCCTGACTGTTCTGTGTCAAGCTACCAGGGGTTTGAGCACATTTGCATGTACCGTACCCTGAACAGGATTCTGCTTGCTGCTTGACCAGAGTTTACACCCCAGTCATCCAGTAACCCAATTTCTTACATGTAAATTGATTGCATGTCCCAGGTGTGCAGATGCTGATTTTAATCATGATGAGTGGCAGTGCTCTGCAATTTTCTGGATTTGGAACAAGGTGCTAGAATGTGTGTGTGAATTGGGCAGTAATACCAAAGGTTGTCTCTTAGGCCTAGTGGTAAGTACATCATAAATGTCAATGTATTTAGTAAGCATTCACACTTGCCCGGGCATGGAGGGTCTCATCTACCCCCAAGATTGCGTTTCTGTTAAGTGACGTGAAAAGAGGGATACAAGACTAAATAGAATAACTATTGAGCCTACATAACCAGATTGGAAAAGGTATGAGATTCAAATCAGATGTTTTCCTGGCAATGGTAAAAGCCAATTCAGACACAAGACCCCCTTGAAGGGATTGCGTGTTTTATACCACATTGTCTTTCACTGCACAACTGACAAGTATAGGCATAGATGTGTATAGAGTTGAGCATTTTGAAAAAGGTGCAATAGATCCAACTAATGCTGTGTTCATGTATGAATATACTGGTATACTGCACACATCTGTCAGGAGGAATTCACAAGATAACTATCTGTACTCAGTTTCATAGTTCATGTTTGCTTATAGTTAAACTTAAAATGTTACAATGGCTAGTCCTCAGTAAAAAGGCTATTTTATTTAGAAAACATGGTTAAACATTGTGGTTGGATCGTTACAACATAATAATATAAGCTGTAGGAAAAGCTGCTACTAAACACCAGAAATATGTTGATGATATATATAATGTAAATAAATACCTAATGGGAAAAAGTGACTTAAACACCTGCGCTATCTCACCAGTATTATAAGCTGAGACCGCCTAATACACATAGGTCTCTGCAGAAGGTTCCTTAACACACTGAGATATCTTAAAATGAAGTTTGGAACAAATTCTGTAAGGCAAAACAAATTTGCTATCACACTTCCTCATCAATTTATTGAGGGACAATTGTTTGTACAATTAATGCTATGTCCTGATAGACCATAGTTTGTATGTCATTGAATACCTTCCTCATGATGCAGTTCCCTCTTGACTACACCTCTCTCAGCCACCAACCATCCATCACCCAATATGTTAAATCCTAGAAGAAATTCCTTTCGTTTCCAACACTGATTGGAGCCTTATTTGCTATTCATAGGAATATGCCTTGAAGAGAAGTAACAATAGGAAGCATAGATGATACTGGGTTGCAAAGAGAAGATGAGTTTCATAAAAAGAAAACCACCTCTAACCACTCATGCATAGGACAGGATGAATGCCCTCTACATAGATGCAAAAACCGAGGGCAGGTGTAGGCAAAGGTAAGAACTAAGGCTATAGACTCCAATTCAACCTGCAGCACTTGGCAGGTGAAATGCCCCATCACACTACCTCCAACAGGATAAGTTTGAAAAGAACTTGACAACAAATCTCCCCCTTCTGCTAGAATGTATTTGCAACAATAAAATTACACATGGAGCAGGTCTACCCGTAATCCAATGGCAGCGTGATCAGACTCCCCTTTTCCCTCGCAGCATATTGAAGTCATGCAGAGTTTTTTGAAGGACCACATGAAAATGGTGGCAGTTGGCTGGACAAGGAATCTAACTCAGTCAGTAGAAATGTGCTTATTTTTTATACACTACAATAACCATTTATATAGCACAATAAAAACTGACTTTATTGCACTTAGAGCCACATGCACTAAAGCTCTTTTGTGGTTGCATGGGCTCCGATTTGCTAAACCAGAGACTTTGCGACCACAAAAAAGCTTTTAGTCATTTAACAAAAAAATAGCAATTCAGTAACTGAAGTGGACTGAATGGGACCGATTCACAGAACTAACCTGAGACAAAATCCTAAACTTACTACTTTTGATATTCACAGAAGGCATTTAGTAGTAGTAAAGTTAGTATTTTGTTTTAAGTTAGTATTTTGTCTTCAGTTAGTATTTTGTCTTACGTTAGTATTTTGCCTTACGACCAAAACTTAAAACAAAATCCTAACTTAAGACAAGATACTAACTTAAGACAAAATACTAACTTAAGACAAAATACTAACTTTACTATTATTAAATGCCTTCTGTGAATACCAAAAGTAGTAAGTTTAGGATTTTGTCTCAGATTAGTTCTGTGAATTGGTCCCAATGTGTTTAGGATGTTCCTTAAGAATACTGATTAGCAATGGGATATATCAATGTTTTGCAAGCGAAACCCGGGTACAAAAGAATAATATTTTCATGACTACACAAAGGTAGTGGTTTAACCAACCTTCAAACGGGCATGAGTGCCCCGGGATCACTTCCACTTTGTAAAAGTAGACAAAAAATATTTTTGGGGAGTAGGCAGTGGTCCATGTGATGGACCACTGTTTACTCCCAAAAATACTTGTGAAAATTTAATTTTTTTGTAAACGTAATCTGTTTTCCTTTAACAAAAATGGGCTACATTTAAAAATCATTGTATTTTATTGAAATCCCCATCACAGACATTGTGTCTGCTGACCCAAGCAGGCCACCTTATTTTGAGAACCCCCAATTTTGGTGCAAGAATATTAGGGTGGTTTTAATAATGTAGAGAAAATAATATAGTTTATAATAAAATTCAGAATTAACATGCAATATTTAGTGAAATAAAATGTGTTTAAAATGAACAAAAAATATGGTAATCAGCCATATTTACCCATACTAGGCTCAAATTAATAAAGTAACATTGCTTTAAAAGCTGACTTGACTAGAAACATTATACGTATATATAAGGTTTATTTCTTGACCTTTCCATCAACATGCGTTTTATAATAAATAATAGTCTCATAAACGTTTTTATATATTTTCACAGAATGTTTCTACTTACACAAAGATCACTGTTAATACATGTTTCGTTTTTTCATTTAATGAGGGAATGAAGAAGCTTGCATATAAAATACTCCAGCCGTAGCAGCCGTCACATACCCAGTACCTGGCCAGCCTCGGTAGATCTCTGTCCTGTAATTTTCCCCACTGACCGCGCCTACAACAGTTGTTACTGGATGTCCTGAATCTGACTCTGGTGCCATCCACCCCAAATATTGGACTTCCCTTCGAGGATCCGGGCAACGCGCCTAAATAGTCGTGCCCTTTACTTTGATTCCCTTCCATCCTCGATATTGGCTGTTCGGTTCATTCGGTGCCCTGCTGTTCTATCCCCCACCCCCATTGGATCCTATCCTCTACCTCAGCACATTAAGACTTTGGTGCTTTTCCATTCCCCCACTGGAATTGGCTTCCAGTAATTACGCAGAACTCATTAATTCATAACCTGGTCCTGAAGATGACCGGAATTTAACACAGGTCAAAACGCCATCAACCCCTCAGTGCAAAATTACCTGCCTTCACTAATTCTTTAATAATGAATTGGAACCACCATAAAGTTCTCTGTATATATAATGAAACTTTTGTTCTCTTTGCGCTGTTTTTTGCTGTTCTCACTTGTCACTTGCGGCATTCACCTTGTTTCTCACAAGCATAAATGTGCACAAGTTTGTACAGGTTACATGTACATTCAATGTAATAGAATACTGTCATTATTTTCTCTCTACTTTGTTTATTTAAATATAGACCACTTTTTGCATTTGTTGCTACAGCTATTAATGTCTTACTGTCTCCTCCTTTTGCAATTATTGCACACGTTTTCTAGAAGTATCTTTTAATATTACCTATTGAGACGTTGTTTGCTATATACACTAATCACCCAGGACTCAACTGGGTTTGCAGGTATCCTCCTGTGGTTTGATTTCATGCATATACAATACATCATTTAAACTGAACTTGAACTTGAACTTTTAACGTACTTGTTTTTATTTCCAATTAATAGTGGTCCTACTAAATGTTTTCTTTTGGTTATTACAGATGTTTTGATTTCTACATACACCATTATTGGCTATCGGACAAAATGTGATATATTAGAAGGTTGGAGATGTAAAGTTTAAATGTGGGAAAGTAGCCTTGAATGAGAAAGTAACCCACATGAACTTATAATTGATGCAACATAGTTTCAAACCTAACATTTCTTTCTTTGGACTTTTGTATTCCAGTGAGAAGAAGAGGATGATCCTCTTCTCGTAAAGGCATTGAACGCTGATTGGCTGAATTGGGACGGAAGAAGCAACATGTTGCAAAGCTTTAGAATGTGATGTCTACAATAATGTGTGATGCTAGAATAGGTTACCATTGTTTTACCCACTTCCATTTACCCTTATTCCATGTTGCTCTGAGACTCTAGTGAGTTTCTTGAACCTCTCTTCATGGGAAGTTCTGCTTTGAATTATTTTTGATCTGTTGAGCTGACTTTAATGCTGAAGCTTTAGGCTTCCACTTGCTCTCTCGAACTAGAACTCCTTATGGGTTCTGACTGGCACCTTTTGCCTGGTTCTTAGAATAGGGATTTTTTTTATTATTCTGATTTTTGATTATTGATTGATTATTGACGTCCAATATGATTCTACTGACTATATTTGATGAATTTAACTTGTATCCTAATAAAGGTGACTACTAAAATGTTTTGCATATTAAAATCCTTTAATTCATAACAAACTCTCTTTACTGGCTGAAAATAGAATGTTGACTGTGAGTACAATTTATGTGATCCCTTGCTCCTGATCGTCTCTAAAACAACAGCAAAGATCTATTGCCACAATAGAGAGCGGGAATTATCCCATGTAGTGGTAAACCGAGAAATTCTAAATTATGAATTCATTCCCGCACCAGAAAACATGGTAGCAGAGGATGGTTTACATTAAGAGGAGATATAAAATAATTACCTCAAGTAAGAGCAATGCCCAAATCCCATTGCCCAAGCCCAGAATTTGAAGACTGACAAGGGGTGTTTTCGAAGGTGGTTGCTGTATTGGAGGTGTGAATATTAATAGGGTATGCATCCTGAATTGTGATTATTGATGTGTTTTATTTGTGGGGTATTGGTGTATGCATGTAAAATCAAATTTGTGATGGTTATATGCTTATTGTGAAGAAGTTGAATAGGTTATCGGACTCTCAAGTAGTCTAAGATCCCGGGATATTGAGATTAGTGAGGAAAACACATTATGGTTATCTTGTCTGCTAAGGATTTGTAGTGTAGGTCATTAGGTACTTTCGAATAAACAAATTGAAATAGGGACTGTAACAAATTATTGTGAATGTACTAATATCAATAAGTGTTGGCAGAACCTAATTGCGCAAAAGTTGAAACTACATTGATTAGGGGGATTTCCCTCTGGTTGAGATTTCATTTGTGTATGTGAAATTCTTTCTGCATGAAAACTTCGGTAGGCGTATAAACCTTAATATTTCGATTGTTGAATTGATTTTGTTTTATTTTGTGTAACAGACAACGATTTTCTTATTTACATTCACTTAGAGCAGTAAAGTTGTGTGTATGAGAGAAATTGTAAAGGAGGGTGAACCACTGCTAGGAGTGAGACTATACATTATAGTGTGTGGCGCTGCCATTGGTTGGTAGGTGTACTGTTGCTCTGTTATTTGGTTGATAATGACACAGAGTACGGCGCTGTGATAGGCCAATTATTGTGTAAGGGCCGCATTGTGATTGGTTAACGAGTCTTCAAGTCTTAAAGTTTTAACAGGTTTGGAATAAAGAGATTTGACATTTACAGAGTAGAATCAAAACTTTTGAGACTCTCAGTTAACTTCTTTGCTATTTGTTGGTTAATGTAAAATCATAAAATGTTTTAAATAATTAAGAGGTCTTGTGAAAGGTGATCTGACAATTCTAGTACACAATGGTGAAGAGGCGTCTCCCGAGGGTACACAAGCACATTATATAACAACAAAATTGGGGTTACATATATGTTTGCGACTTTGTCAATGGTGCAAGATCACTGAGAATGAGGGTCCTTTGAGTTTTCCAAAATATGGTACATTTGAACTGAGAATTATTGAAAGGTTGAGATAAAAGCTATATGAGATGAAGCCACCACCTAAACCCACATGAAAACAGCACAAGAAAAGGAAAAAGAGAGATACCAGAATAAAGCTAGAAAAGCAGTCCGTTATCATGCAGATGCTCGATAGCATAAAGAACAACAGAGATGGAGGAAAGCTATAGTCAAAGGGACTAAGCTGTATCCAGTAATGTCTAATGAAAAATCTGAAAAGTCCAAAAAGAAGAGACACAAGGAAAAACTGATGAGGGAGCTGCAAAAAATTAGATATCAAAAGGGACTCAGGGGATGAAAATGTGGATGCATTGTTAGCCGCAAGTCCATCACCTTATGTGGCCCCTGTAACCAATACCGAGAGTACTTCAATATCTAATGGGACAATGGCTACTGCCCCTGTTGACCCGAATGCAATACAAATTGAAAGAACATTACAGATGACACAGCCTGTTGTACAACCTGTTATATCAAATGTTGTGCCTGCATGAACTGAGAATGTTCCTACCGTAATGTTTCCAGGTGTTACTGCTTCTATTTTAACTGTACCAGCACCTGTCACTAGGCTTGTAACAATACAGCCATTAGAGATTCACACAACTACTACTCCGATTAATATTGTTCCAAATACTGTAGTTCAAGGAGCCTTTAGTGGAGCACCTGTGACAGGGTTTATCCTGACATCGCAAAATTCACAGATTGTTGCTTGGACACCACCGCAAACAGTTCAGTCATTGAGAGGAGACTGTCTTTACAACACCAATAACACAGGTTGAGACAAATCTTTTTTGAGAAGATGGGATTTTCCCCCATTGTGAGAAGAAATGGCAGAGAGTAAAAAGACAGAAAATCAGATTCACACTACACAACAAATAGAGAAGGAGGGGCCATTAAATGTCTCAAGATTTAAAATAGAATTGGAAGTAATAATCAGAGGATATTTAGATCTTGAACATGTAAATCAATACCAAGAGAAAGAGAGGATATATTTGTTCAAAGAAATTACTAGACTTGCAGCAGAGTCTGGCTAACTGATGCATTCTTTAGGAATGTGATTACACATTACTAAATTATTCAAATGCATTTATAAATGGAGGGATTTTGAGAAATTAGGGAGCAAATGAGCAAAAAAGAATGAGGAGACAAAAATACAATCAGGGTTAGCAGAAGAAAATTGTAAACCATTAACAGGTCCCTGCATGAAGGAAAATATTCGGCTTATCCATTGAGAGAAATCCCAGGAGGGGCATATGTACATGTACCTTGGAGCAGAGGCCATCTTCCAGCATTTACAACTATTTTCCAATATTGAGAGACAGTCTGTACAGTGGTACACACAAGTTAACAGATCTGTTAAAATTTCAAAAGTGCTGTGAATTGTATTGAATATATTCCCTGATATTTTAGTGCCAAATGATTTGTGGGCCATGTGTAAAGGTGCTGTACAATGACCGTATGCAGAACCAATGAAAGATGCTTATAATAATGAATCATCTCCTGTAGTTATGGAAAAATACGAAGCAGTAATTGCAATTCTGAAAGGCAAGGTTCCCCAAAAGACATTGATTGGGTAAAGATTAAAAGAATCTCACAAGAGCCAAAAGAATAAGTACATGATTACTATGAGCAGTTGCTTCAGGTGTTTTATAAACACAGAGAAAGGGAATATCCTGAACCAAATGGCATTTTTTTGTGTCTCCGTTTGTAATTGGTTTAAGACCAAAGATCAGTATGCAAATACAACAGAGTGTGATTCGATGGCAGACAAAATCACTGGATTTAGATCCTGAAGTATGCAAAGTATTGCAGTGACAAACAAGATATGAAGCAGAAAAAGCTTAAGGAGAAATTCATGTTAGCCCAGACGAAGTGTGCTCAGAAAGGTTTTCAGGATCAGTCGTTTGCAGGAAATCAGGGTGGCATGAAAGGTGTTGGTTTACATGCCGGGGTACAAGGTACTCAAGAAGGATGTGGTGTTTGACAGGTTAGAGGGAGAGGTTTAATGATTGATCTGAATTCTAGTGTAGAGGTTGCAACACTGAAGAAAAGGACTCCTTGTCACATTTGTAATAAAATCAGGCATTGGAAGAGGGATTGTAAACTTAATCCAGATAGCATGAACAGAAATGGTCAAATGCAAGGAGGAAATAAAATGCAAATGAGGAATGTACCCGTTCAGCAGATACAAATGCCAGTGCAGAAACGGGTTCCAATTATATAGGTTCCACAATCCCAGATGGTTCCACACAATATGGGAAATCCTAGATTTATTATGAATCAGATGCCCTAGGCTAACCTAAACCCATTCTAGAACCATAATTGTAATCCATTTCAACAGTTCCCAATGCTAGACAATGACAGTTTTGGCTCTGACAAATCACAATCACTGTCCCTGTAGGGGAAGGAAGATGGTGTGCTTGGAGCAGTCTTGGAGGTAGCCCAGCGTGGCCCATTTGTAGAAGTGGAAGTTAATGTCCACCAAGTGTCATTTTTGATTGACACCGGTGCGCCCCTATCCAATGTTAGAACTGTGAACGTCCAATAACTACCCCTCTTGGGAAAGAAGATCCAAGTAGAAGGAGTTTCAAATAAACCGATAATGAATTCAGTTTCAGTAAAGGTTCCTGTAAAAATTTGTTCATTTGAAGAAAATCATCAATTCGTTGTACATGATTCTAGTCCTATAAACTTGTTAGGGAGAGATTTATTGTGCAAGTTACATCACACTATTTACTGTACACCGGATGGTGTTTAATTTCAAACACTTGATGAAGATGCGGAATTCAAAATGACCCCACAAGAAACAGCTGTATGATTGTATTTAGTGGGGGAAATTAAAGACTTTCCTTTTGATTTAAAGGAGAGAGTGAATCCAGAAGTATGGGATCTCACAGGGAAGGACATCGGACTGAATAAAGGTATAGAACCCGGGCAAGTTACAGTAAAACTTAATGTGGTGTATCTGAGAACACCACCATATAATTTGACCCCACAAACAATGGCTGGAATAACTCCCATAATAGAAGACATGTTGAAGAAAGTGATTATAAAAGAAATTGTCAGTAGCCCTTGCAACTCTGTGATCATGGGTTTGCAGAACCAAATGGTAAATATCGGATTGTGTAGGACATTCAAACGATTAATAACATTGTTGTCCCATGTTGTCCCGTGATACCGAATACATCCATCATACTTTTCAGAATCCGCAAACTGCTGAATATTTCACCATTGTGGACTTGTGCCAGGCATTTTTTCTGTACCATTGCATGAGGACAGTCATTCCTTGTCCTCTTCTATATTCCGACAGAGTGATTTGGCATGGTGCCGAGAACCACAAGGGTATACAGAGAATCTTTCTATGTTTAACCAAATCTTGAAAAAGATTCTTAAATCACTGCAGTTGCTTTATAATTCAGTTTTCGTGCAGTATATTGATGACCTACTTGTGGCATTAGACACATGAGATGATTGCAGACAGGATATGAAGGCACTTCTAAAGCACCTGGCTGAGAATGGACACAGTGTCTCCAGGTAAGCTGCAATATTGTCAGAGAGCAGTCCAATACTTGACACATATCATTTAAAAAGATTTGGGGGGAAGTGTCACCAGACAAAGTTGAGACCATTTTGCAGATGAACCTACCCAGAACCACAAACAGATGTCAGAATGTTTTTGGGAATGGTTGGCTACTGTACACAGTGAATACTGAGCTTTTCCCTACTGGCTAAACATTTACTGAGGCTAACACACAAAGAAGTGCCAGATTTGCTTCCATGGGACAACAAGTACTTAAAATGCTTCCTAGAGCTGAGAGAAAGTCTCTGTAATGCCCCGGCACTAGGAATTCCTGATACATTGCGATATCTACATTGTTTTGCAGCTAGAGGGAGGGCTGTGCTCACTCAGTGCTTACTCAGATGGATGGAGATGCACAAAAATCGGTGGCTTCTTTTTCAACTACCCTGACCCTGTAGCCGCCGGACTTCCTGGCTGTCTTAATAGCATCTCAGCAGTTGGAGTCAGTACTAAGAGAAGTGAGAGCATAGTGATGGGACATCCACTAACTGTTATGGTCCCTCATTTTGTTAAAATGTTGCTCACCGGAGCAAAAACCCAGTACATGACAAATAGTACGCTCACAAAGTACGAGAAACAGATCCTTGCTAATTAGAATATCAAATTGAAATGCTGCCAAATTTTAAACCCACCAGCCCTGTTGCCCATACATGAGGATTTCAATGGAGATGAAGTTGAGCATGATTGTCTAGATGTCATGGACTTACGCACAAAGCCAAGGCCAGACATAAAAGATGAACCTTTGAGGGAGCCTGGTTATGTAATTTTTGTTGGTGGCTCATGTTTGAAGGCACCCTGAGAGCAGTTTATGTTGTGCAGAATGAATTCCCCTTACCATAGTTTGCAGTCTAACCGTCCAATTGAGAGTTTCTATACTTACAAAAAGTCAGTTTGGCTTTGGGGTTGTCCTTGGTTTTGGATAGATATGGTCACAAATAGGTTTCATGGCCTCTTCTGGAACACCCATCGGAATGGGGAACATGTAAGAAACCTGCTTGAGGCATTTCAGTTACCAGTAGAAGTTGCAGTGGCTAAATGTGAAGCTCACCGCAATGGTTGTCACAGTCAGAAAACAGATATGAAGACAAAAAGTTGCACGGTATTGTGCACTTGTAGCCTGCACATTTAACAGGGCTTACACAAAGGAATCTGAAGAGGACGCTATTTTCTCATTGTTGTTGTCAAGTAGCTGACACAAGGGCACAACTCAAAATATTGCAGGAATCTTTCAGAAGTAGAACGCCTGGGATGGAAAGAGCAAGATGTGAGAAAAATGCAAATGGCATTTAGATATCATCAAATGGAAGACCAGTGTTACCAGATAGTTAGTTGTTTCCCAAGCCATGACATTTCCATGGCCAAACACACATAGGAAGAGATGCAATTGGAGACTATGCTGACAGAATTGGTTTAACCCCAGATTTAGGATGTTTGCAGAAGAACTGTGCCATTGTTGTGTGACATGTCAACATATGAATGTGTAAAAGAGAATACCAGTAACACTAAATCACATAGGGAGACCAGCTGGTCCCTTCAACAGAATGCAAATGGACTTTATTGAGATGCCTGTTTGTAATAGGTTGAGATAAGTCTTGGTTATAGTGTACGTTTTCTCTCAATGGCTGGAAGCATACCCAACAAGGAGAAATGACAGTCTCACTGTAGCAAAATTATTGTTGAGGGAGTTGATACCTAGTTACGGATTACTGGTTTCTCTGGAGTCAGATTGTGGGACTCATTTAAATAATGAGGTCCTAGGAATCTCATCGCCAGCAGATTTGACTTGACTATGGCAACTCACTCTGTGCTGGTGTCACCCAGAAGCTGCTCAGGAAACTACAGAAGGTCTGCAGCTTGACTGGCCCTCTCCACCCCTCGCTGCAGCCACATAACATAACAACTCAGACAACTTCACTGGCTCCCAATCAACAAGAGAATCACCTTCAAGCTCCTTACACACGCCTACAAAGCTCTCCACAAAGCAGGACCAGAATATCTGAACCACCGTCTCGCATCCTACATACCCGCCAGAAAACTCTGCATCGCCCAACTTGCCCTGGTCTCCATCCCACGGATCCCCAAGACCAGAACCGGAGGAAGATCCTTCTCCTACCTTGCCGCCAAGACCTGGAACACCCTGCCCCTCCACCTCAGGCAATCCCTGTCATTGACTCAAATCAGGAAGGACTTCAAGACCTGGCTCTTCGACTGACCCTCCACGCCCAGACGGATCAGCAGCCCCCCCTCAGCACCTTGAGACCCTCACGGGTGAGTAGCCTCGCTATATAAACTCCTGATTGATTGATTGAAGAATGCTTTATGCAGCTTTACAGATAGAGCAGAGTCTACACTGTAGTTATCGACCTCAACCCTCTGGAATTAGTGAACAGCTCAACAGAACAATAAATTGTTGATTGGAAAATGTTTCTGATTTCACATCAATGAAATGAACAAATTCTTTCCCTTTGGTGTTGGTGCTTTCTCTTTGATGTTGGATCCGAGGGATTCCTGACAGGAAGACTGGGTTATCTCCTCATGAGAATTTTATGGGGCATGTCATGAAGCTGGCTGCTGTGCCTACGATTTAACTTTTGAAGCTCACAGATGGCATGAAACCCCATTACTGCAAATTATTGGCTGATGTGGTGTGTTCTGTATCTCGCCAGGTTGAAGCTGCTACCTTAAATCCGCATTTAAATTCTCATCACGAACACTGCTGTTATGTGTCTCGCAGTACCAACCCCTGGGTAAATGCAGCACACACTTGAAGAGTAAGAATTCATATGAAGAATTAGTGTTCTTTGAGCCAGAACCAAGAGCACTGCTGACAGAACAGTAACAAGCGGGACAATAGCAAGGAGCAATACTGCAAGAGACAAAACAGCAAGGAAGAGAAAGGGGTGAAGAACGACAAACAGTTGCACCAATCCAGGTTCCTGTGATTGTGCAAAGTGGCATTGAAGTCTCTGAAGAAGAAGAGTAGAGAAAACCCCAACCTGAGAAAACTGTTCTCCAACAGGTGATCCTGGACAGGGAACATAAGCTGGAACGAGAAGAGTCACCTGCAATGTTGAATGGCCATGACACTATGGTCCAAGAAAATTAAGATTGAGTGTCAGTTGATCTTATACCTGAGGAAATAGAGTCAATTGGTGTCAGTGAAATAGAAGAGGATCAACCCATGAGAAGGAGATAAAAGAGAGCATGAGTGCCGTGTTGAAAATATTCTGCACCTGAGTGGACATTCTACATGAACTAAGTGTTAAATGTAGAAGTGGAAGACTTGCTCCTTTGAGATCAGAACTGTACAATCCTCCATGACATCACACACAAAACAAAAATTGGGACAAAGCTTTTTTGTTTCTTAAAAGAAACGAAAGTTTGAGAGACATAAATGACTGAAACATAATTTTTTGTTTTAACTTGAGTAGGGCTAATACATTTAGAAGAACGCAGACCAGGGTTAAGGTTGACTGTACGAAGACTGCATTAAATAAGATGCTGTTTAAAGAAATTAAATGCAAAAAGAAGCTGCTTGAGCTAAACTGAACTGTTGAATTATTGATGTATATTTTGCTTAAACAATTTGACTACAGACAGACATTAGTTGTCTTTTTCTTGCTCATAATCTTTTTTTTGAAAGTTTTTGATTCAGTACAACAAAGTACGACATGGTCGCCAAATACATCATAGTATGACAAGAGATTTTGTGTTTCAGTGCACACAAACAGAACACAAGGTCAATGACAAATTGTAGAAGGAGTTAAGACCAGCAGTACATTGACAGTTCACAAGGTTATCCACAATATGACATGTTGCATAACCAGAAATGAAGAACACAGAAAAAGCAGGGTACAACAACTTCAAGTCAAGGTTGTCAATATACAGGTTGTAGCTAGGAGCAACGTCATGCTATAGTGCATACATTGGTGACACTAATGGTGGGAAAGGGATAAATCATCCATTGAGGTTAGTCACCAGGAGGAGAGTCAGTCAAAAAGCTGCAATACCCTTAGTCTCTGTGGGCTGAAACAGGTGAACTTTAAGCAGGTGAGATGTTGGATCAGTAGATGCCAAACACTGAAATTTAGCCTCAGTCCAAGTTAAGGTATGGAGTAGTTGTTCGATCGCCATCACGTACCACAGGCAAGAGAACCATTGAGCAGCAGAGAGGGGAGTCGTCTTTTTCCATGCCAGCACCACAAGCTGCTGAGCTGCATGTAGCATGTGGCTAATACGCTTCCAGTCAGCGTGGGTCATTGCTTCCAAGGCAATATGTCAGACACCAAGAATAACCATGAAGTTAGGAGGGAGCTTATTCCCTACTGTGGCCTTAATGTGTCCCAGGATTTCGTTCCAATAAGTAGTAAGGAGGGTGCCGGACCACTGTCTGTGGCATGAAATCTCCAACTACCAGTCAAAACCACCAGCAAAGGGAGGAAGTGAATGGGAAGTTGGTGGGAAGGCGAGGCGAGTATAGTACCTTTGTAACATCAGCTTGTATGCTTTTTCCCTCAGGGATAAGCTACAATATGTTTTGGGTATATCCCACCATTGGGCCTCCTGTTGCTTGGGTGAAAGGCCCTCCGTGGTGGTAGTCTACCAGGAAGCTTGATATGTGTGGATGTGAGGCATGTGGAATGTTGAAGCATGCTCCATGTGTTTGATATGAGTACCCTGGATCGTTTATATGCCCTCACTAGCTTTTGGAAGGGGTAGAGGGTCTAACAACCCCAGGGTAGGTGGAGGGATGCAACACCCAATGTCGCAGTTGGTAATACTGCTGTCTCACTGTTTCAGGGAGGTGATAGTCAGCCTTGCACTGATCAAAGAATGTTATGGAGGTCACAATAACAGTTATGACCTAGTCCCACAGGCACTTTTCTCATCAGTTCTTTTAAACTAATGTCCCACATGTTGCAATCAATTACAACTAACTCCCCTCTTTTCAGAATTATAGGGTAGGGGGAACATCAGTGTCGTGCCCAACTTAAACAACGCCCCGTCCTTTTGAGAAGACAGTTGTGAAACAATAAACAAATAGTGAAAAAATTGTGTGCAAGCGAGATGGCACCTCACGGGCGCACCACCAATGGGGAACCTGGCAGGTACTCACAAGGATTGCCCTGTTGTCATCATTGGTACCATCAAGCTTAAATGAAACAGTGTCCCAATGAAACAAACATGTGTTTTGTGGGAATAGTGCAGTGGAAAAACACAAAAAACACAACATAAAAATACATCCAACACGAACACACAAATTTTATTCTATTTTTTTCGTGCTGGTTGCATCAGTTAAAAAAGAGAGTATGGCTACTGCTTATACAGCCATATTCTACTTGCCAACATGTTTTATTGCCATAACATTTTCTGGCAATTTCTTCAGGGCATATAACTTTTTAAGCCACTGCATTGGACACCGGGACTTCACAACTGTCAAAACATAAAGACAATAACATATCAGGTTCGTTTCGCCCTGCTATGCGGGAATACAATTAAAATCTGCTGCGCAGAATCATTATAATGTACTGCTTTCAACATTTACCCTCAAACGGCCATTGTCTTTCATACCGGCCGAGAGGTCAGGTTCTAAAAACGTCTAGACTAACTCCTTCTGTGAGTTATCTGTCGTCCCCTTCGTGTTTTAACTGAAAAGAGACAACATCAAAACACATTCCAATTACATGTATCTCTTACTTCTAGATCTTCTATGAGCATTTCTCAGCCATTAATCCTGTAATCTGCAGCCTTGTTACCCCCTTTCTACCGTACCGATAACGGGAGACCAGTCGGCATTCACTCGACCCGTGCGTTTGTTCCCAGCTATTCAGCCGTTTATTTACACTCGGACCAGAGCAAACTACTGACCCTGATTGGTTCTACAATTCTCGCATGGCTGATAGTCCGCCATTTTGAGTTGGGCCCTTGATTGTATTTGATAGAGATCTGTACGCGAGTATTGTTAGCTCTCGCGAGATCTCGCTATATCTACAATTTTTCATCTCTTGATTTTAAAGTCAGCCAGCTTTATTGAGGCATCACGTCAGCACTCACTCATGGGCTGACATTTCTCATTTATTCAGAAAGAATGATAACTAAGTATCAATTTCATAAAATACATAGATCGGCAGTCTAAACTGGTCCATTAATGACATCATCATGAGCACCTTCCCCAACGCCAGAAAGAACACCTGAGTATATACATATGTCATGAGGGGAACGAGAAATGTGAATGTATCAGTGCATTTTATTCCATTCCAGGAGTTCATTCAACCCTTTCTGCTCACTTTTCTCCTGGTAGATCCATCTTGCCTCATTCGTGGTAAGCAGTCTGTCTATCATTCGAGGGTCTCCAACCACTTTCTCCAACACTACCCACGTAAATGTGTGTTTATTTGTGTGACAATGTTGGACCCTGGATCGTTCATATGCCCTCACTAGCTTTTGGAAGGGGTAGAGGGTCTAACAACCCCAGGGTAAGTGGAGGGATGCAACACCCAATGTCGCAGTTGGTAATACTGCAGTCTCACTGTTTCAGGGAGGTAGTAGTCAGCCTTGCACTGATCAAAGAATTTTATGGAGGTTCCAACAAAGAGGTCACGTAGCGTCCTGCAGTCCCCAACCTCCCAGCTGGGAAAAGACTGGGGCAACTACGCAGGTGTAAAATTACAATTACTGGCAATGGGTGTATTGGGGGAGGAGGAGGTAGTAATCCCCTCCTAGTTGCCAGTCTGTCTAATATGTCAAGCACTGTCCTAGTGGGGGTATCTATATAAGCACTGCATGACCAGGTGTGTTTTGTTAGCCAGGCTAGGTCCCACAGGGGTCAGCAGGCCTCTGTCCAGTCCATGTGGAACTAGTGCATGTCACTCTTGTGCACCACCCACTCAGGGATGTATTGTAAATGGGCAGCCCAATAATATTCAAGATGGTTGGGGCACTCCAGTCCACCCCTGTCTCGAGGCTACATCATCAGGGTGTTAGAGATCCTCTGCCGCTTTCCATTTCAGTAAAGGAGCAAATGTCCTGTAGACAGTGCTTGATGTCCTCTTGAGGGATCTGAGTGGGCAAGGTCTGAAGTAGGTATAGAACCTGTGGGAGTACATTCATTTTTATGACATTAACACAGCCCAGCCAAGAGATATGGAGAGGTTTCCATGATCGAAGATTCGCTAAGATAGATCAATGGAGTTGCGTCCAATTAGCCTCTTTCCAAGATGATAGCATAGGAGTTAGGTTTAGACCCAAACACCGAATCGTACCTGGGGCTATTGGAAAGGTGCCAATCTTTGCAGAGCAGGGAGGTTCTGCTTGGGTATCGTCAATTGAGAGTGCAAGATTTGGGCAGGTTGATTTTGAATCGCTGGCAATGATCGCTGAGAGAGAAACATATGTTGTCTTAAAAGAAATAGATACAAGATTATTATGGGTATTAAATTTTTTGTAACAGTGTTAGTAATCATAACAGTGTTAGTAGAGTTTTCTTTCACAACAGACAAGGAGATTAGGTAAACACTTGCTCCTGTTCCAGCTACACACACAATAGATGAGACTAAATTAAAGTCATCATTTGTGAGTTACAAGCATGAAGACTAAACTGCCAATGTTTACTCTAGGTTAGTTGAATACACCCAAGCACTAGACACAAAGGACAGTTATGTCTGTGCCCACTTACCTTTGTCTGCTGCTGAGGAGGTGACTTACCACCACAGAACTCTATTATATGCAATCACATGTGGTATTTTACTTTCTTTAGTGTATAGGTGAGAACACTTTTAATATTTTTTACTCAAATAATGATTTGGTTCTTTCAAGAGTTCCATTGCAGAAGAGCATGAATTTACACCCATAGGTAAAACAAATGGACACAGCTTGGTATTATTTAAGACCATCCATGCCTATAGAAAGCGTTAAGGCTTATAGAAACAATGTAATCTGCTTAATGACACCACTAGAGAAAGTTAAAACCTGGCTGTTTAATAAGTAACTGTTTAAGTAAATAGTTGCCGATCTGTTGTCAGCAGTTGCTTTCTGTGTCTTGTTCTCTTAGCCATGGCGCCGGGAAACCCTTTGTGGGTATCTGTGCGCATTACAAATGCAAAAAATAAATAAATAAAAAATAAAATATTCATCATGACATTAGTGGGAAGGAATAAAAGCATTTAACACAGTAAAAATAGAGAGGAAGATGTTTTGCAAAATTATGGGAAGAAAGAAGAACATGAATTCAAAAAGAAAATGCTTTATCCTAAATTGAAACTAGACAGAAGACAAATAGGGTAAATATGCTATTACAAAAGAATAACTCAAAGTAGAAGTAGACATGAAGGTATTAATAGTTGTGAATACACATTTGAAATCATGGGAGATACATGGCAAATTTTACAAGAAGAAGAAACAGTCATTTCTGAAGCTTATTTCATTTGTGGACAGGATGCTTATTTCTAGTTACCAGTAGATTGGGAGGGTATTTGCTATTTAGCTTTGCTAACATGTATCATGTATATAGCGTGGATGTTTTAACAATGACACCATCACACAGACATACGCGTAACATAGCTGATGGAATACAACTAGTTGGGGACTGTTCTGCAGAAATCCTACCACCAGTAGGGGTTATATTAAATGATGAAAAGATTAGAAAGCTTTCAACAGTTGCTGACAAACTCGCAAATAGTACTTCTGGAGCTTCATTAGTAGTTAACATAGAGTTAGTGGCTATTAGATCAAAGGTTTTGCAAAATGGCTTAGTATTAGACATTTTACTCGCAGAGAAAGGCAGAGTCGGCAAGATTCTCTGCATTGCTGCTCATACAAACCCAATGAAAGGAAAAAAAATCAAGAATTTGAAAAGAACATTTCTTATTTGAAGCCTGAATTAGAACCACTGGAAACTCCTGGGATTTTAGAAAATTTCAGAAATGGATTACACAATTTGCAATTGGTTTGCTACTACTAGAATAGGAATTTTGGAGCTATATTTTTGCCAATATTAATAGTAGGCCTTTGCTTATTGATCTTCTTTGCTTGTTTTAAAGGCTGTAGATATTACATTTACAAAAGAAAAATCAGAGAAACAAGCAAACAGGTGGAGAGGGAACTAGCATTACATTATCCCATCAATCGAGAATACAAAAGGATAAAGGAATCTCGAGGTTTAAAAAGAAAAAAACGGACTCAACTGAGGATGAGAATGAACTCTTAAGATTCATTGGAGAAGAAATTGTGATGCTTACATAACCATCAGATAAGGGATTTGAGGGTGTGTTTTAATAACATCAAGAAAATATTACATAGTTTATAACAAACGTGTAGAATTAACGTGCATGCTTTAGTGAAAGAAAATATGTTTAAAATGCATACAAATGTAGTACGCAGCCATACTAGGCCTCAAATGGCTAAAGTAACATTGCTTAAAAAGCTGGCTTGACTAGAAAGGTTAAATGAGCATAAAATAATTTTTCTTGACCTTTCCATGAACATGTTTTAATAATAATAGTTCCATAAATGTTTTCATATATTTCTGAAAAATGTTTCTACTTCCACAAATATCATTGTAAACACATGATTCGTTTTTGTCATTTACTGAGGTAATGAAGAAGATTGCATACAAAATACAGCATTTAAACTGAACTTGACCTCTTTTGAACTTACTTGTTTTTATTTCCAATCAATGCTGGGTCTGCTAAACGCTTTCTTTGTGTTAGTACAAATGTTTTGATTTCTACGTAGTGAGGTTCTGAAAATTACGAATTCGTTCGTACTCAGCCTCCATGTTGTGACCGCCGCCATTTTATGTTGCCCTCACTCAGGCAGCTTGGCGATCGCGATGTCTTTCTGTCGTTTCTGCCTTTGCGTGTCAGGTGGCTTCTCTGCTAATGTTTACTAGTGAGTGTCAGGGTCTGGCCGAGTACACTAATTCTTGTCTGAGCTGAGTAATCCCCGTCCAGACTACATGTTGGTTCACACCATTGTTTTCTTTAGTTTATTTTATCTGCTGTCCTTCGCTACATGTCTCCTGCATTCTCCTGTTTCACGACTGTCCTCCTGCGACACACACCTGTGTGTTTTCTCTGCTCGTAAACTGAATAATGTGGATTCATTTGTTGAGTTGCCTTCCTCTTAAAACATTGTTTCTAACGTTTCCCTATAGCTCATGCTCTTGTGAAATTGCCTTTTTGCATTGTGTTCTACTGTATATAAACCTGTGCGCCACGGAGTTAAGTGGCAGTCTCTTTTGAACCTCGTTGCATTGACGACTTCTAAGACCACTGTACTAGCTGCAGCTAATAAATACCATCTTCTACGCCAAACGAAGAGTCCGTGTCTCTGTATTTGACAAGGCAGGTGAACCCAGGGGATTTAGGCGTACCCTGCGCCGCCGGGCCCTAAGGCTGCGGTTCTCCAACTGGCGCCCAACGCGGGGCGACTTCAGCGGTAGCGGTTGAGCCTGAGGGTCGTGAGGAGCCCCGCAAGAAAATTCTGGAGGAGGCGCACCACCTGATCGACCCCTGTATGTCAGAAGTGGACCGAAGGTCTTTGACAGCGCGGCTACTCCTCTCCGACGGCTGCTGACGACTGCTGCCCTGACTGTCGCCCTGCCTTGGACCCTTTTGATGACGTTTGGTAGAGCGAGACGATAGACGGACCTTCGCTGGTGTGGAACGATTCTTAGTTAAGAATTTGGTGGGTCGCTCCCACAGACCTTTGTTTTGTTTTGTTCTTTGGTATATTCAGGTATTGCAATCCTTGAAGCCAAGGGGTGAGTACGATTGTACTGTCTTACTGTTTTTCACCCCTTGTTGTTTGTGATCAGTCTAGAGAAGTAACGATGCCTGGACTGAGTAAGTTTAAGAGATTTTGTTGTTTAGGTTGTACGAGGGATTCCCAGTTGGAGGAATCATGCCCGATCCCTCCAGTTGGAACTCCCACTTATGAGCTCTATTCGAAACATGGTATTGGTCCCATTACCTTTAACGAGACATGGGTCCGATATACGGCAAATAGTGGAGTTTTAAGATGGCCCCAAATTGGTAGCTTTGACCCCACTATACTAGATAATTTAGAAACGATTTTGTTTAAAAAAAAAGCCCGGCCGGCTATGTTTGACTCCTTTCGCCTTTGGCGTAAAGAAGCCAAACAGAAAGAAATTAAACAAGCGAAAAAGGATAAGAAAGCACAAGATATGTCGATTTTACAGGCTGCACAACAGCTTAAAGATAATGAAGAAGATGGTGCGAAGGAGGCGTCAGAAAGACAACATCGAATGGCGATAGATAGATGCTATCCAATGTTGCCTACTTCCTCCTCAGATAAACATAAGGAATTAGAAGAAGATGCCTTAATGACTTGTTTGCTGAGTTCCCATCCGCCCTATGTGCAACTTGCTACCGCACCTCCGTTACCCCCTCCCGTTGCTCAGCAAGTGGTTGCTCAGTTGCCAATTGTTCAGCAACAGGCTCAGCCTGTCAATACTTCTTTTTCTGCTTCTGCTCCATCCTTGCAGTCTGTGATTCAGCCTCCGCCTTCTCCTGCTCCTACTCCTCAGCCTGCTATGTTTCAGTCTCCGCTGCCTTCTACATCTGTCATGCCCCCTATTCTTCTGAAGAATTCTCCTACCTCCCAGAGGAGGATAACGGATACTGTTTCAAGTTTCCTTTCTCCTCTTATCAGGTCTTTCAATCTGTCTCCAGCTTTTCCTAGACGACAATCTCGTTGTCAGCTTCCTCTTACGGACGAGAAAGTGGTTTTGGGTTCTCTCGCTCGTAGATGGATTGAGTAGGGATTAGAATACAGTACTGCAGATATTATGAGTAACTTCTATCAGTGGTCAGAACCTACGCAGAGATATGTTTTTAACGTTATGTGTCAAACCCTTATTAAAGGTTGGGATGATATGGAGTCAGATACAGTTCCCTTGGAATTACTGAAGTTACAGGTTGACTTCAATAAAGGCGTTATTGTAGGAAACGGGGTTGAAGAGGCAGTGAATAAACTCATTGCATTTCGCACTATGTTCTTGTCCTTGTCTGTTTCTGAAGTTAACACTGCTAACAAACAAGGTAGTAAGAATTATCCAATGCGTGAGGTTCCTCCCGTATGGAGAGAAGCGGTGGTTGGTCCACCTCCTGTCCCCGCTCATTTCCAGCGTATATGGGTCCATGAGCCTTGGAAGAGGTCTGAAGTTTTAGCGCTTAAGAGCACTCTTCCGGACCCTCGTAAGAATCCTGCTGGATACTATAAAGAATTGTCCCAAACAGTCGACGCTTGCATTATGAATTTGGACGATATCGATATGCTGTTCGGAAATGTGGTTCTGTAGGGTATATGGGCACGGATTCGCAAAGAAAATCACCTGGCTGATTTAGGTGGCAATTGGGCTGCTATTAGAGCCGCAGATGCAAATCAGGTAGGCGGTGCGAAGCCTGAGGATTTGATTACGGCTCTTCCAGGTAGAATAATTGAATTGATGAAGACAATGATGCCTGCAGTGCGAGTAAATTGGGATAAGCTGGCCGCGTGCAAGCAAAAGAAAGACGAAAGTGTCTCGGATTTCTTCACTCATTTTGAAGAGACGTTTATAGACCACAGTGGTCAGGATTTGAGTGTAGAGGGTGGTCAGCGATTATTTGTGGATAAGTTTGTATATAATCTGCTTCCTGAGTTGTCGAACAAATTAAAGAGTTCTGAAAGTGCATGGGCTGTCTCTTCCCCTGCCAAAATATTGGCTACTGCACAGTATTATGAGAACAGAGATAAAGAGGAAAAGGAGAAACAAGAGAATAAAAATAGAGATCTGAAAACAAAAGTTCTCTTGCAGCAGGTGTATCCGCCTCGCTTGAATCCAAATCAGCAGTCTTCCCAGTTCCAACAGCCCCCGCAGTTTCAGAGATTATTACAAAAGCCTGAGTATTATGCGCCGCGACCTTTGTTAGGCCCGAATCAATGTGCATATTGTAGGGAAGAAGGGCATTTTAAGAATAATTGTCCGGTTCTATTACAGCGTAATAATGGGATGTCTACTCCCCGTGGTCGTGGTAATTTTCAGACAGGATCTAGAGGTAGAGGACGGGGTGCGTCCTCTAAGGAGGAGCAACCTTTTCCTTCATCTACTTCGAATTATTTTGATCAACAGGCAGTTCCGTCCACGCAATATTACAATTATGAATATAATGTTGAAAATGGAGTCGACGATTCTCAGATTGAATAGGACAGCCATGGACAAAGTGAGGGAGTTGTATCGATTCCAGTAGATCAAAATGGGCCATATGTTACTGTTGGACCCGGCCTCGTGGCGTGGTCCCACCCCTCCCGCATGGGGGGCCCTGGACGACATTGACCCCTGCCCTCCCCCCTGAAGCTACCCTCTCCAACCTCAATGAGAGCCGCCACTCCTGGCCACCTCCGGCTCTCCCCCTCAGGAACACGGCGACCCCTACTCGCCCCACTCTGCTGGTCCGGCCCCTACCCCGGGCCGCCATCTCAGTCCCCGACTCCATCTTGAGCCCTCCACGTCCGGACCACGTGGCCTCGGCCCGACCTTGGCCGCGGCCCCAGCGAAGCCCCGACATCGAGGCACCAAGATCTGACCAGGTGGTAAAGCGGCCAGTTGACGGATCAAGGAGGGGAGTTTCGATGGCCCTCCAGCCGTCCCCGGACACCTGGTTTCGATCGCCCTCCGACCTCCCTGGGCGCTGGCTCCACCCCCCTGCTGGGTGTCTGGACACTCTCATCCCAGCCCCTCTGACCCCCAGGCGCGAGAGTCCGGACATCAAAGGACTCCAGACCTATATCTGGGGCAGCTCGGGAATGGGTCGGAAGTTGTATCCTGGAGTCAAGAGCCCGGCTGATTGAATCGCGGCTGACCCTGAAAAGAACTCGCTACTTTGAACCTTGGAACCTCGGAGCCCTGCTGACCTGGTCGCAGCCCCCCTACTTGCTGAGAAGAAGATCCTCACGGAACATCGGAGCCCTGCTGACGCCGTCGCGGTCCGACTTTGCTGAACCATCCTCGGAGCCCTGCTGACGCTGTCGCGGCCCGACCTCGCTGAACCATCCTCGGAGCCCTGCTGACGCTGTCGCGGCCCGACCTCGCTGAACCATCCTCGGAGCCCTGCTGACGCCGTCGCGGCCCGACCTCGCTGAACCATCCTCGGAGCCCTGCTGACGCTATCGCGACCTGACCTCGCTGAACCATCCTCGGAGCCCTGCTGACGCTGTCGCGGCCCGACCTCGCTGAACCATCCTCGGAGCCCTGCTGACGCTGTCGCGGCCCGACCTCGCTGAACCATCCTTGGAGCCCTGCCGATGACGTCGCGGCTCGACCTTGCGGAACCCCCCAGCTCGAGGATTGAGAGCTGTGCCTAGGGTATCCCCGTGCCAGGCTAGTACTAAGACTGTCCCGCTACCCCCTTCCCACCGTTACCAAGACATTAAGGATCCCTCGATCCGTTTGTACATATTGCTGAGAGAACCTACCTTTATTGCTGATAAAGACTCTAAGAATCTACCGTCTTGTGTGGTGTCCCTTTGTAGTGGTGTGATTGCTCGGCTGTTACGATTCTAGGAGAGGAGCCTCGCCAAGGTGGCCTCTCGACGGCGCTCGCCCAACTCCAGAAGGAGAGGTGGGTCTCGGGGTGGTCAGTCAGACATCTTCTGCCTCCCCTGGGATCGCCTTTCTAACATTGGTGGCAGGCGGTGCGATCCGAGCCGACGCAAATCGTACAGAGAGTAACTCACCCACTACTGACAGAAACACACCACAACCATGAGTACCAAAGAAACCAGACTGACTGCGGAGTTCCAGAAGGAACGGTTGGAAGAATATACCCATAAAGAATTGAAACAATTCTGCAAGGACCTGGGCATCGCTACCACTGGACTAAGCACTAAGGACGATTTCCAGCAGGCCCTACAAACATGGGTGGAGGCAGGAGCGACGCCATCCCAGATCGAAGATGACACGGTCCCAGACAGGCACCCAGAAACCCTCGCAACCCCAGCGGAAGAAAGAAATGCCAACGTAGGCACGGGCTTCTCCCACGAAGACGCCCGAGAGCGAGAAAGGAGCCGGCTCCACGAATTGGAGCTCGCCCGACTCCGTCTGGACGGAGAACTGCAACTGGCCGAGAAAAAGATAGCCCTTGAGCAACTACAGCTGCAAGGAGACCTGGAGGAGAAATGAAGGCAGAGGGACTTAGAGGAGAAGAAGCTCACGTTCGAGCACGAGCGTGGCTTAAAAGATCTTGAGATCAAGGACAAACATGATGAGGCCAGCGCCTCCGGGAACAGAAGACCACCTCCTCCGGCGGACACGAAGGTCCACATCCCCAAAGATGTCGTCAAAGAATATTATAAAAACGACGGCATCCAACAATGGTTTAAGGCCTACGAGGTAGCCATGGCCTCTCATCGAATACCCCAAAAAGACTGGGGTGCCGGCTTGTGGGGGAAGTTCGTCAGCGAAGGGAGAGACACCCTGCTAGAGCTCCCAGACGCCGAGATGACCTCTTACGAACCTATGAAAGACGCCCTACTTACTTGCTATGGACTCACCCCTGAGATGTACCGGCAGCGATTCCGAGACTGTAAGAAAATCCCCGGTACTACATGGGTGGAGTACGTGAACTTCTATAGCCGAGCCCTAGAGGGGTGGATCAAAGGCAGCCAGGTCACCACCTTCGAGCAGCTGTTCAACCTCATTGTATTGGAGCACCTCTCTGAAGTTTTAGCGCTTAAGAGCACTCTTCCGGACCCTCGTAAGAATCCTGCTGGATACTATAAAGAATTGTCCCAAACAGTCGACGCTTGCATTATGAATTTGGACGATATCGATATGCTGTTCGGAAATGTGGTTCTGTAGGGTATATGGGCACGGATTCGCAAAGAAAATCACCTGGCTGATTTAGGTGGCAATTGGGCTGCTATTAGAGCCGCAGATGCAAATCAGGTAGGCGGTGCGAAGCCTGAGGATTTGATTACGGCTCTTCCAGGTAGAATAATTGAATTGATGAAGACAATGATGCCTGCAGTGCGAGTAAATTGGGATAAGCTGGCCGCGTGCAAGCAAAAGAAAGACGAAAGTGTCTCGGATTTCTTCACTCATTTTGAAGAGACGTTTATAGACCACAGTGGTCAGGATTTGAGTGTAGAGGGTGGTCAGCGATTATTTGTGGATAAGTTTGTATATAATCTGCTTCCTGAGTTGTCGAACAAATTAAAGAGTTCTGAAAGTGCATGGGCTGTCTCTTCCCCTGCCAAAATATTGGCTACTGCACAGTATTATGAGAACAGAGATAAAGAGGAAAAGGAGAAACAAGAGAATAAAAATAGAGATCTGAAAACAAAAGTTCTCTTGCAGCAGGTGTATCCGCCTCGCTTGAATCCAAATCAGCAGTCTTCCCAGTTCCAACAGCCCCCGCAGTTTCAGAGATTATTACAAAAGCCTGAGTATTATGCGCCGCGACCTTTGTTAGGCCCGAATCAATGTGCATATTGTAGAGAAGAAGGGCATTTTAAGAATAATTGTCCGGTTCTATTACAGCGTAATAATGGGATGTCTACTCCCCGTGGTCGTGGTAATTTTCAGACAGGATCTAGAGGTAGAGGACGGGGTGCGTCCTCTAAGGAGGAGCAACCTTTTCCTTCATCTACTTCGAATTATTTTGATCAACAGGCAGTTCCGTCCACGCAATATTACAATTATGAATATAATGTTGAAAATGGAGTCGACGATTCTCAGATTGAATAGGACAGCCATGGACAAAGTGAGGGAGTTGTATCGATTCCAGTAGATCAAAATGGGCCATATGTTACTGTTGGACCCGGCCTCGTGGCGTGGTCCCACCCCTCCCGCATGGGGGGCCCTGGACGACATTGACCCCTGCCCTCCCCCCTGAAGCTACCCTCTCCAACCTCAATGAGAGCCGCCACTCCTGGCCACCTCCGGCTCTCCCCCTCAGGAACACGGCGACCCCTACTCGCCCCACTCTGCTGGTCCGGCCCCTACCCCGGGCCGCCATCTCAGTCCCCGACTCCATCTTGAGCCCTCCACGTCCGGACCACGTGGCCTCGGCCCGACCTTGGCCGCGGCCCCAGCGAAGCCCCGACATCGAGGCACCAAGATCTGACCAGGTGGTAAAGCGGCCAGTTGACGGATCAAGGAGGGGAGTTTCGATGGCCCTCCAGCCGTCCCCGGACACCTGGTTTCGATCGCCCTCCGACCTCCCTGGGCGCTGGCTCCACCCCCCTGCTGGGTGTCTGGACACTCTCATCCCAGCCCCTCTGACCCCCAGGCGCGAGAGTCCGGACATCAAAGGACTCCAGACCTATATCTGGGGCAGCTCGGGAATGGGTCGGAAGTTGTATCCTGGAGTCAAGAGCCCGGCTGATTGAATCGCGGCTGACCCTGAAAAGAACTCGCTACTTTGAACCTTGGAACCTCGGAGCCCTGCTGACCTGGTCGCAGCCCCCCTACTTGCTGAGAAGAAGATCCTCACGGAACATCGGAGCCCTGCTGACGCCGTCGCGGTCCGACTTTGCTGAACCATCCTCGGAGCCCTGCTGACGCTGTCGCGGCCCGACCTCGCTGAACCATCCTCGGAGCCCTGCTGACGCTGTCGCGGCCCGACCTCGCTGAACCATCCTCGGAGCCCTGCTGACGCCGTCGCGGCCCGACCTCGCTGAACCATCCTCGGAGCCCTGCTGACGCTATCGCGACCTGACCTCGCTGAACCATCCTCGGAGCCCTGCTGACGCTGTCGCGGCCCGACCTCGCTGAACCATCCTCGGAGCCCTGCTGACGCTGTCGCGGCCCGACCTCGCTGAACCATCCTTGGAGCCCTGCCGATGACGTCGCGGCTCGACCTTGCGGAACCCCCCAGCTCGAGGATTGAGAGCTGTGCCTAGGGTATCCCCGTGCCAGGCTAGTACTAAGACTGTCCCGCTACCCCCTTCCCACCGTTACCAAGACATTAAGGATCCCTCGATCCGTTTGTACATATTGCTGAGAGAACCTACCTTTATTGCTGATAAAGACTCTAAGAATCTACCGTCTTGTGTGGTGTCCCTTTGTAGTGGTGTGATTGCTCGGCTGTTACGATTCTAGGAGAGGAGCCTCGCCAAGGTGGCCTCTCGACGGCGCTCGCCCAACTCCAGAAGGAGAGGTGGGTCTCGGGGTGGTCAGTCAGACATCTTCTGCCTCCCCTGGGATCGCCTTTCTAACATTGGTGGCAGGCGGTGCGATCCGAGCCGACGCAAATCGTACAGAGAGTAACTCACCCACTACTGACAGAAACACACCACAACCATGAGTACCAAAGAAACCAGACTGACTGCGGAGTTCCAGAAGGAACGGTTGGAAGAATATACCCATAAAGAATTGAAACAATTCTGCAAGGACCTGGGCATCGCTACCACTGGACTAAGCACTAAGGACGATTTCCAGCAGGCCCTACAAACATGGGTGGAGGCAGGAGCGACGCCATCCCAGATCGAAGATGACACGGTCCCAGACAGGCACCCAGAAACCCTCGCAACCCCAGCGGAAGAAAGAAATGCCAACGTAGGCACGGGCTTCTCCCACGAAGACGCCCGAGAGCGAGAAAGGAGCCGGCTCCACGAATTGGAGCTCGCCCGACTCCGTCTGGACGGAGAACTGCAACTGGCCGAGAAAAAGATAGCCCTTGAGCAACTACAGCTGCAAGGAGACCTGGAGGAGAAATGAAGGCAGAGGGACTTAGAGGAGAAGAAGCTCACGTTCGAGCACGAGCGTGGCTTAAAAGATCTTGAGATCAAGGACAAACATGATGAGGCCAGCGCCTCCGGGAACAGAAGACCACCTCCTCCGGCGGACACGAAGGTCCACATCCCCAAAGATGTCGTCAAAGAATATTATAAAAACGACGGCATCCAACAATGGTTTAAGGCCTACGAGGTAGCCATGGCCTCTCATCGAATACCCCAAAAAGACTGGGGTGCCGGCTTGTGGGGGAAGTTCGTCAGCGAAGGGAGAGACACCCTGCTAGAGCTCCCAGACGCCGAGATGACCTCTTACGAACCTATGAAAGACGCCCTACTTACTTGCTATGGACTCACCCCTGAGATGTACCGGCAGCGATTCCGAGACTGTAAGAAAATCCCCGGTACTACATGGGTGGAGTACGTGAACTTCTATAGCCGAGCCCTAGAGGGGTGGATCAAAGGCAGCCAGGTCACCACCTTTGAGCAGCTGTTCAACCTCATTGTATTGGAGCACCTCTCCAACAACTGTTTTGTCGAACTCAGACAGAATCTCCTTGACAGCAAGCTGACCGAGCCACGTAAACTCGCCGTCGAGGCCGATCGATGGGTGAGCACCCGGGTCCCCCGGAACTCGATGGGATATTACGGCCGAAACCCCCAGGGCCCCCCCCCGCCAGCGAGGCAGCGGAGGAGGCCAGAACAGGAACCGAGACTCCCCCGCGGTGCCGCCCCGGAGTCCAGCCCGGGGGCCGCCCCCGACCCACACTTCGCCATCCCTGGCCAGAAGAGGGGCCCCCCCAGCACGACCGGGGCCCCGCTCGAACGCTACCTGCTACAAATGCCAGCGGCCCGGTCACTATGCCAGTGACCCCCACTGCCCGATGAACCAACGACCCGGCACCACCGGTCCTCCAAACCGCCAGATCGCTGCCACCGCCCTGGGAGAAGAAAGGGGTGAAGAAGAGAACTATGACGAAGACCAGTCCGAGTGGGAGCCCGCCGCCATGTCCCTGGTATGTCTAGGCGAAAGAGACATGATCCCCCGGCCCCCGATCCCGGGCTACATGCAGAAGTACCGCCAGTGGGTCACCATTAATGGGCGCTGGGCCGAAGCCCTCCGCGACACCGGAGCCAGCGTGACGGCCGTCCGTTGCCACTTGGTGACCCCCGACCAGATCCTGCCCAATGTGCTGTGCCCAGTACGGTTGGCGGACAATTCAGAGAGCCTGTGCCAGATGGCCCGAATCCCCTTCGAGTGGGGGAGGGGTGTCGGGCATGCTGAAAGTGACCGTCCGGGACGATGCCCCCGTGGACTGCCTCCTCGGGAACGACCTAGAAAGTTCCCCCTGGGCCCACGTAGAGCGGAGAGAGCATCTGGGGATGCTAGGCCTTCCCGAGTGGGTCTGTGCGACCACCCGATCCATGGCCGCATGGGCCACCGCCCCGACTGAATCCACCCCGACCGAAGAACCGGAGTGGCCCGCACCTCTGCCGCCCTCCATCCCCGAAGACGCCGACCCTGAGCCCGGCCCACTGGGGCCCACCCGTGAAGAAATTGCCAAGCTCGGCGACCTCCCGGAACTAGCCCAATGGCACCCAGAAGGTGGCCCCACACGAGAGCAGTTCTGTCAAGAACAGAAAGCGTGTCCCTCCCTCGAGGGAACCCGACAGCAAGCCGCTGCTCAAGCCGCCGGAGACCCATCGGGGTCCCACTGGGTCTATTGGGACAACGATCTCCTCTACAGCGAACAGAAGATTGCCAAACTGGGGGCCAGCCGGGTGCTGGTGGTCCCCCTCCGATTCAGAGACTTCCTCCTGAACCTGGCACACGATGTGCCCCTCGCCGGGCACCTGGGGCAGGACAAAACCTACAGGCGCCTGGTGACCCATTTCTACTGGCCAAAAATGAGAAATGATGTGAACAATCACTGCCGGACTTGCCCAACCTGCCAAGCCAGCGGGAAGAGCGGAGGGAAGCACAAGGCCCCCCTTCAACCCTTCCCAGTCGTCAACACCCCATTCGAGCGGGTGGGGTTCGACATTGTGGGGCCTCTGGAGCCCCGAACCTCTCAAGGTCACCGTTTTATTCTCGTCCTGGTGGACCATGCCACCCGCTATCCCGAAGCCATCCCTCTCCGGACCGTGACGGCCCCCGTGGTGGGACGGGCGCTGATGGGGATCTTCTCCCGGGTGGGCTTCCCCCGAGAGGTCGTCAGTGACCGGGGTACGAACTTCATTTCCCGATACATGAAGTCCCTGTGGCAACAGTGCGGGGTCACGTACAAGTTTACGACCCCCTACCACCCCCAAGGGAATGGACTGGTGGAACGTTTCAATCGAACCCTCAAGGGGATGATCATGGGCCTGGAAGAGCCCTTGCGACGCCAATGGGACGTGTTGCTGCCCTGCCTCCTCTTGGCCTATTGGGAGGTCCCTCAGAAGTCCCTGGGGTTCAGCCCCTTTGAACTATTGTACGGACACCCCGTCCTGGGTCCCCTCAGCCTGGTCAAAGAAGGCTGGGAGGTTGCAGTCCGATATGCTCCCCCCGACGTCTACCGGTACCTCCTGACCCTCCGAAACCAGACTCGGAAGTTCCGGGAACTTGCAGAGGCCAACCTCGAGGCCAGCCAAGAGGAGATGAAACACTGGTATGACCAGAACGCCTCTTCCATTGAGTTCGAGCCGGGCCAACAGGTCTGGGTCATGTCCCCGGTCGAACCCTGTGCCCTCCAGGACAAGTGGACTGGGCCCTTCAAAGTGGTGGAGCGCAAGAGCCCTGTCACCTACCTGGTGGACATGGAGTCCATCAGGAACCCCCTCCGGGTCCTCCACACCAACAGGCTCAAGCCTCACTTCGTCCGAATGGAACTTAGCCTGCTGATGGCTACTGATAGCGGGGCCGAAGACGACTCCGAGCCCCTACCAGACCTCCTGTGCACCTCCGAGAAAGACGGCTCCGTAGAGGGGGTCACCCTCTCCTCCACCCTGACCCAAGAACAGCGCCAGGACTGCCAAAAGCTGTTGGGCCAATTCACAGACTTGTTTTCTCTCACCCCCGGAGTCACCCAGTGGTGCGTCCACGATGTCGACACCGGGGACAGCCCGCCTGTGCGACACCGGGCCTACCGAGTTCCCGACCGAGTTCGGACCTGCATTCAATCGGAGGTCTCCAAGATGCTGGCCCTGGGGGTGGTCGAACCATCTGACAGTCCATGGACCAGTCCCGTCGTCCTGGTCCCAAAAGCCGCCGCCCCTGGCACCACTCCCGAACTGCGATTTTGTGTAGACTACCGGGGGCTGAACGCCGTCACCCGGACCGATGCCCACCCTATTCCCCGGGCCGATGAACTGATCGACCGCCTGGGGGCGGCCCGCTACCTGAGCACATTCGACCTAACCTCTGGCTACTGGCAGATCGGACTCACCCCGGGCGCCAAAGAGCGCTCCGCCTTCTCAACCCCCGATGGCCACTACCACTTCAGGGTGATGCCCTTCGGGATGAAAAACGCCCCCGCAACCTTCCAGAGGCTGGTGAATAAGGTACTGGCAGGGCTAGAAGAGTTCAGCGCCGCATATCTGGACGATATTGCGGTGTACAGCCTCCACTGGGCCGAGCACCTCAAGCACCTCTGGGAGGTCCTGACGGCCCTCAGACCGGCCGGACTGACCATAAAAGCAAGCAAGTGCCAGATCGGCCAAGGGTCCGTGACCTATCTGGGACACCAAGTGGGGAGCAGCCATGTGGCTCCCCTTCAACCCAAGATCGACGCCATCATGGCCTGGGAGCCCCCGGTCACCCAGACAGCAGTGAGAGCCTTCCTAGGGCTTACTGGGTATTAACGGCGCTTCGTGAAGAATTATGGGAGCATTGTGGGCCCCCTCACCGAACTCACTTCCAAGAAGCAGCCACAAAAGGTGCACTGGACACCCGAGTGTCAGGCCGCCTTTGAGACTCTGAAGACAGCGATGTGTACCACCCCCGTGCTCCAAGCCCCCGACTACAGCCGGGAATTCGTAGCCCAAACTGATGCCTCGGAGCACGGTGTCGAGGCGGTCCTTTCCCAAATCAACCCCGAAGGAGTTGATCAACCTGTGGCCTTCATCAGCCAACGTCTGCTGGCCCGAGAGCAATGCTGGAGCACCATTGAACGAGAGGGTTTCACCGTGGTGTGGGCCCTCAAGAAACTCCGACCCTATCTCTTCGGCACCCACTTCCGGGTGCAAACTGACCACCGGCCTTTGCGGTGGTTGATGCAGATGCGGGGAGAGAACCCAAAGTTGCTCCGATGGTCCATATCCCTACAAGGGATGGACTTCACTGTGGAACATCGCCCCAGCAACGACCACGCCAATGCCGACGGCCTGTCCCGCTTCTTCCGCCTCGGCGAGGAGAACCCCCAAGAAGATGGGTGACTCTCCCTGCCTTCAGCTGGGGGGGACGTGTGTTGGACCCGGCCTCGTGGCGTGGTCCCACCCCTCCCGCATGGCGGGCCTTGGACGACATCGACACCTGCCCTCCCCCCTGAAGCTACCCTCTCCAACCTTCAATGAGAGCCGCCACTCCTGGCCACCTCCGGCTCTCCCCCTCAGGAACACGGCGACCCCTACTCGCCCCACTCTGCTGGTCCGGCCCCTACCCCGGGCCGCCATCTCAGGCCCCGACTCCATCTTGGGCCCACCACGTCCGGACCACGTGGCCTCGGCCCGACCTCGGCTGCGGCCCCAGCGAAGCCCCGACATCGAGGCACCAAGATCTGACCAGGTGGTAAAGCGGCCACTTGACGGATCAAGGAGGAGGGGAGTTTCGATGGCCCTCCAGCCGTCCCCGGACGCCTGGTTTCGATCGCCCTCCGGCCTCCCTGGGCGCTGGCTCCACCCCCCTGCTGGGTGTCTGGACACTCTCATCCCGGCCCCTCTGACCCCCAGGCACGAGAGTCCGTACATCAAAGGACTCCAGACCTATATCTGGGGCAGCTCGGGAATGGGTCGGTAGTTGTATCCTGGAGTCGAGAGCCCGGCTGATTGAATCACGGCTGACCCTGAGAAGAACTCGCTACTTTGAACCCTGGAACCTCGGAGCCCTGCTGACCTAGTCGCAGCCCCCCTACTTGCTGAGAAGAAGATCCTCACGGAACATCGGAGCCCTGCTGACGCCGTCGCGGTCCGACTTCGCTGAACCATCCTCGGAGCCCTGCTGACGCTGTCCGGGCCCGACCTCGCTGAACCATCCTCGGAGCCCTGCTGACGCTGTCGCGGCCCGACCTCGCTGAACCATCCTCAGAGCCCTGCTGACGCCGTCGTGGCCCGACCTCGCTGAACCATCCTCGGAGCCCTGCTGACGCTGTTGCGGCCCGACCTCGCTGAACCATCCTCGGAGCCCTGCTGACGCTGTCGCGGCCCGACCTCGCTGAACCATCCTCGGAACCCTGCTGACGCTGTCGCGGCCCAACCTCGCTGAACCATCCTCGGAGCCCTGCTGACGCTGTCGCGGCCCGATCTCGCTGAACCATCCTCGGAGCCCTGCCGACGACGTCGCGGCTCGACCTTGCGGAACCCCCCAGCTCGAGGATTGAGAGCTGTGCGTAGGGTATCCCCGTGCCAGGCTAGTACTAAGACTGTCCCGCTACCCCCTTCCCACCGTTACCGAGACATTAAGGATCCCTCGATCCGTTTGTACATATTGCTGAGAGAACCTACCTTTATTGCTGATAAAGACTCTAAGAATCTACCCTCTTGGGTGTTACGATTCTAGGAGAGGAGCCTCGCCAAGGTGGCCTCTCGACGGCGCTTGGCCAACTCCAGAAGGAGAGGTGGGTCTCGGGGTGGTCAGTCAGACATCTTCTGCCTCCCCTGGGATCGCCTTTCTAACAGTTACTGTCAATACTATGGGCGTTTTAGAACCGTTTCTTTTGGATATTGGTGCGATGAGAAGTTCTATTATGCATTCTAAACTCCCTGGGGCACCTTTGTCTGGCTTTGTGAATACATCCATGGGATTTTCTGGCGCCCCAGTCTGTAATCCGGTTTCTTGCCCTTTGCCTGTCTCGATTGGCCCTTATGATTTTGAAACTTCACTCATCTTGACGACTGGTTGTGGGGAAAATTTGCTGGGTTTGGATTTGTTAAAAAGACTGCATGCAACACTGTATTGTTCCCCTTCTGGTGTGCATCTTACATTGGGAAAGAAACTGATGTCTCCCATGTGTTTGTCTCGAGATCAGTTTCCACCTGAGTTGCTTTCTCTCCCGGAAAATCTTTGGGCCACGGGTTGAAATGACGTGGGTCGTCTTGCGATCCCGCCGTATGTTGTTACAGTTAGAGAGAATGTTAGGATGCCACGTATTCCCCAATATCGTATCTCAAGTGATGGAGAAAGAGCACTATTGGCTATTGTTGATGATTTTATTCGGAAAGGCGTGGTTGAAGAAACGAGAGGCAATGTTTGTAACAGTCCTGTTCTTCCGATTCTTAAAAGAAAGGATCCCTCACAACCTCCTGTCTATCGATTTGTTATCGACCTGAGAGAGGTCAATAAAATAGTGGTACCGCAGTTTCCTGTTGTTCCGGACATTACAGCCTTGCTAACGATGATCCCTGCTTCGGCGGCTTGGTTTTCAGTGATCGATCTTAAGAATGCTTTCTTTAGCATTCCTATAGCTGAGGAAAGCAGGGACATCTTTGGTTTCTCTTTAGGTGGCCGAAGCTTCCGCTTTAAGAGAGCTCCTCAAGGCTATTGTGAAAGTCCTTCTATTTACAGTAAAGCTCTTAAGTCCCAGCTTGATGCTTTTTCTTTGCCTCCAGGTGCTACGCTTATTCAGTATGTGGATGACTTACTGGTGGCTGCTGATACAGAAGATGTGTGTAAGAGTGCAACTGTTGCTTTGTTGCATCATTTGTCTGCTTTAAATCATAAGGTGTCACCCTCTAAGCTGCAATATGCCCGCCAAGAAGTGACCTATTTAGGTCATCTCTTGTCGAAGGAGGGAAGGCGATTGACCCCAGAACGTATTCATGCTATTTCACAGATGCCTGTACCTACCACACAGAGAGAAGTGCGTGCCTTTTTGGGTATCACTTCTTATTGTAGACAATGGATTCCTAATTTTTCACTCCTGGCGAAACCACTGCTGGCACTAACGTTGAAAGATACGCCCCATCCGCTCCCTTGGACGGATGAATGTCAGCAAAGTTTTGTTGATTTACGTACTGCCCTGTGTTCTGCTCCGGTGTTAGGGACCCCAGATTACAACAAGTCCTTCACATTATACGTTCACGAGAGAGAGGGTTGCGCATTGTCAGTCTTGACACAGCAATTCGGAGAGAAACAAAGGCTGTGCGCCTATTTCTCCGCTACATTAGACCCAAAACGCGTTACGATTTAAGACCCAGAATTAATAAAACTAACTGAATTTTTTTGTGAGCATTCTCCTATTTAAAGACACTTCTTTTCGAACTCTTCGTATTTTTTCCTTCTTTGTTGATATAATTTTTTTTAGTTTTAGATGTGCCATCTATCTCCGTCGCAGGGTCACGGTAGGAGTCTCAGACTGAAACCTGGTTTTTGACCTTTTAGTAAGTGGCTAGTGCCTCAGGTTTTACAGAAATAAATAGCTGAGTGATTAAGGAAGAGTGCCGTGAGCGACATTTTTTTTAGACAAAGATGGATGGCGCAACAACCATAGATAGGGAAAACAGGAAGAAGAAAATGCGAATCAAGTACTGTAAATTATTGCGTAGTCGCTTTGGCGTAACTTTGTGTGTTTTGATGGTTTTATGTATTTTATTAGCTTGCACAGGATGGATCGTTCATATTCTGCAAACCAGAAATGTTGATAATTCTACATCTTCTTTGCCTTCTCGTCTTTATGTCCTTTCACATAAAATGCATACTCTACCCCCTCATGAGCAGATTAGGAGAGCCGAGTATATGAACAATACGTTCATTCAGCTGTTGCACCAACATCAGTTGGCTATTAACATGACTGACTGTTGGGTGTGCGGTCTTATGCCACATAATGCGCAAAAGGGAATGCCATATCTGGTTCTTCCTTTTTCATATGAAGGTTCAGATTGGGCTTATTTGACAATGTTTTCAGCCGCATACCACAACAGACTTAGAAGCCCTGTAAGAACTTCTGGGATTGGACTAGATTTTAGTCATAGTTCCCTGATAAAAGGCATAGTAATAATGGCTAAAATCGCAGAGAAGAGTAAGATTCCATTCGATGAGAAGAAAGCTTACGATGGATGGAATGTTACCCACTATGTCTCTATTCTTGGGGACAAAATTAAGACAGGTGAGTCCTCTCCAGTATGGACTGTGCCCCATCAAGGTAATTTTTGTCTCCAAATAAATAGCAAGAAAACTGACATACAGCAGAAATGTGCATATACATATTTCTTTTCATCCCTTGATTTTCCTCCATTGGTCCCGTCACAAGGAACGTATTTTGTCTGCAATGACCGAGCCCATACTTGGCTTCCTTCCAATTTCTCTGGAACTTGCTACATAGCTTTTCCCCTTCCCCCTACATATACGGCTCCATCAGACCATCACAAAACTAGACATAGCAGAGGTGTAATCGATACAAAAGACACGGCAGAGCAAGAGGGAGGAGACTTCCTTAAAGGATTCCTTCCCTTTTGGGGTCCGATGATTAACAGTAGGCATATTAGGCAACTGGTTCGGGTGGTTGAGACCACTATTAATGTTACTGCAGGTGCCCTAGGTAACATTACAGCAGAGCTTCAGGCTGACCGTCTTATGACATTACAGAATCAAATTGCTCAAGATGTTATCCTAGCAGATCGAGGTGGTGTTTGTAGACTGATCGGATCTAGTTGCTGCATTTATATTCCAGACGACGCTCCAGCAGTATACCAAGCCATTTCCAAATTGCACACGATCTCCGAGTCGATTCATCAAGACGAAGGAGATTGGTCTTTTATGGGATGAATTTGGGGAATATTGTCAACATTTTGGATGGAAGATCTTAACGTTCCTTGGAGCAATCTTAGCCGTCATATTCTCTTGTTGTGTGTGTGTGCAATGTGGTCCTGCAGTCTGTGGCCTGTTGGCCACTTTGTGTGTCCCACAATCTGCTACTCAGAAGACAGAGAATATTCGAATGATGGTGCAGCAACAACCTGAGGACCTTATGAACATCAGTGTTGACTCTGATTCAGATTAGCGTGAGTTGGTTTGTCTTTGCCTGAGTAATGGCAAAAGGAGGGTCTGAGGTTGTGAAAATTACGAATTCGTTTGTACTGAGCCTCCATTTTGTGACCGCCGCCATTTTATGTTGCCCTCACTCAGGCAGCTTGGCGATCGCGATGTCTTTCTGTCGTTTCTGCCTTTGCGTGTCAGGTGGCTTCTCTGCTAATGTTTACTAGTGAGTGTCAGGGTCTGGCCGAGTACACTAATTCTTGTCTGAGCTGAGTAATCCCCGTCCAGACTACATGTTGGTTCACACCATTGTTTCCTTTAGTTTATCTTATCTGCTGTCCATCGCTACATGTCTCCTGCATTCTCCTGTTTCACGACTGTCCTCCTGCGACACACACCTGTGTGTTTTCTCTGTGTGTAAACTGAATAATGTGGATTCATTTGTAATTTACTTAAGAGGTCGAGTGACAAACGAGACCGGGAACTTGAGTTGCCTTAGTCTTAAAACATTGTTTCTAACGTTTGCCTATAGCTCATGCTCTTGTGAAATTGCCTTTTTGCATTGTGTTGTACTGTATATAAACCTGTGCGCCACGGAGTTAAGTGGCAGTCTCTTTTGAACCTCGTTGCATTGACGACTTCTAAGACCACTGTACTAGCTGCAGCTAATAAAAACCATCTTCTACGCCAGACGAAGAGTCCGTGTCTCTGTATTTGACAAGGCAGGTGAACCCAGGGGATTTAGGCGTACCCTGCGCCGCCGGGCCCTAAGGCTGCGGTTCTCCAGTAGACCATTGTTAGCTAATGTGCAGAATCTGATATATGAGAAGGTTAGAGATGTAGTTTAAATGTGAGAAATAAGTCTTGAATTAGAAAGTAACCCACATGAACTTATATTTGATAAAACATAGTTTCAAACCTAACATTGCTGTCTGTGGACTATTGTATTCCAGTGAGACGAAAAGGAGTGATCCTATTCCCATTAAAGTATTGAATGCTGAAAACCTGACCGACGACGGAAGAAGCAACATGTTGTACATCTTCGGAATGGGATGTCTATAACATTGCTGACATGGCGTGCGCAAGGTAAGTGGTTTTATTTATTTTTTAATTTAACTTTTCCTATCCCGTCATCTGTCCACTTCATCCACGCCCGCCCAATACCACCCCCACCCCACCACTGTTACCTGTGCCGCCCGTGCCTGGCTCTGAGTTGCCATGTCAGAGTCCAAAAGCCGGGACTTGATTTGCTTTCTAAAAACTGCCAGTGTAGGCGCCAATCAGAGGTGGAAGGGAAGTTCATTCCAGGTCTTAGTGGTGATGTGGGAGAAAGAGCGCCCCCGCTGCAGCTGTGATGAATGCGGGGGATGTGTGCGAGGGCGAGTGAGGTGGAGCACAGGTACCTCAATAGCAGGTGCAAATTCAGTCTGTTGTTGATGTAGGAAGGTCCTTTGTCGTAAAGGGCTTTGTAGGCTTGTGTGAGAATATTGAACTGGCATCTTTTCTGGATGGGGAGCCAGTGGAGGTTTCTTTGGTGAGGAGAGATGTGGGTTCATTTGGGAAGGTTCAGGATGAGTCTGGCAGCGGCATTAGTGTATGGTCTGCAGTCTGCTGAGGAGCTAGGTGTGTATCCCGGCGTAGAGAGCATTGCCATAGTCAAGGCAGCTGCTTATGAGAGACTATGTGACGGTCTTTCGGGCGCTTATAGGGATCCATTTGAAGGTTCTGTGGAGTATGCAAAGGGTGTGGTAGCAGAAGGAGGCAACAAAGTTGACTTGTCATCTCATGGTCAGTTGGCTGTTGAGGATGATGCTGACGTTGCGTGCATGGTTGGTTGGTGTGGGCGCTAGTTATACTGGCCACCATGCAGAGGTGATCTACCCACAGATCAGTACTTCCATGTTATTGGAGTTTAGTTTAGGGCAGCTGTCTCTCATCCAGCCAGCTAAGTCGGTCATGGTGTTGCAGATATTTGTTCGGGTATTGGAGGGGTCATGCTTGAGGGAGAGGATGATCTGGGTGTCTTCAGCCTAGGAGATAATGTTGAGTCCTTGTGCCCTGATGATGTCTATGAGAGGGGTAAAGTAGATGTTGAACAGGGTGGGACTGAGGGATGATCATTGGTGCACGCCGCATATGATGCCCTTGGGGGCAGAGGTGAAGGGTGGAAGATGGATACTCTGAGTGTGTCCTGTGAGGAATGAGAGGATCCACTTGAGGACTGGTTATTGGATGCTAATGTTGTGGAATCTGTTGATGAGGGTGTGGTGGGAGACTGTGTCAAACGATGAGGGGAGGTCGAGGAAGATCAGGGCAACCATTTCTCCTCGGTCGAGGAGGATTCTGATGTCATTAGTGGCGGTGATCTGTGCAGTCTCAGTGCTGTGGTTGGCCCGGAATCCTGATTGTGCTGTGTCAAGTAGGTGGTTTTATTCAGGGTAGTCAGTAGGTTGTTGGTTGATGGCTTTCTCAAGAACTTTGGCTGGGTATGGGAGCAGCTAGATCAGTCAGTAGTTTTTTAGGCCGGTGGGGTTAGCTGAGGGCTGCTTTGGGAGGGGTCTGTCCTCTGAATGTTTCCATTTGTCTTGGAAGTTAGCTGTGGTGATGGAGATGTTGAGGATCTTGGAGTTGATGGAGGACAAGCTGGTGGTGGTCTGAATTTCGATTGGCGCCCATGTTGTTATGGCAGGGCAGGTGTTCCCCAGTTGGATGAGGTTGATGAGTCTGATTGTGGTAGGTTGAAAGTTGAAGTTGTTGTAGATGGTGGCAATCTTGCTGTGGAAGTGGTAGGAAAGGTAGTCATAGAGTTGTAGGGAGGTGTGGACAGAGTTTTCTGTGGCTGCTGGGTTGGAGGATTCCTTAATGAATTTGAAAAGTTCCTTGGTGTGGTTTGCCACGGCGTTGATGCGGTCGGTTAGGGCTGACATTTTGGTCTCCTTGAGGTGCCGGTGATACTCGCTGAGGGCTGTTTTGGGCACAGCTCTGTCGGTGGGGTCTTTGATGATGTGCCATCCCTTCTCAAGCCGCAAGCATTTTCGCTTGGTGGTTCGGAGCTCTGGGGTGTACCTTTTCTTGAGAGTTTTTCGGTTTCAGTGGGGCGACTCTGTCGGCGCTGTTGCTGAGCCAGGTGGAGACATTGCGGATGGCCTGATTGAGGTCAGTTGACGTGTCGGGAGGCGAGGGACTGAGGGTTTGTGTCCATTGCCTCTCGGTTACCTTCTACAGTGGGTGGTGCTGTGATGCTTGGTGCTGGTGTGTTGTGTGATGGAGATGTTAAGGTGGATGATATAATGGTCAATCCAAGTGAGCTCCATGGGGTGTGTGAATTTGATACTCTTGCTGGAGGAGAAGATGGCGTCAAGTGTAAGCCCGGCTTTGTGGGTGGGTTAGGTGACTAGTTGGGTGAGGCCAAGGTTGTTGAGTGTCTCTATGAGGGAGGTGAGGCTGGCGTCCTTGGGGTCCTCAATGTGGAAGCTGAGGTCACCAAGCAGGATGTAGTGGAGGGAGTCGATATTGATTGGGTCGATAAAGTTGGTGATGGTATCGCAGAAGGCTGGCCGGGGTCCCGGTGGTCTGTTTGCAAGGGTGCCTCTTATTGTGGTCTAGGCGTCGGTTTTTTGTAGGAAATTGAGGTGCTCCATGGGGGGCTTTGGGTCATCGTTCATGACTGCGCATTGGACGAATTCCTTGAAAATGATGGCAATTCCTCCACTGTGATTGTTGGGGCGGTCTCGTAGTATCATCTTGTACCTTTCATAAGTGGCCACGGCGATGTCAGGGTTCGAGGTGAGGTTGAGCCACGTCTCATTGATGAAGGCCACGTCTGGGGTGACGATGGTCATGGCGTTCTAGATCTCTGTGGCGTGTTTGCTGAGAGATCGGGTGTTGAGCAGGATGCATTGGAGTGGTTCTGGGTTGTTGGTGGTCTTCCAGGCGGTAGTGTTGTAGCGTTCAGCATGAGTGGGAGGTGCTGTGTGGCAGGAGAAGCAGCAGTGGCGGCATGTGAATGGTCCTTCCGTCGAGCGTGGGGACAATGTGAAGCAGTGGGAGTTGTAACATCTGGAGTTTCCAGACTGGAATTTCTCGGTGGAGTAGCGGTGGATGGTGGGAGGGCCAGGGGTCCTGGCACTGGGTGCGGTCGGGCGCAGACAGACTTGCCTTTGGTGCACCTTTGATGTGCCAGCAGCACAGCCATGCTATGGCCTTTATTACATAGGTCTGAGGGAGGAGAGCTGGGGTGGTGGCAATGGGGTGGAGCGGGAAAATGGCAAGGCAGCCTGGGACACAGGAACCTGAGGCCCTGGCTGGTGGTGCAATCTGCTGTGCAGGCAGTCATCAGCAGCAGTGACTGCTAATGGCAGGGGGATCCGGAGAAGATCTGATCTGAGTTTGGGATCAATATCCCCCATAGACAAAAGGTTGTAACCCAGGAAGCTGGCCGCAGAGAAATGTTTCCGCTCAATCGGAGGTGCGGGCTTTCGTAGGTCCAAACAGCCAGCCGTAGGTGCCTACAGGGCACAGCGAAACCCTTCGGGCCCTGTCACAATGTTCTCCACCACAAAGACCATTGTGGCCTGGGTCCAGGGAGAGGGACAGGCGACCTTAGAAGGAGGCCGCGAGGTAAGGCACTGTTGTGCTTCCGAACTGGAGATTAAAGACAGCCTCAGCTCAGATCTCCCAACACCCCTCGGACATCATACGCTCTGCGGTGCAAGCTAGCACAGGTCCACTGTTTGCAAGTACTGGTCCCTCGGACTCTACAAGCTTCCGCCACACTCCTCAAACTCCTCACATCCCGGCACCTCAAGTGGGCTGCTGATCTTTACAAGCACACTCCCCTGCAGTGTGATGATGGTGTACATCAGATGGTCCTTGTCCCAACCTAAGATCACTTCCACCTGTTTGTACTACATCATGTGCGGTACTTACGATCTTGAGGAAATAGAGAGATCCTTTTTTTTACTGGTATCTCATAGACAAGAGGCCAGTGAGAGTACTTAGTGACCCAGGGCATGGCAGTTGGCACTTAGCTGAAGGCCAGCAATGTCCAGATAAAATCAACCAAGTGATAGTCCCCTTGCTGGAGCATGACAAGCTCCAAGCCACTAAATATCTGTGTATAATCCAGTTGCAGTCCCACCTATTCTAATGATCCCTTGTGTTGATGTCCCAGCATGGAATTAGCTTAGTATGGTTCCAAATCCAAAAGTGTCTCTAATTTCCAAGGCCAGAGCCACAGTAGTTACAACCACAATGGCCTTTGAAGATAAGAAAATTTCAAAAGGCCACCTTTTAAAGGCACAGGCCCTCTCTAAATGTTGTCCTGTCTGTCATCTTACCCCTGGAGGTTTGATCACTATCTTTAGTGGGGCCAAGACCATGTCCCTTGGAATTTAGGTCCCAATTTTACCTCCATGTAACCATCCCAGAAAGACCCATCAGAGTCAGAGGTATATAGTTTCCATTGAGCCCCTAGTTTATGGCCTTCTATTAGAAATGTACAGATTTAGCTGTCCCCCCCAGCACCCAGATGTGAACTGGAGTCAGGCCGACAGGCACATAGAGCCTTCACCATCAAAACGCCGACTTTCCCAAAGTGACATTTCCACCTTAGCAATGTCGAATCCACTCACACTACCGGAGGGGATTTGCAATTATGAACTCATTGATATCAAACTTTATACTGTTACTATTCTGCAAAAAGGAAAGACTGCTAAATAGCCTTACCCTAACTTGCCCCATGCTAATTCAATGTGGGAAGCAGGCCATATTGAACACACCATCCAGTGCCATTCATTAGTCTTGCATGTATCGCGCACATGCCCTGTCTCTTCCCTACACAGAACCCTGTCCCCAGAGAGAACTCCGATATAGCAAGAGACATGCAGAACCTTGACAGGTAACTTTTTAAAAGCCAAGCCGAGTAACAGCAACTTGCGCACAAAGGTCCCACCAGGGCAAACCTGTAGCACAATCGATGAGCTACCTCGGTGGAGGGCACAAACAGTGTTGCTTGCACAAGGAGGAGCGTTCAGGGAACATGCCCTGGGTATATGTCTTACCCTTAGACAAGGGAATTACAGCTAACTCCAATCATCTAATCATGTATACCTCAATCATCAGTATGTATATGACAAGCATAGCGCTTGGGCACTGGATGGCAGTGTCAAATATACCCAGTAGGTCCCAAGGCTAGCACCTAGATCAGTGGAAAACTGGAAAGGAGAAAAGCAAAAAGTTGAATGAAAGAACCCTAGAAAGGGCCATCCCCAACATGTCAATAAAGTGATTTCCACATTTCTCCTAAACTATGGTATGAGGGTGTGTTTTTACTAATCAGAAAACAATGCCTAATTTAGATATGGTTTATTTAGCATGACCAGGCCTCAGACAGCTTGTACTGACATTTATTGTCAGAAAGAAATGTGCACTTTTATTTTATGTGAACAAGTAGTTCTATGTGCATGTCTCTGTGTGCTTTTCCATTTTAGAAAAATCTGTGAAATACAAGCCTAATCCATGGTCTCTGTATCAATACATTTTATTAATGTGTGTTCCTCTTGAGGCAACCAAGCTTAGGATGTTCCATTCTTTGTAGCTTTCAAGCTAATTTTCCCAAGTCTTTTCTAGGAACTATTTATTAGATGAACTAGCCTGTTATATATCTGGATTACATAAATGTCCTTTTATTTCCTGATCACACCTAACTCATTAAAACGTATTAAATTAGGTGTTTTTAGATATATTTTATTGAATGTATATTATGTATCGAAATTTCATTGGCCGACAAAAATGATACATTGCTAGTGCAACCGCATTTACGTCATATCTCACCACGGAATGTGTGTGGCTTTTCCGTCCATACCTGCTAAAAATGATGTTTTTGGCACATGTGCCAGTCTTTCTTGGCTTTCTTTTTGAGGTAGACTCTATGTCAGTCCCTTTGCTGAGCTATACTGAGGGGCATATTAGTAAGAACCTTGTTAAAATTATCGCTGTTTTAGCGGAAGGAAACTGCTGCTAAAACTGCGATATTAGGCTTGCTAATATGCATTATAGAATTCCAATAGAAGCCCAGGTTAAATGTGCAGGACATCTAACCTGGGCTTCTATTTGAATTCTATAACGCATATTAGCAAGCCCATTATCGCCGTTTTAGCAGCAGTTTCCTGCTGCTAATATGGCGATAATTTTAACGAGGTTCTTGCTAATATGCCCCTTAGTTCTTTCTGGGCTCTCTTAGAATGTAGAAACTATGCTAGTCTGTTTATTTGATTTATTTTTAATTCTGGATATTTGTTTGCTTCAGGACTGACCTTATGTTAGCACTCTCACAGTTCATGACTTTAAATATTTTATTTGAGGTCATTCATAATTGATTAACTACTTTTTGCCTTCTGTAAAGATCTTAAATTTGAATAAACATATAAGGTTTACCCTTGAAATCCTGTCTTGTGTACTTTATTTAATGTGGCCTTGGACTCAGACACCTGAACTCACATCTCGACCCTCTTAATTATTTAATTAGAATGTCGACAGGGTACATGTACTATAACATCCACTTCAGCATACCTGGTATCTACAGAAGAGGAAGAAGGCATTTACAGAAGAAGGGAACAGGAGCTTCCTCAACAACTTAAAGGAATGTATCCAGTTCTACCTCCTGCTGTGCAAAACACACAATGAACAGAAAAGGCTCTTGTCAGAGTCACTATTAAGGAAAGCAAGGGACCCCTATATATATAGCTAGCTATAACATAGGGAAATGAACAGAAGTTAAGAAAGTTATAGCTAGACAAGGATATCTACTTAATTATCTATAACACAAATACCAAACTTGCTAGTGAACTAAATAATGGTCATAAGAAAAAGGGGACACCCTATTGACACAATATGGACACTGGAGGAGGATATAGTGATGTATTTATTCATTTATTTTTAGATAGAAAATGTCATGTTCATGTTCCATATTATTTTTCATTAAGTTAACAATTTATAGTTCATTTTCAATCATTGTATGAAACAGATGTTGACAATCAATATATACAAATCCAATTAATGGACGGAGCGTTGATTCAGGCAGTGTGGCAGATGTCTACAACGCGCGTTTCGGCATACACGCCTTCATCAGGTAGCCGTCTATTGCATAAAATAGCCCATTAATGATGAAGAGATAAGATGTATTGTGGCTTCAAATAACCCTTTCTTAAGAAGTATAGCAGACACAATAGGTAGCGGATTGGCACGAGCGTCTTGATTTTGTATTGATGGAAAACAGAAACTGTAGCGAATCAGTTGTACTATATTTGTAAAAAATGATGTAGTAGGAAGATTCACGATTTCTTCTTAGTTTCAAAGGGTTGGCTATGCTGTTCTAAATAACGTAAAAATCGGCAATAATAGTAGGAGGATTCATGATCTCTTCGTGGTTTTAACCGAGATGGAGCATCATGTGCAACGATAATTTCAGCCCAGGATAAGCCGGCGAAATTCTCCTGAAAATGTCGGGATACTCTGATATGGAGCGTCGCAGGCTGCGTGTTAGCTCGTGAGACTAACGGTCTGGCTAGAGTCACACCACCCCCTATAATTACTATTGAAAGACTTATTTCGACTTAAACCTTTTTAAATAGTATTTTTGTACCACTGTTGTACCGCAGACCAAGACAAACACATATTTTGACCAAACTTTCTGGGGTAGCTCGGTTCCGGGTCCATATAGGAACTGCAGTTCCTCCTCAGAAAAATAATATCACCAATTCAAGCCATCCTTCCATATGCAGCCAACCCCTCCAAAACACACAGTCTTCACCTGTGCACTATGGAGGGTTGGCTGTTGGGCCTGACCTGTGACAAGGCCGAGCGCCCACCCATCTGCAGCTGGGCTAGCTCTCCCTGCAGAGGCCTTGTGCCAGCCCCTTCACATCCAGCCGCAGGTTTGGTCACATGGACTGGCTTCTGAACAGGCACTGCTCATGCCCCTCCACATGCAGCCAATCCCTCTGCTGTGCATGGCCAGGGCCGGCACCCAGCCCTCTACAGGAGGGCCATGCACAGTGGAGGGCTGGTCACAGGGCGTGGACTCTGGCCAGGCAGTGCACTCTCCCTCCGAAACAGTGCCATCAGGAGAGAGGTTCTAGCCTACGGCCAGGCCCTGCACTGAATCACCTACAGAAGGAGCATCTGCCAGCAGCCAATCCCTCTGGCCAGGATCTAAGCTCAAGCCTTCGCAAAAGGGGCATGCACAGTGGAGGGAGGGGGGACCCAGGGAGAGCCAGGCGCGAGCCGGTCTCTTCCTGGGTAGGTTCGCGCGAGGATCATGAACCAGGTGGGGTTGATTAGCGGAAGGGTTAAAAGGGGAGTCAGGCTGGCGGTTAGGAACTGCGTGGCGGGAGGCGTGAAGGGAGGTTTGTTTTGCGCCCGTGGTTACCTGTGCCTGGGTCATGGAGGAAGCGGCGGAGGTCAGGAGGGCTGTCCAAATCCTTTGTGCGGCAGGGCGTGAGGACTTGCTAATGCCGGGCGTCCCAGCGGAAGCGTGGGTCGGCATGTCCCGCCCCCCTCGCAAGGCTGCGGAGGGCGTCGCCAGGGCTGTGGAGGCGTGTCTGTCGCCGGGCCCGGAGGACGAAGAAGACGGCGAGGCGGCCATGCCGGCAGACGGGCCTGGGCTTGTTTTGCCCGCCGGGGAGGCTGAACCCCCGCCGTGTGACCCGGGCGCCCTCCAGCAGGTATGTGAATTCCCGTTTTTCGCTGCTGGTGCACGAGGGGCGCCCGGGGGGCGGCGGGGGCGTTCTGTGGGCCGGCTGACCCCGCGCACAGGCGGTTTGTCTTCTGGGACGTCGGGGAAGCCGCAGGCGGGCCCCAAGCCCAAGCGAGGGCGCAGCATGGAGCAGCATGGGCGCTCGCACTCCCCTCCCACTGCTGCGGTGCCCCTTGCCTCTTTGCCCTCGGCGCCGCCTTTGTCGGATGGGGTCTCCCCATTCTTGTGGCTCAATGGGCAGTGTTATCTGCTCTCCCCTGCTGTGTCGGGGCCTGCCCCTGCCCCCCTCCATAATGTTGGCCCTCCTCCCACGGTTGTTGCTGATGCCAGACACCCCCGTGCCGCGCTGCCGCCGCACCCCCCCCCTGAGGCCCTGCCCCCGGCCCCTGCTGTGGTCTCGGTGGGTGCTGCACATGACATGCTGCTACCCCCGGCCCCCAAGGCTGCTGTCACTGGTGCTCCTGGCTCCCGGCCCCCCCCCCCCACAAGTCCTTGACCCCGGGTGGTAAGGGTTTGCTGCGCAAGGGGGCGCCCTCGGCTACTGGTCAGACACTGTTCCCGGTCCCCAGGGGTCGTCCAGGTGGGCTCATGGGTGGCCCTGAGGCTGGGTCGGTGGGTGTACATGGTCTGGCGTCGGGGGGTGAGTGCGGTTCCACGGTGGGGGGCAATGTTTTTGGGGCCGTTTCCTTGTCTGGCTCGAGCGGCCGCAGTTTTCACTCTGCGCCTTCGGCTGGGCGGCTGTTGGCTGTTTCTACGGGCCCGGGAACTGTCCACACGGCTGTTTCCAGTGGTGGGCTTACAGGGGGGCTGTCTGGAGCGGACGGCTCTTCTACAGCTTTCAGTGCACATAGCTTTCGCAACATCGACTGGCAGTTTCATGATGGGGGTATCGGTGATGGGGCTATGCCCAGTGGTAGTGATCAAGTTGCATTTTCTGGGGAAGCTTTCTGTGGGAGTTTTCATGATGATGAGTTGGAAGAAGGGGAATTGAGAGATAAAGATGGTGGGCTTTTGGCAGCACGGGCCCAGGAGGGCGGGTTGGGGCAACCCACTGTTTCTCGTGTTTTGCAGGAGTCTCGAGCGGACCCTGCAGGTGTCCGAGGGGCAGTGTGGTCTGGACCTTCTCAGAGGGATCGTGGGGCTGTCGCACAGCAGTCGGAGCAGTTACCGAGAGGTAAGGATGGGTGGTGGTCTGTGTGGCAACCTAGGGAGAGTCTCCCTGTTAAGAGTACAAGATCTGTTGGTACGGGTGATGGGGTTGTGGTTGAGCGAGTCGCTCTGGCACCACGGCTTGAGCGGCCTGTAATTTCAAATGTTTCTACGGTGCAAGTTTCAAAGGAAGTTTCTACATCAGGGGATGGCGGGGTGGCTGCCACGCGGGTCACGGAGGATAGTATCCTACCGAAAAAGTTGCCTTATTCTGGGGTGGGGATGCCATTGGGGTCCCATTTGTCCGAAAAAACAAAGAATCTGATATGGTCTGGGGCATTTGTGGATGTTTTTCGACTTCTCCATAGGGATGTACAGGCAAAAGAAGGGTCGAAGGAGGAGGAATTAGAATTGGCTCGGAGGCCTCGGGTTCCGAAGTCCATAGAGAACTGGACTTCGGCCTTTCTAATTTATGCCAGCGTTTATTGTCAACGTCATCCTGAGAAAGCAATAGACATGTTTAAGTATGCAGATGTCATCCGCAAGGCTCACAGTTATTTTGGCGGCTTTGCTTGGTTGTCCTACGATGACGAATTCAGGGCGCGCATGAGCGCTTTCCCTGAGCGTTCGTGGGGTGAGGTTGATTCCGAGTTATGGTTGCAATGGATGGCATCGGCAAACCCACCTGCTACGACCCATACAGCTAGCGGGCAGCCAGTGTTTTATCGGCCCTTTTCAGCTCGCCCCGCTCAGTTTGGGGCGGGGGTTTGGGGCAGAGGTCAATCAGCCGCCTCTGGCACATGCTGGCATTTTAACAGGGGATCCTGTAACAGACCTGCTTGCAGGTACAAACATGAGTGTTCGCAGTGTGGAGGGAAGCATGCCCTCACCCAGTGTTTTCCCGGCCAGCGTTGGGGTGATCAGGGACGAGGTTCAGGGGGTAGGGGGCAGCACCAACAGTCTGTTTACAAGGGCTCCTACTCCTATTAGGCAGGAGGTTCTTGATCTCTGGCTGGTGGATTATCCAGATTTTGAGGCCGCTAAGATTTTGTCTTGGGGCTTCAAAATTGGGTTTCGGATTGGGTATCAGGGACCCAGGGTGGGCAGGTGGTCGGACAATTTGAAGTCTGCGAAGGAGAGTCCCCATGTGGTGCGGAAGAAACTGGATGCCGAGCTTGCGGCTGGTAGGATTGCTGGTCCTTTTGTGAATTGTCCCCTGCCTGACTTGATTGTATCACCCCTGGGCGTGGTGCCCAAGAAGGCGGAAGGGGAGTTTCGTCTTATCCACCACCTGTCCTGGCCCGAGGGTTCATCAATTAATGACTTTATTGATCCAGCTGACTCAACTGTCAACTATGCTTCGGTGGACGATGCCTTACGGCTCGTGCGCACGGCTGGTGTTGGGGCTTTGCTGGCGAAGAGCGACATTCAGTCGGCTTTCCGGCTCTTGCCCATTCATCCTTGGGATTTCAGTCTGTTGGGCATGCATTTTGATGGTAGTTTCTACGTGGATCGGGTGTTGCCCATGGGCTGTTCAGTGTCATGCTCCCTTTTTGAAACTTTCAGTTCCTTCCTGCAGTGGCGATTCACTTTTGTTAGTGGCCACGTGTTGGTCTGTCATTACCTTGATGATTTTCTTTTCATTGGGGACGGTCGCTCTGGGCAGTGTCAGTCGGCTTTGCACATCTTTCAGGCTCTAGCGGAGGAATTGGGTGTCCCTTTGGCGCCGGACAAGACAGAGGGTCCCTGTACGTCCCTGACTTTCTTGGGGATTGAAATTGATACTCTGTCTATGGTGGCGAGACTGCCTGTGGCTAAAGTGAAGGAAATGTCTGCTTTCATCCATCTGGTGTTGGGGGAACGGAAAGTGGTTTTGAAAACTGTTCAGAAGTTGTTGGGTTACCTCAATTTTGCTTGCCGGGTTGTCCGGGCGGGCAGGACGTTCTGCAGACGTCTGGGTCTGTCCATGTCCGGTGCAAGCCTTCCCCATCATAGGGTGCGCATTACCACTGCTGTGCGTGCCGATTTGTCTGTCTGGCTTCATTTTCTACAGGAGTTTAATGGCGTGTCCTTGTTTTTTGCGGACGAGGACATGGTGTGGCAAGTACAGTTGTTCACTGATGCGTCAGGGGCTCATGGCTTCGGAATATTTTGGGAGGGTCGATGGTGCGCGGCCGGCTGGCCGGCGCACTGGAAGGATCAGGGTCGCAGCATTGCGTTCCTGGAGCTCTTCCAGCTGCTGGTTGCTTTGCACCTATGGGGGGATGAGTTTCAGAATCGCTCAGTCTTGTTTCACGTGGACAATTTGGCAGTAGTACACCTTGTCAATCACCAAAAGGCTCGCGATTTGCGGGTTTTGCGGCTCCTGCGCGCATTCATGCTGCGGTGTCTGCAATTAAATATTGTCTTTAAAGCACGGCATGTTCCTGGTACTTCTAATTGCATCGCTGACTCTTTGTCTCGCTTTCAGTGGTCCGAGTTCCGCAAGTTAGCTCCTGGGGCGGACCTGGAACCAACAGCGATCCCACAGTACGTATGGGACCTGGGGGATTGAGGGTTCACCACTTGGTAGAGCATTCAGTGGCTGACTCCACCAGGCGGGGTTATGTGAAAGCCTGGAATGAGTTTCTGCAGTTTGGTAAGGTTTCGATGGGGCCGTTCAGGGCTGGTTGGTCTGATGAACAATGGATCTTGCAGTTTGTTTTACATTTGGCGGACAAAGGCCTATCGCCCACTACCATTTCTGGCAAATTGGCTGGGGTTTCCTTTGGTGGGGGAGGGATCCGGTTGGGGGGGTGTTGGTTCGTAAATTGTTGAAAGGTTTGGCCAGGCTCCGGGCTGGTGGTCAGCAGCTCCGGCAGCCAGTGACGTTTGAGTTGCTCCAGTTGATGTTGCCGGAATTGGAGGTGTGTTGTCATGATGCTTTTGAGTGTGCCAAATTTCGTTTGTGTTTCGTTTGGTTGTTCTTTGGGGCATTTCGGGCGTCAGAGTTGCTGGGGTTGCGGGGCAGGGTAGGTATGACCAGCAGTGAGGTGGTGTTGGAAAGTGACAGAGTGCGACTTTGGCTGCGGGCATCCAAAACCGACCAGATGGGGAGGGGTAAGTGGGTGTTCCTTGGTAGGAGTGGTGTCCCTGCATGTTGCCCGGTTGGGGAGTGGGAAGTGTTTGTGTCCTCTCCGCATTTTCTCCAGGGGTCCATCTTTTGTCATGAGGATGGTAGTCCTATGGTTGCATCTCAATTGTTGGCTGTATTACGCAAGGTTTTGTTGCGCTTGGGGAAGGACCCTGTTCAGTTTGGTACCCATTCCTTCAGAATTGGTGCTGCGACGGAGGCCGCTCGGTTGGGGTGGGACTGGTCCCAGATCCGACGCATTGGTCGTTGGCGTTCCAAGTGCTGTGAAAAGTATGTGAGGAAATAGTGCATTTTGGCTTGTCTAACATTTCTTTTTCTTCTAGGTCCTTGGCCGTCAGTCGCCGGATGCAAACGGAGGGTGTGGATATTGGGGCACTCTTTTGTTAAACGAGCAGCTTTAGCCGCTGCCAGTCAGCTATGTGGGAGATCACTTGGTCTGAACAGTATGACACACGAAGTCTCCTGGCATGGAACAGGGGGAATGCGCTGGGGTGGGCTTTTTCCCGCCTTGGCTGCTTTGGTTTCACAGTGTTTGGGGGGCCCCCCGGATCTCCTGGTGCTACATTTGGGTGAGAATGACTTGGTTTCTCTCTCTGGGTTGACTTTGTTGAAACTAATGAAGCAGGACCTGGAAATCATCAGAACCACATGGGTGAGCACCATGATCATATGGACTGAGTTTGTGCCTCGTTTGCAATGGCGTGGGGCAAGGAACCATTCCGCCCTGGAAAAGGCTAGACGGAAAGTGAACAGGACCATGCAACCTTTTTGTCAACACTGGGGTATCTACAGTTTGGATCATTATCATTTAAAAGTCTCTGAACATCATTTATTTTGTGAGGACGGTGTGCATCTCTCAGCTTTGGGTCTTTCTTTTTACCTTCTTGAACTCAGGGATTTGATTAGTAAGGTTCTTCAGGTGCAGTTGTGGTGTGCTCCCTCCTTTCTTTTAGGTGGGGCAGGAAAACGCTAAAGGTTTTCCTGGGTGGCGGGTTTTTGGTAGTGGGGGTGGGCAGCCTGGAGCGGGTTGGCCATCCTGAAGGGTAGCGTTGGGTAGGCTAGGGGTAGTAGGCAGGAGTTTGTTCGGGGTTTTGGGATTTAGGTTTAGTAGGCTCACTGTAGAGTTGAATTATGTAAATAAATAAATAATGAATGTGTTCATGAATTTTATGATGCACCTGTCCTAAAATAAAGTGGCCTTTCTTGCTCCTAAAAGAAGGTGTGGACAATGATTTCTTGCGCGAGGGGGGACCCAGGGAGAGCCAGGCGCGAGCCGGTCTCTTCCTGGGTAGGTTCGCGCGAGGATCATGAACCAGGTGGGGTTGATTAGCGGAAGGGTTAAAAGGGGAGTCAGGCTGGCGGTTAGGAACTGCGTGGCGGGAGGCGTGAAGGGAGGTTTGTTTTGCCCCACCCACCCTCCCTCTTTTTTATTTATTTAAGGGTTTTTTCCTTTTATTTTGCGGTGCTCTAGGCGCTGTTTCGTTTCTTTAGGCTTGCCACTGTTAGGATGGGTGCCTTTGTTCTTTTGGAGGCGGGTTTTTGGTAGTGGGGGTGGGCAGCCTGGAGCGGGTTGGCCATCCTGAAGGGTAGCGTTGGGTAGGCTAGGGGTAGTAGGCAGGAGTTTGTTCGGGGTTTTGGGATTTAGGTTTAGTAGGCTCACTGTAGAGTTGAATTATGTAAATAAATAAATAATGAATGTGTTCATGAATTTTATGATGCACCTGTCCTAAAATAAAGTGGCCTTTCTTGCTCCTAAAAGAAGGTGTGGACAATGATTTCTTGCGCGATGGCCATAGACCCTCCTAGAGTCCAGGCCCTACATCCACCCTGCCGCTGACAACCAACCCATCCACTGCGCGTGGCCTTCCGGGACTGAGGAGGAACGGTCGCGTATCCTTTCATTCTACCCTTCAGCCTCGCCTGGGCTTTGGGTAGGGTGACCAGGCGTCCCGGATTTGCCAGGACGGTCGCACTTTTTCACCAGCTGTCCAAGCAGATTTCAGGAGATTTAGCTCATGTCCCGGTTTTTAGAGAGGGTCGGCTGAAAACGGCGGTAGGTACTTTTTTATGCTTTACAAAGCAGGGAAAGTTATCAGCTGTTATAAGAAAGCAATGTAATTAACAGGCAAGCTACTGGGTTTAAAAATAGCACTTTATGTAGGTTCTTACTGCCTGTTCTGTAATGTCTCTGCTGAGGAGAGCTGTTATTCTGTGCGCGCGCTTGAAGTAAAATTGTAGTATTTCTTCTATTTTTGTGAAATAGCCCGTTTTTTGGCTTTAACGTTCTGGTCACCCTAGCTTTGGGTGTGTGATAAAGTGTTGATACTTCACATTGATGTCAGTGTGCTGGTTTGCACGCTACATCACTGACTGTGGAAGCTTCTTTCCAGGTCTGCCTTTACACATGCATTGTGCATGAGGCCTCGAGTCGGGCCTGCAGTACAGTGGCTATGTGGATTACTGGGACCTCTTGTGAGTCGCTTTGAATTATATAGACTAGGGCCTGCTCCGTATAGGTTTCCGCGTGTGCTGCAGAGCTAGGTAATCAGGACACTGATTGGATGCCTCCAGGGCTGCTGCTTGCATGGCAACGCATCAAGCAAGAAATATGCCTCTTCCAGGGACACCTGGATGGAAGGAAATGCGATGCTCCCAGCAAATTGTGTAGATTGGAATATGAGATTATGTTTTGGTCTGTGGTGCCATCTAGTGACATGAATCAGCATATTTCCTGTAGTGTTCACTTGACGTAACCACTAGGATATAAAATGAGATGCATACACATATTCACTGAAAAAAACAAAGTTAAATGTTTTTGAGGGCCAGTGAACATAAAAACAAAATACATTTGGTGTTATGGCATACATCGCACATTAAAATTGATCATCCTAAAACTGGTTATTTAACCAGAAATACTTCTGTTCGCTGAAAACTTAACTGTCATAGTAACTTGCATGTTTCAAGTAATATTAAGTATTCTTCTGTTTACATAAGGAAGTCCTTGTTTGCAGCATATGTGTACCTAACTTGTTAAGGAGAAAATGTTACGATTTCTGTTAAAAGGATTGCCCACGTGCAGAGATGAAGCTGTTAAAGTTGGTGTGCCTTTATATTTTTGTGCATCATTCACTATTTAGAGAATGTGAATTTACTCTTGATTCTACATGTACATGGAGATATTGGGCTATTGTCTTTAAAATGAATGTCCTATGGAAAACAGAAGTGTGTTTTCTTGACTATTGTCAACTAGGCCTCAATTTGGGCCTCATGACCATGTTTTCCAGTGGAAGCTTACCCCTGTATATTTTACTGTTCGTTATTACAGCAGCACACAGTCAAGCAGTCACATTTGTTTCTTTCCATTAATGTTTTTCTTGCTGTTCTTCAGAAGAACTTTCCAATGATGACCCATTAATGTATCTTACTTCAAGGATCGTCTGTTAGCTCACAATACCCTATTCATTCACAATAACTTGCTGTTGTTCATGTTTAAACGTTGTTCTACCATCACCGGATGATATTACCCTAGAGTGGGCGAAATCAATATTCAAGTTGTGTGATAGTGCTTAGGTCCTAAGGCAGTATGACATTTAATAAAATTGTGCTCTGATTTGCTGAGAATGTAAACGTTTCTATCATACCACAAGGATTCTGCAGTTTTAGTAATGCCAAAATAGTATACATAAACCCCCAATTTTGGGGGTGAGCCAGCGAACCTTTCCTATGCTGCCAGGGATGCTATCTGCTTCTCTATTGATTTTTGTTGCCCGCTTTAGACTTAATTTTTTTTTGATTTTGCATTTATTTTTAATGATCGACTTGCTTAGACCCTTCGTGGCAATGAATCTGTACGACATTCCTTTGAACTTTTACAATAAATCCTTGAAACTATTCTTCTGCTCAAGAACTCAGTTATTCATACGTCTGGGATACAACACTGTGGAGATAAATGTAGTCATTTAATAGTTATTATTGTTGATATGACTAATACATCGTCCTTCTGGAATGTACCTCATGTGAAACTAGTTATTGTTATTGATAATTTTAATGTACTTTTTGCAATATTCAAGATGCAAAGTAAGAAAAATGAATAATAAAAATATTTGTAAAAAAGAAAAAAGAACTCGGGGGACTCCTTACGATCGGATTGACTTCAGTCCATCCGCCATTGATGCGGGGCTTGGGACCGTCCGCTTTTAAGTGGGTGGTCCTGCACATGAGATAACGATGCGACCGTCACTGTGGCGGTCGCATCGTGTAGCTTTAACATTGCGGCGGGTGCTGCTGGCTGCAGCACCCACCGCAATGTTCGAAATGCACTGTCTTCATTTCCCTGCACTACGTGGCAGACACCACGCGGTGCCTGCCACCTGATGCAGGGACATGTTAGGGGGTACCATAGGGGTGCCCCAGTGCAAAACTGAAGTCACCTGGCACAAGGAGGGCCAGCAACGGGCCTCCAAAGTACATCCCCCCCAGCCGGTTAATGGCAGTTGAACCGCCATACACAGGCTGGTGGAGATGCATCATCATAATATGGCAGACGGTGCCTGCTAGGCACCACCACCATTCTATTGATTTGTGCGGTCCGACAGCAGCAATTACTACGATTGCTGGTGTCGGACCCGTGGCGGACAGACTTTCAATACGCCATCCACACCGCCTTCCATTGTAATCTAGCGGGTAGGATTTGGCCGCAGGAGTGTGGTGAATCAGCCACCGGCAGGCTGCTGGTGGCGGATTCACCTCAATCGCATTGACCCCCTCGGTTATTGAGTGGACCATTGCTTAAATGACTGTCATTTGGATTATTTTGATGTGTTGGGAGGGGCCTTACCTTGGGGACACATTGCCTCATGAAATTGTGGTTTAAAACTGTCTTTGATTCATCAATCTGTGGGTGTATTGTTGAGGTAAATGTTTGGGGTGCAAAACTTGCCCGATCCCCACGCCCACCAAGCCTTTGAGCGAAAACCCCTATAATGCTTTAGTAAGATGATGCCTCATTGATTAGCTGGAGCAATACTGAAATACATGTTCATAAATACTAGTGGTGCAGTGTCGCCCACAACTGTCTGATTTTCCAGAAGCACTTCAAAAATTCTTTGGTAATAGAATAATAGTGGTAAACCTCTGTGAGTCTCTATGGCTGGTAATTAGGAGTGGGCAGTCATGGTCAAGCTTTTGGAGGGACAAAGTCACATTTCGGTTCAGGGGCACTCATTGGAGAACAAAGGGTCACCGGGGTTAGGTGTAAGGTGTTATGAACCTTCTAATTTGGATAATCTGAAAACCGTAAGGTGGAAAAGGTTTGTTCCATCAGTACACATTTTAGGGGTGTTTAGTGGTAACTGTGCTCAGACTCAGAAACAGGTCATACAAGCATCCATTAAGTCAAGTGGCTTTGTTCAGCATTCTCAGACTACACTCCTTCTCACGTGCAGGGTCATGGGCTCTAAAGGGAGGCAGTTAAAGACAAGTCTTTTGGTGCCCCCTGACTCGTTTGTGATGAAGATGTGGATCCCTCCTTCTCAGGTTGGATCTGGGTCAAACTGCCAAGCAATTGATCCTTGGAGCTCTCTTCTTTTGTCATTCTCCCTGTAGGTTTCTGATAGCTGGGCTTTGCACTTTTTCTTGCTCAATTTTTCTTGAAGCATGTCGGCATCTGGTCTTGTAAGCAGGCCACAGAAGTAGGGCCTCCTCTCATCTGATGCTGCAGAGCTTCCCTCTAAAGTCAGTAGTTGTAAAACATGCAAAATGTCCTGGCTTTCTCACCCAAAGGACACAGGGATGCGTCTTATTTCCTGTCTTCATTACGTAGGCAGCGAAAGTGCAGAAACATAACATTAAACAACAAGAACTACATGCCCCATGAGTCCAATAAAACACAACCAACAAAGAACCTGTCCTGTGAGAAGACACAAGTGCTTGGTTAATAATAGTCCGTATGAAGACACTGGATAGCCATCTTTACCTCTTGGATAGCCATCTTTACCTCTTTCTTTGCCCTGAGATAGCGTGTTGATTATACAAAGGTTATTTACTTTGCTTGCTTTAGGTATGATACAAAATAACGTGTGGAAATTATAAATCAAGCATTTAACATCATGTTGTGAATTGGAAAAAATCCAAGTTATCCTTACCGGGGAACAGCGTTTACAACGCAACTTTTACCACGCAGTACCTTTACCACGCAACTTTTACAACGCAAGCGTTACAACGACTTGCGCTGGGGGGCGCTGTAGGCTAGTGAATAGTTTAATTTACTATCCAACTCCTTCCCTACTATCCACGGGGACTGGAGTTGGAATAGTAAATTAAACTATCCATTATCCAGCGCCCCCCAACGCAAGTCGTTGTAACGACTTGCGTTTTAAAACTTGCGTGGTAAAGGCATGCATTGTAAAAGCATCCGTAGAAACGACATACATCCATTATTACCAGAACAATAACACTGGGAGAAACAGTAGAAGAACATTGCATAATAGTCAAGACAGGTAATCAATATGTCGAAGCATAGCAGTATTCTTAACAAAATTAAAACTTTCAAATGTGAAAGCTAGGAAAGTGTGCCTTCTGCAGCATGATCAGAGGAGAGTATTATGGTTGTTCACAGCTTTTCAATTATTCTAGATGCCATATTCATCAAAGGTTTGAAATAAAATATTGTAAACATGAATCTTAATCTGAAACGCGGTCGACAGCCAACACGATAAACTGTAAACGAGCACACACTAGGTAAGCTTTTGTTGACATGGCACCCTTTACTAAGGATACTCCATATCTGTCAATGTTGATGCCAGTCATTTATATGATCCAGTTTACTCACCTCACTATGGTGGCTGTAGCAATGGGTATGAACGGTTTGACATATGATATTAGCAATTGTTTAGCATCCCTAGGGCTTACCCCTTGGTGTCTGCCTTTTTAATCTGTTTCTGTTAAGCGTCAGACAATACATGCTGATATTGAACATTGTGGATGAAATCTTTCTTCTATACCTGGTCACAAAACGAATCCCTTCAGGATTAAAAGGCCTGACCTCCAAATTCAAAGCCTTCAGATACTCTACAGCATAAAATATGTCATAAAAGCATGGCGAGATTAGCTGATATCTGATTAATTGTCAAATTATTTTTGGCGCCCCACTACTGAAGTAATCATAACACTGTTTGACATCCCACAAGGAGGTGTATCAAGGCACTGGAGAAACTAACAAACAGAATAATTTAAGACACCTAGGGCCCGATGTAGGTAAAACGCATTTACCGATTTTAAAATACCGATCCGTACCGAATCGGTATTTCAAAATCGGAAAATGATATGTAGGAAAAAATAGTCGGAAAAATACCGAATCGGTAGCATTCGGTATCGAGAGTCGATACGTACCGAATCGCCAAGTACCGATTCTGTATAGGCCGGGTCGGACACGTCCGATTCGGTAATAAAAAAATGCGGAACCAACCGAATTGGTAAACGCCGAATCGGAAATATAAATACGCCCCATGGGCCGAAAGGCCAATAGGAAGGCATTATACATTCCGAATCGGTATTTACCGAACATATTCGGAAAATACCGAATCGGAAAATACCGATTCGGAGAATGGCGATCTGCCGAGCAGGTTGAGTGACACTGAAGACATCAGCCAATGAGCTGTAAGCACCCTCCCCCACAGGGAGTGGCAACCCAGGCAGGTGCAACTCATCAGAACTTTTTGGAAAGCTGCCTGAGCTGAGCAAACACAGAGAGAGCAGCATTGTGAGCAGGATCCCTGTAAGACATGGCTAACAGCACAGAGAGCCAGAAGGCAGCGCGTAAGCGCAATCCAAAATTCAGCACCATGGAGCTGCAAACTTTGGTGGAGGAGGTGGTGAGGGTGCACACCCAGCTATATGGAAGGCTGTCCCTCACTGTTCCGGAGAGCACCAAGAGGAGGCTGTGGATCGACATCGGGGAGAAAGTGAATGCAGTTGGTGTCACCCACAGGAGCCTAGACGACCTCAAGAAGAGGTTTTACGACATCCGTGGCGTGACCAAGCGCAAACTGGACGACCTGCACAAGCAGGCTGGACTCACTGGAGGAGGAACAAACCGTGCGCCACCCCTCACTCAGCTGGAGGAACTAGTGGCGACCACCATCGAGAGGGCCAGTGTCGTGGGAATTGGGGACCTGGATAGCTCATTCCGAGCTACAGCTACAGGTAAGAAGCATGCGCAACTTGACACACCATACCAGACACCTCCCCTACAGACCCAATGCACAGCCAAACCCCCGGCCAGTACTGCTAGCAACAGACATGAGCAATGCATCTTGCTAAATGTACTCTGCAAAAGTTACCAAAAATGCCACAGCAGAAGCATAAGATAAATAACAGTAATACAGCATCAACGTGTTTGTAATGAGATGTGCAATGCTTTAATAGTAGTGACTGGAACACATTAGCACCCACTTGACAAATGCTTCTTTATACCTAGGGGCACCATCAGGCGGGGGAGCAGCATCAGCTCCAGCACCAGCTCCAGCACCAACAGCCAGTGCGGCGGCGGTGGCAAGCACCAGTGCAGCAGCACAGGAGGAGGAGGACAACAGCTGTGCCCTGGCCAATGAGGAGGACACTGGACATTCCCTCACAACTCCACACTCCCCCCGACTGTCTCAGTCTCAGTCGCCCTCATTGCTATTCTCCCCGGAGAACACACCACCACAGAGCCACCCTGCACCTGCCACTTCCCCGGCCCGGAGGAGAATTGTAGCTCCATTAGTCATCATGGAGGGGGCAGCGGGTCAGGCTCCTGCACAAGACCCCGTGACACCAGCGTCACCAGAGCACACACAGCAGGGCAGCAGAAATTCATGTAGGCCACGTGCAACCAGCAGCCCAATACCAGCACCGGGAGGCAGCGTCTTCGCAGGGCTGGAGACCAGCATGGTAACGATACAGAGGATGCAGGCAAAATCCATCCTGGCCTGCCATCGCCAGTTGCGCCTGCACAACCTGCAGATGGGTGAAATGACACAGGGCTTCAAGACCTTCGTTGACCGCAACAAGGAAATAGCGACATCTATTGGCCGAATGACCACTGCCATCACCCAGCTCTGCAACAGATTGGATGACCATGAGCTGAGTCGTCGCAGGGATGCACGAATACAGAACAGGTCACTCAACCGCCTTGCAGCTGCGACTGCCCAGCTATGCCAACGTGGGGCAAACATGGAGGCCAGCCTCACACAGAACATGTCCGAGGTCACTAGGGGCATGGGCCGTATTACCACCGCCATGGAGACACTACTGATCTCCAACACCGTAGTGAATCCCGTCCTGGGCGAGGCTGGGGACAGCAGCAGCCGCAGCAGCCCGGCCAGCGCTGCGTCAGAGCCGCGCCGGAGCAGCAGGCGCTCAGCTGAGGCTGCAGGGCATTCAGAAGGGGGTGAGGCTCATCCTAGTGGGCCTGCTAAGCGCAGCAAAAAATAAGACTGCCAGTGCGGGTGAGGCAACCCGGACATTGGACATTTCTACCCCTTCTTGTTTAACTTTTCTTTTGTTGCACATCAGTGCAGTAACGTTGATGCAACATTATTAAATTTAATTTCTGAAAACATACATTGACCTGTTTGTGCATCTGTACTCACTCAGAAATAGTTGTCTGTTATCTCCTGACGCCTGTATCTGCCGTCAGTTGGTGCAGAGACTCCAGCAGGTAGTGGTAGTGGCACAGCATTGTCATCGTCAGGGTCCTCGTAGTCGGATAACTCTACCTCAGTGCCTTTCCTGACTGCAAGGTTGTGCAACATTGCACAGACAGCAATAATCTTGCAGCAGGTGATGGGGGTATATTGCCTTGCACCTCCGCTCTTGTGCAGACATCTGAACCTGCTCTTCCAGATGCCAAAGGTCCTTTCCACTACGTTCCTCGTGCTTTTGTGGGCACGGTTGTACCTCCTTTGGCTGGGTGTTGAGGGGTTGAGGTAAGGGGTGAGAATGAACGAGCGTAGGGCATATGCACTGTCGCCTAGAAGGAGAAGGGGTAACGTTACTCACATGCATACATGTACTTCACACTGCAATTTTGGTTATGGGGGTCTGACACTGTGTCTTACCTAGGAGGTATCCTTCGCCAAATTCCCCTGCCATCAGCCGTGCATAAATTCCGCTACTCTGGAAGATATAGGAGTCGTGGGTACTCCCCGGAAACTTTGCAACCAGGTCAGTGATCACACACTTGGCATTGCATATCACTTGCACATTTATGGTGTGCCGTGACTTCCGATTGCGGTATACGTATTCCGTGTCAGCAGGGGGGCAAATCGGTATGTGTGTGCCATCTATGCAGCCAATGATGTGGGGGAATCTTGCCATCTGATAGAATTCAGCTTTTGTCTGTGCCAGTTCTGCATGGGTGGAAGGGAAGGAAATGTAGTGGTCCATCCTCTGGATCATGGCATCAAGGAACTTGTGGAAGAACCTTGACAGGCTGCTCTGGGTCACCCCTCCTGCCACAGCAACTACACTTTGATAGCTGCCAGACGCCAGCAGGTGTAGGCAGCATAGCACCTGCACCTGCACAGGGATTGCGTGTGCCCTTGGGGTGGGGTGCTGCAACAGGGGTTGGAGGTCCCTGATGAGGTCTCTGATGGTCTCTGCCTCCAGCCTGTACCTCTGTAGGATCTCCGGATCTGTCAGCATGCACAGGGTGATCCGCTGTCTATACACCTGCTCCTGTCTCAGCCATTCCCTCTCTCCTTCCTGCTGTAGCCGTAGCCGTCTTGCTATGACATAGAAAGCTGCCATGTTGCAAGTAGAACTGCATTTTGGGTCCTTTTTTATAGGTTGCACCTGGTTACCACCTGATTCCAATCCATGGTAATGTCCGACTCTGAAATACCGAATTTGAAGCAAATTCGGTATTTCAGTGCTTACCTACATCTCATTCTTCAGCTTTTCGCATCGAATCGGATTTTCACCGATTCGGAATTTATACCAAATCGGCGATTTTACCGAATCGGAAAGTCACCGAGTCGGTAGAATTCCGAATCGGAAAAATGTCGGATTCGGAAAAATCTCCGATTCGGTATTCTACCGATTCGGAGATTTTCCCGAGTCCAATTTTTTTCCGATTCGGATTTCTACCGACTCGGTGACTTTCCGATTCGGTAAATTCGCCCATTTCGCAGGATTTCGGCCTCCTACATCCCGTTGTCTCTATTCCGATCGGTAACGGCCGAAAATACCGATTTTCGGCCGTTACCGACCGACCTACATCGGGCCCCTAGTACCTGATTCCCAAATGTACTTACAATGTATAAAGTTGCGAGTGCGGAGTCTCCACACTCGTGGCTCAATCGCCGCACTCGGAGAGGACTCTCCGCACTGACTGCAGTACGGAGATTCTGCTTCAAGTGGGGAGATTCCATCACGAGTGTGGAGACTCCACACTCATAACTTTTCAAGTCGTACGTCCCTTTGTGACTCGGGACCCAAGCAACTAAAGGGTGGACATTCACTGCAAGACTGAAAATTATATGGGGCCGTTTAACATATAGGGTGCACTGTCCCTGTTTGCATCCTATTGTGAATAAAGTGCTACCCCGAGGGCTACTGCACATTTGTGCTGCTCTAGCAACTCTGTGTTTCTCTGAGCAGGTGGCACCCTGCTGCAGTTAGGAGGGGTTACAGATCCTGCTGCAGGGTGGTGCACTGAGTGACTGCACCTGCCTGCAGGAGAATGTCTGGGACCCCCCTTGCCACCTTCAGAGGACCAGCCGACACGTGGTTCGTCGTAATGTGGTACAATACTTTGACGACTCCTCAGGGCTGTAGTAGAGAGGTAAAATGCCACAGGTCGCTTAGCCTGTGATAATTCCAACCCAGCCCCGCTCGAGACCAGGTGAAGAAATCTTCAATCGTACTGTTGTTTGGTTCAAAAGAATCTTATTCTCATCCGAATTGCCAATCAGATGTAAGTAGATATTTCGGTTGGTTTCTTGAGTAAAGGTTACTGGGTAGATAAGACAGCAAATCACGCGGCGGTGTGTAGGTCCGCACCCGGAACTACAACGCAGGGGCACCCGTCCTGTCGGCTTCTCTCCCGTGATTCGGGACACCGGCTGTCGAGCTAGAACATACTCTACAGCCGCGTGATTTGCTGTCTTATCTACCCAGTAACCTTTACTCAAGAAACCAACCGAAATATCTACTTACATCTGATTGGCAATTCGGATGAGAATAGGATCTTTTGAACCAAACAACAGTACGATTGAAGATTTCTTCACCTGGTCTCGAGCGGGGCCGGGTTGGAATTATCACCGGCTAAGCGACCTGTGGCATTTTACCTCTCTACTACAGCCCTGAGGAGTCGTCAAAGTATTGTACCACTTTACGACGAAACACGTGTCGGCTGGCTATCCACAAAAATAAAGAGGAATCATACTACCCTTCGTCTTCTTTCTTCTACAGAAAAGGATTACTGAACTTTTATATGCCCATTCAGACATCTGATTGTACTGTATTCATTGGTGTGCAACAGGTCGTGTTGGTACTTGTTTGGTGTGTGCTGTACACACACTGTTTGAGGGGTTTAGGGTCTTTTCCCCTTACCTGTTTGTACCCTTGTATTTTATTTTCCTTACTTTATACTATCGTGAACAGTGCGCCTAGCATTTCCCTCGTTTATAAAAACCCTGGTCTCAACTGTTGTCACCTTCAGAGGACCGCCCTCAGAATTTTGTGCCATACTTTCAGTGCTCCACCTCAGGTTATGTTTCCCTCTGTACCCGCATCCGTTAAGGACACCAAGCATATCTTAGGCATTATCGCAGATGTACCATGGGAGGATGGCATGATTATGGCCACCCTAGACGTCACCTCTCTATACACGAATATCAGGACAGATTTGGGTCTTTTGGCAGCTAGGAAATTTCTAAACAGAAGACCAGCATCTCAGTGGGCTCACACTGAGATGCTGATGAAGATGATGGATCTTATATTACAGAACAATGTCTTCTTATTTGAATCCTCTTGGTATAAACAGAAACAGGGTGTAGCCATGGGGTCCAGGTTCTCTCCTTCGTATGCGAACCTGTTCATGGGCAGGTTTGAGGAGGAGTGGATCTGGGGCCCTGGTGGTATAGAGTGGAGTGAATCTATCATATACTGGGGTCGTTACATTGACGACTGTCTGCTTATTTGGACCGGAGACATGAACAGTTTAAACCAATTTTGTGAGTATCTAAATTCAAACATGATGGGGATACACCTTACATACTCTATAAGTAGAACTCAGATTGAATTCCTAGACCTTATACTATTCATTGAGGACAACAAAATACAGAGTAAATTATACAGGAAACCAACCTCATGCAATGCCATATTACACGCTGGTAGCTCACATCCTAAACATCAGATCCAATCCATTCCCTATGGAGAACTGACACGAGCACGTAAGAATTGCAGCAAAGAGACAGACTTCTCAGAATGCAAGACAAATATGAGAACTAGATTTAGAGCTAGAGGGTACGATGTAGACACTATTAGAAAGGCAGAACTCAGAATTAACAACATACCCAGAGACGCTACATTACAACACAAACAGAATGTCAATAATGACAACAAGAAAATTAGACTTGTTACCAACTATGATGATGCCGCAATAATACTGAGAAATAGCATGAAAAAACATTGGTGGTTATTAAGTAATGATAAATCTTTGAATAATCACATCACCAAACATCCCCTTATCACTTACAGAAAAGGGAAAAACATCAGATCTTGGGTGAGTCCTACCTATCGATCGCCACCGAAGACCACACCAGATTGGTTGACACAGAATAGTGTGGACTTTCATAAATGTGGAATGTGCAAATTATGTCCAATGGCCATGAACAAAACTAAAACCTTTCACAATTACATGGGAAGAGAATTCAAAATCAGACAAATGCTAAACTGTAACAGCTGTTTTGTTATATATATGATAACCTGTAAATGTGGAAGCTTTTACATTGGCAGTACAAAAAGAGCTCTAAAAGACAGGATATTTGAACATGTAAGAGCGATTCGACATCATGACGTGAGATACAATACAGCCATTCATGTCAATGGATGTCCTAGTCAAGGCAAGAACAAAACAATTGGATTTTGTGCCATTGATCAAGTCAGGAATGATCCCAGGGGTGGTAATAGGGAATTGTCTCTAAGACGTAGAGAAGCATCCTGGATACTTACAATGCGGGCGGTGGACTATGGGATGAATGCAGACCAAGAATTACACTATTTCCTAGAGGATTAGGATGTATTTCTCATGAATATGATCGCAATGCCCATTGTTTAATGTATATAATTGTTGACTGCAGGATATAAGACAAATAACTACAATGTAACGCGAATGTGCCCTTGAATCTGATAACAGTAATCCAACATATAAGCACTCAGATACAATCATTTTTATGCCTTACCTACTATGTACCATTAATCATTGTACTTAAGCATTTGATACAACTTACATTTTGATTGATGAACCTATTTATTTATCGTATTGAAGTATTATATATTATCTCACTCTGATCTACGAACTGTCCGTTTCTGCATAATACATGTACTTATCTTGCCCCATATTTCGGTGCCTGACAGTGCCGGTGACGACATTTCCTGAATTCTAGTACGGATACATCCTATCAACATTATTTAACTCTCATATCCTATGATAATCATATAGCCACTACGTTTAAATATCTTATAAAATTGAACCAGTCATGTCAGAGACATAATATAATATAGGCTATATTATAGACTATCTACGTATAGGTGCACATTACAAATTTTTTTTATTACAATGACGTTATAACATATTAGGTACTTTCCAATATGACGGAGAGATATCACCACTAGAAACAAGTCCACGAATAGGTGCATATTTCAGTTCTTTCATAATGACGATAAAACACATTGGGTACTAATCCAATATGGCGGATAGATATCACCACTAGGAACATAGGGAGACGTTCTAACAAATTCTGCAGGAAGGAGAGTTCATTTTAAATAGACTTCCGGGTCATGAGACGCGGTTAATCCAAAATACGGAGAGACCGGCTCCATGCGTAGCAGTAATATTCCCGAGACCTCATAATACGAAGGTAAGAATTGATAGCATAACAAACCAGCAAAACATAGCTATACTGGCTATTAGTTCACTAGTACGGAATACTAATGGTTTTCCGTATTTGTTTTTCCCCTCTTGCCCACCTCGAACTAATCACAGCTGGGGAAATGATCTAAATCGATTACCAACGTGATGAATATTTTCACTAGAACCCACTAATATTTTGGATTCGGACGATTTGTGCCGTGCCACATATTTGGCCTCATACTTATTTGCCGTCGTGAAGGTAAGCGACCTAGCGGCAAACAATACAGAAATAATAACGGACTCTAGTTTGGGCAGAATGCATTAGATATAATCTGCTTGCACTGTTTTTTAATAGGTTACCAATTGGATTAATAATGTACTGTTGAGCTAAGTCCATGAAATCCATAACTGTTAGGGTAATATGCATTTATTACATATTTCCTACAGTGTTATCAAGAGTATTTACACAAGCTGCATCAAGAAATATCTTTTTGAACCCAGCCGTGCAAGGCTGGGTCGGAATTATAACCAGCCAGAAGGTACGTTTCTGGGCCGGATGAATAATATAACACGGATAATCACAATAATTTAATAATAATTACAAGAACCTAATCTCTGACGATATTCACAGGCATATATTGTATCTGGATTTGAGTATCAGGTAAGCCTGAGCTAATTTGCTCAGTCTTTATAATTTGGGAGCACTAATTGTTAATACCAATTATTTCAAACATATATAGGATTCACTGTACATAGATGATGATTTTCACTTGGGTTTATGGATGAAATAGAGTTGGTGAGGCATAATTCCGGCATGATGCCGGGGAATCTGGTGCTACCGTGATACTGTTAGGAATCTCGAGCTGTGGGGCACTCTATTTGCCTCCGGTGGAGGTAATATTTCTTATTTCTTTTTCTCATTGGGTGTCCACTCTCCCTTCTTTTCCCTCTTGAATGTATATATTGAATTCATCCGTTGAAAATAATGAAATATCTCATCTTGATAAGATGCGGACATGTGGAGATTAATCCCACTTGCATGACATTCGTGTTAAACACGTATTAACCATATGTATTAATATTTATATTGCCCGATGTACGGCGGGACTACAATATCTGTTTGTATTGTTTTTTCCCAGCCCTGATGAAGTCGTGGGTACCTGCCCATTCGACGAAACACGTGTTGGCTGGACTTGGAGAAAGCCTTATGGATTAAATGAAATATATTTAGACAAATTGGATTTGATTTTATGAATATACTTGTACAATTGTATCGTTGTGAAATATTTTAGTTGGTGTGATAGGTTTCAGAAAAAATACTTAGATCTACGGATCATTGGTGGGCCAGGATGATGACCCATACCTAGGCACCCAACAACTAAGATAGTGAGATCAATAAATACGAATATTGCTGATAGCTGTTAGAGCGCCACAACCATCCAGGAATATCATCCTTCCTGAGCTCTTCGATTCCCAAATGTACTTACAATGTATAAAGTTGCGAGTGCGGAGTCTCCACACTCGTGGCTCAATCGCCGCACTCGGAGAGGACTCTCCGCACTGACTGCAGTGCGGAGATTCTGCTTCAAGTGGGGAGATTCCATCACGAGTGTGGAGACTCCACACTCATAACTTTTCAAGTCGTACGTCCCTTTGTGACTCGGGACCCAAGCAACTAAAGGGTGGACATTCACTGCAAGACTGAAAATTATATGGGTCCGTTTCACATATAGGGTGCACTGTCCCTGTTTGCATCCTATTGTGAATAAAGTGCTACCCCCAGGGCTACTGCACATTTGTGCTGCTCTAGCAACTCTGTGTTTCTCTGAACAGGTGGCACCCTGCTGCAGTTAGGAGGGGTTACAGATCCTGCTGCAGGGTGGTGCACTGAGTGACTGCACCTGCCTGCAGGAGAATGTCTGGGACCCCCCTTGCCACCTTCAGAGGACCGCCCTCAGATTTTTGTGCCATACTTTCAGTGCTACACCTCAGGTTATGTTTCCCTCTGTACCCGCATCCGTAATATGGTGGGGACACAAAGCAAAGTGTTTCCCTCATTTACATGGAGTTGATGCAAATGAGGTAACACCCTCTGAAGATAGTGCTTTCACCATACGTATGCCAGCACTATCAGTATTACAGAAGGGGCCACACAAGCACCTGCAGCCCCTTCTGTAATACGTTAGTGCCCCATGTGCACAAAAAGCAGGCGCACATGCTTGTTGCATCCTCAGGCACTATGTGTAATACAGCTCCTGGAGTCCTCTTGAAATCAGGGACGTAACAAAGGCCCCCCCATCCCCTGCAGTGCGGGGGCCCCCAAGCTCCAAAGGGCCCTCTCAGCACAGCACTCTGGCCAAAGAGCTACTGATTGAGGCTGGAGGGGGGCCCTTCAAGTGCTTTGCACGGAGGTCCCCTCAATTTTCGTTACGCCAGTGCTTGAAATAGCAGATCCATAGTAATTGGTGGTTCTATAGGCCAAATCCAATGCCTCCTGCGCCAGCTCTGAATTCAATTGCCAATATTGATTACATCTGCTCCACACGGGAGCCAATGTTTCCATGCACTAACTGGACTATCTAATCCAAGCTCATTTGGACCTTTTCTCGAGTTCCAGCAGCCCATTCTTGATGAATGTACAAAGAAAGCTGATTATGAAAAGCCAAGCACGGAGGTCATCAGGAGGAAATCCACTTGTTCATACCTCCTCTGGGCTGTTTCATGTGGAATCACTGTTAACGGAGGAAAGACATACACCCACCATCCTAATCCTGACAGAAAGCATTCATTGTTTTCACCTCTTGAATTGGGCACCAGCTGTAGAGCCACTGTAACCATTGTTCAGATGAAAGACAAACAAATGTATTATACATTATCCGAAGACTCTTGTCATCCTCTGAAAAGTTTGAACATCCAGTTCCCAATTCCTGGTGTCATTTAAGAATCTGGGGTGTGAGTCCACAATCACATTAGCCGAGTGTAGCAGATATTCTTCTCTTACCGACACCTTGTTGCTAAAGCAGTAATGCCAGAAATATCTGGCCAGATCTGCCAACATCTTCAATGTCCCCCCCCCCAGTTTGTTGATGTAGCAAACTGCTGAGATGTTGTCTCTTTTCAGAATAATGCAACAGTTGTCCTTTGTCTAGCATTTTACTGCAACAAGCTCCGAAGGTTTATGTGAATGCCTAGCTCCTGGTCCTACCTGGTGCCTCCAGTATATGCCGAACTGCACCTTGTGTCCCAGACTAAACTGCTGGCATCTGTTTCTATAACTATGCCCTAGGAGGTTACGAAAATTGCTCTGCCATTCCATATATCATAACTGCCACTGTAGCTCTGTGTGGGCTTCCTGAGATAAGGGAATAAGGTTTATATAGGTCAGACTTTTGTGCAAATTGGAAATCGTTTAGTAACTAGAAAGAGGACGCCCAGAAGAAAGACCAACTACCCACTCTGTCTGAGTGAAATTCAATATTTGTTCAGGGATGAGACAATATTGTCGTTGACCTTGTGCTCATCAAAGGGAGCCTGTGAGTTGCTGACAAAATGGAAGGTGTCCTCGATTTATCAGAAAAAGAGGACTAACATTCTGCATCACACTCACCTCCCAACCACTAATATGAGCCGGCAGGTCCCAACACTTCTGAAAGTAAAAAGCATTTAGAAGTTAAGGCCATTGGGAGTAAATGTACCACCTGCTTTAGAATCCCCATAGTGACACAGGTTGATATAACAGACTATTCATGACAAACATTCGCCATACCAGCAGCTTATGCATTAAGAGCACACGTGTGAACTCCTGAGATGAGCATAGTTTGACTCAATCATGATTTGTTTATATAGACTGCTCAGAACCACGCTGAAGATTCCTTTCAGGCTTCAGTGAACTGCAAGGTGCTCTCATGCAGCCATGGCCCATGCAGGTAAGAGCAGTGGGGCCGGGTGGGGGGGGGGGGCGGGGATTTTGACAGATGACGATGAGGGAGAATGTATAATTTATTTCATTTTCCCTTGTGGTTGCCTGTCAAATCCCCCCTCCCCCCCCCCCAACCTGGCCCCAGTGCTCTCACCTGCATGGGCCGCAGCTGCTTTCATGGGGAGTGAAGAGGAGCATCTCCAACCCAAAAGAGTATCTCTCAACCACTGTTAGGAAAGTGTGAGAGGAAGACAACTACTGGGTAAAAGCGAAAAGCAAAAGGGGAAGCATCTCAACTGATCCATCACCACAACAGTTTCTCCAGACTGCAGGCCATCAACCCACTTCCCTTCAAATGATCAGCTCACTTGTGGAAGACTCCATGTCTCTGAGAGAACAGAACAGATAAAATGTAAATACATAGTGTTGGACTTGGCCCTTTTTGCAGGGTCATCCCTGAGCTTTTTGCCTTCCTCCTATATTTTTTCTGACCTATTGTTGGCTATTCTATAACTCTGAGCACTTTACTACTGCTGATCAGTGCTACAGTACACATGCTCTCCCTATTGTAAATTAATGTATGTATTAATTGGTGATTCAATTATTGACTATTTGGTTTACTTGTCAGACCCAATACAGTGCAGTGAGTGTGCCCAGGGCATGTAATTCCAAATGCTGCTAGTGGACTTGCAGCACTGGTTGTGCCACCCACAGAAGCTGCCTTGTAAAACGTGTATAAGGTCTGCTATTGCAGAGCCTGCATGCAGTCTGGTACTGTCATGCTGACTGGGCAAGTGCACCCACTTGCCAGTCCCTAAACCTTTCCTTGTCTTCATATTAGTCACCCCTATGGTAGGCCCACGGGCAGGGTGCATTGTAGGTATAAGGTAGGACAAGCCCTGATGTGTGTGGCATGTCCTAATAGTGAATTACAGCCATTTTCGTTTTTCACTATTGCAAGGCTACCTATTCTCCATAGGCCAGAATGGGCTGCTGGATTATTACGTGTTTATAATCCTAGCAGACTCAGAGAACATGGTAGAAATTCGAGTTTAGTATGCCTGGACTCAGAATAATAAAATACATCTTTTAGTGAAGTTTATTTTAATATTCTGTGTTTGCAAATACCACTTTTAGAAAGTAGGTATTTGCTTGCCTAACCATTTGAGCCTGCCTCTGCGAGGTTGTGTATTCCTTCGTCTGGTTTTGTGAGTAACAGGGCTGGTGGATTCCAAGAGACAGGCTGTGGTAGCCCGGTGGTGAATAGGGAGATCTGCATCTAGATGGGAGGGAGGAGTTGTACCTGGGACCTGAATAGGGCTGGCAGGGGCGGCCTTAGGCATGTGCAAGCTGTGCACCTGCACAGGGCCACCAAACCCCAGGGGCCACCACGCCAATATATATCCTTAATATAATAATCCTCTGAGGATGGATACATATTTGTGTGGCGGCCCCTGGCAGGGATTTGGCGGCCTCCGGTGTAGTAATTGAAGATTCAATAAATATGTAATTCAATAAGTTTAAGTTGATAGTTTATTCCGAATAAATGAGCACGTCAATATGCATCAGCTGTCTACAGAAACGGACTCACAGTCAAATCCCACGAGTACACATAGAACACAGAACCTAGCGATTCAAATGAGTACATCATGCTTAAAGGGAAACACACAATACATAATAGCATAATACAATAACAAAGCACATTCTACATATCTTCACTTTAAAAAAAATAATAATAATAATTTACTTATAAACTATAAATTCCCTAAATTTCATTGGTTTCTTCACTGTTCTTCCAAACGAGGATTTCTGACTATTAATCACATCTTGGTCTTTATCAGTGTTAATACAATTATCCTCTGCAATTACATTCCATTCTAAAGAATCCCACAATACATAATAGCATAATACAATAACAAAGCACATACTACACCCGGCTCTGTTCCACTTCCAAACACCCTGATCCCCCCTATTTACTGGCCTCCGCGCTCTGCCCCGCCCGGACCCCCTCTTCCGGGGCCCCCTACCTTCGCTCCCTGCCCAGGGCCACCATGTGCCTAGAGCCGCCCCTGGGGCTGGGCCTTGCCTCTACAATGCCGGATCCACCCCCTGTGATGCGTTTGATGTCTCTGCCCTGCACACTGAAAGAATAGAAGGAAGACTGTCAACAAAGTGCTCCAGAACTGTACTTGCCTTCCACAATGCTGGCTCCACCTCCTGTGGGGCGTCTGATGTGCCAGCCCTGTGCTGTGAAAGAAAAGGAGAAGTCTGGTAAACAGAGTGCTTCAGAACTGGTTTTGACTGGGCACAGGCCCCTCTCCCCCCAGAGAACAAAGGATTTTGGGGTATACGTATTGGGACCCTGATCCCAAGAAAATTAGATCACTTCTGGACTTACAAGACAAAACCTCTGCTGAGGAGAGGAACCTGACGAAACTGAGGAGAGACTATTCCCAAGCTGAAGTTCTGCTTGGGTGATTGGCCTGCAGTGGTTGACTGACTGCCAAAGAGAGGAGGAAGAACTTAGGGCCAGATGTAGGTAATCCAGATTTACCGATTCTTAAATACCGAATTTTACCGATTCGGTATTTAAGAATCGGGAAATGAGATGTAGGGAAAAAATCGGTATTATTTACCGAATCTGTAAAATTCGGTATCGGACTTTTGGAATTTACCGAATCTGCTCCAACTCCCTCTCCAGAACCTTCTAATTATTTGCAGCTGCCTGTGTAGCCACTTCCTGGTAGGGAGGGGAGGGTGGTAGCACCTGATTGGCTGTTTTCTTAAGTTTCACTTTTGCTTGCTTTCCGATTCGGTATTTGCCGAATCTGTATTTACCGATTCGGTATTTCCCATTCATTCCTATGGGCTGATTCGGTAAATTCCGAATCGGAAAGCAAGCAAAAGTGAAACAAGCAAGCAGCAAAGACACAGAGCAGACAGAGAGAAAGAGAAAGCTGAAATTCAGCAACATGGAGCTACTGGTCCTTGTGGAGGAGGTGGTAAAGGTGCACCACACATTTTTTAGAAGGCAGTCCCTTTCTGTGGCTGAATCTGCCAAAATGAAGATTTGGCTTGATATACTTGAAAATGTCAATGCTGTGGGAGTGACCACCAGAGTCACAGAGGAGTTAAAAAAGAGGTTCTATGACCTGAGGAGCCTCACAAAAAAAAATTAGCAGACCACCACAAGCAGGCTTCGCAAACTGGTGGAGGAAAGAATACAGCCCCCCCCCCCTCACTGACCTGGAGGAGATGGTGGCCACAACCTTAGAGCCTGAAAGAGTCTGCAGACTGGGAGAAGTGGACAGCTCTGCCAAAGCTGCAAGTAGAAAAGGTAAGATGCATGCACAGCAATCCCCCTCACACCCTCAGCCTTCCCTCACCCCTTAAAGCTAAGTTACCCCAGTCCCAGTGTGCCAGCACCAAACAGTAGCAATGTATCATGGTACATGTAGTCAGTTAATGAAAGACCATGTCATACAGCACAGTAACCAAGTTAGGCAAAGGATTGCAGACATAATGAAGGGCAGGCAACATGGAAATTGTGCAAATTCAAAAAATGTAATTGTAGTGGCTGTGAGACATTTGCGCCTAGCTAATATACGCTCATATGTCCACAGGTCACACATCCAGAAGGCAGTCACAGGAGACAGAAGGCACGGCACCCGAGAGGGATGAAAGTCAGGAGCCCGGTCCCAGTGTATCACAGGACACAGGTGTACCGAGTGGCCAGCCACCTTCCCAAGACCCTGAAATCACTCAGGAATTGCAGGCATCCCCACCACGTTCACAGTCCCCTCTGTTAATGTTTTCACCTGATATGCCAGCATCACTGGATGTTCAAACACCTGCAGCACAACCAAGCAGGAGGCTTGTCGTTCCCCCACTGATAGCAATGGAGACAGCTGCCGGTGAAATGGTGGTTGAAGACCCACAAACCTTGCCTGGAGAAGAGATCTCTGCCACACTGCAGTCCAGCGCAGGGCCTGTCCCTAGTAGCACAAGACGGCTCACAATCCAAGGAAGGAGTGTAGGTGCACGTGGGGAGGGGCCCAGTGTCTTCCAAGGCCTGGAGGGAACCATGTTCAAGATTCAGAGGATGCAGGGAAAGGGCATCATGTCCTGTCAACGACAAATGCGCAACCTCAATATCAATATGCAAGACATTGGAAAGGGCATCAGGGAACTAGTGGAAGTAAACAAGAACATGGCTACAGGGATACATGAGATGACACAATCGGTGCAGCTACTGTGCACCAAACTGGACACAGAAATAGCATCAAGGCGCAGGGAGAAGCAGCGTGCACAGCAAACTAACAAGGCTATTCACCGCCTGGCCACAGCCACATCCCTGCTATGCAGGCGAAGCATGAACAGTCAGGAGGTCTTGACACAAAACAGTAATCATCTGACAAGTGGCATAGCTGGAATGACCGGTGCGCTTGAGGCGCTATTAAATGCGCAAACAGCACAAACAGCTGATATTGATGTGCCAGAGAGTGAAGGGAGCACAAGTAGGAGCAGCATGGTAAGCCCCCTTGTTGTAGAGACAAGGAGGAGCCGCAGGCGACAAGGTGAGGCTACAGGCCAAACGCCCAGCGAACACAGTGAGCCACATACATCTGGCAGTGCTAAGCGTGGACGCAAATGAACAGTTAATAGTATGGGCTAGTGACCCTGGACATACAAATTTGAAAGTTAAATGTTTGTGTTGCACATTTGTGCCTTGGATACCTGTGTAGTGACAATATTAAACTACGGTGGGTGCTTACAAAACCTGTCTGTCTCTGTTGACTCACTGTGAGCATTGTGGTGAAATGCTTTCTGGTGCACTTTTGTTGTTTAAAATACCGAGATCATTACAAAATTAAAGTAGTTTTCTTGCATTCTACATATGTGTTTGTCTCAGTACTTACTCAGAAATAGTTTTGTGTAATCTCCTCACGTCGGTGTCTACCATCACTTGGTGTTGACACTCCAGCAGGTTGGGTTTCAGGCACAGCAATCTCGTCGTCATGATCCTCATAGTCTGACAACTCCACCTCAGTACCCTTCTTCACAGCAAGGTTGTGCAACATAGCACAGGCAGCAATGATCTTACAGCAGGTGATGGGGGTATACTGCCGTGCACCTCCACTTTTGTGCAGGCACCGGAACCTGCTTTTCCAGGTACCAAAGGTACGCTCCACAACATTTCTGGTGCTCTTGTGGGCCCGGTTATACCTCCTTTGGCTGGGTGTTGAGGGGTTGAGGTAGGGGGTGAGTATGAACGAGCGGAGGGCATATGCACTATCTCCTAAAAAGAAATGGGAATACATTACTCACATGCATGCATGTACTTCTTACTGCAATAGGTGTTCAAGGGGTCGCACACTGTGTCTTACCTAGGAGGTATCCTTCACCAAATTCCCCTGCAGTCAGCCGTGCATAGATACCGCTGTTTTGAAACATATAGGAGTCATGGGTACTCCCAGGGAATTTTGCCACAAGGTCAGTGATGGCGCACTTGGCATTGCAAATCACCTGCACATTGATGGTATGGGTGGACTTCCTATTCCTGTATATATATTCGGTGGCAGCAGGGGGACAAATGGGAATGTGCGTGCCATCAATGCAGCCAATGATATTGGGGAATTGCGCCATCTGGTAAAAATACGATTTTGTTTGGACCAGTTCTGCATGGGTTGCAGGAAAAGATATATAATGGTCCATCCTCTGTAACATGGCGTCAAGGAATTTGTGGAAAAACCTTGACAGGCTGCTCTGGGTCACCCCACCTACCGCAGCAACCACACTCTGGTAGCTCCCAGACGCAAGCAGGTGTAGGCTGCACAGCACCTGCACGTGGGGTGGAATAGCGTGTGCCATTGGGGTAGTGTGCTCCAACAGTGGTTGGAGGTCCCTGATGAGGTCCAAGATGGTGTCTGGGTCCAACCTGTACCTCTGGAGTATCTCTGCCTCTGTGAGCATGAACAAGGTGATCCTCTGCCTGTAGACCTGCTCCTGTCTCTGCCATTCCCTCTCTCCTTCCTCCTGTAGCCGTAGCCGTCTTGCAATGACATAAAATGCCGCCATTGTGCAAGAAGAATTGCATTTTGGGTCCATTGTTATAGGTTGCACCTGGTTACCACCTGATTTCAATCCATGGTAAATACCGACTCTTAAATACCGAATTTCAAGCAAATTCGGTATTTAAGAGCTTACCTACATCTCAATATTTAATTTTACCACTTCTTATTTACCGATTCGGTATTTTACCGATTCAGTAAATTTACAGATTCAGTAAATATACCGATGCGATTCGGTAAATTTACCGATTCGGTAAATTATCCGATTCGGAATGTTTACAGATTCGGTAACTTTACCGATTCGGTAAATTTACCGAATCTGACGATTTTCGGTCTCCTACATCCCAAATGCTCAATACCGGTCGGTAACGGCCGAAAATACCGATTTTCGGCCGTTACCGACCGGTATTGGGCTACCTACATCTGGCCCTTAGTGTACTTTACTTTCAACTTGTGAAAAGATCTCCGAGGGCTTGGCAGAGAGCTTGCCCCATGACCAAAGTCTCAGGACCGGTAGACTTCACCAACCTTTGTGAATTGCTGCTGGACACGCTGTTTCAATGGCTACAGAGGCAGGGAGCTGTGACCGACTCTCACGACCGGCCCAGTGTCCTGTAGGCACCGCATCAAGCAACGTCCGCCTCGAACAACGTAAGCTCTGAGCTCACCGACTACGTTCTGACGCCGCCACCGAGCCGCTGCCTGCATCGCGACTGGCGGACACCGCGACGTGCAACGCCTCGCTGCACCGACTCGTAGTGGTCTGACCGACGCAGTCACTGCTGCTGACTTTAAGTCCTTTGAACGCACCGGAATTGGGCACAGCCTTGCACGCTTCACGACACACCGCCCGACTCGCACCGCTGTCTGGACTGATCAACGCCAGCTCCCGAACTCTGTCGCCGCACCGCAAGCTGCAAGCACCACGTCGAAGCACTGTCTCGCCATCCAACGCACGCCTTTAATCCACCGACTCTGTCAACGGGCCGCTGCCTGCACCGCATCGAGGGACAACGCATCCTGTAACGCTTCTTTTCTGCACTGCGATGTACACCGGAACCGGCTCGCACATCCGTGCCGGCCGCCTCAAGTAAAAGGTACTGTGACTGAGTCTGTTGACATTTGAGTAAGCCTGTACCGACGCGGTCCGCTGGATTTGTTAGACTCTGTGTTATTTCAACAACGCTGTAGCCGGATAGGTCTACCAACTCGCACAGCACCTTGATCTAAGCCTTTTACCAGAACTCTTGAAATCTAATAGTACTGTGGATTCTTTTTGTCGTTTATTGGTCTTGTGGTAACTCTATATAAAATATACTTATTTTTGACATAAAAACTTGTGTGGTGCCCATTTATAGTGTTGTCACTGGGTTACTATATGTGGTCACAAATGCTTAACTTACAACGCCTCTGAGTTAAAGCCTTGCTGCTCGTGCCAAGCTACCAAGTGGGTGAGCAGGGGTTATTTTAGGAGTGTAATCCCCTTATCCTGACTAGAGGAGAGGGTCCCTATTTGTCACAAGTACCGACTTGTGCCAACTAGAGACTCCCAATTCTAATACATAGTAATGAGAAGTAAAGCTAAGAACCCAAAAACTTAAATATTTTAACAAAACAACAGCGTCTCCACGATACATGAAGGAGACTTCCATCCTTGGTCCTGGCTTGATTATTGCTTCATTTGCAAAGACGTTGTATAGTCAGATGTGGGATTCCTTTGTAGTCCAGTTAATGAAAGTTTGCAGATTTGGCAGTAGTCAGGCTCTTGAAGCGATGGCGGCCTCTCTCGTTATCTATGCCATTGGCACCTGAGGGCCAGACTATGGGCAATTTGAATTGGGATTCTTTTCACAGTCCACAGAGATCATGGATTGAAATATCTTTCCCTAGTAACTGAGTACATCTTCTTCAAGTCTGCTTCCCCTCCCTATGAAGGCCAGACACCAGACCATTCTTCATAGAAACCCTCATAAATTGTCTCTTATGCATTGTGTGCTGTTGAATAAGACAAAAGGCTGATTGTAACTAACCTGGATCTTCCTGTTTTGTTTTACGCTAATCCTATATGTCAAGAATTGCTATTTGATCATCAATAACATTAATGGCGAATGAGAAACTTGTATGGTTGGTACTGGGTTTATTAGTATGGTTCCTTACAGCTTTCGTGGAATAACGTCAGTCTTGTATGAAAAATATGTATAAAGGTAACTAAGGCCCCAATTCACAAAGGTAAACTTAAATGTTTTTTATAAGTTTACTCTTGCTCGATATTCACAAAAAAATTATTTAATAATTTTCGCCATAAGTGTTCACACCACCACGGTGGGACCACTCTGGGTGTACATGGTTAGACAAAACCCCTAAAGCGAGGAGTTGTTTCTGAAAAACAAAAAAGAAAAGTCCTTGACATGGAGGAAGTATTCTCCTTGAGTGTTGGGAACCTTAGACCTTTTCACCCTATTCCTGACCTCCATGCTTTGCATGCTTTGTTGGCAGTTGCAATCAGGAGTATTCCATGTCGAAGAGCCAGTCCTAGATAGGAATGGCCAGCCTTGTGAAGGCGTGGTGCTAGCAGGCCTCTGGCATATGGCCCAAAGGTAAGGGTTTCTGACATTAGAGCTGGTCGAGACTCACTCTACAGTCGGAAACCCAGCTGTACTTCCCCACCTCTAAATGGGAATGAGGCCAGAGAACCACAGCGTTGATGTCATGGAGCCTTCCAGTTTCATAGAGAGGGAAAACAAGGATGTACTACAATCCTCGCTAGTCATGTTGATATGCCACAAGAGGTAGAACCATAATAAAGTGCAAGATATTAGCCCGAACAGTTTGTGCCAACTGTTTGGTCATGAGCCTGTAACTATTTACAGTTATGAGAACATCAAACGCTCTCCCACATGTTGTGGTATGCTTTATAATTAGGTCTGCTCCTTTGTGGATGGGTCTCACACACCCTTGAGAGGTGCCAGGATCCTGTCCGCAATATATCTACCAATAGAAGCCAAGAGAGATGAAATATGATGCCCTAGGGTACCCGGCCTATTTAATAGGTCCCCTCAGCTGTTAATTTCACTTATCTATGAGACAAATGGCACCCACTAGTGTCAGCCCTAGTTGGTTTGTCATTACCACCAGATCTCTTACTAAAATTGTTTGAGTGGATTGATGAGAACCAGTGGTGTAACAGAGGAACAAGCAGCCCCCACAGTACGGAAGGGGAGAGCTGCGGGGAGCTCTCATCACAGTACCCTGGCATGAGAGCTCCTGAGTGAGTGAGTGACTCTGGAGGGAGGCCCATTCATGTACTTTGCAGGGGGTCTCAAGTTTCGTCACGCTACTGATGAGAACTATCTCCTTTAGCTCTACGCAGGTGTTGTCCTCGGTCTTTTTGGAGGGTGTCACTGTACATGTTTATACTAAATTCAAATGCGTGGCATTTATGTACATTACAGTGCTGCCACTTGTTGGAAGTCATCCTTTCCAAGTCTTGGAACTCTGTCCTATCCAGGTCGGTAAACACGGGGAAGCATTGACTTTCAAGTGAGGATTGTTGCTTGGGTAAAGATCAGGAATGGCCAGAGTCTCAGCACTTTTCTCCCTGATATTATGTTGTCAACTTTGAAGCTTAGGATAGTAGTCCTGTCAAGTAGGATAAGAGAAGGAACTTCCTTTATCCAATAATCCTTGGAAGGAATAGCTTTTGTTGGTGCAGCATATTCCTCTTGTATGCATGGTATTCCTAGGTATTTTAGTCTTTTTATTGACTTCTTTATACCAGTTTTAGGAATGTGAGCAATGTGAGACTGCCATTTAGTCTCACTGTGCATGTGTTCTACCCCTGAAAACCAAAGGAAAATTGGTTCCATCAAATTGGCTATTTTAACTCTCCAGTAAGCCATGGTAGGTTTGAACAGCAACTGCAACAGTTGCATCAAAGATAAAGGTATACATATGCTGCAGTGTACATTCTTACTACAAACATATTGAACCAACATGAATGGCTCCAGAGAACACCTGTTTACCCTGGTTGGCTGCAGTGTTAAAACCACTCCAACAACATGTGGCAGGGATAACAGTTCTGTCCTTTCGGAAAACAACTTTTATACATTAGATAGGATACACTGTGGGATATGTACAATAGAAGTGGCGGAGTGAGGCATTACCTAAACGCCTCACTCCGCCACTTATGAAACGCAAGGCTATTTACAACAATATGGTGCAGCCGTGCGTATCCCCCTGCGATGGCGCTACACTTAGCACCATGTTGCCAAGGGTGTCTGCATGCAGGGGAGAATTGTTTATGTGTAGGAAGGAGTCCCTTCCTGCACATAAACAATCCTAAAATGCCATTTTGTCACTTTCATGTGTGCTGCTTAATGCAGCACATATGAAAAGTCACAAAATGCCATTTTTTTTAAAGATTGTTTATGTGCAGGAAGGGGGACCTTCCTATACATAAACAATCCATGGCATTTTGCTTTTTCCATGTGTGCTGCACGAGGCAGCACACATGGAAAAAGCGAAAGCGAGGAGAAATAATTAATTTCTTCCCGTTTCGCCAACTTAAGACCAGGTTTCACCTGGTCTTAATTTTGGCGCTACCTCCTATGTAAGCTGCCCTTGTACATAGGGGGCAGCGTCAAAATCAATGGGTGTTGCAGTGGAACGCCCACTGCAAAACCCAATGCACACCCCTTTCACGCTAACCATAGTGTGAAAGGAGGCCTTATTTACTGTCTGAACTGGGGTGGCTGAGTGAACTAAAGAATGGTGATGGATTAAACCCAGATCAGTTGACTGGGGGTGAGTGTTTGATTTGTTCAAACGCTCCGTCCATTATCCCCTTTTGTATCGCGTTATTTACAAGGCAGCATTAAGCCACGTTAGGTGGCTTAACGCTGCCTTGTAAATAAGGCGCAGCCCCTATAGCCCCCAGAACATCAATAAAAGTGACGTTGTGGTGGCGACAGGTGCTTGTACTTATGCCCACTGTGTTTTCCCTGTAAGCAGACAGAACTTGCTGCGTAAAGTGTACAAGTAGGAAATATGAAATATTTTTTAAAGTATATGCCCACTGTGAATTTTGAAAAGTTGCCTTTCAACTTTTATACATTAGATAGGACACGCTGGGGGACATGTACAATAGAAGTGGGGGACTGAGGCGTTAGCTGTCATGGCTTAATGCCTCACTCCGCCACTTCTGCAACGCAAGGCTACACCATATTTACAAAGATATGGTGCAGCCTTGCGTTTCCTCCTGCAATGGCGCTACACTTAGCACCATAGTGCAAGAGAGTCTGGTTGCAGGGGAGGATTGTTTATGTGTAGGAAGGTGTCCCTTCCTGCACATATACAATCCTAAAATGCCATTTTGTCACTTTCATGTGTGCTGCTTAATGCACCTGAAAAGGTCTAATCCTGAATAATTTCCACAATTTTGTACAAATGTAAAAACTTGCTTCAACTTGCTACCCACTTGTTTTATAAAATCAAAAAATGCATTTCAATTGTGAAAATAGATTTTTGAAATCTGTAGTGAATAAATAACGTTTTAAAATGGCACTTTATGTTGCCCAAAGTCAAACAGAAGTCAAAACAGTTCTGTTTGCTGCCTTTCCTCCTGTGACAGTAAATAATATTCCAATTTTGGCTGAGGTGCTGGTCTGCTAGAGAACAATGCCGCAACTTCTAAAGCAAAGAAGTTAACTGTGGAGCTAATACTGACCGCTTAGCTCGGATGAGCCTTCTGAAAGACGCTGGCATAGATGGCATTAAAATGACTTCAACTGGTTTCCTTTTTACATGATTTTGTACATAAAATCTAAATGGGGTTCACGTTCCAGAAATCTTTTTATTTAGAGGTCCCACAGCAGGAGCAAAAGCTGTTCCAGATTAGAAGAGAGTGATACTCCCCATATCCATAGTGTTGGACCCAGCAAGAGTCCCAGATCTCCTGATAGAGGAGCCCGACTTGTATCATGAAGGCGAGACTTTAGGACAGTTTACATTAAGGGAAAATAAGTGCTGAAAATGTGGGCAAAATTTTGGTGCAAGATCTGCCGTAATTGGACTTATGGAATTCTCCAGTCACTGGCTAGTACACAGGATAAGAGTGACACCTCCCCACAAACTCCTCATTTGGGACATATTAGGCTCAGAGTTTTTGGCACAAAAACTAAAGGCTCAACTGCATGTTTGACTTAAAGGCATTTTTTATCATTTTCATGCCATGTTTTCTAATGATGTTCACTTTTCTAAATTGGTTTGGGAATTTTTTTGTGTCAAATTGTTAACCTTAGTGTTCTATAGCTGTGTCTGAACTCAACACACATTTATTTGCATACTTAGCTGATGTTTGTATCGGATCACTGACATAATATCGAGGGACATAATATCAACTAGCAAAAATATCGTTGACAAAATATCGACAGACAGAATATCGAGTTTGTATCTACAAACAGGTAAGTACAAAAATATTGAGTACAAAATATCGACTAGCAAAAATATAGTTTATAAAAATATCGACTTTATCAAAAACAGTGTTAAATTAAATTAATATTAAAAATTAATTACTAAAATATACTTAATAATACTTAAATTAACTTATAATAATTAAATAATTAATGAAACTTACAAAAAAATGTTTACAATCATATTTGTTAAAACATATATATATAGTAACATAATATAATTAAATAATATCCAATATTATTACCGTACGATAGTGGAAGTGTAAAAATTACTATTCCCACTCCAGAGAGTGCAACAGTAGGGAAAGCGTTGGATAGCGTAGGGATCAAAATTACTATTCCCACTCCAGTGGGTGCAACAGTAGGGAAAGCGTTGGATAGCGTAGGGGTAAAAATTACTATTCCAACTCCAAAGAGTGACACAGTAGGGAAAGCGTTGCATAGCGTAGGGGTAAAAATTACTATTCCCACTCCAAATAGTGCAACAGTAGGGAAAGCGTTGGATAGCGTAGGGGTTAAAATTCCTATTCCCACTCCAAAGAGTGCAACAGTAGGGAAAACATTGGATAGCACAGGGGTAAAAATTACTATTCCCACTCCAGTGGGTGCAACAGTAGGGAAAGCGTTGGATAGCGTAGGGGTAAAAATTACTATTCCCACTCCAGTGAGTGCAACAGTAGGGAAATCGTTGGATAGCATAGAGGTCAAAATTACTATTCCCACTCCAGTGGGTGCAACAGTGGGGAAATCGTTGGATAGCATAGGGGAAAAAATTACTATTCTCACTCCAGTGAGTGCAACAGTAGAGAAAGCGTTGGATAGCGTAGAGGTAAAAATTACTATTCCAACTCCAAAGAGTGCAACAGTAGGGAAAGCGCTGGATAGCGTAGGGGTTAAAATTACTATTCCCACTCCAAATAGTGCAACAGTAGGGAAAGCTTTGGATAGCGTAGGGGTTAAAATTACTATTCCCACTCCAGTGGGTGCAACAGTAGGGAAAGAATTGGATAGCGTAGGGGTAAAAATTACTATTCCCACTCCAGTGGGTGCAACAGTAGGGAAAGCGTTGGATAGCGTAGGTGTAAAAATTACTATTCCAATTCCAAAGAGTGCAACAGTAGGGAAAGCGTTGGATAGCGTAGGGGTAAAAATGACTATTCCCACTCCAAAGAGTGCAACCGTAGGGAAAGCGCTGGATAGCGTAGGGGTAAAAATTACTATTCCCACTCCAAAGAGTGCAACAGTAGGGAAAGCGTTGGATAGCGTAGGGGTAAAAATTACTATTCCCACTCCAGTGAGTGCAACAGTAGGGAAAGCGTTGGATAGCGTAGAGGTAAAAATTACTATTCCCACTCCAGTGGGTGCAACAGTGAGGAAAGCGTTGGATAGCGTAGGGGTAAAAATTACTATTCCCACTCCAGTAAGTGCAAAAGTAGGGAAAGTAAATACTTGATATATTATTTAAAAAAATATAAATTAATATCTATAAAAAATTAATTAAAAGTAATTACCAATTTAATAAAATATAATAATAATCAATTAAAATTACAAATTAAATTGAATTATTACAATTAGTTACCTATTAATACAAATTATTTACAAATTAACAATTAATAATTTAACATTTAAAATGTAATTGACAATTAATTCAAATTAAATACAATTAAATACATTGATTTATTTAATTCATTATAATTAAACTACTTCCCACCCTATTCCCCTATACACCCACAACCCGCTACAGAAAATAAATTAGTAAAATTAACATAATTAGCAATTAATCAATTAATTAAAATGAATTGCCAATTCAAATTTAATTAATTACCAAATATAAATTAATTAACAATTATTTATAAATGAATACCAATAAATAAATTTACATATTTAATTAATTATAATTAAATTACTTCCCACCCTATTCCCCTATAAACCCACAACCCGCTACAGAATTAAATTACGCAAAGATTAAAAAAACAAAATTCATTAATTAAAATAAATTATAACATAAATACACACTTTTCACACATATAATAACATAAAAAACACTATAAAAAAGTCGATATTATTAAAAATTCGATAATTTTAATAACCTATATTATATACTTCGATATTTTAACTTTCTATATTTTTAACATTCGATATTACATTACTTACCTTAAAAACGATATTTTTGATTTGTATATTTTGTCCATTCGATATTTTGTCCATTCTATATTTTAAACTCGATATTATGTCCATTCGATATTTTGTAGTCGATATTTTGACTGTTTACCATTTGTATCAGAGAAGGCAGGGGATAAGCAAGGATTCCCGTAGAGCAGTATTGGATCATTGAAAAAATATAGAATACAAAAATATAGAATACTAAAAATATCGAAGTAGAAATATAGATAGCAAAAATATCGAAGTCCTAATTACAAACAGGTAAGTACAAAAATATCGAATCAAAAATATCGAAAAAATATATATAGTAAGTTTTTTTTAAATGTCTTAAAAGTAATTTAATATTAATGAAATATTAACTATAATTAACTAAAACATACTTAAAAATACTTAAATACCTTCAAAAGTATTAAATAATTAATTTAAGTTAAAAAAATAAACATACTATTTAATTAATTTTGTAACACATATATATATATATATATATATATATATATATATATATATATATATATATATATATATATCCTGAAACGCTTCATGCCTTACGAATTTTTGTTCACAATTACCTTCCACTGCCCGCTGAGTTCCTTGTTGTCTTCCTGGTGGAGGCGACTGTTCCCTGATATATATATATATATATATATATATATATATATATATATATATATATATATATATATATATATATATATATATATATATATATATATATATATATATATATATATATATATATATATATATATATATATCACGCTCAATTTCCTTAGTGATTATTTTCGAAAATCAGCACTCGTAGACAGAAGGGTAATGCCTTTCCTTGGTTTTATTTTACAGTGTCAACAGACGCGTTTCAGCTACAAGCCTTCGTCAGTGTTGTCTACGCGCGCCTGGCAACCAAAACATTTAAAGGGATGTCATGTGATCCTATTCACATTAGAAGAAGGACTGATGCGCTAGGGGTCGCGCCATATTGGAATGTGCAAATGCTGTGATAGCATATATGCAATTCCATGCTCTACATCGCATATAGCCGTGTATCGGCCATTCATCCTAGTGTTGGGGTTTTACAAATTAATCATTGCCTGTGGTGTTTTACATCCATAATTTTTTATATTAAAGATTAGCATTTAACGATGAAAACATTCGTTAGTCTCTGTATTGCCGTGTATCGGCAGGTCACCCCATAATGGGGATTCTTATGGATGACTGGCATGCCCCTATACCTAGGATGAAAAAAGGGGGCACAACCCACTTAAGGCTCAGTCTTAAAATATATCACTATCTCCCGCGCTTAGGCATATAAAGTTATACATCCCTCAGTAGCTAATTCCCGTTCTTATACTGATGCATGACCCACAATTCAGCATAAAGGTTTAAATAAAGAATAGTGAAACTAAATTTCAAGTTATATACATCATCATTTAGGTGGAAAATAAGTTCATGTATGTTCTTCTTCACTTCCAACCATGTCTTTAGATCTCAAGCAAGATTAAGTTTCAGTCATAGATCCTGTTCAGGGATATTCGTCATCCTCTCTCATTAAGATATCGATTACATCCCTGGTATTTTGCTAGTGTCCATCTAGCACCATTCAGTTCATCCATTCAATAGTCTTACTTGCCCAGATGTACTGCGAGCTCTTCCCCACTGTTCAGCCCCAGCGGTGCCTTGGTCATCATATCGATTATATACCTCGATTCAAGGCGTCTGAGCTGTTTCAGCCTGTCACCTCCCCTGATGTTTGCCGGAATGAAATCAAGACCAAAATATTGAAGTTTTTTCCTATCCTTGTTGTGTTTTTCACAAAAGTGTCTTGCAACCAGGTAGGCTGGATCCACTCTCTCAATTGCCCGTTGGTGCTCAAGAATCCTGATCTTTAGGGGGTGAATTGTGCTGCCCACATATCGAAGGCCGCATGGACAGACAAGGCAGTATACCGCATAAGGTGTGCTACATGTGAGGAATTTCTTGATGGGTCTACTCATCTCCGCCCCTGCCACCCAATATGATAAGATCCTTCTACTCCCTGCGCAGGCTTTACATTTGCCGCATGGAAAGAACCCCTTCATTTCCGCCAATCCGCCAACTTTTGGTTTCTTTTTTTCATAGTGGCTTTTCACCAAGTTGTCTTTAAGTGACCGTGCTTTGCGGAAAGTTATCAAGGGTTTCAGAGGGATATCCTCTTTGATTACTGGATCCGTCAGGAGCACATGCCAATTTTTTGAGAAAATTCTTCTCAGGTTTTGTGACTCAGTACAATAAGGTGTAATTATCCTGAATTTTCCACCTGTATCTGTCTCCTTGTTCGATTTCGGCTGTAGCAGGTTTGCTCTTGGCATTTTTCTTACTTTTGTTAGAGTTTTGGTAAGTGCCTGAGTGTCGTACCCTCTCGCAGTAAATCTTTCAATACAGTCAGTTGCTGCCACTTCAAAGTCCTCATTCCTGCTACTATTCCTTTTCAGTCTCAGTAGCTCCCCATAAGGGATACTTTGGATGAGCTTCATTGGATGGTTGCTGTTCGCCATCAGCGTGGAGTTTCCGGCCGTGGGTTTACGGTATAGTGAGGTGTGCAGTTTGCCTTCACTCACAAACACTCTAAGGTCGAGATAGTCCGCTGCCACCGGACTTACTGTCCCAGAGAAGTGTAAGTTACAGGTGTTGTTGTTCAGGACCTCGGTATATTGATGAGCCGTCTCCACCGTCCCTTGCCACACGATGAAGAGGTCATCAATATACCGGTACCACCTCACCACTCTACCTGCCACCTGTTCGTCCTTCTCAAGTGCCATGGGCACTCGCTCCTCCCACCAGCCGAGGTGAATAGGATCACATGACATCCCTTTAAATGTTTTGGTTGCCAGGCGCGCGTAGACAACACTGACGAAGGCTTGTAGCTGAAACGCGTCTGTTGACACTGTAAAATAAAACCAAGGAAAGGCATTACCCTTCTGTCTACGAGTGCTGATTTTCGAAAATAATCACTAAGGAAATTGAGCGTGATACAAGTGCGGGGCCCCGCCGCCGCAGACTGCACCCACTCGCGAGTGACCCGTCTCTTCGGCAGGGAACAGAGCGTTGAATATATATATATATATATATATATATATATATATATTCCGAACAAACTCCTTCACAGAAAGAGGAAAGGCCACACTTGAGGAGGTTTACGGAAGCGCTTTTAATATACTGCCCACACAGAGTAAAATTCTGACACCCATAATGGCGGATGCATTTCGGCGGTGTCTGCCTCTTCAGCGCCGGGTGAAAGTGTTTGAAGAAGGGGTGTGAGCGAAGGTTTAAATGTCCAGCCTTCCCCTCATTCACGGACTGCAGCCACACCCACCTCGCTAATGTCACTTTGCATATACTTCCTGTAGACAGCTAGAGCCCCAGCGCCCACAGGTACCAGCATGCAACAGCAAGATTCTGGTAAGTACCGCAAACGAAGTGGGGGAACCAATGATGCTGCAATGTCCGAGAATTGCCCCCAAAGTTCAAAACACACTAGGGCAGCGGCGCTTCCTTAAGTCCCCAAACCGCTTCAACCACTTAGCATCGGAATCCTTTCTGGCGGGGACATGGTAAAATCCACGCCCGACGTGCTGCTCAATGGCATCATCACCGTCATACTTCTTCCAATGATCTGTGGTGGACCCTGTAAATCCCGGTATCCCGGAGTAGAAACGACTGCGAACAGTAATCCAGCAGAAACAAAGCCTCTTGGAAAAGTGGGAGCCTTTAATGCGCGTCGCTGGTGACCGCGCGGGTATGTATTCCGAACAAACTCCTTCACAGAAAGAGGAAAGGCCACACTTGAAGAGGTTTACGGAAGCGCTTTTAATATACTGCCCACACAGAGTAAAATTCTGACACCCATAATGGCGGATGCATTTCGGCGGTGTCTGCCTCTTCAGCGCCGGGTGAAAGTGTTTGAAGAAGGGGTGTGAGAGAAGGTTTAAATGTCCAGTCTTTCCCTCATTCACGGACTGCAGCCACACCCACCTCGCTAATGTCACTTTGCATATACTTCCTGTAGACAGCTGCAGCCCCAGCGCCCACAGGTACCAGCATGCAACAGCAAGATTCTGGTAAGTACCGCAAATGAAGTGGGGGAACCAATGATGCTGAAATGTCCGAGAATTGCCCCCAAAGTTCAAAACACACTAGGGCAGCGGCGCTTCCTTAAGTCCCCAAACCGCTTCAACCACTTAGCATCGGAATCCTTTCTGGCGGGGACATGGTAAAATCCAAGCCCGACGTGCTGCTCAATGGCATCATCACCGTCATACTTCTTCCAATGATCTGTGGTGGACCCTGTAAATCCCGGTATCCCGGAGTAGAAACGACTGCGAACAGTAATCCAGCAGAAACAAAGCATATATATATATGTCCACAGGATGTCTCACACGGAGGCAAAGATGAGTCGCACTCGTTCTGGCAATATTTAAACATTTATTTTTCTGTTTGTAGTTACGGCGCTATTGTTCCGATGCATTTTGGTCAAAACCTTGACCTTCTTCGGGGAAAGTTGCCTCGACATCCACGCAGCCAAACACTTACTCGCCATGTTGTTGCTCCTTATAGCTGCTCGCCCCCTGGTGGTCACCTCAAACGGGCTGGTCAGCGCTATCAGCATGCTGGTTCTCGTAGTCTGGTGTTGGCTGCGTCCCGTGATGGGTGATGCTCGTGTTAATGCTGCTATTAAAAATTGTCCAGAATTACCCACGCAACCATTTTTAAGGCACATGGGCGCCTGACCAAAGTCCTGTCTTTGGTGGCAGCCTGCTGTCCTTTGCTTTAAGCTATACACGAGAGAGGTCCAAATTCGGGCAGCATTCGGCGCTCTTTGACAGGCGGTGCGTTCACTCGGAGCAGGACCAAGCTCCATAAATGTCCACAGGATGTCTCACACGGAGGCAAAGATGAGTCGCACTCGTTCTGGCAATATTTAAACATTTATTTTTCTGTTTGCAGTTACGGCGCTATTGCTCCGATGCATTTCGGTCAAAACCTTGACCTTCTTCTGGGAAAGTTGCCTCGACATCCACGCAGCCAAACACTTACTCGCCATGTTGTTGCTCCTTATAGCTGCTCGCCCCCTGGTGGTCACCTCAAACGGGCAGGTCAGCGCTATCAGCATGCTGGTTCTCTTAGTCTGGTGTTGGCTGCGTCCCGTGATGGGTGATGCTCGTGTTAATGCTGCTATTAAAAATTGTCCAGAATTACCCATGCTACCATTTTTAAGGCACATGGGCGCCTAACCAAAGTCCTGTCTTTGGTGGCAGCCTGCTGTCCTTTGCTTTAAGCTATACACGAGAGAGGTCCAAATTCGGGCAGCATTCGGCGCTCTTTGACAGGCGGTGTGTTCACCCGGAGCAGGACCAAGCTCCATAAATGTCCACAGGATGTCTCACAAGTATATATATTAACATAATATTAATTAATAATATACAATATTTTTACTATAGGATAGCAGGAGGGTAAAATGTACTATTACCACTCCAGGAACTACAACAGTAGGGTAAACGTTGGATAGTGTAGGGGTAAAAATTACTATTCCCACTCCAGTGAGTGCAACAGAAGGGAAAGCGTTGGATAGCGTAGGGGTAAAAATTACTATTCCCACTCCAGAGAGTGCAACAGTAGGGAAAGCATTGGATAGCGTAGGGGTAAAAATTACTATTCCCGCTCCAGACAGTGAACAGTAGGGAAAGCGTTGGATAGCGCAGGGGTAAAAATTACTATTCCCACTCCAAAGAGTGCAACAGTAGGGCAAGCGTTGGATAACGGGAGGGTAAAAATTACTATTCCCCCTCCAGAGAGTGCAACAGTAGGGAAAGCGTTGGACAGCGTAGGTGTAAAAATTACTATTCCCACTCCAGAGAGCGCAACAGTAGGGAAAGCGTTGGATAGCGTAGGGGTAAAAATTACTATTCCCACTCCAGAGGGTGCAACAGTAGGGAAAGCGTTGGATAGCGTAGGGGTAAAAATTACTATTCCCACTCCAGAGAGTGCAACAGTAGGGAAAGCGTTGGATAGCGTAGGGGTAAAAATTACTATTCCCACTCCAGAGGGTGCAACAGTAGGGAAAGCGTTGGATAGCGTAGGGGTAAAAATTACTATTCCCACTCCAGAGAGTGCAACAGTAGGGAAAGCGTAGGAGAGCATAGGGGTACAAATTACTATTCCCACTCCATGGAGTGCAACAGTAGGGAAAGTGTTGGATAGGGTAGGGGTAAAAATTACTATTCCCACTCCAGTAAGTGCAACAGTAGGGAAAGTAAATACTTTATAGATTAATAAAAATAAATTAAATATTAATACCAATACAAAATGTATTAAAAGTAATTACCAATTTAATATAATATAATAATTAATCAATTAAAAATAAAAATAAAAATTAATTATTAAAATGCATTACCTATTAATACAAATTAATTACCAATTAACAATTAATTAAATAGCAATTACAAATTAATTAACAATTAATTCAAAATAAATACCAATAAATAAATCAAAACATTTAATGAATTACAATTACATTACTTCCCACCCTTTCCCCTACAAACCCACAACCCGCCAAGGGAAATACATTTATAAAATTAACATATTTATCAATTAACCAATTAATAAAAATTAATTACCAATTAAAAATTAATTAATTACCAATTAAAAAGTATGTAACAATTAATTCAAGATATATACCAATAAATAAATTAAAATATTTAATTAATTATAATTAAATTACTTCCCACCCTATTCCCCTATAAACCCACAACCCGCTACGGAAAATAAATTAATAAAATTACCATAATTCTCAATAATCAATTAAGTAAAATGAATTGCCATTTTAAATTTCATTAATTACCAATTAAAAAGTAATTAACAATTAATTCAAAATAAATGCCAATAATTAAATTTAAATATTTAATTAATTATAATTAAATTACTTCCCACCCTATTCCCCTATAAACCCACAACCCGCTACAGAATTAAATGACGCAAAAATTAAATAACATAAAATTCATTACTTAAAATAAATTATAAGATAATTTTACACTTTTCACACATATACTAACATACAAAACACTTTAAAAAAATCGATATTATTAAAAATTTGATATATTTAATACCTATATTATATACTTCGATATTTTGACTTTCTATATTTATGAAAATCGATATTAAATTACTTACCTTAAATTCGATATTTTTGTTGCCTATATTCTGTCCATTCGATATTTTGTCCATTCTATATTTTCACTTCGATATTACTGCAATGCAATATTTTGGAATCAATATTTTGTCTATATACCAGCAGTATTGTAACCTACCTGGATTATGTTCATTAAGGTGATAGGGCTACTCCCAACCCAATTTAAACACCCAGTTCTTGACAATGGATTTCAAGTGGACAGATTGACCTCACTATCTCAGGATCTTGTGTTCTTCTTTGCAATACCCCCTTTATCTTTCCTCGAAGGGCATCTCTCCTTTCAAGAAAATCTGTACTGTGCATCAATACGATAAGCAGCCTTATATAACCCTTTCTGTTAAAGAACTGCTCCATTACCTAATTGATGAAAGCCAATATCTACCATGTACACCGCTGTTTAATCATGTGATTCAGCCTACTCTTAGTAGAACATTGGTGCCTCTTTTCTCTTGTCTCGTGGAAGGGATTCTAAAACTGTTGACATGTTGTAGCACATTTATTTATTACACCTCAAGTGATTTCCAGGGCATTGCTGGGATTTAGTGTCTGATTTTTTGTTTGACAGACGGCATTCTATCCATCAGGGTGCTATAAGATATTACATTTGCCACCCTGATGTATTATCATCCACCAAACCTAGAGATTACCACTTGGCCCACAGTCATCTCTGTACCTTGAAGGGATCTGCTGTTAAAGGTACAAAATGTTTGGTGGACAGCCGCTGTCAGTTTTGACAGCCAGCCCACTAACATCTGAAAAACAAAATTCAAAAACCGTCTCCCAAAGTGGGCTTTCTCCCAGTATGTAGAGGATCCTTATTATTTGTTTCTGTTCCAGGTGGTGACAGACCGAAAAAAGGGACATTACGCAATCCACTCTTAATATCGAGGATGCTGTAGTACCCTTCTTCCGATGGCCTTCTCTATCGGGTCGTCAGAGTAAGCGTTCCATTGACAGAGGCAACTGGGACTCTGTCGACAGAAAGCTTACGGTCTGCTCATCTCTAAATGAGATGTCCAAGGGTTTGGAGGACAGAGTACCCGTATCAGCCAAACTCTAAATCAGGTTATTAGCATTTAATTACCAACTTTTAGTGTCATACGATTATATTGTGGTTCTGATAGCAAACTACCAGTATATGACATGAGTATAGAGAACAGTTCCAATACCTCACAAGACGCTGAGTGGACTCAAAAGGGGGAGAAATTCCTTGTGCACTTAATATCAGTGCTTTGCCGCATGCTGCTACAGCTAGCTTGTCACCAATATCACTCCAGTGCTTTTGTGCTCATTATGACCTGGAAGAGTTTGTCATAAGCTGTGGGTAGCTGAGAACATGTGTGGTGGTACCAGGCCTCTAGATTACGGCGTGGCATACTGGATTTCAAACTTGGGTTTTTTCTTTGAGGTAAAATGAATACCATGAATTGTTAAATAGGAGGAGAGCTCATCTTCTGAAATTGGCCTTTTCCAAGAAGTTAGTTAGCCCATTGAAAGTTTATCAGAATATTTTTAATTGTATGATTATTAAAAACCATCACAAAATAAGAGAAAAACAATTATAGTATATGTTAATGTTAGAATTTAAAATACAGATAGAAAGAAATATATACAGATTACAAAAAAAATGTAAAACTCAAATCGGCAAACTAAAGGACTGCATTCTGTAGTATGTTTAGAAGTACTGCAGTAGTACTACTCACGTATTACAAAATACTTTTCACAACCCTACACGTTGAGACATCCACCTCAGCCTCCACTATCTTTTCCATTTGGAGTTCTCCACCCCAGTTGCAGAGGTCTCCATGCACATTGTATATGTTTTAGTAGTAAATGTGAGAGGGACATTATGGAGGGCTAGAAATGGGAGGGGATTAGATAGGAGTAAGGAAAGGAGTAAGGATGGGTTTAAGAAGGCGGTAAGAAGAGGTTTAGGGAGGGATATACAAATACAAACATCCGCCCACAAAAGAGAAAGTCAATTGTTATTCACAAACTGCACTTCTAAAGATACTAAAGCAAAATAGAACCTAAAACAGTTACAAATGCACTCCAGCCCAGCCTTGGAGTAGGTCTAGCACTGAACATGGCCACTCATATAGGTACTGTTGTACATTCCTAGAGAAAATATTACAGACTTAGGGTCCGATTCCGATCCGGTAAAAAGCGCTCCGAAATGCCGTTCGGAGCGTTTTTCCCCGTACGATTCGTACCTGTAAGCGTCCTAATACGAATCAGCAAGTACAATCCCAACCTAAAGCGTCACTCCGTACGCCTCGTAAACAATGCCGTCCAAATCGAAAGTCCATACGAATTGCTGTCGGCTGATGCTCCACGCTACGTCCGAACGTAAATAGACCGCGTCTTCCGAACCAGGAAGTACGATCCGTGTTGAACACACTCCGTACGGCTCTTTTTCTACGAGAGCTCAAAACTACCGTAAAACCACACTCCGGCACGAACCGCACCCCGGTACGCGACAAGCAGGACATGAACGCCATCGTCCGTCTCATCCCAATCCTGTACGGCCATCACCTCATACTTAGAAACCGACGACGGCGCAGAAGGTGAGTACAACGAAATCCAACATACCTGTACGTGTTGCCACACGCGCACATCTCCATTGCACGACTGTAATGTCTGGGTACGTTGCGCCACACACTCCCGCACAACACCAGTGTAATACGGAGACGTGCCGCACCTACGTCATCGACCTCGGGGTACGCTACGTCACCGCACAACACCAGCGCAATACGGAGACGTGCCGCACCTACGTCATCGACCTCGGGGTACGCTACGTCACCGCACAACACCAGTGTAATACGGAGATGTGCCGCACCTACGTCATCGACCTCGGGGTACGCTACGTCACCGCACAACACTAGTGCAATACGGAGATGTGCCGCACCTACGTCATCGACCTCGGGGTACGCTACGTCACCACACAACACCAGTGTAATACGGAGACGTGCCGCACCTACGCCATCGACCTAGGGGTACTCTACGTCACCGCACAACACCAGTGTAATACGGAGACGTGCCGCACCTACGTCATCGACCTCGGGGTACGCTACGTCACCGCACAACACCAGTGTAATACGGAGACGTGCCGCACCTACGTCATCGACCTCGGGGTACGCTACGTCACCGCACAACACCAGTGCAATACGGAGACGTGCCGCACCTACGTCATCGACCTCGGGGTACGCTACGTCACCGCACAACACCAGTGTAATACGGAGATGTGCCGCACCTACGTCATCGACCTCGGGGTACGCTGCGTCACCGCACAACACCAGTGTAATACGGAGACGTGCCGCACCTACGTCATCGACCTCGGGGTACGCTACGTCACCGCACAACACCAGTGTAATAGACGTGTGAGACATACGTCTGCTATGTCAGTGTAAGTGTAAGAGGTGTGTAGAAAACACACCCAGCAGTGCCCAGCATTAGAGTGTGTGTGTGGCTAAGACCCCCACCACTGCCCACCACTGCCCACCACTGCCCACCACTGCCCAGCATCAGAGTGTGTGTGTGGCTAAGACCCCCACCACTGCCCACCAGTGCCCAGCATCAGAGTGTGTGTGTGGCTAAGACCCCCACCACTGCCCACCACTGCCCACCATTGCCCAGCAGTGCCCAGCATTAGAGTGTGTGTGTGGCTAAGACCCCCACCACTGCCCACCAGTGCCCAGCAGTGCCCAGCATTAGAGTGTGTGTGTGGCTAAGACCCCCACCACTGCCCACCACTGCCCAGCATCAGAGTGTGTGTGTGTGGCTAAGACCCCCACCACTGCCCACCAGTGCCCAGCAGTGCCCAGCATCAGAGTGTGTGTGTGGCTAAGACCCCCACCACTCCCCACCACTGCCCAGCATCAGAGTGTGTGTGTGGCTAAGACCCCCACCACTGCCCACCAGTGCCCAGCAGTGCCCAGCATCAGAGTGTGTGTGTGTCTAAGACCCCCACCAGTGCCCAGCATCAGAGTGTGTGTGTGGCTAAGACCCCCACCACTGCCCACCACTGCCCAGCATCAGAGTGTGTGTGTGGCTAAGACCCCCACCACTGCCCACCACTGCCCACCAGTGCCCAGCAGTGACCAGCATCAGAGTGTGTGTGTGGCTAAGACCCCCACCACTGCCCACCACTGCCCAGCATCAGAGTGTGTGTGTGGCTAAGACCCCCACCACTGCCCACCACTGCCCACCAGTGCCCACCAAGGCCCAGCATCAGAGTGTGTGTGTGGCTAAGACCCCCACCACTGCCCACCACTGCCCAGCATCAGAGTGTGTGTGTGGCTAAGAACCCCACCACTGCCAACCACTTCCCACCACTGCCCACCACTGCCCAGCCGTTAAATCAAAAACATACCATTGTTAACTTCATTACCATCAGGAGATAGACACATGTTAACATACCCAAATTTGAACATCACACCAGCTCCCAGGCACACAGCAGTCACAGACATTATCACACAAACTAAAGTTCAGAAAATGAAATAAATAGCTTTATTCAGCTGGTTCAAAATTGAAAACGTAAATAAGAGTCCTTGCTCATAAAAGGCCAATGGCCAGTCCAAAAAAGCCTGATCAACAGTTTCTGCCTCCATGGGTGTGCTCACACCAAAACTTGCCTGCACATGGAGTTTAATCCGCAGTGGAAACTACGGGGGCACCATCTGTGGAATCCTCCGGCACCGCATGGACAGGAGATGGAATGACAGGTGGAGTGGGTGCAGGTGTAGTGGATTCATCCACACTGGTTGATGCATCGCCGAAAGTAGCTTCAAAAACCTGGCTGCACACCTCAGCCAGTGCGGAAAAACTACCACCTGAACCCGGGGACACATTGGGGGTGGAGGTAGAGGGCTGTGAGTCTGTTCTCCTGGGTGTGTGGATGCGTGTGTGAGGTGTGTGAGGTGTGTCCCCTCTCCCTGTGGGTGTGCCTACATCCCCTTGAGATTGTGTGCATGGAGCTTTGAGCTTTTTATGCCGTGTGGGTGTGCAGGGTGTGTCTGACCTGTGGCGTCTGTGTGTATGTTGGGTAGGTATGGGAGAGGCAGAGGTGGATGGGTCTGAAGGATGGGGGGACAGATGCTGCTGGGTGTACAGAGCTGCCATCAGTGTTGACTCTATGGCAGCCACACTCCGACGTAGATCAGACATGGACGATGACATGCCCTCCATGAACGACACCAACTGTGTAATGAGTCGTGTATGTCCATGGAGGACAGTCAACATGGATGTCTGACCTTCTGCAATCTGCCGGAGTAGGTCCACAGACTCAGCACTGAGGGCAGCAGGGGACACAGGGGCAGGGGCTGCGGTGCCGGGAACAAAGGAGACACGGGGGCTAGCACGGACACTAGGGACACTAGCAACTGGGAGGGTGGAGATGGTACTGGAGGAGGGGAGGCCAGCCAAAGATGAAGAAGTGACCATTGCTGCATATTCCCCCTCTTCCTGAGAGTCTAACTCGGAGCTGTCTGCATGGTAGGATGTGTCAGTCACATGTCGTCCGGCCTGCAGACTCTCCTCACCCTCCGTGCCACTGCCTCCCTCTGACTACTCAAAGCAGATGGCACTGTCGCTGGGTCCCTCTGCCTGGTCCGGGCCTGTGTCTCCTCCAGATTCTGATGATGATGCTGTTGGGAAGGAGAAGAAGAAAAACATATCAGTCACCTGTACACATCAGACATATCAGCTACAAATCATTTGGGCACATTTCTAAACATGGCATGCATCATGAGTAACATGACACTGAACTCTGCACAATGTTAAGTCTAGTCTTGGCCAATGTGAGAGACACAACGCTCAATGTATAGTAGGATACAAGCAACAGGCAAGGCAAAAACTTGTATGAGAGACACAATGATGATCCACTGCCTGACAACAGGATAGCTGATGATGCATCACAGTTCATTTTCCCACCCTGCCACCCAATCCCAGACCTGGTCATGTTTGATTTGCTTTGACCTTGTGCCACTTGGGAAAAGTCCTGCCTGAACTGCCATGTGATGCCATCCTGGGACCTGAACCAAGTGTACCGTCACCTCACACTGGCATCACAGCTATCTACACCCAAAGCCACATTGTGTGGCTGACCATCAATATTATTTACAAACAACATGCAACATATTTGGAGAATATGCACACACACACTGACTAGTGTGAGTATGCATAAGCCCAAAAAATTACACATGTACATTGTGCACCTGTAGCTAACACATGACAATTAGAAAGTGTACCATGGACAAAGGCCACTGAGGCTGACTGGTGCAGAAAACACATGCTGAGACTCAAGATCAGTGCCAAAATATCAAGAAGGGCAGACACAGTGCACATGAGGTGCTACATGTAAGGTACCAACAGGTGTCACAGACCCCCCTCCAACATGATGATGTGCAAAGGAAGATGCATACTGAGACATTGCACCATAGGAGTACATGTAAAAAACAATCATTAGCCAAAGCGCAGGTCAAATGTGGAGTAGGGCAAGCCATGTAAAGAAGCAGCTGCTGAAACTGGGACATTCCAATGCCAATGCATAAAGTGCCTGTTAGACCACACCACTCAAACTATGGGAGTGTTACCGTGCCTTGGAGCACTGCAGGTAGCATGTGACACACATGACAACAAACAGACATGTACCTACCCCCTACTTGCTGCTGTCCCTCCTGCAACTGCCTATGGAGGTCTGGGAACACCACTTCCAGGACCCGGAGCATGTGGGGGGTGAGGTGGCGGGTGCCGCCATGCCGGCGTGGAGCTTCCAGCTTCAGCTGTACTCTGGCAATTCGGCGGGTCCAGCACCGGATGTCCTGCCACCTCTTCTTGATGTTCCTGAGCCTCCTGCGAGGCCCCCCCTCACTCCTGACAGCCCTGGCGATGTCCACCCAGATTTCACCCTTCTCATAGGCAGATACCTGTCACAAATGTGAAGTAAAAGACCATCAGTACACCTGGTCCATGTTCCAAAGACACACATATGTGCACAAAATACTTGATGACAACAGGGCATCGTATGCTCCACACATTTGCATCATTGTCCAGGAGTATGTGTCCTGTGAGCAAACACAACTGCATTAAATGCCATTGAAAGGCTACAGATGACATGAGGGGTGCAAAACACTCTTTGAGCATGGCACTCACAGAGCAATATATGCTACATCTGGGTGCACTGCAGCACGTGACATGCTGTCACACACCCCACTACAACAAAGAACTCTCTTGAAACAACACTGTACACCCTGGCACTCACTCCCAACAACATAGCATCTATCCACTATACATACACAGTGGCTATAATGTCACACACACAACAGGTGCACACTCCAAGGTATTGCACACATCACTCACCTGATCCTCTGGTCTCCCATACAGCTTGCTGTAGTTAGGCAGAAGGGCATCCAGCAGGGCCTTGTTCTCACCATCAGTGAATGCAGGTGCCCTCTCCATGCTCAGCTAATCAGGGTCCAGAGGATACAGAGACAGCAGCTGTGGTTACCACTCCAATGTTGTGCAGGCAAGTGCCCTCCCACAGCCACATGCTGCCTTATATCTGTGCTGTAGAGGGTCTGTGAGTCCAAGGAGTAGTGTGCGATAGGCCACCATAGTTAGCATCCTATGTTCCATCCAATCACATCACACATAAGGCCATGACACACATATGCATGGTTTGAAAACTGAGGTTGAGCTGAACAACAACTTTTGCAACATTGTATACTTTTGCCCAACTGAATTTTCTAGAACACCTGTAGGAGGCTCAAAACTCTCTGTATCCATGACAACCTGGTTGCATTTTGATCATTTCACTGTTCCCCTAGATGTTCCCTATGTATTTATTTGAACACCCACACAAGTACGGTGCCATTGCCGTTGCCAATGCAACCCATTCAATGGTGCAACGAGGCGTACACACGCACGTACCATTGGGGTACGCTCTGCTCGCGTATGTCTAAAATGCTATAGGGAAACGAGGCATACACACGCACGTACCATTGGGGTACGCTCTGCTCGCGTATGTCTAAAATGCTATAGGGAAACGAGGCGTACACACGCACGTACCATTGGGGTACGCTCTGCTCGCGTATGTCTAAAATGCTATAGGGAAAAGAGGCGTACACACGCACGTACCATTGGGGTACGCTCTGCTCGCGTATGTCTAAAATGCTTTAGGGAAACGAGGCGTACACATGCACGTACCATTGGGGTACGCTCTGCTCGCGTATGTCTAAAATGCTATAGGGAAACGAGGCGTACACACGCACGTACCATTGGGGTACGCTGTGCTCGCGTATGGCTAACATGCTATAGGGAAACGAGGCGTACACACGCACATACCATTGGGGTATGCTGTGCTCGCGTATGGCTAACATGCTATAGGGAAACGAGGCGTACACACGCACGTACCATTGGGGTACGCTGTGCTCGCGTATGGCTAACATGCTATAGGGAAAGGAGGCGTACACACGCACGTACCATTGGGGTACGCTCTGCTCGGGTATGTCTAAAATGCTATAGGGAAACGAGGCGTACACACGCACGTACCATTGGGGTACGCTGTGCTCGCGTATGGCTAACATGCTATAGGGAAACAAGGCGTACACACGCACGTACCATTGGGGTACAGTGCGTCAGACATGCTCAAATGAACAATTGTGTAGGCTGCGTTCCTGACCTCCTTCATTTCACCATTGGGAGAGTGACTCCAGGAAATCACATTGCAGGGATGTAGTCTACACTCATGTTGACGATGTGGATGCATACATCAGCATGGCATCCTTACATCAGCATGCCCCAGGTGTGGCAGACATTGAAGAAGCACAGGGACTGTGACCTTGTGGCGCAGTTGATGTGTGAAGAGCTATTGAGACATGTCATTAATCATTTTGCACATGTGTATCACATACATTCTACACTTCGCACCTGAGTAACGTCTGCAACATATTGTGATGCACATCAACACTGGAATGGCACACCATTCAGTACAGGGAACTGTCACATGATGACAGCAACATGCCCACTGTCACAGAGGTCAAATTGACGCAGAGCATGACCCTGTGTGACCACGTCATGTGTGTGCCATGTGCGACATTGTGCATGCTGTTTGCATATGAAATGAACAGGTCAGTATTATATTCCTCACCTTAGAATATCCCCTAGTGTCATCCTGGATATGGCAATTTCCGCTTAGCAGTACACTTGTGTGTCGGTAGGCATCTCCTGCGGCTCCGCGTGTGTCGTTGGCATTGTGTGCGCCGTGATGACGTTGTCTGAGTACTCATACGTCACCTCTGCGTGCTCACGTCAGGTCCTCTTTTTTCACACCACCAGCGCTGTTCCCGTATAAGTGTAACCTTACTCAATTGTATTTCAATATCGTAGTACGATCACTTCTGGCCATTTCACTTGGATTGTCTGACTCAGGACGGTGCCAATAGGGATGTCCGTTTCAAAGCCTGTGAGGATTGCGACCGACTCATGTCGGTGACTGACCCTCACCGTCGGTGTCTCCACTGTTTTGACGTCAAGCACGACAACAAGAGCTGCTCCGACTGCCTGGACCAGACATATGAAGCCAGGTGTGAGTGGTCCCACAAGCCGCTCAGACTCCAGCAGTTGGCTCTGTACCACAATAGCTCATGGTCTGGACGTAGGACGAGTGCCTGGGCATGGGTGTTGAGACATCATAACCCCGGGATTTGACATCAGTCCTCCAGGGCTAAGCCGTCAGGTAACCCCAAAAAGTCAAAGAGACGTCATCGCACTTCAAAATCACCACAATGCACGTGCAATGCTGCATGGGATTCGGGTGACACCGCCCACGCGGCTCCGTCAGTTTTGCAGCCGTCGTAGCCTGCACCACGACCTCCGGTCCCTGCCCAGCATGCAACGCAAGAGGACTAAGTGCGCTTCCTCATGGCCATGATGTCCCTCACTCCACCAACGGCCTATGCGGCGGCTTCTGGCCCAGCGTACCCGTCTGGGGCCACTAGCGGGTCTGGTGCTTTGCCCCTGACGCCGTCACTCGCTTTGGCTCTGACGCAGGCGGCGCATTCGTCCCGGCCCCGCTGGGACAGACAGGATCTGATTGGTGATCATGTTCCTCGCTGGTTCACCTCACAATCTCACCGGCAACAGTCACCACGGTGTCAGCCTTGGCGCTGTCCTCGGGTGGTGCTGTCCCCGATACCACACACTATACGGCTCCGGCGTGGGAACTGCGCGGCAGAACACTGCTTATAATGCTGCATGGGGAGTTAAACTGCAACGAGCCTGGCACAGCTTATGACAACCCTGATTATCAGGGAATGGGTGATAAGGAGTATTGGGAGGGTTATGAAGACCCACTGACACGTGAGTGTCAGTCCCAAGACGACAGGACAGGTGGACTGGGGGATGCAAGTGGTCTGGACACCTTGCCAGACACTGGTGATGTCTCTACTCCAAACGTGTCTTTGGATGAGCGGGCAACGTACAGTGTTGTGTTTACGTGGGCGGCCAAAGCCTTGCCCCTTCATCTCCCTGTTGCGGCCATGAGGACCAACCTCCTCACTGAGGTCCTTAAACTGCAGTCAAGCTCCGCTGAGCCTCAGCAGCCGTTTCATGAGGAATTTACTGAATCTATATTGGCCAACATGTACAGGCACGATGCAGGTTTGGCTATAGATAGGCACGTTGCCAGACGCCCACACCCCTCCCCGGACGAACCATGTTTCCTGTCCTCCCACCCCACCCCAGAGAGCATGGGCATCCAGGCCTCCAAATCACAGACCACATTCCTGTTTGCTCCGCTGGACAGGTTACCCAAGAGGTATGAGCAGTACGGAAAGAAGTTATCATCCTCCCTGAGTCTGGGACTGAGGTCTTCCAACATCACATGCCTCTTTGTCCGCTACACACACTCTCTGTGGGACACGGTTGTGGAACTGCTGCCAGAATGTGCGTTGTAGGTACGGGCAATACTTGGCCATGCCCTTGTAGAATGCCAATCAGCAACACAGTATTTAATCCGGTGTGGGCTGGAAGCACCAACTCACTGAGCAGATCAATGGCATCCACTGAGGCAATTTTGTCAAAATCATGGTATGTATTCAAAGTTAGGAATATGCTACTAACTACTGTTCCTTACCGATATTTCGTTACAAAAGGTAAGTAACTAGTTCATACTGTTCAGTACATCTGCTGTAGGAGCATCTATGTTGGGTCCTTGCCGTGATGACAGGGTTTCTAATGTACGCACCCCATGCCACTTGTGCTAATGAACCGCTCATATGTGTGATGGCATCACAGACCATTTTTCACAAATCAAACATTTATGCTGTATGATGATGTCCATGTAATAGTTTTGGAAATTTCACACCGCAATGGGAATATGTCAGATCTTTGCAAATGATGGCACATGTGATGTGTGTGTGTGTGTATTGCTGTCAGCTGTCTGGATGTGCAGACAACCTCCTAATGCCATTCACATGACGTGTGTCACTGACATGATACATTGTCGAACTTATATGGCGATCGTGTGAGACGCATGAGAAGCACGCCGGGAATATCTGCCGGGTAATTGAACAAGCCACGAGCATTAGATGCCCGGGTGCGACGCAACTACTAGATGGTACAGGTCTCCTTCAACAGAACAGGGAGGTGATAAAACATCGATGATCATACAGGGGATGACTGAAGGTTTCAATACAAGATAAGAACCTTAAAGGAGCAGAACGCGGAAACTGTAAGTCTTCGTGTGAAACACATCCCGTTCTAAGTAAAAGGCTCCGCTATACACCAAGTGCCAAACTTAAACAGGCATGTGGGAGATCTGACTTTACCGATATACGACCCCCAATAAGACGAGACCTGAATTAAGATTTGACCACCCAGATGCCATTGCATAGGTAAATACTGACTGGGAGAAAAAGTAAACACACTGTCCTGAGGAAGGAGGCTATAATCATCACAAGCTTCCGAAACGCGTCGACGCATAGCACAAGGGTTAAATTTGGCGTTGTCATCAAAGAATTGGGTATAAGGAAAAAAAAAAATCTCCCCCAGGTTGACAACAGAGTGTCCAAATTAACATATACCAAAGACCAAGTACATTGTCTTGTCCCACATTTCTCCCCTTTCACTGTAGGTGATTTTAGATGTATTGTGTTAGGTTTTATTTGATACTGTGTATGGATTTATGTACATAACTTTTTAATGATAATAAATGTGTATATTTTTACAAATTGGGTTTTTTCTTTTGTTGAGCATTTCCCATTACAAGGAGTTTATAAGTTTTTTATTGAGTGTGAGTACCTGATTGTGTGATGACTGTTTGAATTCGAGATCATTCGATCTCCCAAAAGGGAAAACCTTTTTTTACCTGACGGTACATTGGAGCTCTATTTCCCTTTGGGTCACATTGAGCCCCTCTCTTTGGTTTAAACACAACTTCATGAACTGCATCATATAACACACTAATTTCCATGATGTCAATTTGCAGGGGACGCAGGATATCCAAACATGCCGTGGCTAATGACTCCGCTACGCAACCCCAGGACAGCTGCAGACCAGCGGTACAACAATGCTCATGGGAAGACCAGGCGGGTGACTGAGCGAACATTTGGACTCCTGAAGAGCCGGTTCAGGTGCCTGGACAAGACAGGCAGAGCCCTCCAATACAGCCCACGCAAGGTGTGTGACATCTTCACCGTGTACTGCATGCTACACAACATGGCAGTGGAGAAGGCCGTGCCACTCTACCTTGATCCTGATGAGTTGGAACATCCGCCCGTTGAGGATGAAGGCCTTGCCCAGGATGCCAGTGACGAGGAGGATGAAGATGATATCCGGAGTCACCTCATCCGCAACTTCTTTTCATAATGGTGAGTCATAGCTGCTTTTTTGTAAAACATGTACTATAGAGTTGCATCGGTAGCATGCTGTGTATGCAATAGACTGTCTGCAATGTCACTTCGATGTTTGTTGTGCAGTGTCACACAGGTGCAGATGTAATGCAACACACATAGTGCTATGTCTGTACTTGGAATGTACAGGTGTACTACAACATCAGGCTATTCAACAGGACAATGTCAGGATGACATTATACTGAACTTGACCCCTTGTGTGCCTCTCATCCCCAGCTCGCCCTGCCTGTTGTCCGTTGGGGTCATCGTGGTCAGCCTGCTATTGCTCATTATGATTGCAACGTCAGCCGAATCAACGGAGCATGCATGGACATGTGGAGAAGTCAATTTGGGTAAAGACTCATATGAGGCTGTTTAGCGTTGGTATGGTTTCAAATGTGTGGTACATGTTCATGTGCATGTTGGTAGACCATGCATACATGCAACAACATCATGTTTCTTATTACATGTATGCCCACTCCCATGACAGGATAGTCACCCCATCTGACAGTCATCTGTTGTAGTTTTAGACTCGGGTGAATGCATCAATGTGTGTAGACATTGACACTGCAACATTGCATATACCATGGTTTGACATTGTGTTAGAGGTCACAACCACGGACTCTGTGGGGGATTGCAGCCTCACTGTGTGCATTAGAATGTGTCTGGTTCCACACCTCCACCTTGTGGGCCAGTCCAGTTTGTGTACCAAAAAACCATGTCGTGTAGGTGTGGCCCAGTGTATGTTCCACATGTTAAGTCAACTGTCCTGTGATTCTGTTCGCATGGATGCATTGCCCCTTGTTGCAGTATGTCATGTCACTGTCATGTCGTTACCTCAGTGCAGGTTGAGAATACTGCTACGCCAGCCTTCACAGTGAGTAGCAGTTCTGTTTTAATTCACATGATGCCATGTATGTTTAGCATTAGACATGACAATGTTGGGATGATGCATATGTGAATTATTGTGTTGCACCAGTGGAGTGCGGTCATTCACATGGTTCTCTAGTCCCGTGCGATGGTAGTGTATCATTATGTGGCTTGGATCAACATCACTTACTGTAGAGTTATTTTCAACCTGCTTGTCATGTTTAGCATAGTGATGCAAAGTTGATAGAGCAAAAGACTGGCTACAGAGTGCCTTCATTGCATGTAGGTCATTAGCTTCCTCATCATATGTGATTCTTACAGCTGTTGTGGGTGATGTCAAGTTTGCCTACATGGCCCTTACGGGTACACATGATCAAATACAGATATTACACTTTGCGTAAGTAGCATTGCCATATGTTTTAATTTGTTTGTATGGTCAACATCATCAGAGACAGTGAATTAGTTTTTGGCCACATAGATCTCATTGCATGGTAGCTGACTTGTGAGCGTTACACAAGACTCAAATAGATGACAGACTGTCCTACTTTTCATGTGTCCATGTTAAAGCATTGGATCTCATGTGATAGCATGATGAGTGATCTCTAATTGGCTACAGTCGTTACACTTCACAGGTGTGACTGGTACAGTGTATCTCATGAGGTATTTGTAGTGTCAGTGACATGAGAAACTACTCCTAATGGTTATTTGCCTCTGTTTCAGGTCTCCCTCCCTGCAGTTCCCATCCTCTCCTTCCCTCGCCTGATCACCCTTTTGTGTCTGTCATTTGTACTCAGACCAAGGGGCTATTTGGAGGTGGAACCCTTTGAGCATCACACCACTCTGATGAAGAAAGGTACGGACAGTCCCTGGCAGGCTTGTAGCGAATCGTTCTGCTGCATTACAGGTGACATCATTCATAGACTTTTTTCCTCTTCTTGCCAATGCCAATTACCATGTATGTTTGATAATGCTTCATGGGCTCACAAGGTAAATCATCATGTTGTGCATGACGTGTGATTTCGACTGAATATTGTGCCTCCTTGATGTCAACGCACATGTCCTACTACTGTGCATGTATACTATATGGCATGAAGTAAGCTCATGCTTGTTATGTGTTTACGTGTACAGTGACTATATGCATGGTGTTGGTTAAGGCTAAAATACTATATTGTGTGTGAGGTAGATGGCTGTGTAGCTGCTGGTTAGCTTGGAACACACTAGCTGTAGTCTACACCTGCTGACGCTGTGTGTCCTGTGCCCCACTTGTCCCTAAGGGGCCTGATCCTGTGACCGTGATCTTTGGTGATTACTGTGCCATTTTATTTGCTGTGACCCTGAGTGAAGCAGACACTCCTGCATTCACATACACATGTCACTTTGTGGCTTGCCAATGCCCTTGAGGTATGTGCTTGTTTTGCTAGTTGTCACACCCCTCCTGCCGTCATGTCTTCACTCATTCCTGCTGCTGATTACACAGCCACAATGCAGCGCACACTATCAAGGACCACACATGCCTACAGGATACCCCTCCTTCCATCCATTTGTAGAGCATGCTCCAGCCACACTACACACAGTGAACACCAGACAATCATCCTCCTGGTATCACGATGCCTCAAACTCAGCCATTACAGCTTCTATGCCTGTGTGTGCAACACATACTGACAAGACTACGCTGAGCCACATGACATTGTGTCTACGTACAACCAGGTCATGTGCCTTGTACAGCACACACACACCTTCCATTGGCACAATATTGTACAGTGTTACCTTGTCAACACCACAGCAGAGAAAATTGGCTTCCTTACAGTCACGTGCCAGTACACGACCTGGTCACACCACTTTAACATAGCCCTCACAGTCAGTCAAGTAGCCACAGGGGACACACACCATGACCATGTCTCTTGGGTGTGGTGTGATTTGGACGTTCTGGTATAGATAATTGTCAGACGTGGGTAGTTGTTCTGGATGTGTTGCACCCATTACAGGAGTATTGTACTTGTAGCTCCATAGGGGGAGGTCACCTAATCAGGTGAGCTTGGGTAGAGTGCTACAGCCCATTTCCCACAGTCTGTCCTGCCACCCTTGTCCTGTGCGCCATTCATCACATCAACAGTACAGCATCATGCTGATGATAGTTCAAATACCTGAGGACACAGATGTAGGTACTCCCTACGTGGACAACTAGTTTTGTCACCCTGATCTATAGACCTCAAAGTGACTCTCCTGGGCCTGGCTGTTATTGCAGTTTTGTGATCCAAACCCCCGTCCAGCATTTACTATCCCTCACAGGTGTGTCTTTCCATCCATGCATCTAGTTGTTAGGAATTTGTGACCGATGTGTGTCCTCACCCGGACTCAGATCCAAGTGTGTGGATGGCTGCAGTTTGTTGAATACCGTTGCATTCATACATTTTCAGACACATATCATTTTATACTGTGGGAACAAGATAACTCACCAAATGCGTATGATGTTTAGAATATTTATTGGGTGATCTTGTGCAGGAAACGTGAAGAGGTGCTATACAGAAAGGGGGGTGGAATCCAAGTTCACTGCTGGAGATGAGATGCCTTACAGTTTGAGTCAACAGAGTCCAGGCCACAGTGCTTGGCATCATTGGGCAGACTGTGACCAGCAAGTCCATGTGGGAGAGTTTCATCGGTGATGCTGTTGCACCCAAGGGCAATATGCCAGGTCCAGTGTCCTGGGAGTTGTGCATGGCCCACTGCCTCTCAACGTCTTAGCCGTGGATGACCCACCTTCCTTGGGGGACCCTCACGTGCAGGCATGGACGATGCATGGGACGCTACGTCAGACAGTTCCTCCTCCTCCTCCTCCCTCCCTGTGGCTGGTGTTGCACTTTCCCTTGATGTTGCTGGCCTTGTGACACAGGGAGGGTGCTGCATGTTGGCAGCTATCTGACGTAGCGATTGGCTCATTTCCCGATGCACCGTCAAGAGCTGAGCCAGACTTTCCTCCACCCATCCATAATGTTGGTCTTGCCTGGCTATTTGCTCTGCCTGCTGTTGTTTCACCTGGTTGAGGGCCTCCACAAGCTGGCTTACCTCCCTGGTGTCCCGCCGGTATGCCTCCAGGATGTTAGTCAGTTCAGGCATACCGGGCCCTGCAGCAGACTGGCCAGATTCTCGCCTCCGCCTTGCGCCACTCCCACCACCCTGACCCACACGAGCACGGCCTGCGCTTGTGGGCACATCCGATCGACGGGCCCCCCCGAGTGCTGGCAGGGTGGAGGTTGTCTGCCACCTCAGGGGCGCCCGACAAAGGGTGTCCCTCATTTTCAGACAGGCTCTCTGGTGGATCATGGGCAGGGCTCTGACCTGTCTGCTGGGATGTGGTGGGAATGGTTCCGGTGGTTGGCAGAGATGTAGCTGGTACAGTTGCTGCAGGGGTTTGGGATCCAGAGGAGCCAGGTTGGTTGGGGTCATCCACAGTGCGTTGAGTGGCGTAGCTGTCGGTGGGGTCTGGGTCCTGCTGAGCCTGGGACTGGGATCCTTCTCCCCCCTGGTTGGGGGGGGGGGGCTCCACACGTTGCCCTGTGTGTGGGAGAGACAGACACTGTTAACGCACTATCAAGTGACATCTTAATTAGTTACACATTATCAGCATCACAGTTCCACAAGCTTTACATTGTTGTCATTGTTCAGTTGTGTATGTAGTGGTAGTAAATTGACATGTACTCTGGGGTATTCTCCTTCTTCCATTCTCTTGACAATGACTGACACAGCCATTGCTGTGTCTTGTCTTGCCGGCACAACACATATACAGCAGTGCTTAGGTTCACGCAACATCCAGGATATGGTGTTAATCCTTATGTCTGCGTCAAGCATGCACAGAGTTTAGATGCAGCATGTTCATGTAAGAGACAGAGCATCATTAAATTGCATACCATCTTCTACTTTGGATAGGTGTTGCTGTTCCGTGATGGCCAAACAATGCCAACACCCCTGGACCTGTACACACACTTCTAGATCATGGCGTTGGAACGTGGCACTTCTCAAAGACTCATCACCTTGTCAATACCAATGTCCATGTTGGTACTTAAGTGCATCAACAACGTTCATGAGATGGGGCACGTGCATTGTGTGAGAGGTACAATGGACGGGAGCATCTGCAATGTGCATGTAAAAGTTGTATGCGTATTTAGTGTTTAGTTGTGGTACATGACAATTGCAACAGTGTTGCACTCCATTGCCTGTCCCCAGGGATGAGTTTCTGTAAGGGGGGTGTATGACAGGCCATGCTGGTAGTTTGCGTGTGATTTGCAAGTGTCCATCGTTCATGATTTGGCTGTCCTCTCATGTAGCATGCTGGCATATTCGTGGTTGTGTGTTCCTGCACAGGATGTGTGACCTTGTCCCGGTGTTTGTGTTTGCAGTGATCACAGGAGGGACTTGTGCTGCCTACACCTGTGCCCATTGTGTACTACAGAGCTTTCCAGAATGTGTGTCCTTACACAGTACAATGTCGCCTGCAAATGGTGGGTGTGTTGCAGGCACTTAGTAGATGACTGCTGGTAATTAGGAGACATCCCTAAACATTCTGCTCTATGGTCTTTGTAAGGCCTGTGCAGTGCTTGGGTGCAACTGTGTGTGTCCCCAGGGAGCTGGGGTGAGGTGACAGAGGGAGGAACACTGAGGGATGGATACAGAGGGAGGGAGGGACACAGAGGGAGGGGGGATACAGGGATAGAGGGAGTCAGAGGGAGGGAGGGCGACAGAGGGAGAGGGAGACAGGGATAGAGGGAGTCAGAGGGAGGGAGGGCGACAGAGGGAGGGAGGAAGACAGAGGGAGGGAGGGACACAGAGGGAGGGAGGGAGGGAGACAGAGGGAGAGGGCGACAGAGGGAGAGGGAGACAGGGATAGAGGGAGTCAGAGGGAAGGAGGGCGACAGAGGGAGGGAGGGAGACAGGGATCGAGACAGGTTGTTTGTGCTTGCTCGCTTGCTACACTGCCTTACTGTATCAAAAAATGATGCATCTCGTGAAGGTGTGTCAGCAACATGAAATTGTTTAGAAGCTGTGGTCTACTATCTTGTGTGATATTTCCCTATCCCTGTGCATTGGGCATGGTGCTTGGGTGTATACCTGGGACATATGGGATGAGAGCAGCCTCCTACCCTCCACCTTCCACCCTTTGTGCCACCCCCTTGCAACTAACCCCATTCTGTTGTGTCCTGCTGGGACTCATGGCCACCCACCCCATGCTGCTGGGCACTGTTGTTAGTCCACCCATGTAACATGTGTTTTTTGTACACTCACCAGACTCAACGGCTCCTTCAATTCCATGTACTCCCACCGGTGGCAGCAGGGCCATGACTTTCTCCTCCCAGGGATGGTGTACAGGAGGTCTGCGGGGACCACCACCTCCAATGTAGTGTGCAGAGGCGTAGTCCTGGTCCATTTTCTTCTTGACCATCCTCCGCAGATCATACCACCTGGACTGGCATTCCCCCCTGGTACGCCTGATGGGTGCAACAGCATTGACCCGGTCTACGATCCTCTCCCACAGGCGTGTTTTTTCTGCCATGCTGGTCTGTCTGACCAATGCGCCAAACAGCTGTGGCTCGACTCTGATGACTTCATCTGTAAGTATCTCCATCTCCGGGTTAGTGAACTTTGGATTCTTGGGTGTGGTCATAGTGTGGGGTATGTGATTGAGGGGGTGATGGTGTGTATGGATGAGGGTGTGTGGGTCTGATTGTGAAGGGGGATGGTGTGTGTGTAGATACGATAGGGTGTATGTGTGAAGGTGTGTGGCTGCAATTGTTGGTGAGCTCTCTGTGTCTTCGCAATAATGGGTATGTTGCAAAGGATGATGGGTTGTGTGTGTGGACCCTTTTATTGGTCAAATAGTGGGTGTGGCTTATTTTGAATTGGTGGTGTGTGTGTTATATGGGGTGGGTGTTGGTGTTGACCTCTGTTTGCCTGTTTGGCTGTGACCAGGACATTGATTCTCAATGGTGTGTACACAGGAGACATGTTCTGTGTTGTTGTGCGACTCGTTTGCAAAGTCCTTGTGCTGGTTTGGGTGTTGGCGTTTTGTGTGCGTGTCGTACTTGTGTGTGCGATTGACTTTTACGGGCCATTGGCGGGTGGGGGTGTTCGCGTGTGCTTCTTGGGGGGATGTGCGTGTCGTACTTGTGCGTGCGATTGACTTGTACGGGCCGTTGGCGGGTGGGGGGGTTCGCATGTGCTTGTTGGGGGGGTGTGCGTGTCAAATAAATTTTTCAATTCAATATCTTTATTTCGGCTTGACGCCATAAAAGAGCAATATAAGCATTACAATTCAATAAAAGAAAAAGATATAATGGCATTCAATAGAAAAATTGTTATTTAAAAACATACTATATAACTGTGCAACAGATGTAGAAAGACTCTTGGAGCATGTCATTAAAAGTCATATAAGACAGGAGGACATATCAATAATTTTTAGGAGCAATTTCAGTTAAGCGGTGCTAATAAAAACAATTTCTAGTCCATAATTCAAGTCCATAGATAAAGGAAACTCGGTTACAGCTTATGACCCATTTTTTTCCTGCGGTGGCAAACAGAAAGTAGAAATCTACTAACACTAAATATTATCTGTTGAGAAGTGTTTGTAGTCAAAATTCTCAGAGCCTGACGGTAGGATCTCAAGCCTAATAAAAGGCATATTGGTTTGATCCATCGTGTTCTTTCTTGGCCATACAAGGGACAGAAGAAAAGGATATGTTGCTCATTCTCTATTTGGTTGTTATCACAAAGTGAGCAAACTTCGTCTAATCCCTCGGAAGATGGATCACGGTTCCTCGCCCAACGAGCCAAAGTTGATTTTAATACGAGATTGCCGTATCTAAACTTTAAAAATAATGTTTTGGCAAGTGGAGGCTCAATTTCGTCCATAAAAGTCTCATAAAATGGTTCATCCTTAAAGTTTAGAAATTTTTTAACTAATGAACCACTATTTATGGCATTCACGGTCATGTTTGCTACATAGGACCAAAAGGCCCTTTTCAGGACTAATTTTGGGTTAGGTGGTAATAGCTCAGGGTTTTCCCAAAAATGTTTCAGACCTATGTTATTAAACCAAGTGCTAACATGTCTAAGCCATGGGATTTTTTTCTGGGTGTCCAGCGCCATAATCTCTATAAGCCCCTCTCTATAATCTTGTAGATCAGGGACATGCCACAATCTCACCCATAGCATAAGTGGTTTAATAAGAACATGGTGGTCTGTTCTTTTAAAATTAAGGTCCAATTGCAGAGGTACTAGTGGAGTTCCTCTCGGAACCCTTACCAAGCTTCTCATGAAATTATTATCTTGGACACTGAAGGTCTCCTTGGACCCCGACCCCCACAGTTCTGCACCATAGAGCACCGATGATTGGACTTTAAATTTAAAAAGTTCCATAACGGGAAACACCGCTTTACTGGTGCTTAAGCTTTGCTCTCTAAGTATCGGTTTAACATTCTGAGCGAATATTAATTTGCTTTTTTCCAATTGTGCTTTCCAGGTGAAGTTGGAATCTAGTGTCACCCCTAAATATGAGAAGTGAGGCACTGACTCCAGCTTTACGCCTTTTAACGTTAAACACCCCTTATCAGGTTTGGTTGGATTCAGGGCCATGTACTTTGTTTTCTTGACATTAATCTCTAGCCCCTTTTGACAACAATAGTCATTAAAAGTGTTCAATAAAATCTGCAAGCCATTCTTTGTTTGGGATATCAGGATTGTGTCGTCAGCAAATAATAGAGAGGCTACCCTTTTACCATTCAATTTGGGAGCATCACTTTTACATCTTTCTAGGTATGAGGGAATATCATTTACGAAAATAGAAAAAAGCGTGGGGGCCAGAACACATCCATAGCGAACTCCACGTTCAATTGGAATTTTCCCGGATAGTTCGCTGTTTGGACCCCATCTAATTCTCGCAAAGTTCCCTTCATGTAATTTTATGATCTGTGCTACTATATTATCTGGCATACCTGCTGCACTCAACGTTTTCCAAAGGAGTTCACGTGGCACCAGATCGAATGCCGCCCTTAAATCAACAAAGGCAACATACAGATGGGCCTTTTTTATCATTACGTACTTCCAATAGAGGCAGCAGAATCTAAAGCACTGATCTATGGTGCTGACTTTTATCCTGAACCCGGCTTGAAATTTTGTCAAAAATGAGTTTTCATCCAGCCAATTACTCACTCGTGCTAAAATATGGCGTGAGTAGATTTTCTGTAGGATGTCCATTAAGCTTATTGGCCGATAGTTACAAGGATCCTTCCTGTCTCCTTTTTTATATATTAAAACAATTTCGGCTCCCTTCCAACTTTCAGGAAATTCTAGACTACATGATAGTTTATTGCACAGATAGTTAATATAGGGTGCCCATACTTTTGAGTCGTGCTTGTAAAGATCCCCAGGGATTTTATCCAAGCCAGGGGCTTTCCCACTTTTAACTTGGCTTAACGCCAGCTCAGTTTCCCCCAAGGTGAAGACAAGCGGATCAACTGGAATTACATAACTTGCTATATTAGATGCTATATGAGGATCTTCATATTTTCTATACAAGTTAGTAAAATGAGTTACCCAAGTTTGCTCATCTAAAAAGGTGTCCTTAGCCACCCTTCCTCCATTAGTCCCGTTTGCTATCAACCTCCAAAAAGCCACAGTATTGCGTGACCTTGCGGCTGACAACAATTCCGCCCATTTCTCTTCCTCCCATGCACTTTTTGATATCCTTTGGACAGATTTATAGTTGTTTCTGGCTTTATGAACATCATGTTGTGACTTAGACTTAATCGCAACTATCAGTTCCCTCTTCGACTCTCTACAAGATCTACCGTACCAAGGTTTACTGTGTGACAGATTCTGGGTCTTCTGCTGAGTTTTTTCCGGCATTTTAGTAACCAATAGTTTTAATTTAGAGAAGAACTCCTGATGTATAATCAAGAAGGAAGTTTTTGCTTCCTCCTCGGGAGTTAGACTCAAATATGAAGCAAAGAGTGAATATATTTCACTGAGAATATCGCTATGGTCCAAAATAAATGGCCAATTTAGCGATCTCCTGTTGTTACTAATGTGGATTTCATTTCTGTCACCAGCACCTTCCTCAGATGAAGAATCACTAAACAGTGCTGCATCTATGGACAAATTTAGGGGAAAATGATCACTTTCAGTCCTCTCCATTATATCGAGATCTATAAGATACGGCCAAAGAGGGATGGAAGCTATCACAAAATCCAGATTACTCTTGTAGGCATTTCTGCCAAAGGTTGGTTTTTTTGAGATGTCAGACGGTAACCGACCATTACAAGCCCTAAGGAAGTGCTCTGTGCATAATTTTGTCAGCTGTAAAGCCAAAGTAGAGCACTTGACCGATTTAAAGTTCCCAAGAAAAGGGATCTTATTTACCTGGTCTTCTTCCTCGAAAATCTCACTTAAGCCTGAAATTGGCTCATAGTTACAATTCAGATCCCCAGCCAAAATAACAAGATCCTCCCTGGGATCCAACCCTCTCAGAAAACAATCCAGCTTGGAAACAGTCGGAGATTCCTTTGAAGAGGGGGTTGGCCTATTATAGATATTTATTAGGAATAGTTTATTCCCATTGGAGGTTGTTACTTTTAAGACTAGGATATCTACAGAATTCACGTCTATCAACTCAATATTAACCTTTAGGGTGATTTTTGCCCAAATCAAGAGACCCCCCGACGCCCTACCACTTCTAGAGGGTATTGCCCCAATGCCATAAGTCTTGTAGCCTACCCTATGGGGAATATCGACTGCCCATGTTTCCTGGAGTAAGCAAAAATCAAACGATTCTATAAAAGCAGCCCACTCAGGATCCCTCAGATTACTAGCAACCCCAGCTATATTCCAACAAACCAGGTTAGCTTGCACCCCGGGTACTGGGAGCGTAACTATATTAGCCCTTGGCGTCTTTCCACCAATATGTGAGATCAATTTAGTTGCATTTCGTACTTGTGCGTGCGATTGACTTGTACGGGCCGTTGGTGGGTGGGGGATTCGCTTGTGCTTGTTGGGGGGTGTGCGTGTCGTACTTGTGCGTGCGATTGACTTGTACGGGCCGTTGGCGGGTGGGGGTGTTCGCGTGTGCTTGTTGGGGGGTGTGCGTGTCGTACTTGTGCATGCGATTGACTTGTACGGGCCGTTGGCCGGTGGGGGGGGGTTCGCGCGTGCTTGTTGGGGGGTGTGCGTGTCGTACTTGTGCGTGCGATTGACTTGTACGGGCCGTTGGCGGGTGGGGTGGTTCGCGTGTGCTTGTTGGGGGGTATGCGTGTCATACTTGTGCGTGCAATTGACTTGTACGGGAAGTTGGTGGTTGGGGGTGTTCGCGTGTGCTTGTTGGGGGGGTGTGCGTGTTGTACTTGTGCGTGCGATTGACTTGTACGGGCCGTTGGCGGGTGGGGGTGTTCGCGTGTGCTTGTTGGGGGGGTGTGCGTGTCGTACTTGTGCGTGCGATTGCCTTGTACAGGCCGTTGGCGGGTGGGGGGGTTCACATGTGCTTGTTGGGGAGGGGTGCGTGTCGTACTTGTGCGTGCGATTGACTTGTACGGGCCGTTGGCGGGTGGGGGGTTCGTGTGTGCTTGTTAGGGGGTTGTGCGTGTCGTACTTGTGCGTGCGATTGACTTGTACGGGCCGTTGGCGGGTGGGGGGGTTTGCGTGTGCTTGTTGGGGGGTGTGCGTGTCGTACTTGTGCGTGCGATTGACTTGTACGGGCCATTGGCGGGTGGGGGGTTCGCGTGTGCTTGTTGGGGGAGTGTGCGTGTCGTACTTGTGCGTGCAATTGACTTGTACGGGCCGTTGGCGGGTGGGGCTGTTCGCGTGTGCTTGTTGGGGGGGTGTGCATGTCATACTTGTGCGTGTGATTGACTTGTACGGGCCGTTGGTGGGTGGGGGGGTTTGCGTGTGCTTGTTGGGGGATGTGCGTGTCGTACTTGTGCGTGCGATTGACTTGTACGGGCCGTTGGCGGGTGGGAGGGTTCGCATGTGCTAGTTGGGGGGGTGTGCGTGTCGTACTTGTGCGTGCGATTGACTTGTACGGGCCATTGGCGGGTGGGGGGGTTTGCGTGTGCTTGTTGGGGGGTGTGCGTGTCGTACTTGTGCGTGCGATTGACTTGTACGGGCCGTTGGCGGGTGGGGTGTTCGCGTGTGCTTGTTGGGGGGTGTGCGTGCCGTACTTGTGCGTGCGATTGACTTGTACGGGCCGTTGGCGGGTGGGGGGTTCGCGTGTGCTTTTTGGGGGGGTGTGCGTGTCGTACTTGTGCGTGAGATTGACTTGTACGGGCCGTTGGCGGGTGGGGGGTTCGCATGTGCTTGTTGGGGGGGTGTGCGTGTCGTACTTGTACGTGCGATTGACTTGTACGGGCCGTTGGCGGGTGGGGGTGTTCGCGTGTGCTTGTTGGGGGGGTGTGCATGTCGTACTTGTGCGTGTGATTGACTTGTACGGGCCGTTGGCGGGTGGGGGGGTTCCCGTGTGCTTGTTGGGGGGGTGTGCATGTCGTACTTGTGCATGCGATTGACTTGTACGGGCCGTTGGCGGGTGGGGGGGTTCGCGTAAGCTTGAGCGAGGGGTACACGTGTGGTATGTGTTGATGCCGCTTGCTGTGAGGCATATATTGCCGTACGAATCATTCTTCATGCGCGAAAACTTTGGCCCGTACGAATCGCGGACGGGCTTCTCGTACAGGATCGTACAAGTGTGTTTGTACGGCCTGGTTACGAATTGTACGGTAGGATTCCCGATGCCTATTCGTACGGGTCATCGACTGTAGTTCGTACGGTTCGCTGATATTCGTACGGCAATCGACGGAAATGGGTCGGAATTCGCAGGTCGGACGGAAATTTCCCATTCATACGGATTCGGATACGAATACAAATCGTACGGCGGAATTTTTTACCGGATCGGAATCGACGCCTCAAAGTAAGACCCTATGGAGAACAATGTTAAATTATGTTGAATAAAATAAACTATTAAGAATTTTAAATTACATATGTATTTCCATGTTTAAACTTGAAAATGATGAATAGAAAAAAGTGTAAAATGCAGACTACTAGATGAAGAAGAAGTAAGTTTGTACGTGAGTAAATGATTCGTAAATATACCTTTGTGAACAGGGCACACAGTATTTCATGTTAAAAAGTTTTAAACTACTAAGCACACTAAGAGACGTCTCCTGCTCTTGTAGTTGGTGAATTACATGATCAAAGTATTTTACCAAAGTATTAGATATATACTTCATGGGTGAAGGGTTGTTCAAGCAGATTTCGGCTGCTGAGGGTATGAGCCTCGGCAAACAGGAAAAGTGGTCCTAAAAGTGTATGTCTTTCGTTAAGACGATGACGGCATAAACACAGAATGTCTGTTAAATGTTCTTTCTACCTCCCATACAGCCAACGGTTGCCTCAAGCCCCTTTGTATGAATACCACTGAATACTGAGATCCAGCAAAGGTGTTAACATAAGCCTCAACCTGAGTAATGTATGCTGAGCATGTTTATTTAATTGGGTTTTTAGTATGCCTGAGGTTTGCGGTTTAAATAGCATTCATAGGGGTATTTTGCAGAGGACAACTAATATAAAACTTCTGCTTATTGAGTGTATGACTGGAAAAGCAAATGTTGCTATTCAACATGTTTGAATTCAAAATAGTTCAAGCTCACTGACCAGGCATCCAATAAGTATAAAGCACTGAGTGACTCAGACAAGTAAGTGGTCCAGGGGCAAGGAATTCCTTCTCTGGAACAATAATAGATAGAGACCCAAATCTAAGTTTTAACATAGGGCCTGATTTAGACTTTGGCAGGAGGGTTACTCAGTCACAAACATAGCAGATAACCCTACTGCCTTATTACAAGTGCATTATATTCCGTGGCACTCATCTGCAAAACTCTAAATCAAGCCCATAGTCCCCAGAGACCATCTGTGATCTGAACTAGAGGGCCTGATTTAGATCATGGCTGAACTCCTGTCGTCCCTCCGTGGCAGAGATTACAAGTACTCTGTCAAGCTGACAGATTTCCGCCTGCTCTATTTAGATGCTGGCTCACTGATCGCCGTTCATGTTGACAGACTGTTTTCCATTGCGCAAATGGTCACCGCTGTCAATGCGACAGGCTCCTCTGCTGGCTAACATTACTCCATCACTGTCAGGGTGGCAGGATTGCGCCAAACCCATTTAGATTTCACAGTTGCGCTCACGTTGTTCTAGCGGCGGATTGCCAATGGAATGATGCCATCATGGGACGCTTTCATCATTGTACTAGTTTTGTCGCTTTTGGATGGATGTTAGCATCACACACCTGATGTGTTTTGGCTAATTATTTTCCCCTGCATACCACCCTATAAAACACTCCATTTCATACCATGATCCTTCGACATTCCACTGCAGCACAACATTGTCAAGAATAACTTTTGTTTGTGAAGTCAGGTTTTTTTTTTTGCTTTCTCTATTTCTTGAACCTTTTTTTCTTGTTTCATTTATGTTATTTGTGGGTCTAAAAATGTATTTCATTTCTAATATTTTTTGTAATTGCAGGGAGGATAAATCCCCATTTTACGGAGAGAAAATTGTCAGTCATGGTAGGTGAAAGAGTGAGAAACACAATTGTTTGTAGCCCAAGTACAAGATACAATCATAGTTCAAAAAAGGCACATAGGGACAAGAATAGTTGACAGAGTAAATGCTGTAGCAAACAAACTGCGCACACAGGAGGAAATTAGGAAGAGTTGGAACAACCTGCAGAGGAGATGCCTCCAAGCATCACCAGAAGGACCAGAGGACTAGTGGTGGTTCTCCTAGCCTCCTTTCACAACTTTTTCTCCCTGGGAGGAGAATGTCTTGCAGATCCTACATTCTTAAGGCATGACAGGAATCCCTAGTGGAGTGGAGAATGGTAAGTTATATCTTTGAATTTGTCAATAAACCTAAATGTCGTTTTTGCTTTTAATGTAGCTGTTGCTAATGTGCTTTGCACCTTTTGGAGACATAGAATTCTATATATATTTGTATCCTTTTCTTTGTCTTGTTTGTTTGAATGTATTTTCTTGTATTTAAGATTACAGGTTTCAATCTCCATTACTTTTCACATGATGTAATGGTGCTTGTAAGTATTTTTACACCAAATAACATAGTTCAGATATGTGCTTTATATTGTAAATATCTGCATATTTACACTTGGTATGCTTAACTTACAATTTTGCAAGTGTTGTTAATGTTTATTTGAAATGACTACAACTACCATGATGCCTTGCTTTAGGTTTCTGAAAAAAATATTGCAATGTTATCTTGCTCATTTTGTCTTTTCTATCATAGTTTTCACATATGTCAAAGTGTTATGTATTTATCAATCTCTATTTCATGCTATGTTTTTAAATGTTTATGTGTTTAATTTTGTATGTTGTCCTATCCCTGTTATTTCATTGAATTGGTGCTATTTGTATCACAAATCAAAGTTTGTTGACTTTAAAATATTACGGTATACAAATTTGTATACTGAATATAGGTGAAAATGTACTGTGAATATGATGACTAACGCAATATATCCTTCTAAGTCATGGGTACTCACAAACTTTCTCTCGGGGGCCAAATTTACAGTTTGTTTGTGTCCGAGGGCCGCATCGGTGGGGGGCGGGGTCAGTGGGGGAGGGGGAGGGGCTAGAGCAACAACATAAAACTGACCATGAGGTTGATCATAGGTCCCTGCAGCGGACGCCTTCATCCACTGAGCCGTCCCGGCATACACACATCTCTCTCTCTCTTTGTCTCCCTCCCTCTCTCTAGCTCTCTCTCCCTCTCTCTAGCTCTCTTCCCTCTCTCTAGCTCTCTCTCCCTATCACCTGTCTTCCTCTGTCTCACTCTGACTGTCTCACTCCCTCTCCGTCTCACTCCCTTTCCCTCCCTCTCACTCACTCTCCGTCTCACCCCGTTTCACTCCCTTTCCCTCCCTCTCCCTCCATTTCCCTCCCTCTCCCTCCCTCTCACTCCCTCTCTGTCTCCCTCCCTTTCCCTCCCTCTCACTCCCTCTCCGTCTCCCTCCCTTTCACTCCCTCTCCGTCTCCCTCCCTTTCCCTCCCTCTCACTCCCTCTTCCTCTCCCTCCCTCTCTCTCCATTTCCCTCCCTTTCCCTCCCTCTCCCTCCATTTCCCTCCATATCACTCCCTATCAGTCTTCCTCCCTTTCCCTCCATCTCACTACCCATCAGTCTCCCCTCCCTTTCCCTCCATCTCACTCCCCATCAGTCTCCCTCCTTTCCCTCCATGTCATTCCCCATCAGTATCCCTCCCTTTCCCTCCATCTCACTCCCTATCAGTCTCCCTCCCTTTCCCCATCTCACTCCCCATCAGTCTCCCACCCTTTCCCTCCATCTTACTCCCCATCAGTCTAACCTCCCTTTCCCTCCATCTACTCCCCATCAGTCTCCCTCCCTTTCCCCTCCATCTCACTCCCCATCAGTCTCCCTCCCTTTCCCTCCATCTCACTCCCCATCAATCTCCCTCCTTTCCCTCCATGTCATTCCCCATTCAGTATCCCTCCTTTCCCTCCATCTCACTCCCTATCAGTCTCCCTCCCTTTCCCTCCCTCTCACTCCCCTCTTCCGTCTCCCTCGCTTTCCGTCTCCCTTCCTTTTCCTCCCTCTCCTTCCCTTTCCCTCCCTCTCCGTCTCCCTCCCTATCCCTCCCGCTCTGTCTCCGTCTCACTCCCTCTCCCTCCCTGTCCGTCTTACTCCCTCTCCGTCTCACTCACTCCCTCTCCCACTCACTCCCACTCACTCATTCACTCTCACTCTCTCCCTCTCACTCACTCCCTCTCACTCATTCTCACTCGCATCATCCCTCACTCTCACTCCCCTCACTCACCTCCCTCTCACTCACTCCCTCTCACTCACATCCCTCCCACTCACTCACTCACTCACTCACTTCCCACTCACTCACTCTCACTCACTCCCCTCTCACTCTCACTAACTCCCTCCCTCACTCACTCCCTCCCTCACACTCCCCACTCACTCCCTCTCACTCACTCCCTCCCTCTCACTCACTCCCTCCCTCTCACTCTCACTCACTCCCTCTCACTCATTCTCACTCGCTCACTCCCTCTCACTCACTCCCTCTCACTCTCACTCACTCCCTCCCACTCACTCCCACCCTCTCACTCCCCCTCCACTCTCACTCACTCCCTCTCACACCCTCCCCCCCACTCACTCCCTCCTCTCACTCCCTCTCACTCACTCCCTCCTCCCCTCACTCACTCCCTTCTCCCTCACTCACTCCCTCACTGACTCCCTCTCACTCCCTCCCTCACTCACTCCCTCTCACTCCCTCTCACTCCTCACACTCACTCACTCTCACTCCCTCCCTCTCACTCCCCTCCCTCTCACACTCCCTCTCACTCACTCCCTCTCACTCACTCCCTCTCACGCTCACTCACTCACTCCCACTCACTCACTCCCACTCACTCCCTCTCTCACTCCCTCTCACTCCCACCCTCTCACTCCCCCTCTCACTCTCAGTCACTCCTCTCACTCACTCCCTCCACTCACTCCCCCCTCCCACTCACTCCATCCCTCTCACTCACACCATCTCTCACTCACTCACTCCATCTCTCACTCACTCCATCCCTCACTCCCTCTCTCCCTCACACTCACTCCCACTCACTCACTCCCTCTCACTCACTCCCTCTCACTCCCTCCTCACTCCTCACATCCCTCTCACTCACTCCCTCTCACTCACTCCCTCTCCCTCACTCACTCCCTCCCTCACTCCCTCTCACTCCATCTCACTCCTCTCCCTCTCACTCACTCCCTCTCACTCACTCACTCTCACTCACTCCCTCTCACTCACTCCCTCTCACTTCCTCACTCACTCCCTCTCACTCACTCTCACTCACTCCCTCTCACTCCCTCTCACTCCTCACTCACTCCCTCTCACTCTCACTCCCCTCTCACTCCCTCCCTCACTCACCCCCTCTCACTCTCACTCCCTCTCACTCCCTCCCTCTCACTCACTCCCTCTCACTCACTCCCTCTCACTCACTCCCTCTCACTCACTCCCTCCCACTCCCTCCCTCTCACTCCCTCTCACTCCCTCCTCTCACTCCCTCCCTCACTCCTCTCACTCCCTCCCTCTCACTCACTCCTCTCACTCCCTCCCTCTCAATCCTCCCTCCCTCTCAACTCACTCCCTCCCTCTCACTCACTCTCTCCCTCTCACTCTCACTCACTCCCTCTCACTCCGTCTCACTCACTCCCTCTCCCTCACTCCCTCACTCACTCCCTCTAACTCACTCCCTCTCACTCTCACTCACTCACTCCTCTCTCACTCCTCTCCCTCACTCACTCCCTCTCTCCCCCTCTCCCTCTCACTCACTCCCTCTCACTCACTCCCCTCTCCCTCACTCACTCCCTCTCCCTCACTCACTCACTCCCTCTCACTCCCTCCCTCACTCACTCACTCTCACTCCCTCTCACTCTCACTCCCTCTCACTCCCTCCCTCCCTCTCACTCACTACCTCTCACTACCCTCCCTCTCACTCACTCTCACTCACTCCCTCTCACTCCCTCCCACTACCTCCCTCTCACTCCCTCCCTCTCACTCACTCACTCCCTACTCACTCCCTCCCTCTCACTCCCTCCCACTCACTCCCTCTCACTCACTCCCTCTCACTCACTCCCTCTCACTCCCTCCCTCTCACTCACTCACTCACTCAATCACTCCCTCTCACTCCCTCCCTCTCACTGACTCACTCACTCCCTCTCACTCACTCCCTCCCACTCACTCACTCACTCACTCCCACTCACTCACTCTCACTCACTCCCTCTCACTCTCACTAACTCACTCCCTCTAACTCACTCCCTCTCACTCTCACTCACTCACTCCCTCTCTCACTCCCTCTCCCTCACTCACTCCCTCTCTCCCCCTCTCCCTCTCACTCACTCCCTCTCACTCACTCCCTCTCACATCACTCCCTCTCCCTCACTCACTCCCTCTCCCTCACTCACTCCCCCCTCCCCTCCCCTCCCCCTCCCCCTCCCCTCTCACTCCCCCCTCTCACTCCCTCTCCCCACTCTCACTCCCTCTCACTCCCTCCCTCTCACTCACTCCCTCTCACTCCCTCCCACTACCGCCCTCTCACTCCCTCCCTCTCACTCACTCACTCCCTCTCACTCCCTCCCTCTCACTCCCTCCCCACTCACTCCCTCTCACTCACTCCCTCTCACTCACTCCCTCTCACTCCCTCCCTCTCACTCACTCACTCACTCACTCACTCCTCTCACTCCCTCCCTCTCACTGACTCACTCACTCCCTACCTCTCACTCCTTCCCTCCCTCCCTCCACTCACTCACTCCCTCTCACTCCTCCCTCACTCACTCCCCTCTCACTCACTCACTCACTCCCTACCTCTCACTCATTCCCTCCCTCTTATTCACTCACTCACTCACTCCTCTCACTCCCTCTCCGTCCCCCTCCCCCTCCCTTTCCCACCCACTCCCCCGTCACCCTCTGTCATCTTACCCTGCCTGTGTGCCAGCCGGGGCACACACACACTTCACAGGTCATTTGCATGTTAATGAGGCCTTTGTATTTCACCTCTTCTTAGGCCCCTGCAGCTTTACTCTGGCCATTCCTCGGATCGCCCGGCCGGCAGCCCCCACAGAGCAGCAGAGTCTCACGCGCTGCTGCAAACACTTAAAAAAAAAAACTCGGAAAACACAGGTATGATGTCTCGGGGGTCCGCGGGCCGCCAGGGAAGGCTTGCCGGGCCGCCAGGGAAGGCTTGCCGGGCCGCCCCTGGCCCGCGGGCCGTACTATGAGTACCCCTGTTCTAAGTTGTGTAATTGTTTAGATTTCTAGCCTGCTAGGGCTTGGAATTGTACCTTTCACAATTCTCCTCTCTACTGTGTTGTATTGAATCTTTGGTATATTTCATGTAAACTTTCTAATTTATTTTTTTATTCCAGCACATTTGTTTCCTGCTTTTGTGAAGTAGTTTTGTGTGTAATTTAAACTGTTTGTGTAATTTATTATAAAATCACTGAAAGGTATAATCATTATAGTAATTTTCTTTTTCCTTTTAGGTTGTTTCATTTTTACCTCCAAACTCATTTAAGGTATAATCCATACTTTAACAATATAATTATGTTTTAATTCATAATAGGTCCAACACCCAGAGTAATTGGACAACTATGTGCCACTGAGGTTACCTCCACTCCAGACCAGGAACAAGCATCCTGTGATTCATAGATTTTGTTTTTCAATAATAATGAGTCCGCTATTTTTGCCTTGTACACAAAATGTACTTACTTTACATTAATTAATGTGACATAAGTTCAATATTAAAAACAACCAACTAGAACCATTCAGAGATGTTAAACAGTTCCTGGAGGGATTTGAAATGGGTCCGAGAAATGATCACAGGTAAGATGGGAGCAATAATGGGAACTTACAAAACTGTGACCAAATGGTTTCTGAAGATGTCCCCTACATGCATGAGATAATGATAAAACTTAACCCAAAGTTTGAATGCCTTGAAGCGGGTGAAATATGAAAATGCAGAAACTGTTTTACAGCATCTTCAGGAGCAGGTGAAGGGGACCTTATAGACGGGGAAGCAGCTGGCCACTGAGTTTCAGGTGGTAAGACCTCGGACACGGATGGACACATTGGATGGAGGGTGAAGTGACTGGAATGGGGAAGCTAGCTAATTATCATCTTCGGTGGCCTCAACAAGTGACCAGTCTCTAGTGGTGGTGAACCCTACACGAACTGTACTACCATTATCCTTGTCCAATACCAAGAGACACATCTCCACCCTCTCTCTTGCTACCCCCAAGCCCGCCCCTTAATAGACACCTTACCTTCTGCCCCTGTTATTGTTATTGTTAATTTTGGTTTATAGAGTGCTTAATACCTGCAGGTCTCTAAGTGCTGCGAGAAGATCGGTGACAGTCCCAGAGTGAAGTGTTGTCTCTCAGAGGGGAATGCCCAGGCTTCCGTGAATAATAGTGCCTTCAATTTCTTCCTGAACGGAAGAAGTGCACTTTCGTAGCTGACCAGACAGCCTGTTCCACTGTGGTAAATAAATAAATAATACCTCTATTTTTGACTGGATATAACAATAACAGATAGCTCAATAAATAAGAGTCAAGATTCGAGGTAGTAGGAGTTTGCAGGTTTAATACAGCATAAAGGACAGGAACAGGACAACCTGCACGGGCAAGATCTGGGATGGCTAGCAACTTTTAATAACAGTACACAAGTATATATACTAAAACAATTGCATTATAGTACATACAGTAGGCGTAGCAGTGGGCAGGGTCTGTAGCAGTCGCGAAAGATAAGGCTGAAAGTAGGTGTAACAGGAGGCGTGAACAGGGCGTATACATAGACATGTGATGTAAACGTAACAGAATATGTCATAAATGGGTCGGAAACATGGAGGGGGCTACCTGAGGAGCCGGGACCTCTAACCTAGTGGTGCGCGCAAACTGGCAATGACGTGTGACTAGGGAGAAGCTGGGGGCTATGACTTCTGCACTAGGAGCAGAGACTGAAGTCTGGAGAGTCAGAGCGACATGTACCTAAACACTATCTAGTATCTGATGTTTAGAGAACATGTTGATAGAATCCAAAAGTTATCAGGGTAAAGGCTAACAGATTCTAAGACTGGTGCATGCATAATTCTACATGTAGTACGTGTTGGGGAATATTAAATGACCATTAATACAGTATTTCTCTTACATGGAGACGTAAAGGCTAGACTGTGACGGAAACTATTGATGCGATTCCGTAGCTTAGGAATGCAGAGAAGGAGGGCTGGACTGATAACTAGAATCATAACATACTCTTGGCAGACTGGCAGGCAGAGCCAGGACGAGCCAGGCACTGTGAGGCAGGAAGTAAGTGAAGGGTCAGGGATACAGGTGGGGGCTGTATCGCTCCTCAGCGAGGGTTCAGGAGACAGGAGCTGAATCTGGTGTCCGGGCCCTTTTGAGGCCTAGAAACGGGGACTTTACAATGAAATAACGTGCACACTGTGAAACATGGCAACGTAGCTTTACATAGGCCTAATACTCGTAGCTTTCACGAGAACTGGAAACTGGCATACTAGAGTTGGACACAACTGTAATTGCGTCTTTAATCGATCATGGGGAATACATATGCATATTAATCATGCACACATAACATAAGATGGGGAACACGTAGGGACACAGAACATGGCAAAATTTACTTTTCCACATTCCCTCCTTGTTACTACGTTTCCATCAGGAAACATCAATATTCATGATACCATCTATCATTTCATACAGCATCATTTGCTCGTCTCGAATTGTCTTGGAACGGGATTTAGGACGGGACTTGGGACTAGGAATACAAGAGGTAGCACAAATGCCGCAAATCGCAGGGCCACATTGTATACAGAGGCAGCAACTGAATATGATCGCTACTGCAATACCTAGGAATGACAACACTTTCCATCCCCAGGCAGAAATTATACTCCAGAACCAACCGGACCATGTCCAGGTGCCTGGATTCTGGTGTAACTGATGGGCAATTTTATGGAGTCTGGTTATAGCTGAATAGACAGACGGCGCGTTATTAGGAATAAAAATGCAGCAACTAGATCCGATGACTCTACATGCTCCTCCTCTATCGGCCAGTATGACGTCAAGAACGAGACGATTTTGGAGCACGACAAATCTCATAGCAGATTGCTCTTCGGTTAAGTTACCTAGGGCAGAGGCAGTCTCATTCACTACTGCTTCAAGGGTTCTGTTTAACCTACGTATTAACTTACTATTCTGGATAGGGCCTATAAAGAAGAAGAATCCTCTATTGAAATCCGTATACTGTTCTAGAGCAGTTTCAGTTTGATCGACAATCGGGGACTCGATCTCCCTTCTATGTCTAATGTGTACTAGAAGTGTGTGTCTGTGATAATCGGACGTGGCTAGGAAAACTGGTGGCAGTAGGAAGGCAATGTAACAGGTTCCCTCCCAATCGAGGGGCAGACGAACATATGCGGTCTGACCACAAACAAAATATGAATGACGTGAAGCTTTGAAAATAGATTTCCCACTGTCACTATACTTGACAATAGTAGTACAATCACTATGTCCTACATGTATGGAACCATTATTTCTGACACATAATTCGCCTTTGACTGGTAGTACTGAAATTGCAGGTAAGTCTGGAGTAGGATCAGACTGAACATTCAGGACCATGAAATTCGAAGAATAATTACCCAAATTATAAACTTCATTTTCTAGATCTAACCCTGTTCTGTGGGGAAGACCTTGCTTGTCTGGAAAACATGTACTGTTCAGAAAGGACATATCAGTTGAGGATGACGTTAACGTGGACCATGCTCCACATGAACCATTATGTGAGAACGGATAAGGAAACAGTGGCAGAACTCCCTTCGGTGTCTGGAAAGGGGGGAGTCGACCACACACCCAACAATTAGTGGCATTGCTGGTCTGGTGTGAATAGTGTAACATACGGATAAATGAATTATTGCGCATAGCAAGACGATAGGATAGTTCGTGAGGAGGCAGATCACTAAACGTGTGCTCTACTGTAGCATTAGAAAACTTATTTACATGAGAAATTGGAAAACATAAATGAAATGCATAACTCGTGCAGGTAACCATTAAGCTGAAAAATAATATGAAACTTAGAAAAACGATACATCGGATTGAGTTTTGACTAACTCTCTCACTATGGGGGTCTATTTCATACATGTCAGAAACCTGTCTAACCGTTTCACCTAGGGGAGGACTTAGACAATTAAACTGGCTGACTTATTTTACTAGACCGGAGCTTTTCTTTATACTCATGTTGCAGAGTTTTCTCTAACAGGGAAGGCTTTGAATCAATGTCATTTGCGGGACAGTCCTTGATAAAAGTTTTAGGTTTTAGTCCATGAAATTTCTTGACGTGAGACAGATGGACCCACCCCTTACGGCCCTCCAACTTCACGGCCGTACGGGTGGTCAGAAGGACTTGCTTCGGTTCCTTCCAGCGAGGCTCCAGCGGATTTGAACGATCAAAATTGCGGACGAGGACCAGAGTGCCGGGAAGGATCTCGTGTGGCTTGACTTCAGTATTGTCGGGAAATGCAGCGGCAACCTGTGAACGACAAGAGTGTAGGGCAGACATCAAGGAAGCTAGGTAATCTGTCAGCATATTACTGGAAACATCTGTAATACTTCGGGGTCTAGGTGTACCCCACACGTTCGGGGGGCGGCCGAATACGACCTCATAAGGAGACAGACCTGATCTGGAATGTGCGACCATGCGCATATAGAATAGAGCGACTGGCAGGGCAACTAACCAGTCTACACCTTTCTCTTTACAGATTTTAGCAATACGTATTTTGAAGGTTTGATTATGTCTCTCTACGAGACCTGCTGCTTCTGGATGGCGTACACAATGGAACTTCCACTGGTACCCTAACAAAAGGGAAACGTGCTTCATTAGTTCAGATGAGAATGGCTGGCCGTTATCAGAATACACGACCCTAGGGAGTCCATAACGGGGGAAGAATTCACGAACCAACTGCTTGGCAGTGGTCGCGGCTGTATAATCTGGAACTGGATATGCTTCTGTCCACCTGGACAAGGCACATACAACTACAAGGACATACTTGAAACCTCGACATCGCTCCATCTGAATATAATCCATCTGGAGGACTTCAAAAGGGTGGTCAGGGGGCTGGAATCCACCTTGTTCCACCGGGACACTTTTACCTGGATTAAACTGACAACATATCATACAGGTACGGACTTTCTGCTTGGCTGCAGCTCGTAAATGCTTGTTGAACCAAATGTTCTGGATACTGTCTAACATGGCTTTTTCTCCTAAGTGTGCTGGACTATGTGCGGTATTGATAATGACTTGAACCATTGAGTCGGGGAGAAACCATGTGGCTCTTCCCTTCGTCAACCATCCCTGATCTGTCTGGACCCCTCCTTGTTCGGACCATTTCTTGATTTCTTCGGGAGTAGCATGTGACTGGATATCTATGACATCTTGAGTAGGGTCCTTAACTGTCATACAAGTAGTCTGTCCTAGAGTGGATGTCGGTGTCTTGTTAACTGGTATGTCTGGTGTCTGAGCTGTAAGCTTGGCTGTTCGATCTGCTAGATCATTACCTTGGGAAATAATGTCTGTAACTTTAGTATGTGCTTTGCATTTCATGATAGCGATAGATGTCGGTAAATGTATTGCATCTAACAGAGCTTGAATGAGGAGACCATGCTGAATCTTGGTTCCATGAGAAGTCATGAAACCTCTCTCCTGCCAGAGCACTCCGAAGTCGTGTACAACTCCAAATGCGTAGCGTGAATCTGTATAAATATTAACTTTCAGGTTCTTAGCGTGTATGCAGGCTTGTGTCAGAGCGACTAGCTCTGCTGCTTGAGCAGACAAGGTGTCAATACGGTGTGTTTCAATAACTTCAGTGTCAGTAGTCACTGCATACGCGGCTACTAGTTCTCCTGTACTTGTTCTCATACATGAACCATCCACATAAAGTGTCAGGTCAGGATCTGGTAATGGAATATCTGTCAGGTCTTGTCTTGGCTTGGTCATGGTGTTAACTACTTCCACACAGTCATGTGTGGCAGGACTGGAAGTAACTGACGGTAACAGTGTAGCAGGATTCAGAACATTGCAGCGTCTGATTTCTATGTGAGGCTGGAACAGTGTCAATTCATAACCTGTTAAACGTGCAATTGTCAAGTGCTGAGTCTGTGTTCGATTTAAAAGAACTTCCACGGAGTGTGGAACTTGTACTGTCAAGGAATGTCCTAATACTATGGAGTCACTTTGTCTGATAGCTAGTGCTGTGGCTGCAACTGACTTGAGGCACGCAGGCAGAGCCTGGGCTACAGGATCTAATGTGCTCAAAAAATAAGCACAGGGCTTGTATTGTCCTGCTTGATCTTGTGTAAGAACAGATAATGCTGTACCATCACGTTCTGTGACAAAAAGTGTAAAAGACTTACTGTAGTTCGGTGTAGCTAGAACAGGTGCTTGGCATAAAGCTTTCTTTAGCTCATTAAAACTAAGTGTATGTTCAGATGTCCAAGGGAGGACAGTCGATACGGCTGCCTCCTGTGTCGTTAACTGTATCAGTGGCTTGGCTAGAAATGCATACTGAGGAATCCATTGTCTGCAATAAGAAGTGAGGCCAATAAAAGCACGTACCTCCTTCTGGGTCTTGGGCTGAGGAAGACTCGCTATTAACTGGATACGATCGGGTGTCAACTGCCTCCCCCACTTGGACAGTAAGTGGCCTAAGTAGATCACTTGCTGGACACAGAATTGAAGCTTCGAAGGGGACACCTTGTGCCCCATCTCGGCTAGGAAATACAGGACTGTAAGTGACGCTCGCTCGCAAGCACGTTCAGAACGGGCTGTGATCAGTAGATCATCGACATATTGGAGCAGGGCAGTGTCAGTTGGCATGTGAATATTGTCTAGTTGTCTCTTAAGTGCTTGACTGTAAATACTAGGACTTTCTGTGAAACCTTGAGGAGCTCGTGTAAATTTATAGCTCCTTCCATTTAAACAAAAAACGAAAAGGTACTGGCTGTCTGGATGAATGGGGACACTGAAAAATGCGTTCTTGAGGTCTATGACTGTGAAAAACGTAGCTTCAGCATCAATGGCTGTCAATAAAGAAGAAATATCTGGGACTACTGGGTACTGGGGAATGATACATTTATTGAGTTCTCGAAGGTCAATCACTAATCGATATACTGGGGGTGCATTTGGATCAGTACGTTTCATGACTGGAATGATAGGAGAATTACATACATTGGAGTCAGTTTCTACAACTACTCCTTGAGCCATGAGCTCGTCAATAATTTTGGATAAGGCTGCTACAGCCTCAGGTGGCAGTCTGTACTGTCTGATTCGTGGTAACACTACACCTTGCTTGAGAGTCACACGATGGGGTGTGATTTGCATAAAACCAACATCAGTTGGACCTTGCGCCCATAGATGCTGGGGGACATTCAATAATCTTGGATCAAAATCTCGTAAAACATAGTGACCCTTGAAGTCACGTAAAAACAAACGTATTCCCTCTGGGGAACAACAAATAACTGCACCTAATTCTTTCAGTGTCTTAATGCCTAACAAATTTTCTGGACATGACTTCGTAAGTAATAGATCAGTAGTTCGGGACAATGGACCTACTTCTAGAGTAACTGGCTTTGATATCTCGTTTACAATAGGCTTTCCTGAAAATCCAAGGGAAACATTTCTAGAGCCTGAGAGCGGAGCCCCTGGAACCTCGTCGTGACTAATAGTCGTCCTACTTGCCCCTGTATCAATCAGAAACTTTCTGTCTTTCCCTAATACTTGACTGTGAACATAGGGACCTTCTTGATCTACAGGTATCTCGATGAGAGGCAAGCCTACCTCCCTCTCTAGGCTGTTTCATGAATACTGCTGGTACTCTGGATACTCGGACTGTGCATATTGGTACATCTGCTGTGTAACATGCTGAGTTGCAGCGATAGGCTGCGGTGCTGTAACTGTCTGTTGTGCATTCTGTGGCTGAGAAGTCTGTGAAACTTGTTCTTGTCTAGGCGGACGTGGTCTTTCTTTAGTCTTACCGGTAGCTATATTGTGTTTCAGAACTGCACACTCGTTTATAAAATGACCTGGCTGTTTACAGTAATTGCATGTCCCTTTAACGGGAGCTGCAGGATGACTGGCTTGATTCGGACCCCTCTTCTGACTGTCTTGGGGAACAGATTGTGCAACTAGTACTTTCATTTTCGTGTCTTTCATACGTCTTCTCTCGTGTTCTTGCTCTTCTCTGATTCTATTCTGGTGATACTGGAGCATCTGAAGCATTTGGGACGGAGTATTAGCTTGCCAGGTACTTTCGACTTTCAAAACTCGATTCTTAACTTGTGGACTTGAATTCTCGACTAGTTTAGTAACAAAAAGATGAGGGTATGACTCGCTACTCGTCTTGAGACCACTGTTAATGCTAAAGCATTTCTCGAATCTAGAATAAAAATCACTAGTATCTTCGTCTGGTTTCTGTTTACAGGCTGAGATTGCATCCCAGTCTTCCTTTTTAGTGGCTAATAATCTAGGTAAAACTTGTATTAATAATTCAGGTAATTCTTTACATTTGCCTCCTAGACCGGTACCTGGTACTCGTATCTTATCTTCAGCTTCTAGAGCTGTCCAATCGATCTTTTTCTCTCCCACCTCCCAATCCTTTTCCTTGAGTTTTTCGTATATGCCCGCAGGCAACAGGACTTTTAGCATTTTAATAATATCTGGATACGTGTATTCTCCCATACGGAGCATGTCCTTTAATTCTCGATGGAACCCTGCTGGATCTTTGTCGTGACAGGGAATTAATTTCTTCATTTCTAAGAGTTCCATCTTGGTAACTGGGGTGTAAACAAATACTCGTTGCATTTCACCATCCGCTGTCCTAACTGGGTGTACTTCTCGTAACGGATGCTGTCTGTCTATATAAAACGGTTTACTTTCTGGAGGTGAGACATGAACAAAATGCGGGTTCAGAAACGTTCTATATTTGTGGCGCTGTTCTAGAATGACACTAATTAAATCGGTACCTAAACCTTTCCATCTATACTGGAGTAACTCGTTCAGGATATCATGTAACGGACCTGGATCAGAATGTTGACCCTCATACAATGTAATGAGGTGTTGGATCATATACATACCCACCAGTCGCTGCTCGGCTGGGGGCAATTTCAGAAACATTTGTGCCACTATTTCGTCTGGAAAAGTGGTAGAATCAGTAGTCCATCGAACTGCTGATCGGGCTAGTTCTTGTTCATGCATGGTACTTAACTCACTATAACCGATTCGTGATTTCAGAATTTGATCGGTAGCTTGAAATACTTGTTCTAGAGAACCTTGTTCCGGTGCTGGAAGATGAAAGACTTTCTTGTGTTCTAGGCGTGACCGTCGGTCTGGAAATCTAGATTTACCTACATACGCTATTCTGGCGGTATTCTCGTCGTCTACCTCTTCAGTAGAAGAGTCATTTTCTTTCTCGCTTACTTGTGCTTCTCTGCGTTGTTCGTGTAACCTTATTATTTCTTTACGTATTTTCTTGTACATACTCTCTATACTATTGAGGGTCTTGTGCTTACCCTCGGCTATATTATCACTCCACCTTGTCAGAACTTTCATTTCGGTCGGATCTTTAGTCGGGGAATCCTGTTCCCGTATTAGACAATTGATCAGAAACTTTAATAACATCAACTGGATCTCAGCTTTTCTGAGAGACATGACTTCACCAATACTTTCTGGATCTTGTCCTGTACGAATGAAACGATACATTCTGTCTAGATCTTCTTTCATATTCGGTAGGGTGACCAAATACTCGGACACCTGTCTTATACGTACGGAATATAGAACCATACTATCCTCGCCTGGGACTGGATCATAACAGCATTCAGTAAGAACTCGCCTGATTTCTGCAATGGACTTATATTTGGGCGTACGCTGTAACGCACGTTCATGTAACTCGACTGCTCCTAAACGTCTACTTGGCGGCGGGGTACCAGGAGGGCCTCCCCCCGCGGCCCCTATACTGGAATCGTCGACTGATACTCTTCGTGCTGGCAGAGTGGCTGATGTGGCGGGAATTTGTACTACGGGCTGGACCGGGGGTACCGTAACAGGTACTGCACCAGGTGCCCCGGTGGCTGGAAGACCATGTATTACATTATTTACAGGAGCTGGTGGAACAGGATTTGCATATTCTGGGACTGTGTCGTCCAAATAGGACAAGATAAAAATATCAGCTGCGGTCGGTTTGTGACGTAGCTTGGTCGGAACTAAGGGTGGCGGAAAATTACTAGATGCTTCCGGGGTTGCTTTTGGCAAGCCCTCGGCAAGAAGAGGATACATACCCTTAATGAGGGCATTCCTCTGTCTGTCTGACTGTTCGGTTTTAACTCGTTCACCTATCTCGATTAGTTCCCTTTCCTGGGCTCTTTCTGCGGATTCCCTACTTAATTCTGACTTCCTGATTTCTTTTTCTGTTCTTTTATGAGATTCTTTGCGCCATAACTCGATGGCATCTTTCTGTGACTGTCTGGCTTTCTTTTTCCATAATACTTCTTCTACTCGCATGATGCACTCGGCATCCCACGTACCTGATACAGGCCATCTATACTTTTCCTCTAAGTTCTTGGTGTACTCCACCCATAAATCTAGATATAATATGGCGCTTATGCCATGCTTCTGATACATAAAATGACCTGGACTGTCCCTAGGCGGGACAGGAACTGCTTCTTCTAACAGACCTTTCCTAGTTCTTAACTGACGTAATCTGGAAAACAAAGGCATGACTAGGCTGGAGTCTAGACACAATACAATACACCACTTTCATACCACGACATTGAAATACATGAATGACATTAAAAATAACAGTTCGGACAGAATACTACCTAGAATACTGAAAACAGAATACATGAATTTCTCGAGAACAGAACGGACTAGAACAGAAACTAGATGCACTGCTAAAACAGTACGAAACTTACCGGTCTCATAAAGAGACACGTCAGGACCCGCATCCACCTAAGTGGACACTTCGTGTTGGATCTGTGTACCCCAAACCCACGGACCAGAGACAATACAATTGACCCTGTCTAGATACTACCCCAGCAACGGTACTCACCGGGCAGCAAGAACGGAAGGCCTCGGACTGAACTGGACTGCTACGACGCCGGTCGGACGAACTTCGGACTTCTGTTACGGGTGGGCCTCCGGATACCTCGGACCTTGGACTCTCGGCTTGGGCTCTGGTCGGGACTCGCCGCGTTCCTCCACCGCCTCGTCTGGACGCTGGACCGCAACCTCCGTTTCCTCCGTGGGCCTGAGGGATACTTGAAGCAGAAATATCTGCCACTGCGCAGGATGGTTCCGTCACGACTGCAGAGGATCAGGGGGCTTGCGTGGCTTCTCCGGCGCGTGGGGAAAGGGCAAGTCCCTATTCGGGCGCCATTATGTGGTAAATAAATAAATAATACCTCTATTTTTGACTGGATATAACAATAACAGATAGCTCAATAAATAAGAGTCAAGATTCGAGGTAGTAGGAGTTTGCAGGTTTAATACAGCATAAAGGACAGGAACAGGACAACCTGCACGGGCAAGATCTGGGATGGCTAGCAACTTTTAATAACAGTACACAAGTATATATACTAAAACAATTGCATTATAGTACATACAGTAGGCGTAGCAGTGGGCAGGGTCTGTAGCAGTCGCGAAAGATAAGGCTGAAAGTAGGTGTAACAGGAGGCGTGAACAGGGCGTATACATAGACATGTGATGTAAACGTAACAGAATATGTCATAAATGGGGCGGAAACATGGAGGGGGCTACCTGAGGAGCCGGGACCTCTAACCTAGTGGTGCGCGCAAACTGGCAATGACGTGTGACTAGGGAGAAGCTGGGGGCTATGACTTCTGCACTAGGAGCAGAGACTGAAGTCTGGAGAGTCAGAGCGACATGTACCTAAACACTATCTAGTATCTGATGTTTAGAGAACATGTTGATAGAATCCAAAAGTTATCAGGGTAAAGGCTAACAGATTCTAAGACTGGTGCATGCATAATTCTACATGTAGTACGTGTTGGGGAATATTAAATGACCATTAATACAGTATTTCTCTTACATGGAGACGTAAAGGCTAGACTGTGACGGAAACTATTGATGCGATTCCGTAGCTTAGGAATGCAGAGAAGGAGGGCTGGACTGATAACTAGAATCATAACATACTCTTGGCAGACTGGCAGGCAGAGCCAGGACGAGCCGGGCACTGTGAGGCAGGAAGTAAGTGAAGGGTCAGGGATACAGGTGGAGGCTGTATCGCTCCTCAGCGAGGGTTCAGGAGACAGGAGCTGAATCTGGTGTCCGGGCCCTTTTGAGGCCTAGAAACGGGGACTTTACAATGAAATAACGTGCACACTGTGAAACGTGGCAACGTAGCTTTACATAGGCCTAATACTCGTAGCTTTCACGAGAACTGGAAACTGGCATACTAGAGTTGGACACAACTGTAATTGCGTCTTTAATCGATCATGGGGAATACATATGCATATTAATCATGCACACATAACATAAGATGGGGAACACGTAGGGACACAGAACATGGCAAAATTTACTTTTCCACACCACAATTGGGGGATGAGGACCGAGAAGGCGTGGCCACCTTTAGTAGTGCAGTTGAACCGTGGACATTTTAGTAGGCCCTCCGACGAGGACCTTAGGGTACGGCTGGGGACTTATCTCACCAGGCAGTCTTGAATATATTTGGGTGCCTGCCCATATAGGGCCTTATGTGTGTTACAGAGTCCTTTGAATTTAGCCCTGTGCTTAATGGAGAGCCAGTGCATTTGTTGTAGTAGTGGTGAGGCCTGGGAGCATCTGAGCAACTTGAAAATTAGCCTTGTAGCATCGTTTATCACCACCTGGTGTTTGCCCAGCAATGTTTCGGGTAGTCCGATATAGAGTGAGTTCAGGGCGACAACCACCGTCCGCATGGTTGAGAAGGAGAGGATGGGGGATAGTTTCCTCAACTGTATGAGTAGGCCCACACCTGTCCCAAACACGGAGGAGACTTGATTGGCTAGTGAGAGTTTGGCATCTATTTTAATGCCCAAACTTTTTACCACAGGAGCTGGAGACGGAGTGTCTCCCAGCTTGTGTGGCCAGTACTGGGAGTTCCAAGGGTTGCTGTCCATGCTGACAGCCAATACCTCTGTTTTATCAGGCTTGATCTTGAGAGAGTTGGCTGTCATCCAGTGTACCACAAATCGCAGTATATCTTTCACCCGATTGTGGGCTTGTGGGGTGGTTTCTATTTGTAGAATGATTTGCGTGTCATCTGCATAGTTAAATACCTGGCAGTCCATCAGGGCTAGGTCCTTCATTAATGGTCTGAGGTATATATTAACCCCTTCCATGCTCATGACGGAATGGTTCCGTCATGAGCATCGGTGCTCCGGTGCTGATGACGGAACCATTCCGTCATGAGGCCAGGGGCACGAAATCCCTCTGCTACAGACAGCAGAGGGATTTCCTTTTCACCCCTGTGACCTTGGGAGCTGGGGAAGAGCTTCCCTGCTCCCGAGGCCCCCTCCCTGGTTTCTGTTCAATGACGATCAGCGCGCACCTCTCGCTGTCATCATTGAACACAAACCGATACTAAAATGAGCCTTTAGGCTCATTTCAGTTTCACTTTCTACATGCTCAGTGGGCTATCTCAGCCCCCTGAGCACGTAGAAAGACGGGAGAGGTATCATTGGAAAGGGGAGAATCTCCCCTTTCCAATGGTACCCCTCCCGAGTGGATCCCTGCTTGGGGATCGCCCCAGGAGGGTGATCCCTAAGCAGGGATCCACCCACTAGACACCAGGGAGGGGGGAACGGCCCTTTGGGCAAGGGCCTTCACTCCCCCCATAACTAAATTTATAGTATTCAGTCTTTCTGCCCCCCCTGGGGGGCAGATGGGGCAGAAAGCCCACTATACACCAGGGAATTTATTTGGTGGCACTTTTTTTAGGGTGGGGGCTGCCCGAAATGGGCGCGCCAATACCCCCACCCCCAGCACCATTACAGCCTTTCTGCACCCCCTGGGGGGCAAATGTGAGCAGTAGCCCCCAATTTACCCCCCCGGGGGGGCAGAAAGCCCACTATGCACCAGGGATTTTTTTGTGTGCACTTTTTTTTAGGGTGGGGGCTGCCTGAAACTGGCACGCCAATGCCCCCACCCCCCACCACCATTACAGACTTTCTGCCCCCCCTGGGGGACAGATGGGGGCAGTAGCCCCCAATTCCCCCCCCCCGGGGGCAGAAAGCCCACTATGCCCCAGGGATTTTTTTGTGTGCACTTTTTTTTAGGGTGGGGGCTGCCCGAAACGGGCACGCTAATACCCCCACCCCCCGCCACCATTACAGACTTTATGCCCCCTGGGGGACAGATGGGGGCAGTAGCCCCCAATCTGCCCCCCCGGGGGGGCAGAAAGCCCACTTAACACCAGGGATTTTTTTTCATGCAATTTTTTTAGGGTGCAGTGGCCCCCAATTTGCCCCCCCCGGGGGGCAGAAAGGCCACTATGCCCCAGGGATTTTTTTGTGTGCACTTTTTTTTAGGGTGGGGGCTGCCCGAAACGGGCACGCCAATGCCCCCACCCCCGCCACCATTACAGCCTTTCTGCCCCCGGGGGCCAGATGGAGGCAGTAGCCCCCAATCTGCACCCACTAGATGCCAGGGATATTTTGGGGCAAATCTGAATTAGGGTGGGAGCTGCCCAAAATGAGCATGCCAATGCCTCTCCCCCACACAAATTACAGCCTTTTTGCCCCCTGAGGGGGCAGATGGGGGCATTAGCACCCAATCTGCCCACGGGGGGGGGCAAAAAGGCCAGTAGAGGTCAGGGATTTTTTGGGCAAATGTTAATTAGGGTGGGGGCATTATCATGCCCGTTTTGGGCAGCCCCCACCCTAATAAAAATTTGCCCAAAAAACTCCCTGGCGTCTAGTGGACTTTCTGCCACCCCTGGGGGGGCAGTTGGGGGTATTAGCCCCCAATCTGCCCCGCCAGGGAGGGCAAAAAGCCCACTAGACGCTAGGGATTTTTTGAGGGGGCAAATATGAAATAGTGTGTGGCTGCCCAAAACGGGCATGCCCATGCCCCCACCCCCCAACAATTACAGCCTTCCTGCCCCCCCTGGGGGGCATATGGTGCAGTAGCCCCCAATCTGCCCCCCAGGGGGGGCAAAAAGCCCACTAGACACCAGGGATTTTTTTGGGCACATTTTTATTAAGTTGGGGCATTGGCATGCCAGTCTTGGGCAGACCCCACCCTTATCAAAATTTGCCCAAAAAACTCCCTGGCATCTAGTGAACTTTCCGAACCCCCTGGTGGCATATGGGGGCATTACCCCCCAATCTGCCCTGCCGGGGGGGCAAAAAGCCCACTAGACGCCAGGGATGTTTTGGGGATGCAAATTTGAAATAGGGTGGGGCTACCCAAAACTGGCATGCCCATGCCCCAACCCCTCCCCCGCTAAAATTACAGCCTTCCTGCCCCTCCCGGGGACAGATGGGGCAGTAGCCCCAATCTGGCCCCCCTGGGGGGGCAAAAAACCCACCAGACACACAGGATTTTTGGGCAAATTTTTCTTAGGTTGGGGCTTCCCAAAACGGGCATGCCAATGCCCCCACCCCCCACCCGCAACAATGACAGCCTTTCTGCCCCCTCTGGAGGGAGGATGGGGGCAGTAGCCCCGAATCTGCCCCCCGGGGGGGGGCAAAAAGCCCACTTGACGCCAACGATTACGCTGGCTTTTTTATGTGTGGGGGTGGGGGCTGCCCAGAATGGGCATACCAATTCCCCCACCCCCATAAAAATATAGCCACAATGTTTCTGCCCCCCTTGGAGGCATATCGGGGCAACCCCAGCCCCGAAATCTTCCCCTCAGTGCAGCAGAAAGCCGACTAGGCACGGATTTGTTTTTAGCAATATGCCTACCTGTGGATTTTGGGCCCTAGCGCAGCCGCCACATAGGGAAACCTAGCAAACCTGTACATTTTTTAAAATTAGACACACAGGAAAATCCAGAATGGGGTGACTTGACTGGCTCTCAACAGGTTCTGTTACCCAGAATCCCTTGCAAACCTAAAAATGTGTCCAAAAAAACAAATGTTCCTCACATTTCTGTGTTGGAAAGTTTTGGAATCTGCGTGAACCCACACAATTCCACCACTCCATGGTTCCCAAAGCCTTCCGAGAAAAATGGTACCTCACTTGTGTGGGTAGGCCTTGTGCCCGCGACAGACAAGGGCCAAAAACCTATTGAGGCGACATCAAAATTACCTAACACAAAATAACCTGGTTTTGCAAGGGGGGTCCCATGAGTTTTTGGCCCCAGGCTTGGCGGCCAATCAGGGAAACCTACCAAACCCACACAGTTATGAAAACTAGACATCCTGGGAAGTCCAGCGAAGTATGACTTGCGTGGGTCCCCTAACGTTTTCCTACCCAGAATCCCATGCAAACTCAAATTTAGCTGAAAAAATCACTTTTTTCTCACATTTCTGTGTGGGAAAGTTCTGGAATCTACATAGATCCACAAATTTCATTCCACCCAGCATTCCTCCAGGTCTCCCGATAAAAATGATACCTCACTCGCGTGGGTGGGTCAAGGACCTGCAACAGGCAAGGGCCCAAAACCTAATGAGGCGACATCAAAATTACCTATCACAAACCAACCTGGTTTTGCAAGGGGGATCTCATGAGTTTTTGGCCTGGGGCTCGGCGGCCGTGTAGGGAAACCTACCTAACCCATACATTTCTGGAAACTAGAGATACGGGGGAGTCCAGCGAGGTATGGCTTGCATGGGTTTCTCATCATTCTCCTACCCAGAATCCACTGCAAACTTCAAATTTCGCAAAACAAATCGCTTTTTTATCACATATCTGTGTGGTTAAGTTGTGGAATCTGAGTGGATCCTCAAATTTCCTCCCACCCAGCGTTCCCCCAGGTCTCCGGATAAAAATGGTACCTCACTTGCGTGGGTATGCATAGTGGCTGGAACTGGAAAAGGCCCAAATCGTACGGTGGAGACTTAAAAATTACCTATAGCAAAACTACCTTATTTTTTGGGGGGGGACCTGAGTTTTTTGCCCCGGGCTCGACGGCCATCTTGGGAAACTACCAAACCCAAACAGTTCTAAAAACTAGACACCCGGGGGAGTCCAGCGATACCTCACTTTTGTGGGTGTCCAAAGCAGAACAGGCTAAAAATGTATTTTTAAAACATTGTAGCGTATGGTATTTGCAAGAAACTCCGAGAATTCTACTGTTTTGGGGTCATCCTAGTCACAGGCCTTTGGCCCACCCACACAAGTGAGGTATAATTTTACTCGGGAGAACAAGGGGAACGCTGAGTGGTAGGACATTTGTGCCGGCACGGAGATCCCACGCAAAAATGTATGGAAAAGTGTTTTTTTAACCTAATTTTAAGGTTTGCAGGGAATTCTGGGTAGGAAAACGTTGGGGGACCCATGCATGCCATATTTGAATTTAAAATTATTTTTAAAGCGCACGTTCGCCAGCGGCTTCATGGCGCTACAACTTACAGAAACAGGGTGAACTGGCCAATGTGAAATAGAGCAGTTCAGGCTGTGGGGGAAGCAGATTAATTAATTAAAGGCTTTAGAAAACAAAAGAGTCTTAAGTTGTTTCCTAAATTGGGAGTAATGAGTCATGGTCCTGAGCTCAAGGGGCAGGGAATTCCAGAGGAGTGGAGCAAGGGTCGCAAATTTCGAACCGCCCCATTTCTTCCTACGGAAGCGCGGGACCGTGAGAAGGGCCTGGGTAGAAGAACGGAGGTCTCTGGTGGGTACATAGGAAGTGATCTCAGAAGAGATGAAAACCGGTGCCGTGCCCAGTCTAGCTTGGAAGGTGATAGAGGCCAGTTTGAACTGGACACGTTCATGAACAGGGAGCCAATGTAAAGATTTAAGGAGGGGAGTGACATGGTGAAATTTTGGTAGTTTGAACACCAGGCGGGCCGCCTGGTTCTGGATCTGTTGCAACCGCCTAAGACTGTATGCAGGTATACTGGCATATAGGGCGTTGCCATAGTCCAGGCGGGAGATGACCATCGCCAAGGTGATCAGTTTAAGGGCGTGAAAAGAAAAAAAGCGGGACACCTTGCGTATAGTACGCAGTGAAAGAAAGGAAGAGGAAACGACAGAGCTAACCTGGGAGTGAAGAGTAAGTTGAGAATTGAGCTTGATACCTAAAGTTTTAACAGAGGAAGAGGGGACAGGAGGGGAACCAAGGGAAAGGGGCCAAAACAGAGAAGACCAGGGGCTGGATGAACCACCCGTCAACACCAGCTCGGTCTTATCTGGGTTGAGTTTTAGGTGGTTGTGGTTCATCCAGTCACGGATGTGGGTCATAATAGATTGAAAATTAGAGATAGAAGACAGAGAGGAGGACAGATCAAAAATTAGTTGGAGGTCGTCAGCATAGTTATATACTGCGACCTCCATCTGCTGTAAAGAAAAGATAAGTGGAGCAATGTAAAGGTTGAACAGGAGGGGGGAAAGAGAAGAGCCCTGGGGGACCCCGCACTGAACTTTCTGGAAATCCGCAGTAAAGTCACCCAGGCGAACAGCCTGGGTGCGGTCCCTCAGGAAGGAGGATAACCAGACCAGAGCCGTGCCTCCGATCCCCGCCGCCCTGACACGGGAGAGTAAGATGGTATGGTCGACCGTGTCAAAGGCGGCTGAGAGATCAAGCAGGACCAAGGCCTGGGTCTTGTTGGTATCCATTCCCTCCCTGAGGTTATCAAGGACCGAGAGTACCACGGACTCCGTAGAGTGTGCGGGGCGGAAACCGGCCTGGCGGGGGGCTAAGGCCCCATGCATCTCCACAAAAGTGCTCAAGGTACGAGTAACGTGACGCTCGAGCACCTTTGCCAAGAATGGCAAAAGGGAGATGGGACGGTAGTTGGCCGGGACCGAGGGGTCCGCACCAGGTTTCTTAAGGATGGGGACAATGATTGCAGTTTTCAGCGGGGTGGGCACCACACCCTGAGAAAGTGAGCTATTAAGGAGGTGAAGAGGGGGATCAGAACATGAAGAAAAAATATGACGGAGGATGTGGGAGGGACAAGGGTCTAGAGGGGAACCGGATTTGACCAAGGGAATAATCGAAGTGAGACATTCCTTAGTCAACAGAGGAAAAACGTCTAGTTGGCCAGTAGGGGGGGGACACTGAGGGTCCACAAACGTGGGAGAGGGAAGAGGAATGTTGGCCTTGATGATAGAAATTTTCTGGATGAAGAAATTATTTAGGGAGTGACAGAGTTCAGGTGAAGGAGTGGGTTTCAGAGTAGTTCTGTCGGAGAATGCCAGGTTGTTCACAATCGAAAAGATTACTTTCGATTGGTTCTCTGCGGCGAGGATTTTGGAGGAGAAGTAAGCTGTTTTTGCCCCTAAGATGGCCTGCTTGTACTGGGCCAGTATATTAATAAACTCCAGTCTCAATAGGGGGCAATAATTTCTCCTCCAGGCCCGCTCAGCTCTGCGGACAGCTAACTTAGTAGACTTGAGATCCTCATTGAACCACAGGTTGGCATCCTTCTCCCGCTTGGTCGTAACCCGCTTGAGTGGGGCAATCGAGTCGCAACCAGAGATAAGCCACTGGTTGATGGAAGCGGCTTGGGAGAGAGTAGATAACCCCTGTAGTGAAGGGTAGGAGGCAGTAAGTAAATCGGAGAGGTTGCCTGGGTCTACTCGTCCCCAGGACCGGACCCAAACGTTTTTAGGAAGTGAGGGTTTAGCTGGGGAGTATATGGGAAGAGCAAAGGAGATTGAATAATGATCTGACCAAGTACAAGGTGTAATAGAAACAGAGTTTACAGGACAATTCAGGGACCAAATCTGGTCAAGCACATGCCCTTTAGCATGGGTGGGGGAGTGGATGTGGGGTATAAAATTAAAAGATCGGAGGGTTTCTGAGAATTCCTTAGAGGAAGAACACTCTGCAGGGTCTGACGGCCAAAAATTGAAGTCACCCAAGAGCAGGATGGAAGTATTATTAATAGCGATTGTAGCTAATACTTCTAGGAACGTAGGCAGAAACAATAAAGGTGATTGAGGGGGGCGGTAAATAAGTAAGCAGGTAAGAGGAGGGGAGATGGAAGTGGTGCGAATGGCCAGGTACTCGGTCGTAGCAATATCGGGCAGAGGGAGAATTTGAAAAGGCAAGTCTGCTCGGGCAATGAGCGCTACCCCTCCCCCCGCCCTGCCGTTAAGGCGGTCCGAGCGTAGGGCGTAGTATGGGGCTGGTAAGGTGGCCAAAAGAGCGGGGAGGGAATCATCACGAAACCAAGTTTCGGTGAGAAACAGCAAGTCTGGGGCATGAAGGTCCAACAGCACCGATAGCTCATGCGAATGAGCCACGGCGGACCGGGTATTAAGATAACAAGCTTTGAGAGTTTTAATGGGTACAGGATTGGTGGTACCCCTCAGAGGATTAGTGAGAACGTGGTCAGGAGGAGGGGGAACATGAGAGGGGGATAAGCCGAATAAGGAAATACCTTGCTGGACCCCCCGGGTGTCTAGTTTTCAGAATTGTTTGGGTTTGGTATTTTCCCAAGATGGCCGCCGAGCCCGGGGCAAATGACCTGGACAGACCTGGACAGAACTAAGCTTTTGTAAATATGTGAGAGCAGGCCTTACTTGTACAAATCCAGCCTCGCGCAAGATTGGATTTAAATTTTTTTACGCGCGTCTGAATAATGCTCACAGAACATTACCAAATGAAGTGTGTCCTGTGTGGAAAAATTATCACAAGAACATGGCGCTGCATCTTCGGGTTTCCCCCATTTAGAAAATTTACCCAACGTAAGGTAAATAAGATTGAACCGAAATCTGACCAATAAAAAGCAGTGGAAGGGCTTGGTGACACACTTCAGATACGGTTCAATAAATGGGGAAATTGATAGACAATAAATGCTTCTCGCCACTGGTTTTCTCAGCTCCTGCTCCTCCTTTTAAGCCACCAACAGATTACGAAAGTTGTGTTTGATCCACCCTATATCCTCCTTCATAATGCCCTGTGGCGATGAAAACAATTCTGGCCGACCCAGCCTGGCGCATGCCGCTCTAACATACGCCAACCATGGGACCGTATCTGCCTTCTCAAGGGCTACACAATCCTTTAAGATCAGGTGGTTAAGTGTAATCTCTTCGTTCAGCCAGGTTTTTGCCCAACAAATCAGCGGAGCCATTTTAAGGTGATCCATAACATAACCCAGGCCTACTTCAGAGTGTATTGAGAATGTAGGAGACGATTGCGGTAGTGACAGGAGGGATATGAGAAACCTGTTTTCAGCGATTTGTATTTTGTTCGGAGCTACGTAGCCCCAAATAGCCGCACCATAACAAGCGATCGCCAAGCACTTGGATTTATAGATCTTTAGCATGGCCTCCATGGGTCTAGCTCCCAATCTCTTAGAGAAATTCAGGAGAGCCGTTGTGGATCTTACTACTACATTGCTCTTTAGCTTCATCTGGGGACCCCAATTACCCTTCTCATCAAAGAGGACTCCCAGGTAGGAGAAAGAAGGCACCCTCGTCAGTTCCTTGCCATTGCACCTGAAGGTTTTAACCTTCGTGTTCTTACTCCGTGCGCCGGCCACCATTACATGGGATTTTGAGATGTTAACTTTCAAGTCCAGGGCCTCCATGAAGCTGCCAAATTGGTCCAACAGGCTCTGTAAGCCCAGGCCCGTGCGCGCAAGTAGAACGGCATCATCCGCGTACAGGAGGACCGGGATACCCAATCCCCCTATACGCGGAGTGTCCAGTGTAGCCAAGCCCAGAGATTGTTCAAGGGCGTGGATCGTAAAAAGAAGAGGGGCCAGTATCCAGCCTTGTCTGACCCCCCTTCTGGAGCTGAATTGCCCAGTACACTGGCCTTCCCTCGTGACCCTAACAGAGGCAGAGAGGTCCTGGTGAAGATCACTTAAAAAATGAACCTAAGATGCATCTAAACCGATCTCACGCAAAATAAACCATAATTTTGAACGGTTAACTAAATCAAATGCCGAAGAAAGGTCCATGAAACCCAAATATAAAAATCTATCCCTGGCGACTGTGTATTTGCTTATGAGGAGGTGTAGATTTAAAAATTGGTCCATGGTGCCCCTATGTTCTCTAAAACCATACTGGAGGTTAGAGAGCACCCCCCTGTCCGTGAGCCAATCCCCCACTCTCTGAAGAATGACTCTGCCCAAGATTTTAACGGCCGAGTCTAGCAGTGAGATCGGCCTATAACAGGAGGGGTCCCCTCTATTCCCCTTCTTAAAAATAGGGACTATCACAGAAGAGGACCAAGAGGATGGAAAACCAGCTGTTGGTACCGCAATAAACACATTGGTCAAAATCTTTGCCCAAAACTGTGAATACATGATATACAAATCTGCGGGTACCCCGTCCGGTCCTGGAGCCTTATGTCTAGTTGTCTCTCTGATCGCCCTTTCTACCTCGGTCAAGTCAAACCTGAGCGGCATAGCATGCTCTGCTGTAGCTGTGAGGGCGGGCGTTGATCCCCTCTGATCTATGTCATAAATGCTCTTGAAATGTTGGAGCCAGCTATCATCAGGGATCATGCAATCCGTATCTAGGTTCTCCTGTTCCGAGAAGAATGGCTGATTAATATTGGCCCAGAATTTCCTGCTCTCCCTTATCACGTCAGCGGATTGTAGGTTTTCCCAGGCCTCCTCCTTAATGTGGCGTTTGCGTGAGCCAATGGCAGTTTTGTACTCCTTACGGAGATGGGCTTTTAGGGCTCTATTCCTAGGCCTGTTTTTAAGTGCCTTGAGTAAGGCGCCATGAGCCTTTGAACAGTTATTATCGAACTATTTAAAGGCCCTCCTTGATTGTGTACTAACGCCAACCTCTAGATCTTTGGCAATCTGCTTGCACACCGCTACATAAGCTTCCACAACGTGGGCTCCTGCAGCGGTTCCATCCAAGCAGATAGCCAAGTTGGCCTCGGTTTTAGTTGCAAGGTCCTCGTAAAAAGCTACTGGAACGACCCTATTCTATTTAATCTGTCTCCCCTGGTCAGTGGTCGATAGGTACCTAGGTGCCCCCCCTTGTTGAATCATTTTGCTCCCTAAGAAGATCAAGATCAACCTCCAGCAAAACCGGGTTGTGGTCGCTGAAAGTTGAAGTGACTACTCTATAGGCTATTGTTTTGGCCAGAACAACAGGGGATAAGAAGATATAATCGATAACGGAGTTTGCACCTCTCCCTATAAAGGTAGGGGCTCTCTCCTCTCCCTCACCAATACCTGGTTCAAATAAGTTCATGTTGGAGAGGAGGGCCTCAAGGGCCTCTCCCTCTTTGCTATGCTCAAAATGGGGAACCCCCTCGCCGGGTGACCCTCCATGCTCGTCACTATAAAAGTCCCACGAACAAGGGTGTATATTAAAATCTCCCAAAAGTACCACCTCTGGGGCGGAGGACTGCTCCTGATTGTAGGTTGACAAAAGAAGATCCAGTGCACTAAGGTGCTCGTTTTGAAATGAGCCATCCCTAGAGTTATAAAAGTTAATTAGTAAACATTTCTGCAGATCAGAGACAATCCATTCAATTATTAGGAAGTTCTTTGAATCAGTTTCAAGTTTTTTAAAAACACCTGCCAAATTAAGCGAAAAAAGGACAAGTAAACCCCCTTTGGGTCTTCCAACTGTCCCAGGAACAGCTGGAGTGGAAAAACTAAGGTAACCGTCCAGTAAAAAACTGGGCGAAATGTCCCAGGTTTCCTGGAGGGCAAGAATATCGTGCTGCCTAATATACTCCAGCCAGATAGGATCTGTGCCTTTAGATCTAATACCCGCCACATTCCAGGTCAAAAATTAACATAAGGGTGTCTGGGCTCCTCCCTCAGCCCTCTCCACTGCCAGTCTGGAAGGTAGTCAATCGTTCGACTCCATAGGGGACAAGGGAGAGAAACGATTAGATAGACCTATCTCTACTGTGGGTAACCCACCATGCTGAAGGACTGGGAAATTTCTAGAGGGACCCCTTTCCACCCATCGTGACAGCTCCTGTGTGGTCTTTTGCTGTGAGATAGTATTAGCCTGGTGAGATAACGTCCGCTGACTGCTGCAAGGGGAATCTTCCCGATGTAACACCAGAGGCTTACCTATTATCCTGGCTGGCCTAATTGGTGGATAAAAAAACCCAAAGGGGAGTGGTCTAATGCCCTTATTCGTCAGGACTGAGGCATCCCAGAACAATCTCTCAGCACTGGCCTGGTTGTTAAAATTTACCACCACGCAGTCCCCTGGAATAGATTTTAAGCATCGCCCAACCCAACTAACCCTCCTTGCCATGATGACAGTACTCATGATGTCTGTTCCTCCGCTACTAAACTCAGAACACCATTGCTTTGCCAATAACATGAGGTCATGGGTTGTTTCATTTAAGCCAGCCCTTACTGGGGGGACTCCTGTAAAGACAGCCACTAAATGGGCAGCCTTCGGGGGCAACTCCAGATAACTGTCCCTATGAGGAACCGGCCTGAGACCGTCTAAACTATTATTTCTCCAGTTACTATCTCCAGGGGTAATATTCACTGTGCCTACCCTCATGGGTCCCCGAGCACCCTAGGGTCCTACTATTACCGGGCTTCTATCCCTTAAGGCTTCTGGGGTCTTATTCATCGTATTAACCGTGGGCTCATTAGTGATTAATTTTTGAGAGTGGACCAAAATCCCCCTTTGACCTGACTGTTGTTAAAAAAAAAAGCATCAATTTTTTCACATTTTCTCAATAGTCCCGCTACACATACGTTCAATGTGCCCACAATGTCTTTCGCAATGGCCACCAGTGCGGGTTCAAGTCTTGATGTAAATAAGTCCTCGACAATTTTGCAAACGTGGTCCCTTATGCTGGCATCCGGATTTAAAGCCTTACCCGTAGCATTTTTCCTCCTAGATGGTTTTATCATTGACCTACGCTTGCGCGTGTGCTTTGGTGGTGAAACCAATAGGGATGTGTCCTCTTGAGGAGGGGGAGGGTGTGGAGGTCTTAGAGGGACATTCGAGGACTCAACCATAGAGGGGGGTTTCAAAATCACGATTGATGGTTCCAACGGGACACTCGGCTGTGGTCTGTTTCTAGTGCTGGCTTAATGTCAACAGGACCCAACCCCAGTTCTTTCTCAACACTCGCGATTTCTTTGGTTAAAACCCCCACAGCTGAGGTCAAGTATGAAATTATTGAATCAGATTTCCTAGGAATCTTTGCATTTTTGCCTTCATGTACTCCCCGGAATAACTGCTTTCTCTTACCTATGGTAGGTGTCAGTGGGGTGGCCCAGCCCGACCTCTGCCGACCTCGGACGGCCTCAGACGGCCCGCCCTTTGCCCGGGCTTAGTCCTGCGTCGCCCGCGCGCGTCCCGCGACACGGGGGCTGTGTTCCTTTTTATGCGCCTCCTGGCGTGAGAAATGCGGGAGGCGGCGGCTTCCGCCACGGAGGCGTCTGGGGAATGTAGTCCAGAAGACCGTGGGCCCCCCTCCACACTGCGGCCGCTGAAAGATGTGGGCGGCGGCGGCGGGATGGAGGGAGACAATCAGCAACTGCGGCAGTCAGGGAAGGCAGTAAACACTGGCCGATGTGACACAAGGTATGCCCCCAAATGTTGAGATCCCCCGCTCCACCGGGGCTGTGTTCCTTTTTATGCGCCTCCTGGCGCGAGAAATGCGGGAGGCGGCGGCTTCCGCCGCGGAGGCGTCTGGGGAATGTAGTCCAGAAGACCATGGGCCCCCCTCCACACTGCGGCCGCTAAAAGATGTGGGCTGCGGCGGTGGGAGGGAGGGAGACAAGCAGCAATTGCGGCAGTCAGGGAAGGCAGCAAACACTGGCCGATGTGACACAAGGTATGCCCCCAAATGTTGAGGTCCCCCTCTCCACCGGGGCTGTGTTCCTTTTTATGCGCCTCCTGGCGCGAGAAATGCGGGAGGCGGCGGCTTCCGCTGCGGAGGCATCTGGGGAATGTAGTCCAAAAGACCGTGGGCCCCCCTCCACACTGCGGCCGCTGAAAGATGTGGGCTGCGGCGGCGGCAGGGAGACAAGCAGCAACTGCGGCAGTCAGGGAAGGCAGTAAACACTGGCCGATGTGACACAAGGTATGTCCTCAAATGTTGAGGTCCCCTGTTGACAGCCTGAGTGTGCCCTAGTACTAGGGAAAAGAGAAGGAAAGCTCCATATCTAAATAGATTTGTGCTCTCTCCCTCTCACGCAACCCAGCACAGCAACTTTGATTGCTGTCCTGCGTGCCCTTCATTTTTAGTAAATCTACTGCATAGTTTCTAAACATAAGCCTAGAAACAGTCATGCCTTCGATGACAATGCTATTAATAAACTAAGATACTAGTAAGTTGTCATGTGACTGTTGCTAGGTTTTTAATAATATATGAAGCAACATATGAGATTTTTGTAGAGCACACATCCTAAAGTAAGATGTTTTAAGGTTGTCACAAATGTGATGATAAAAGAAAAGGAAACGCAGTGAAATGAGGTAACACCATTTTGTCGGGCAGGTAAACTAATGCCAGGTATCCTGGGTTCACGCTGCACAATTTAGGCAGTAGATGAAGGGACAGAGGGCTTGGTGATTGACAAAAGGGGGTGGGCGGCAGAAGCCATAGGAAGACTTGGCTTGACGTTCCAAGAATACATCTTTCTGAATGAGAACTCAGTATCTGACTCTGGCCTTCAGTGGCTATCCCACCTCCAGAAAGTAACTTTAAGCATGCCCTAGAAGCTACCATTTTGCTTCAGGATCAGCTGATAATGTATTTTCTCTTCCCCGTGTCCCTGATTGACATCACAATAATCCTAGTTTAAATTACACCATAAACCCCACTTATCAACCATCAATGACATGATAAGTTACTGAGAGTGTCTAGGAATACATTGTCCTACATTCACACAGCTCACACTCCTCACCCTACACTGGATTGTACTCCCCCAATACACAGGCCACCATCGGCTTACATAGGCACACTGGTCACGCAACACTTACATCGGCACGCCACTCGCCCTGCACTAGCATAGGCACATTTTTCACTCAGCATTACACCACTAACCTTGCACTCACACCACTCAGTCTCTCAGCACATACACAGGCACACCTCTAACACAACACATGTTAAAGTACACCACACTTGAACATGCTCATATGTCTACAAATGCCCTCACATAATATCTGCTCTTCTTGTAGTTCTGTGGTAAATAAATAATTAATTACCGGTACTATTTTTGAATACATTAATGAAAACAGATAGCTCAATAAATAAGAGGCAGGATCCGAGGAATCTGAGTTGAACAGGCTTTAATCAGGCATAAGGGAAGGGACAGGATCGGAACAGCCTGAAATAGAATGGCACGAGTGGCAGCTGCCACGTCTCATTAACAGTACATAGTATATATAGGAACACATTATAATTGCATTGAATACAGTAGGCGTAACAAGTGACAAACGTAAGATAAGAATACATGGGCGTAAAAAGAAGGCGTGCACAGGGCGTGCACGAAGACATGTGATGAGAACGTCACAGAAGTGTCATGAATGGGTGGATACATGGAGGGGGCTACCTGGGCAGCTGGAACCTTTAACCTAGTGGTGCGCGCAAACGGGCTATGACGTGTATCTGGGGAGAACTGGGGGCTCTGACTTCTGCACTAGAAGAGGAGACGAAAGTCTGGGATGTCAGGACGACATGTACCTATAGCATATCTGGTATCTTGTGTTTGGAGTACATGTTGATAGAATCTAAAAGTTATCAGGGTAAAGGCTACTTGACACTAAGACTGGTGCATGCATATATTCTTCATGTATTGCGTGTACTATGAATCTTCTATGGATATTAATACAGTAATTCTCTTTCATGGAGACAGGAAACTAGACTATAGCTGAAGATGTTTATGCGGTTCGTTAGCTTAGGAATGTGAAGACGGAGAGCTGAACTGATAACTGTGGGCATAACATATTCTTGGCAGGCAGGCAGACAGAGCCAGGCCGGGCACCGCGCTGCGTGGCAGGAAGTAAGTGAAGGGTCAGGGATGCAGGTGGGGGCTGCATTGCTCCTCAGAGTGGGTTCAGAAGACTGGAGCTTGAATCTGGTGTCCGGGCCCTCATGAGGCCTAGTAACGGGGACAATTCGCTGAATTAACGTGCACAATGTAAAACGTGGGCAACATAGGCCTAATACTCGTTGCTTTCACGAGAACTGGAAACTGGCGTACTAACGTTGGACACAACTATAATTGCGTCTTTAATCGATCATAGGGGGATATATGCATATCGATCATGCACATATAACATAGGATGGGGAACACGTAGGCACACATGACAAGGCAAAATTCAATTTTCCTCATTCCCTCCTTGTGCCCTACGTTTCCATCAGGAAACATCAATATTCATGAGACCATCTATCATTTCATACAGTATCATTTGCTCGTCTCGAATTGTCTTGGAACGGGACTTTGGACTAGGAATACAGGATGTAGCGCACAAGCCGCAAATCGCAGGGCCACATTGTAAACAGAGACAGCAACTGAATACGATCATTACTGCTATACCCAGGAATGACAATACTTTCCATCCCCAGGCAGATATTATACTCCAGAGCCAACCGGACCATGTCCAGGTGCCTGGATTCTGGTGCAACTGATGGGCAATTTTATGAAGTCTGGTTATAGCTGAATAAACAGACGGTGCGTTATTAGGAATGAAAATGCAGCAACTAGATCCGATGACTCTACAAGCTCCTCCCCTATCGGCCAGTATGACGTCAAGGACGAGACGATTTTGGAGCACGACAAATCTCATAGCAGATTGCTCTTCAGTTAAGTTACCTAGAGCGGAAGTAGTCTCATTCACTACTGCTTCAAGGGTTCTAGTTAGTCTACGTATTAGCTTACTATTCTGGACAGGACCTATGAAGAAAAAGAAACCTTTATTGAAGTCTTGATACTGTTCTAAGGCAGTTTCAGTTTGATCGACAATTGGGGACTCAATCTCCCTTCTATGTCTGACGTATACTAGATGTGTGTTTCTGTGATAATCGGATGGGGCTAGGAAAACTGGTGGCAGTAGGAAGGCAATGTAACATGTTCCATCCCAATCTTGGGGCAGACGTACATATGCGGTCTGACCACACACAAAATATGAATGACGTGAGGCTTTGAAAGTAGATTTCCCACTGTCACTATACTCGACCATAGTAGTACAATCACTATGTCCTAGATGTACAGAACCATTCTTTCTGACACATAATTCGCCTTTCACTGGTAAGACTGTAATAGCAGGCAAATCTGGAGTAGTCTCAGACTGAACATTCAAAACCATGAAATTCGAGGAATAATTGCCTAGATCATATACTTCATTTTCTAGATCTAATCCTGTTCTATGGGAAAGACCTTCCTTGTCTGGGAAACATGTTCTATTCAGTAGGGACATGTCGTTTGAGGATGACGTTAACGTGGACCATGCTCCACACGAACCATTGTGTGAAAACGGATAGGGAAAAAGTGGCAGAACTCCCTTCGGTGTCTGGAAAGGGGGGAGTCGACCACACACCCAACAATTAGTGGCATTGCTGGTCTGGTGTGAATAGTGTAACATACGGATAAAGGTATTATTGAGCATGGCAAGACGATAGGATAACTCGTGAGGAGGCAGTTCACTAAATGTGTGCTCTACTGTAACATTAGGAAACATATGTACATGTGAATCAGTAGGAGGAAAATATATATATAAAACATAACTTATGCCTGTAATCGTAAAACTCAGAAACAATAAAATTAAAAGAGTAACAATGCATCGGCTTCGGAGAGCTTTGTGATAACGTATTCTCTTAGAGTTTTGACTGACTCTCTCACTATGCGGGTCTATCTCATACATGTCAGGAACCTGTCTAACCGTTTCACCCGAGAGGGACTTAGACAATTAAACTGGCTGACTTACTAGACCTTAATTTTTCTCTATACTCCTGCTGTGGAGTTTTCTCTAACAGGGGAAGTTTAGAGTCAGTATCTGGGCAGTCCTTGAGAACGGGGCAGTCCTTGAGAAAAGTTTTTGGTCTGAGTCCATGAAATCGCTTCACGTGACTGGAATGCACCCAGCCTTTTCGACCCTCGATCTTCACGGCGGTCTTTGTGGTCATCAGGACGAGTTTTGGCTCCTTCCAGCGGGGCTCCAGCGGACTTGAACGATCGAAATTTCGGATCAAAACAAGGTCGCCTGGTATGACCTCGTGCGGTTTCACTTGGGTGTTGTCTGGAAAAGCAGCAGCAACCTGTGAACGACAAGAGAGTAGTGCAGACATCAAGGAAGCCAGGTAATCTGTCAGCATATTACTGTCAACATCAGTTATTTTATGGGGCCTAGGTGTACCCCACATGTTTGGGGGACGACCGAAAACTACCTCGTAAGGGGACAGACCTGAACGGGAGTGAGCGACCATTCTCATGTAAAAAAGGGCGACTGGCAGTGCTACCAACCAATCTACGCCTTTCTCTGCGCATACTTTGGCAATGTGGGTTTTCAGGGTCTGATTATGTCTCTCTACGAGGCCAGCTGCCTCAGGATGTCGTACACAATGGAACTTCCACTGGTACCCTAACAGAAGAGATACTTGTTTCATAAGTTCGGATGAGAATGGCTGGCCGTTATCTGAATACACGACCCTTGGTAAACCATAGCGGGGGAAGTACTCACGAACCAACTGCCTGGCAGTGGTCGCGGCAGTGTAATCTGGGACTGGATATGCTTCTGTCCACCTGGACAAAGCGCATACAACTACGAGGACATACTTGAAACCTCGACATCGATCCATCTGGATATAATCCATCTGGAGGACTTCAAAAGGGTGGTCAGGAGGATGGAATCCACCTTGTTCCACCGGGACACCTTTACCTGGATTGAACTGACAACAGATCATGCAGGTACGCACTTTCTGCTTGACGGCTGCTCGTAAATGCTTGTTAAACCAGAGGTTCTGAATACTGTCTAACATGGCTTTTTCTCCTAAGTGTGCTGGACTATGTGCGGTGTTAATAATGACTTGAACCATAGAGTCGGGGAGAAACCAAGTGGCTTTTCCCTTCGTCAACCATCCCTGATCTGTCTGGACCCCTCCTTGTGCAGACCATTTCTTGATTTCATCGGAAGTAGCATGTGACTGTATATCTAGTACGTCTTGTGTAGGGTCCTTAACTGTCATACAAGTCGTCTGAACTGGGACGTCTGTCTGTGTCGTGTTAACTGGAATGTCTGGAGTCTGAGCTGTAAGCTTGGCTGTTCGATCTGCCAGGTCGTTACCCTGGGAAATGATGTCAGTGACTTTCGTATGTGCCTTGCACTTCATGATAGCGATAGCTGTCGGTAAATGTATTGCATCTAACAGAGCTTGAATGAGGGGGCCATGCTGAATCTTGGTTCCATGAGAAGTCATGAAACCTCTTTCTTGCCAGAGTACTCCGAAGTCGTGTACGACTCCGAATGCATAACGTGAATCTGTGTATATATTTACTTTCAGGTTCTTAGCTCGTATGCAGGCTTGGGTCAGAGCGACGAGTTCTGCTGCTTGAGCAGACAGGGTGTCAATACGATGTGTTTCTATAACTTTAGTTTCAGTAGTCACTGCATACGCGGCTACTAACTCTCCTGTACTTGTTCTCATACATGAACCATCCACATAAAGCGTCAGGTCGGGATCAGGTAATGCAATGTCTGTCAAATCTTGTCTTGGCTTTGTCATGGTGTTAACAACTTCCACACAGTCATGTGTGGCAGGATTTGAAGTAACTGAGGGTAACAGTGTAGCGGGATTTAAAATGTTGCAGCGTCTGATTTCTATGTGTGGCTGAAACAGTGTCAGTTCATATCCTGTTAAACGTGCAATTGTCAAGTGCTGAGTCTGTGTTCGGTTTAAAAGAACTTCCACGGAGTGTGGAACTTGTACTGTCAGGGAGTGTCCTAACACTATGGAATCACTTTGTCTGATAGCTAGAGCTGTGGCTGCAACGGACTTGAGGCACGCAGGCAGAGCCTGGGCCACCGGATCTAATGTGCTAGAAAAATAAGCACAGGGCTTGTATTGTCCTGCTTGATCTTGTGTGAGAACAGATAATGCAGTACCATCACGTTCAGTGACAAAAAGTGTAAAAGGCTTACTGTAGTTTGGTGTTGCTAGAACAGGTGCTTGGCATAAGGCTTTCTTTAACTCATTGAAAACAAGTGTATGTTCTTGGGTCCAAGGGAGGACAGTCGATGTCGCTGCCTCCTGTGTCGTTAACTGTATCAGTGGCTTGGCTAGATATGCGTACTGAGGAATCCATTGTCTGCAGTAAGAGGTGAGGCCGATAAAAGCTCGTACCTCCTTCTGAGTCTTGGGCTGTGGAAGATGTGCTATTAACTGGATACGGTCTGGTGTCAACTGCCTACCCCTCTTGGACAGTAAGTGTCCAAGGTAGACCACTTGCTGGACACAGAATTGCAGTTTCGAAGGGGACACCTTGTGCCCCATCTCGGCCAGGAAATACAAGACTGTAAGTGACGCACGTTCGCAGTCACGTTCAGAACGGGCTGTGATCAATAGATCATCGACATACTGGAGCAGAGCAGTGTCAGTTGGCATGTGAATATTGTCTAATTGTCTTTTAAGTGCTTGACTGTAAATACTAGGACTTTCTGTGAAACCTTGAGGAGCTCGTGTGAATTTATAGCTTCTTCCATTTAAACAGAATCCGAAAAGAAACTGGCTGTCTGGATGAATGGGGACACTAAAGAATGCGTTCTTGAGATCAATAACAGTAAAGAACGTGGCTTCGGAATCAATGGCAGTCAATAGGGAAGAAATATCTGGGACCACTGGGTACTGGGGTATGATACATTTATTAAGTTCTCGAAGGTCAATCACTAATCGATAAACTGGAGGTGCATTTGGATCAGTACGTTTTAGAATCGGAATGATAGGAGAATTACATACATTGGAGTCAGTTTCTACAACTACTCCTTGAGCAATGAGCTCGTCAATAATTTTGGATAAGGCTGCTACAGCCTCAGGTGGCAATTTGTACTGTCGGATTCGTGGTAATACAACACCTTGCTTCAGAGTGACACGATGGGGTGTAATGTGCATACAACCTACATCAGTTGGACCTTGCGCCCATAAATGCTGAGGTTCATTCAATAATCGTGGATCAAAATCACGTAATACATAATGACCTTTAAAATCTCGTAAGAACAGTCGTACTCCTTCTGGGGAGCAGCAGATGACTGCTCCTAATTCTTTCAGGGTCTTAATACCTAATAAGTTCTCTGGACATGATTTCGTAAGTAACAAGTCTGTAGTTCAGGACAATGGACCAACTTCTAGAGTAACTGGTTTCGATATTTCATTAACAATAGGCTTTCCTGAAAATCCAAGGGAAACATTTCTTGAGCCTGAGAGTGGAGCCCCTGGAACCTCGTCATGACTGATGGTAGTCCTACTTGCCCCTGTATCAATCAGAAACTTTCTGTCTTTCCCCAATACCTGACTGTGTACATAGGGACCCTCTTGATCTACAGGAATCTCGATGAGAGGCAAGCCAACCTCCCTCTCTAGGCTGTTTCATGAATACTGCTGATATTCTGGATAATCTGACTGTGCATACTGGTACATCTGTTGTGTAACGTGTTGTGTGTCAGCTATAGGCTGCGGTACTGTAACTGTCTGTTGTGCATTCCGTGGTGATTGCGGATTCTGCGGAACCTGTTCTTGTCTAGGCGGACGTGGTCTCTCTTTCGTTTTACCAGTAGCTATGTTGTGTTTCAGAACTGCACATTCGTTTATATAATGACCTGGCTGTTTACAATAATTGCAGGTCCCTTTAACGGGAGCTGCAGGATGACTAGTTTGACTCGGACCCCTCTTCTGACTGTCTTGTGGAACAGACTGTGCAACTAGTACTTTCATTTTCGTGTCTTTCATACGTCTCCTTTCATGTTCCTGCTCCTCCCTGATTCTGTTCTGGTGATACTGGAGCATCTGGAGCATTTGTGATGGAGTATTAGCTTGCCAGGTACTCTCGACTTTCAGTACTCGATTTTTAACTTGTGGTAAAGAATTCTCAACTAGTTTGGTAACAAAAAGATGTGGATACGATTCACTACTTGTTTTCAGACCACTATTAATAATGAAACATTTCTCAAATCTAGAATAAAAATCACTAGTGTCTTCATCTTGTTTCTGTTTACAGGCTGAGATAGCATCCCAGTCTTCCTTTTTCGTGGCTAGTAATCTTGGCAAAACTTGTATTAACAATTCGGGCAAAGCTTTAGCTTTTTCCCCAAGACCAGTACCTGGAACTCGTGTGTTATCTTCAGTCTCTAATGCGGTCCAATCTATCTTTTTCTCTCCCACCTCCCATTCTTTTTCCTTGAGTTTTTCATATATGCCCGCAGGCAACAAGACCTTTAACATTTTAATGATATCAGGATACGTGTATTCTCCCATACGGAGCATGTCCTTTAATTCACGATGGAACCCTGCTGGATCTTTATCGTGACAGGGTATTAACTTTTTCATTTCCAGAAGTTCTATTTTCGTGATAGGGGTGTAAACAAATACTCGTTCTAGATCACCCCCCGCTCCTTTAACTGGATGTACTTCTCGTAACGGATTCTGTCTGTCTATGTAGAATGATTTTCTTACTGGGGGTGGAACAGGAACAAAATGCGGATTCAGGAACATTCTGTATTTGTGACGTTGCTCTAAAACGACACTAATTAAATCAGTACCTAGACCTTTCCATCTGTTTAGGAGTAACTTGTTCAGGACATCATACAAGGGACCTGGATCAGAATGCTGATCCTCATACAGTGTGATGAGGTGCTGGATCATATACATACCCACCAGACGCTGCTCGGCTGGGGGCAGCTTCAGAAACGTTTGGGCCACTATTTCATCTGAAAACGTGGTAGAATCACTAGTCCATCGGACTGCTGATCGGGCTAGTTCTTGTTCATGCATGGTACTAAGCTCACTATAACCTATTCGTAATTTCAGAATTTTATCTGTAGCCTGGAATGCTTGTTCTAGAGAACACTGTTCTGGTACGGGAGGAGGAAAAACTTTCTTGTAATCTAGACGTGAATGTCTGTCGGAAAACCTAGTTCTACCTACATACGCTATTCTGTCGGGATTCTCGCTGTCTACCTCTTCACTGGAAGAGTCATTCTCTTTCTCGGTTGCTCTTTTGGCTTTCTCCTTCTCGTGTATACGTAGAATTTCCTTACGAATTTTCCTGTACATACTTTCTATACTACCTTGTGTCTTATGTTTTCCCTCGGCTATATTGTCACTCCATCTCGTCAGGGCTTTCATCTCGTCTTTGTCTTTATCAGGATAATCTTGTTCTCTTATTAAACAGTTAATCATAAATTGCAGAATCATACTTTGAATCTCGACCTTTCTGTGTGCCATAGCTTCGTGAATACTTTCTGAATTCTCCCCTGTACGGATAAAATGATATATTCTGTCTAGATGATCTTTCATGTCAGGCAGGGAGGCCAAAAAGTTGGCAACCCGTCTTAAACGTACTGAATATAACATCATGTGATCTTCGCCTGGAACTGAATCATATATGCAGTCAGTAAGGTGTCGCTTGAGATCTGCGTATGTAATCACTTTTGGCGTACGCTGTAACGCTGCTTCTCTCAGCGTCATTCGTTTTACTTGAGGCGGGGTGGTAGGAGCACCTCCCCCCGCTCCTCCTGAACTGGAATCGTCAGTTAATACTGAACGGGCTGGTAAGGTGACTGGCAAAACACGTGACGTGGACTGGTCCGGGGGTACTGGCACATGGACAGGGTTCCCGGGACCAGTGACTGGAGGAACAGGAATTACATTATTAACAGGGTGCTGAGGTTGAGCAGGCGGAATAAGATTTGCATATTCTTGGACTGTATCGTCCCAATAGGACGAAAGAAAAATTTCAGCTGCAGTCGGTTTATGACGTAGCTTAATCGGGACCAATGGTGGCGGTAAATTATAGGGTGCTTCCGGGGTTGCCTTAGGCAAGCCCTCGGCAAGAAGAGGATACATACCTTTAATAAGGGCATTTCTCTGTCTGTCCGACTGTTCTGCTCTAACTCGTTCACCTTCTTCTAGAAGTTCCCTTTCTTGGGCTTTTTCTGAGGATTCCCTACTTAATTCTGCTTTTCTGAATTCTTTTTCGGTTCTTCTGTGAGATTCTTTGCGCCATAACTCGATGGCGTCTTTCTGGGACTGTCTGGCTTTCTTTTTCCATAATGCTTCTTCTACTCGCATGATGCACTCGGCATCCCATGTACCTGATACAGGCCATCTATATTTCTCTTCAAGATCCTTCGTGTACTCCGCCCATAAGTCTAGATATAATATGGCATCTAAGCCATGCTTGTGATACATAAAGTGTCCAGGACTGTCCCTAGGAGGGACAGGAACTGCTTCTTCGAGTAACCCTTTTCTAGTTTTTATCTGACGTAATTTCGAAAACAGAGGCATTTTGGAGTCGTATTTGGGCTAAACACAATACACAATAAACACAGAAATGAAATGGCAAACAAATCACTCATACCACGACATAAATATACATTAATAACAGTTCGAACAGAATACTACCTGATACACTGAAAACATAATACTTGAATTTCTCGAGAACAGACTTACTAGAATTACTGGATGCACTGCTAAAACAGTACAGAACATACCGGTCTCATAAAGGGACACGTCATACCGTATCCACCTAGATGAATACTTCGGACTGGATCTGTGTACCCAAACCCATCGGACCAGGGACAAACTAATGAACCTGTCTAGATACTTCCCCCGCAACGGTACTCACCGGGAAGCAGAAACTGAAGGCCTCGGACTGGACTGGACTGCTACGACGTCTGGTTACTGCTACGCATGCGCTTCGAGCTTCGGGCTTCGGTTACAGGTGGGCCTCCGGATACCTCGGACCTTGCTCTCTCGGCTTGGGCTCTGGTCGGGACGAACCGCATTCCTCACCGCCTCGTCTGGATGCCGGACCGCAGTCTCCGTCTCCTCCTTGGGCCTGAGGGAGACTTGAAGCAGAAATATCTGCACGTGCACGGTAGAGTTCCGTCACGGCTGTAGAAGGGTCAGGGGGCCTGCGTTACATCGCCGGCGCGTGGGGAAGGGGCTCGTCCCTATTCGGGCGCCATTATGTGGTAAATAAATAATTAATTACCGGTACTATTTTTGAATACATTAATGAAAACAGATAGCTCAATAAATAAGAGGCAGGATCCGAGGAATCTGAGTTGAACAGGCTTTAATCAGGCATAAGGGAAGGGACAGGATCGGAACAGCCTGAAATAGAATGGCACGAGTGGCAGCTGCCACGTCTCATTAACAGTACATAGTATATATAGGAACACATTATAATTGCATTGAATACAGTAGGCGTAACAAGTGACAAACGTAAGATAAGAATACATGGGCGTAAAAAGAAGGCGTGCACAGGGCGTGCACGAAGACATGTGATGAGAACGTCACAGAAGTGTCATGAATGGGTGGATACATGGAGGGGGCTACCTGGGCAGCTGGAACCTTTAACCTAGTGGTGCGCGCAAACGGGCTATGACGTGTATCTGGGGAGAACTGGGGGCTCTGACTTCTGCACTAGAAGAGGAGACGAAAGTCTGGGATGTCAGGACGACATGTACCTATAGCATATCTGGTATCTTGTGTTTGGAGTACATGTTGATAGAATCTAAAAGTTATCAGGGTAAAGGCTACTTGACACTAAGACTGGTGCATGCATATATTCTTCATGTATTGCGTGTACTATGAATCTTCTATGGATATTAATACAGTAATTCTCTTTCATGGAGACAGGAAGACTAGACTATAGCTGAAGATGTTTATGCGGTTTGTTAGCTTAGGAATGTGAAGACGGAGAGCTGAACTGATAACTGTGGGCATAACATATTCTTGGCAGGCAGGCAGACAGAGCCAGGCAGGGCACCGCGCTGCGCGGCAGGAAGTAAGTGAAGGGTCAGGGATGCAGGTGGGGGCTGCATTGCTCCTCAGAGTGGGTTCAGAAGACTGGAGCTTGAATCTGGTGTCCGGGCCCTCATGAGGCCTAGTAACGGGGACAATTCGCTGAATTAACGTGCACAATGTAAAACGTGGGCAACATACGCCTAATACTCGTTGCTTTCACGAGAACTGGAAACTGGCGTACTAACGTTGGACACAACTATAATTGCGTCTTTAATCGATCATAGGGGGATATATGCATATCGATCATGCACATATAACATAGGATGGGGAACACGTAGGCACACATGACAAGGCAAAATTCAATTTTCCTCAGTTCTAGATGCCTATTCAGTTTCATATGCAACTAGGCTGGTGCAAGAGGGAAGAGTGCACTGTGGCTGTGAGACGGTACAGGAAGGTAGTTTGGGCTAAGGCTGTGGGGGGTGGTTTGGAATGCAAGATCAGCCTTAGACTGGGGGGATGAGCTGGGAGGGAGTGGGTATGTGGTACAGGAGGGGAAAGAAGGTGAAGGCTGCAGGAGGAGGAACATGCACAACAGGCTACGTTGAAGCACTGCATTTGAGGCTATGGGCTGGTATCAGAAATGAATGGGGACAGCAGCCTATGGGTGCAGTTTGTGTGGGCATAGGCTATAGATGTACTTATTGACCCTGCACCCGATCCCTGTTGGCCATCATAACAGCTGCTGTGAAGGAATGGGGTGGTGGGGTTCGCCTGTGGCTGGACCTGTTTTTGCTGGACTGCAAATGGTAGTGCGCGGCAGGGGCTGCTACTGTAAGAAAGAGTGAGCAGAGGCTCTTGTGGCTGGTGTGGGAGAGGGGGTGTAGGAGCTGTTGCAGTTAGGAAGAGTGAACTGAGGCTCTGGGTTGGTGCGGTAGGAGGGACTGGCAGAAGGCAAATTTTGAGGGATGGGACCATAGGCTATGACTGCAGTAAACAATATTTTGTAATGTAATGTATAATGTAATTATAATGTAATTTAAAAAATAAAATATCTATAAATAAATAGTTTAAAAATCTAGTAAATCAGTATCAAAAAAATAAATATAACAATTAATACATTTAAAAATTGTCATTTACAAACCTTTGAAATTCACTGAAAAAACCATAGGTTTCAGACATGTTATAGTTAGGAATTTGCATGTAAAAAAACCTTTGAAATTCACTGAAAAAAACATAGGTTTCAGAAATGTTATATTTAGGAATTGGCATTTAAAAAACCTTAGAATTTCACTGAAAAAACCATAGGTTTCAGGGGTGTTATAGTTAGCTGGACATTTCACTCGTACAAAACCATTGAAATTCCTCCGTTAGAGTTAGTTCTACTAACTATAACTCGTACGCCCGCAATCCACTGCTGATGATGTCACATATTACATCATTCATGACATGGTCAGTGACATCACTGATGACATCACTGATGACATCTCAAATGATATCACTGATAACATCACTGATGACATCACTGATGACATCATCCACGTGATAATCTGATACACCTCATCATAAACTAGTATAACCTTTCAAGACTCATTATAAAATATGGAGGACCATATTTGAAACCATTGACACACCAATACAAGTTTCTAAAAACCCACTCAGTGATTCTTACATCTACACACACATCTAATCACTTACCTATAGATTCACTCATACATGCTGTCAATGATCAATAGAACACTATTAAATATACTTCGACACCTATATCAACATTACACACCAGCACACATCCTATTCAATTATGCAGTCATCCTACTCACCTATGCAAACAATGGATCATACTTACATTTACTCAACTACACACTTATACAAACACCACTTCATTTATTCATATAGATAGTAACTCATACTTAGTGTGTTATAAAATCACTATTGCAAGTATACAGTTATGCATACAGTCACTCATACAATCACTGAGTCTTATGTATACTTATTTTTATATACAACAACTGTCACATACACTGCCTTTTATTTTTCTAGTTTGTTGGACATGTACCATTGAGAGATATATTTGCCCATCACCACACCCATAAAGATATTCACTCACCCAAACAACTGTTATAACATGTAGTCTTAACCTCATATACCTACTGAATCAACTATTCACACATCTTTGGGCAGTCACACCCCCACCCCACCGAACCACACACACATTCACTCTCCCATACAAATACTCAGTTAACTAACCAATAACTAATTATAGACTTTCACATAGCTAGTAACCAACTGGTGCAGAAGTTTACACTACAACTGACAAAGTGATACCGATACTCACACAGTTTAGTCACTATCCAATACATTTAGTGAGACACTATAAATTAGTCAAGTAAACAGTCAATCACACTGCTACTTAAGCCTCCATCCAGATATTTATATTTATATCCACTCATTCTTCAATGCAGATTGCGATATATATATAATACATATTTAAATAACGAACCAAACCACATTCATTAGATGATGTCATCAGTGATGTCATCAGTGATATCACTGACCATGTCATGAATGATGTAATATGTAACATCATCAGCAGTGGAGTGCGGGCGCGCGAGTTACAGTTAGCATAACTAACTATAACGGAGGAATTTCAATGGTTTTGTACGAGTAAAATGTCCAGCTAACTATAACAGCCCTGAAACCTATGGTTTTTTCAGTGAATTTATATATATATAAATACCTACTGGCAGTCGCCAGTAGGTAGTTATAGTTAGGACCTTGTTTCTATTCCACAAGCAATTTTTCTTTTACCAATATCTTTGGCGTCGTTTGACGAATCTCAGTGAAATTTTCAAAACTAATGGAGAGGTCAGGTCAGCTGCTGTGTTGAAAGTTTCGGGGTGATACGTCATGCGAGGGCAGAGTTAAATGGGGGTCCGAAAATGTGTTTCTCTATGTTAATTTACAAAGCAAACTTTAGACACAGCTACAGCCCGAACTACAGAACTGAATTACACCAAATTTGCCAAAAAGGAAGCTCTTGGTTCAGAAAGCTCTCTTTTTGTTAAATGGTGTAAATCCGTTCAGTAGTGCCTGAGAAATGTAAATATTTCTCCGCTATCCAAATATGAGCACGGATGATCCACAAACCCTCCCGATCCCTTGGCTGACATCTGATGGGCTGCCAACACTTGAAACAGGAAGTGTTGGCAGCCAACTTTTGACTCGGGTGAACCAAGTCACAAGAAAAAAGGTTGAAAATATTAAAAAGCAAGAAAAGGGGATAGCGTAGAAACACCGTAACCCCCTAGGCCTGTTCAGGGGGTCCCACAGGGTCCCTCAGGGCCAGAAAAAGCCTTTGTTTTGTACATTTTTGGCGGGATTTGCGTTGGATCCTCGAATCCGATTAAAAATGTTTTTTTTTAAACGACGCACATGCTCCTGCGCTACATTTCCTTTAAGCCCCATGTGGGCCAGGTCCCGGAAGCGATTATAAACAGATATGGAGGGGTCCGCTGGGGCTTCCACAGCCTCGGAGACCGCCACCGCCCCGGGCCTTATACATTGAAGTGCGAGAAGGCTACGCAGCACCAGGGACTGCCACCTCCCTGGGGCTATTTATAGATAATTATGCAAGGGGGCTCCTGCCCCCAGGCTGCCCCGGGACCGCCATCTCCCCAGGGCTAACTTCAAAATAATGTGAGAGGGCTTCGGCCTCCCCACATAGCCCGGAGGACCGGCCCCACCCGGGCTACTTTCAATAGTGGAGGAGAGCCATGCAGCCCCCCTCTTAGAGCCATAAATGGCCCACAGCCGTCTCCAGCAATGTCCCGGGTGGCCACCCCCAGGACATTGCAGTTCGCTATGAGATGGGGGAGTGCTGCTGTGGCCATCTCATAGCAAAAAAGTGCTCCACTGTGAACAAGTGAGAGCATATTGCCTTACACCCCCAGGGAGCTGCAAGTCAGCAGATCCCAGGAGGTAAAAAGCAAAGCTTGCTCCCGCAAGAGGTGGGAGCCCCCACGGTCCCCGACCATCTGGCCATGCCCCAGGGTATGGGGTCTCTGGGGCCAAAAATGGCCCAGGAAATGGAGTCCCCAGGGCCAAAATCGGCCTGGGGAGGGGGCAAACATGTATTTGTTTAATCTTCTGGCCCAGGGGGATGGGTTCCCCAGGGCCTAAAATGACCCGGAAGGGAGGCCGCTTGACACCCCTCCCTTAAAACATTTTTAAATGGCCAGGACCCTGGGATGGGGTCCCCTGGGCTGAAATCGGCCTGGGGAGGTGTGCCGCACAGCCCCCCTCCCATTTAAAAAAACAAAAGTCTAGCCCCCGGGGATGGGGTTACTGAGGCAGGAATCAGCCTCAGGAGGGCGGCTGCGCGCCCCCCTCCCTTTTTATTTTATTATTTAAAAATGGGCCAGGCCCTGGGGGGATGGGGTCCCTGGGGCCAAAAAGTGTCAATGGAAGGGGGGCCACACAGCCCCCCCTTCCTAGAAAACAAAAGAAAAGGAGGCCTTATTCTCCACTACTCTGCAAACACTCCTCCTGGTGCACTCTTGGTCGAGGATGAAGTCCCCTTCGCTGATGGGGGTCCTTAGGGACCAACTAGCCCACCTGTTGCCTTCAGTAAGCCCCACACAGTGGGATTGCTGAAAGGGTGGTCTGCAAACGTGCCTGTCAGCACACTGCTGGTGGGGCGATGAGGTCCCTTTGCGTCCTGAGGGTCTTAGGACTAAAGTGGACTTCATCTCCCAAGCATACTCACTGACTCACACATAGGTCTACACACATCCACTCAGTAACCCATATAGCCACTCATACACCCAGTCACTCACCAATACAGCCACTGATATATGCACTCATATACCCATAGACACACTCACACACTGCCACTCACCTATAGAGTTACTCACACACCTAGTCAGTCACCCAACGATTCAATCACACTGCTATTTACTCACCTATACAGTTATACACACACCACCTCACATATTCATACAGATACTAACACATACTTACTCTCTTATACAATCACTGATACAAGCACACACTCATCCATACAGCCACTCTCACATGCAGTCACTTATATACTCCAACACTCACATATACTGACTTTTACATATGCAGTTACTCGCCCACAGACGACTGAGACATCCATTCACTCACTGACACAGTATACGCACAGTCACTTACCCATACGGCCCTCGCAGATGCACACACATTCATGCAGGAAGTCACACATACACAGACACTCAGGCACCCATACAGGTACTCAGACAACTAATCAATAACCCATATAGACACTCATGTACCTACTCGCCAACCCATGCAGCCACTTACACGCCCACCGACAGACTGATACAGACATTCACACAGATTAGTCACTCACCCGTACATTCACTGAAACACGTATAATCACTCAATTATACAGTCAGTCATGCACCCACTGAATCATCCATACAGACACTGATACACTTACTCATTCTTCAATACACCTTGGCGTATATATATTACCTACTGGCGGTCGCCAGTAGGTAGTTATATATAGTACCTATTTTCCATAGGAAATCCGCAACATTCTATTTGGAATAACTCTGGCGCTGGTTGACGAATCTTCGCGAAAGTTTCAAAACTGGCGGGGCGCTCCAGTCCGCTCCTATCCTAAAAGTCTTGGGATGATTCATGAAGCGGGTGCTGAGAAAAAAGGGGGTCCCAAAACGTGTTTTCCCCATGCAATTTTCCCTAGGTACCGTTCATCGCGGCTACAGCCCGAACAGCTGAACGGAATTATACCAAATTTGGCAAAGTTGTAGTTCTAGTTCAGACTTGTGCCTTTTGCTTATATGGTGTAAATCTGTTCAGTAGTTCCTGAGAAAATTACAATTAAAAGTACACATATATATATGGCCTCGGTGGGTGTGCGGATTATAAGCGCACCATCCCGATCACGTGCAGAATGCTGATTGGCTGTGAAATGGTTATCAATATTCGAAACCAGGAAGTGTTGGAAGCCATTTTGTGCCTCGGTGGAAGCGAGGATCTAGAAATTAGTGGAACAAGTGTTTAAAACGTATAAAGGGGGCAGGTAAGAAATATTTTGACCCTCTAGACCTGCTTAGGGGGTCCCACAAGGACCCCTAGGACCCAAAAAAGATTTTTTGTTGTTGAAAAAAGTGAGAAATGTGCGCTGGGCACATGGAAGCTCCTGTGCTTGTTTAAAAATTAGCTACATGGGAAGGAGAAATCCCGGGGTGTAAAATATTGCATTTAAATCGTGGGCCGAGAAAAAAGGGGGGTCCCAAAACGTGTTTTCCCCATGCAATTTTCCATAGGAACCGTTCATCACAGCTACAGCCCGAACGGCTGAACGGAATTACACCAAATTTGGCAAAGTGGTAGTCCTTGGTTCAGACTCGTGCCTTACGCTTAAATTGTGTAAATGCGTTCAGTAGTTCCTGAGAAAATTACAATTAAAAATACATATATATCTATGACCTTGGTGGATCCGCGTTTCTTATGCGCACCGTTCCGATCACGTGCTGAATGCTAATTGGCTGTCAAGTGGTTGTTAACATTCGAAAGCAGGAATTGTTGGCAGCCATTTTGTGCCTCAGTAGAAGCGAGGTTGAAGAAGTCAGTGGAAGAAGTGTGGAAAACGTATAAAGGGGGTAGGGTAGAAATATCTTGACCCTCTATACCTGCTTAGGGTGCAGGGATCATGTCGTAAACAAACAAATAAAAGGAAGTGTGGGCTTTATTAATTAGCTACAGGGGGGCCAAGTTCCGGGGGCAAAAGTTTTAAATTTTATGGGGTCCCAGAGGGGCTTCCTAGCACCGGGGACCGACACCCTCCGGGGATAAAACATTAATGGGTGGCGGGGGGGCTCAACCGCCACCCCACCAGTAAAATAGATGGGTGGGGGGCTTAAAGGTACGCTACCCCTTTGGGCTTTTTCAAAAATGGTTGAGGGGGGCTCAAAGGCCCCTCCAGTCCTAGGGACAGCCATTTCTGTTTGCTATGGCTCTCTGGTGTGCATGCATTGGGGGCGCGCAAGTTATACTTAGTACAACTAACTATAACTGAGGAATTTCAATGGTTTTGTACGAGTGAAATGTCTAGCTAACTATAACACCCCTAAAACCTATGGGTTTTTTCAGTGAATTTCTAAGGTTTTTTAAATGCTAATTCTTAACTATAACATGTCTGAAACCTATGGTTTTTTCAGTGAAATTCAAAGGTTTTTTAAATGCTAATCACAGTCACTGGATGATGTCAACGGTGATGTCATTTGAGATGTCATCAATGATGTCACTGACCATGTAATGAGTGATGTAATATGTGATATCATCAGCAGTGCATTGCGGGGGCGCAAGTTATAGTTAGCACAGCTAACTATAACAGCGGAAGTTCCCTTGTTTTGTTTGAGTGAAATGTCAGCCTAACTATGATGTCCCTGTAACCTGTGTTTTTTTCCATGAATTTCTAAGGTTTTTTAAATGCTAATTCCTAACTATAATGTCCCTGAAACATGTGTTTTTTTCACGCAAATTGGGGCATCACATCGTGTCAGGAATGCCTATCACTGAATATGGCCTTATTAACGGACTTACTTAACCAGAATGCGCCTGCCAGATTGGTGAGCGCAAGGCCAATTGCAAATTGTTAGATGGAGGAGGAGCAAGAGACCACCTGACTGGGAGTGGTCCCGTTATCAACAGAATATCGCTCGACTCTCAGGAAGAACAAAAAGCCCATTGAACCGGCACTGATGAAGGCAATTGGACGGCTGAAACGGGTCTGCCCAAGCGTTTCATGGACTTCATTTTCCTTGTGCTTTGAGAGCAATTAAGCAATTTTTTATCCCCTGAGCTGTGTCGGGCTTTTTTTCAAAACGGGAGAGAGCATTGGACTGTATGTTTAGCCAGCAAGCAGGCGCCGGTAAGCGACGCACCCTCTCTATCTGGAGCAACGTATTAAACATGCAAAAACTTGGTCTGTGCATGAAACTGCAAACGCTTCGCCCCCCCTTAGGTTCTGATGGACTATGGACTGATGGGGAGAGAGTAGGCAACACTGATTACCTGATAAGGGGATAAAAGAAATGGCTGAATATTTCCAGGCAATTGTGGTTGTTTTTGGGAACTGTATCCAATGCAAATTGGGGCATCACATGGTGTCAGGAATGCCTATCACTGAATATGCATTGGAATGTATATATATATCCTCCCTGTACACCAGTATTCACCATAGGGATGGACTTAAAGCTGTTCAACATTTCCTGAATTTGAGACCTACCTGTTTTTATGAATACAACAAAATGGTATTGTCAATGATTAACCTTTGCCTGGAAAATAATTTCTTTCTATTCTCCAACCAGGTATTCCAACAGGTGAGGGGTGTGGCTAAGGGGGCCTGTTTCTCCCCCAGTTACGCCTGTCTCCATATGGGGTACTGGGACAATCAGTGACAGGTCGATATGTTTCCTTGATGTTGAAATCTTTATCCAACACAACAAGTTAGAAACTAGATTGTACAGGAAACCCACTGCCGGTAATGCCGTGTTACATGCGTCCAGTCACCACCCTGCACACCTAATCAGGAGCATCCCTTATGGAGAAATGCTCTGTATTAGAAGAATTTGCAGCACTGATAAAGACTATATGGATGCACAGAGAGAATGCAGGGCCAGATTTGTGAGGAGGGGTTATCTTCCTGATCTTGTTGATAAGGCCATATGTAAAGCCAATGAACCGGGCAGGTTACAGTTATTGACAGGCAAAAAGAATTTAACTCACACAGAACAATCTGAGACTAGGTTGATTTTAACCTACAGCTGTCAACATCAAACTATTTGTAAAATTGTCAAAAGGAAATGGGCGCTTATTGCAAGTGATCCCGTATTGGATAGTCAACTAACACGTTCTCCCAGTATCGCTTATAGGAAGGCGAGATCGATGAGTAGTTGCCTGGTATCTAGCAGCCCAGAGGTCAGATCTAACAGCTCCTGGCTGAACAGCAGTAAGGGTTTTATCAAATGCTCAGTTTGTAAAGCCTTTAGGAATGGGGTGAGCAAAGCAGAATATAAGACTCCCTTTAACGACAAACCTGTTCGTATCCAAAGCAAATTGACATGTAAGATGGTCCTGGAGTACGCAGTGTATGTGCTGGAGTGTCCTTGTGGCCTGCGCTATATGGGAAGCACTAAGCTGCAGGTGCACAAGAGGATACTCCAGCACATACGGGCCATTACCAACGGCGACACTGCGTACCCAGTCGCCAGACATTTTGATGAATTACATGCCAAGAACCCTGCAGATCTCAGATACTATGTTTTTGATACAGTTCCTCCGTTGAGGAGAGGTGGTGACCGTGAGGCATTACTTCGCAAGTTAGAGACTAGGCACATTATGCTTTTGGATTGTAAAGCACCAAATGAATTGAATGCCAGTGAGGATTGGTTTACCTATCTGTAATGAGTCTTAATGATGAAATTGTACACATTTGCTGCTGCCTCTTTTTAGACCAATTTGGTTTTTGTTAACTTAATTCTGATTATTTAATTGAATAACTTTTTAGCACATGGTTTGCACTTTATATTAAGACTGTATTTATTTGCGCATTTTGCACTTTACATCTGATATGAATGTTTTTTGCATTTGCCCACATGGGTTGTATTCTTTGTGTTTTGTCTATAAATCAAAACAACACATGGTTGCACACTGGGTGCCATTTTAAAAACTCATATGAATTTTTTTAAATGATGTTGATAGCCCACGGGAAACAAAGTCTTACATTGTTTTAACTGTTTCTGACTGTCTTTCTATTTATCAATATGAGTATGGCACTACCAGCATAAGAGATCAGATATTTTAGAGCTGAACAGCATATTATTGAGTATTTATTTAGGTATTTTAACATATATTTATTTATTTATATGTTTTTAATATTTATTTAATGTGCTGCTATTTTGGTGGTATTTATCACTTTTGCTCTCCAGGGTTGCCATTTCACCTGCTGAGTATGCATTTCATTCGGACTAGTGCCCGTGAAAAGTTCTGTGGGATAGGTTTGCAAACATATCCCACAAAACTTTTCACGGGCACTATGATATTGTTCTGTAAATAATGTTACTCTCACTGGCTTTTTTAAAATGGCAACTAGGTTCAATTGTATATAATTATATATATTAATTGTTGTTTTCCTAGGTTCACCCCTTCTCTTTTATACAGGACTGGAAATGGTATGATCATTTATAGTATTAAAGTGACCAAGTCTTGAGAGGGTGGAAGTATGAACAAATACTGCACCACATGTCTATATAGGTAACACATTACAAAATGGATGCCACGTGGCTATGTGAATACGTGCCCTATACTGGTCCTATGTCAGTTTCTAAAGCATGCCTATGTAATGTCTTACTGTTCCCCTGTTTCATGGTGTGACCAAGCTCGTTCAGCGAGTGAAACGCGTAACCTGAAATAAAATACCAGCACTGGTGTATGCTGTATCTCTGAGTGATCGCATTATTGCAGGAAAAAATTGGATGTTACTGTTGGCACGCTCCGCCAACTTTGTGCGATCCTCTGCAAGGGCGGGGGAAGGCAGAAGGAGCAACCGAGCGTTAACAAGAAAAGGAGCTTTCCGGAGCCCAGCTCGAAGTATCTAACGATAAGGATGAGTGAAAGGAGAATTGGAGTGTTCGAGAGGAGGAGAAGGAACCTGAACTCGGCACCAACGAAATTGCAAGCCCCAACTTCGTGGGAGGCGGCCGAATCCAACATGGAAGAAACGGAAGGTGAAAACGATCGGAGAGCGGAAGGTCGGAACTACAAGCCGGTGGAACACTGCTGCCCATCATACAGGTAAGGGGTCGAGTAAGACTGCCGGGGGGCTGGGGAGGGGAAGGGGGAATGAGACGGGTCAGAGGACGCGTGTCGCTTTCACCCTCCACCCCGGTCCTGGTGGGACACGGAGCCCCTGACTGTTCTACTAGCGGGCAGTGAATCTGAGAAGGTGCAGCGCGTTCTTCCGGGTAACAGTTTCATACCATTGGGAAGAAACGCATCTGCTAGAAACCTACGGCAAACATCGACCTACTTTTATGAGTCTCTCCTACACAGCGTAACGTGCAACATTTTCAGTGACATGGTGCAATTGTTTGGTGGCGTGGTAACGACAATACACGAGCCTTTTCAAAAAGACTACGGGCCATATGTATCAAGCAAATTCGCATTCGCAAAGGCGGAAATTTGCAGAATTTCGGCCTTTGTGAATGCGAATTTGCTAAATGGTATGTATTAAACAAAACGTGGTTCAGAATAAGGAATCGCAAAATCTGCGATTCCTTATTTTGCGATTGTATTTAAGAAATCGCAAATTTTGCGATTCCTTAAATGCAATGTAAGAAGCAAAACAAAATAGCAAATTGGCCTTAAGGAATTGCAAATTACCACCAACTTCTAGTTGGTGGTAAGTTGCGAATTCCTTCGAAAAGAATTTTTTTTAAATTTTTCAAAGTGCCATGTGACGCACAGACATGCCCTTAGGGCATGTATGTGCGCCACATGTGCACCCATGCAGATTTCAGGGGTGCAACAGGGTGTCATTTGGACACCCCTGCACCCTTGAAAATATTCACAATTTGCGATTAGCAAATTGCGAATCGCAAACTTCCCCTTCATTCCTATGGGCCTCCTGGCCCATAGAAATGAATGGGAAATTATTCCTTAATTGCGATTAGCAATTTGCTAATCGCAATTAAGGAATATTAAGGAATCGCTAAAAAGAAGCGATTTTGTACATACATACCATTTTGCAATTTTTAAATAGCGATTCCTTAAAAATCGCTATTTAGGAATCGCAAAACGGAATGTTGCTACATATCGCCCTACGTGTGTAACCAGGCAACCGACGTTCATGCGACAATTCGGAAAACTGGGAAAACGTGGGATACACACAGACACCCACCTGAAAAATTGCTTTGCTACGGTGTCTTTCACATTACTCCCCCGAAGATAAAAGATCGGGGGGAACACTTTGCACATTAATGAAAGGCTGTCTAACAGTTGGTGCCATTCAGATGTGAACTCCTCTACCTACATAATAGGGAACTTTATAGGAATCAGTGCGAACTTACAAGTACAGTATTTACTGAACTGAATCTTCAAACCTTTGTCCTTTTACTGTCTTATTTTCACTTTGGATCTTATACTGCCAAGATCGTGCTAAGAATAAGTGCACGCTTTTCAAGGGATTGATACTTCTAGCAGCAGGAACCTCACATTTTGGTGAGGGGAGAAGCATACACCAGGACTCTTTTTAGATCTACTCGCTGTCCACGGATGTTTTTTTTGCATAAGGTGTACTGGGGGAAAAAGGGAACATGGAGGAGGAATCTGAGAGAAGGGCGGCTGCCCTTAGTCTCTTTTCCAGAGCGCCGAATAAAGGACAGGCTACAAGGATAGAGAATAAACCTAAGGACACTACATTACAGGAAAAACTGAGAAGACTGGAGAAGATCAAAAAAGCTGAAACATCTCAATGGTGGGAAGCAATATCACTACAAGACTATATAGAGAAAGATATAGTGCCTAGGGGACTTAAAATTTACATTACCCCCTCATATGAATCCCCCAATTCTAAAATCCTTGAAGAATGGTCAGAGAATTCAGCTAAGAGTCCAAAACAGATGTTACACATCTTAGTGAAATATGCCTGGGAAGACAGGAAGGCACTCTTAGAGGAACTAAAGAAACTGGAAGAGGAATTAAAAAAATCACAAAGAACAGGAGATAATAACCAAATTTGTAGATTACCTCAAGATAAGACTTAAACCCTATGAAGAAGACATCAAAGCCCGCAAGCAGCGCAAACTTCATCGCGACTGCACGGACTATGAAAGTGGCAGGATACTGACGGACTCACACAAATTTGATCATCTATATGATAAACTATCACTGGGAGAACCATTGTAGAGCAAAACTGAAGGAGCAAGTGGTACCGACTCAGTGGCAAGCAGTGATGTGGAAGTGGAAGAACATCAGGAACAAACACCACAATCTGGTTTGATTGAGTGTTTGTGTCCCTCCTGAGGCGGAAGCCGGGAGGTTGTGCTGCTTTGTTTTAACTTTACTTGGAAACTGAATACCACTGTAAAAACTGTGTTTTTTAAATTTATCTGCAACACTGCCTTATTTGCTTGACTTAAGAAGCTTTTATCGCTGACTCCTTCCCCCTCCTCCCCGCTGCCCTGGGCCACTCCCAGCCGAGTATCGACGCTGTGGAGTTGGTCCCAGGTTCAGACGAGCGGCGGCCATATTGTGTGTGGCTCTAATCCCCCGCGCTCTAGACGCGCATAAAAGGGGTTTCCTGAGACCCTGCGCTCGTTTGATTGAGTGTTTGTGTCCCTCCTGAGGCGGAAGCCGGGAGGTTGTGCTGCTTTGTTTTAACTTTACTTGGAAACTTAATACCACTGTAAAAACGGCGTTTTTTAAATTTATCTGCAACACTGCCTTATTTGCTTGACTTAAGAAGCTTTTATCGCTGACTCCTTCCCCTCATCCCCGCTGCCCTGGGCCACTCCCAGCCGAGTATCGACGCTGTGGAGTTGGTCCCAGGTTCAGACGAGTGGCGGCCATATTGTGTGTGGCTTTAATCCCCCGCGCTCTAGTCGCGCATAAAAGGGGGCGTCCATGCCTCCGCGCAGCGGACGCGGGCAGCGGACGCACCGGACCTGCGCCGGAGTCATGCCAGAGTCCTGCCCGTCTGCGCCCGTCAGCGCTAAGGAGGCGCTAGGGGCCAAGGAGGTCGCCCCCCCCCTTGTTTACTCTCCTTCTGCTCTTAGGAACCTGGAATCTGCATGCGGTGTATTATCTCCGACAAACCTAGATCGTATCTCCTCACTTGGTATTGCGCGTAATGTTTCTTCCCCATCTTCCTGCTGTAAGCACTCAGCTGGCTTCAGTACTACTGAAACGCGCATCCGGGTTCTATATTTAAATACACGCTCACTGGTAAAGCATCAGGCCGATCTTTTTCTCCTTCTCATTGATGAAAGTCCCGACATCCTTTTACTCACCGAGACCTGGCTGACTGATGATTCTCTCCCTGACATCTTAGCAGCTCTGCCCCCCGACTACTACATGCTTAATACGAACCGACCCTCTGGTCGTGCTGGCGGCGGGGTGGCAGCTGTCATTCGAAAGGAGTTTAAATTTATTTCCACGTCTTTTCTCACTCTTATCGACGTGGATAACCTCATCATCAGCTTGGAAACTGGAGAGGGAGCTCTTACCATCATTATCCTCTATCGCCCTCCCCACTCCATGCCTCTGTTCCCTTTTGCCTTCAGTGAACAGTTAGCCAATTTACTTACTTCATCTGCTCGAGTCGCCATTCTGGGCGACTTCAACTACTGGTATAACGACAGTGACGCTGGTCCTCATGCGGCCGAGCTATTCGAAGTTCTCTCTAGCTTTAGCATGACCCAACTTGTTACTTCTCCTACCCATATTGGGGGCCATATTCTAGATCATATCTGGACCCACAACCTCACTCTTTCTTGTCCTGTGATCACTCCTTGTATTTGGTCTGACCACTACTTGATCGACACGGTGATCACAGTCAGGGGCTGTATGAAGGTCCCTCCCCTGGCAGGCGGGACTGCTCGTAAATGGAGCACCCTTGACCCTCAGGCTTTCCTCTCGTTTCTGGCTGAGACTCGCCCTCCGCCGTCTAGTGCTGTATTGTTCACACTCTGGAGGAGGATCTTACTGGCTGGATTACCAAAGCCAGCGATCGCTTTGCCCCTCCCTCCAGATTCCCCCGTTCCCAGCACAGCAAGTCCCACAAGTGGTTTAATGCCACTTTGAAAACCCAGCAACTCGAACTGCGCCAGACGGAACATAGGTGGAGACGTAACTACTTACCCATCGACAGAGAGCTATACGTCGCTGCGCGAAAAAAATATAAAAATGCAATCACAGCAGCAAAAGCTTCTCACATCTCGGAAAGGATCCTTACTGCCCCCAATAAATCCAAGGAGATTTTTTCAGTCATGAGGGAGCTCACGTCTGATGCTAGGACTCTTCCTTCCCAGACTCCAACGCAAGAGTCCTGCAATGCCTTAAATAGTTTCTTCATCGAAAAAATCATCAAGATCAAGAATACTATTCCTCCTGCCCCCCTGATGGCACGCTAGCCTCCTCTCCTGAAAACCCACTTTCACTATTATCCTTCCCCGCCCTTGACCCCAGTACTTTGGCCAAACTCGCTGCTCGAGTCAAATCCGGCTCACCTAATGATTGTTGCCCTCCCTCTGTCTTCCGTGACATCTGCCTGGCTCTGCCGGACTGCATTCTGCCTTTGTTAAACACCTCTCTCGAGGCAGGTATGGTGCCCAACTCCTTTAAGGAGGCTGTCCTGGTGCCCCTGCTGAAAAAGCCTGGAGCTGACCCGGACGATCTGTCCAACTATCGGCCTATTTCTCTCCTCCCCTACTTATCCAAACTCTTGGAGGCACATGTCACCAGTTGCCTCTCTAAATTTATCGAGTGCACCAACTTTCTCGAACCCAATCAAGCCGGCTTCAGACCAGCCCATTCCACGAGGCTGTGATCCTGGCAGTCATGGATGCCCTTAGGGCCAATGCCGATAAAGGGGCACCACAGGCGCTTGTTCTATTGGACTTGTCGGCAGCATTCGACACGGTGGACCATAACATCCTTGTTCACTGTGCCGAGTAGGCCGGCATCCGAGACCTGGCTTCTGCCTGGCTCAAATCCTTTCTGTCCGGCAGAACCCAGGCGGTCCGTTTAGGCCCCTTCACAGCCGCGAAGGTTCCATCCACCTGCGGAGTGCCCCAGGGATCATCCCTGTCCCCTCTGCTTTTTAATCTTTACCTTCAACCGCTCATTTTCTCTCTGAAAGGGTGGAATGTCACCGTATTCAACTACGCGGACGATCTGCAAATTATCTTCCCGCTTAACACCCCCAATGCAGCTCTCGACTGCCAAGCGGTGATGCTACACATCCAGTTCTGGATGAACTCCCACCAGCTTAAGTTGAACCCGGGAAGACCGAGTTAATTCTTCCGGCCAATAGTCCTACTTACTGGGGTCCACAGTTCTGGCCGACTGAGCTTGGCTCCCCGTCCAAGTCAGCAAAGAGTCTCGGGGTCATAATTGACACGGAGCTCTCTCTTAAGCCCCAGGTGGGGGCTGTTGTGTCATCATGTATGTTCCAGCTCAGAAAAATCAGGAAAGTCTCTCACCTCCTCACACCGGAGGCTTTGATACAAGTCCTGATTGCCTTGGTGCTCTCCCGCCTGGATTTTTCAAACTCTCTGTACCATGGCCTACCTAAATCCCTTCTTTATAGGCTCCAGATTGTACAGAACCAAGCGGCGAGACTGGCCTATAAAATCCCGAAGTGGCAGTCTGCGAAACCACTGCTCCGCAAACTTCACTGGTTGCCGGTAGAGCAGAGGACTGCATTTAAGATCGGCTGCCTGACTTTTAAGGCTGTGTCTGGGACTTCTCCCGCCTTCCTTAAATCACTGGTCATTCCCTACTGCCCGGCACGTAACCTCCGGTCTTCTTACCGCCAACTCTTAGTTGTCCCTTCTATTAAACTTAAAAAGTTCGGTGGCCGCAGATTCGCTCACCGGGCCCCTACTCTTTGGAATCAGTTGTCCCTCCCGCTCAAATCCGCCAACTCCCTTCTGGAATTCAGAAAACTTCTGAAAACCTACCTTTTCATGCAGACTGGCTAGACCCCCGTCTTTACACCTCACAGCACTCAACCAGCGCCAGGAAACCTACGGTGTCAGTGCGCTATACAAGAACCCCTTAAGATAAGAAAGAAGACAAAGAATCCAACCGACTTTTTTAGACGAATTCCGTGTCCTGCGGACACGGAGAGAGAAACAACAGACCATCCAACCAATAAAGACAAGAGAAAGAGGAAGAGGTCAGGGGAGACGGGTCGGGGAAAAAAACAAGAAAAAACTGGAGAAGAAGGAAACTCAAACGGCAGAGAAAACAAAAGAGGCAGAGGACGTAGAAATCGGCTCATCGGAACAAGACAGGCGGGCCAGAGGAAACAGAAGTAATGGAAGATGGCATGGTAAATAAAACAGTGATCAATTTATCCTACAGACCATTATCTATGTTCGAAAAATGTACACTCTGCCTAGGACTCTCCTTCTGCCCTGCCAACTCCTTTAACTATCCCGAAACCAGAGTGGATATGTTCAAATTCATTAGACAAATTAAGTTGAAAAAGTGGCATATGATGAAAGGCACACCCCAGGTCCCACTAATTAAACCCAGTAATGAGGCTACCACTCATCTGAGCATAAGAGACAGGGAGACAATGTTGGCGATGGAAGGGCTGTACCAGGAATCAGGATTGCATGACTTGGACACAGAATCAGAAATAAGAACAGACAGATCAGCGAATACCAAATTTAAGACTAAATCCATTTTTTCACCTGTCACACCACATGACAATATAGATGCCTTCCATGAGACAACCATCCAGGACGTGATGAACTTTCGGAAGAGTAGAAATCTGAGAAATAACAATTCAACAAACTTTTCCAAAAAACAATGGGAGTTCATCACATCCCTCAGTGAAGATGAGAACATCATCGTCCGCCGGCAGACAAAGGGGGAATATTGTACTTTGGGACAGGGCGTCATACATCTTAGAAGCCACTAGACAACTGTCAGACACCAGATTCTATGTCACCACTACCATGCAGGAATATAATAACAGTATTATAAACATATGGAACACACTTAAAGGCTACCAAGAGAAGGGAATTCTCCAATGGGAAGAGTACTGTTATTTGAAATGTGATTATCCAAGAACCCCTATTTATTACTTACTACCTAAAGTACACAAGGACCCCATAGTACCCCCATTGTGCCATGCATTGGGTGAGTCATGGAAAATATCTCAAAATATATTGACCATTTTCTCCGTGAATATGTTGAGAAACTGCCATCACATGTTAGGGATACCAAAGATTTCTTGGACAAAATTAAGGATATTGAATGGAAAGAGGGGTATCATATGATCTCTCTGGATGTAATCTCAGTGTACTCCATAATTGATCACTGACTAGGAATAAGATGTTGCGAACACTATCTGAATACACGCAAAATGTGTTACCTCCAACACACTGAAATGTTATTAGAATTAATGCAATTTTGTCTTCTGAATAACATGTTTTTGTTTAACGGTACCATGTTTAACCAAGTACTCGGTACGGCGATGGGCATGTGCTTTGCCCCCAGTTTTGCTAACCTTTTCCTGGGGGTATGGGAGGGGGAGGTCCTTAAAAAACTAGACCAAGACCCAAATGGTAGCAAAGTCATCAAATGGTATAGGTACAGCGACGACCTCTTCGTAGCGTGGAATGGCAGCGAGGAGAGCGCCATAGAAATTATCAGGGAATCGAATGATAACAACTTCAATCTCACCCTCACATACAACATCAGCACTAGCCAAATGTAATTCCTGGATGTACTAGTGGAGATCTCTGAAACCAGAATTAACACCAAACTCCATAGGAAATCCACAGCAGGGAACAGCTTGCTTCACGCTCTCAGTAGTCATCCAGAAACACTGAAATGGAGCATTCCATACGGAGAACTATTGAGAGCAAAAAGAAACTGCAGCACTCAGTATTGTTTTCTAGTAGAGCAAGAAACTATGATGAAAAGATTCAAAGAAAGAGGATATTCTAACTGGGTCCTACAGAAAGCCAAAGACAAGGTTGGGAAAGTTGAAAGAGAGGCCACTCTGAGTGAGAAAAACAAGGTGGAGGACAATACAACCAGAGTGATTCTTACTTACAATAAAGAAGCTAAGGCAGTATCCAAAATACTCACACGCAACTGGAACATCCTCATGGCTGATCCAGTGATAGGCCAAACAATAGAGGATAGACCACGAATCACCTACAGGAAGGGGAGAAACCTTAAAGATCTTTTAGTCAAGTGGGACATTACCAATAGGAGCCTAAACTCACAGATCAACCTCAAGGGCTTCTTCCCCTGTGGCCATTGTAAAGCCTGTAGGAACAGCAGTATGAGGAAGAGCTATATCACTTCCACTGGAGAGAAAAACATAAAACAATTCCTCACATGCGGCTCTATATTTACCATTTACATTCTTGAATGTCCATGTAAGATGAGGTATGTAGGAAGCACTACCCTAGCCACAAAGAAAAGAGTGTTGGAGCACATGAGGGCTATAACCAACAAAGACCCACAATATCCTGTAGCTAGGCATTTTGCGGAGTTCCACCTCTCAAATAGTTCCCTCCTGACGTTGTTTGCCATTGAACAAATCGAATATCCACAGAGAGGGGGGAACAGAGTCCTTCACTTGTGCGAGAAAGAATCATGGCACATTAGTGACCTCCAGACCAAAAATCCTGACGGGATGAGGAGATGAGTGTACATCTCCACGAATAATGTCAACTAATGTATAAGACCATATCTAGCATTATGCCATGAATATTAAACTTGTAAAAAGTACACCTATGTTAATGTTGTCTGAAATGTTTTAAATCCACAATGAGATTTCTCATGGATGTTAATATGTGTGTTTTTCTTCTTTTCACAGGAGAAAAGGGAGGGGCAAATAATGAAGAATAACCTTTCGTCTAACCATCCCATACCCTTTTCTTCTTTACAATGGTGGAGGGCCAGACTGCACAGATAAGAGACTTTTTATCCATATCTCTTTTTCTGCTTATTTTGTTTTTTATGCACATATTGCTCACTTTATTTCTTTGTTGGACGTTGTTGTAGCTTTGAACAAAGGGGACCTTTAGGCCGACATATGGAGCACGATTAGAAGACTTTCAGTAGTCAATCGAGCCTTATTAATGCAGGGCTTCACATGTCTTGTGGGATAGTTGATCCAGTAACTTCTGGCTATTGGCACTAGGCCGATTGAAACTTGCAAACATATCCCACAGAACTTTTCATGGGCACTAGTCCGAATGAAATGCATACTCAGCAGATGACATTTTAACCCTGGAGAGAATATGATATTGTTCTGTAAAGAATTTTGTTACACTCACTGGCTTTTTTTAAAATATGGCAACTAGGTTCAATTGTATATAATTATATATATTAATTGTTGTTTTCCTAGGTTCTTCCCTTCTCTTTTATACAGGACTGGGAATGGTATGATCATTTATAGTATTAAAGTGACCAAGTCTTGAGAGGGTGGAAGTATGAACAAATACTGCACCACATGTCTATATAGGTTACACATTAAAAAATGGATGCCACTTGGCTATGTGAATACGTGCCCTATACTGGTCACCGCCCCCAAACAGGGTTTGACACGCCATCAGACTGACGAAGCCGACTACCGAAATGCGTCTGTTCGCTTGCTGCAGAGCTCGAATAAACTTTCCATGAATTCATCCCCGAGGTGCATCAATCTGTATGTATTTGGCACCAGGTAACTGAAGTGTATGTATATATATATATAGGCTCCACGATTGTTCCGGTTGACACACCGCCTCCTGTACAAAGGGCGCGTCGGCGTTATGGACCTCCGAAACTCGGTCCGAAATATGCAGCAATCTTCCAACGAAGGAAAGTCGACGCCGTGTCGTTTAGTCAAATTTACTTTATTGTCAGCTGATAATGTCAGACGCGTTTCGCCTGCCCAGCTGGGCAAAGTGAATTTGACTAAACGACACAGCGTCAACTTTCCTTTGTTGGAAGATTGCTGCATATATATATTCACTGAAAAAAACCATAGGTTTCACACCAGTTATAGTTAGTTGAACATTTTACTCATACAAAACCATTGAAATTCCCACGTTATAGTTAGTTGGACTCACTATAACTCGCGCGCCCGCAATCCACTGCTGATGATGTCACATATTACATCATTCATGACATGGTCAGTGACATCACTGATGACATCACTGATGACATCTCAAATGACATCACTGATGACATCATCCAGTGTCTGTGTGTTTCTGTAAAGTTAAAATATGTTTAACATATTGAAGAATGAGTGTATGTATGAGTGTCTGGATAAAGGATTTAGTAGGTGCGTGACTGACTGTATGAGTGGGTGATTAAATGTGTCTTACTGAATGCATGGGTTAGTGAGTAAACTGTTTGAATTTGTGCATCATTATGTCTGTTGTTGTGTAAGCTGCTCCATGTATTGATTAGTAGTTATATGACTGGCTATATGGGTTATTCATTGGTTGCCCAAGTATTTGTATGTGAGGGTGAGTGTGTGTGTGGGTAGATGGGAGGTGTGTGACTCTGTGCATAGATGTGTGAGCAGTTGATTCACTTGGTGTATGGGTTCAAGAGTGCACGTGGAAACAGCTGTATGGGCGGTTGATTGTGTGCATGGGTGTGTTGGTGAGTGAATGAATATCTCAGTGCGACATGTCCAAGTAAGTACATATGTAAAACACAGTGCATGTGAGAGTTGGCATATATCAATGACTATACATGAGAGCCTGTGATTGCGTAAGTGACTGTATGGATCAATGTGTACTTGTATCAGTGATTGTAAAAGAGAGTAAGTATGTGTTAGTATATGTTTGAATAAGTAAGGTTATGTGTGTATAACTGTATAGATGAGGAAATGGGAGTGTGATTGATTCTTTGCATGACTGACTAGGTTTGTGAGTAACTCCATGGATGAATGGCACTGTGTGAGTGTCTGTATAGGTGTATGAGTGCATATGATAGTGTTGTATTGATGAGTGACTGTATGTATGAGTGATTGTATGGGTGAATGAGTGGAGTGTGTGTAGACTTAGGAATCAGTGAGTGTGTATGTAGTAACTGGTATTGGTGTGTCAATGGTTTCAGGAATGGTAGTCTGTATTCAACACTGGATGTATCAAAGGTTAGATTAGAGTGTGATGAGGTGCATTATATTATCACATGGATGATGTCATCAGTGATGTCATCAGTGATGTCATTTGAGATGTCATCTGTGATGTCATCAGTGATGTCACTGACCAAGTCATGAATGATGTAATATGTGACATCTTCAGCAGTGGATTGCGGGCGCGCGAGTTATAGTGAGTCCAACTAACTATAACGTGGGAATTTCAATGGTTTTGTATGAGTAAAATGTTCAGCTAACTATAACTGGTGTGAAACCTATGTTTTTTTCAGTGAATTCAAAGGTTTTTTAAATGCTAATTCCTAACTATAACGAGTGTGAAGCCTATGGTTTTTTCAGTGAATTTCAAAGGTTTTTTTTAAATGCTAATTCCTAACTATAACGATTGTGAAACCTATGTTTTTTCAGTGAATTTCAAAGGTTTTTAAAAGCTAATTCCTTTGTATATCGACTTTGTAACCTACGATTCTTAAAGTGAATTTTTTTTTTAGTAGCTGTTTTTTATAACTATTAATTATTATTATTATTTTTTTTTAATTAATTTTTCAATGTATTTTTCATGTAGGTTTTTTTTATCATTTTGTCTCGGAGCGCTCAGGGTGCGCGCACCGGTAAGCTCACCCGAGAGCGCAGCGAGAGCGCTATTCCCGCGTGCGAGAAAAAAAAAAGTTTGTATTTAAAGTAAAAAATAATGCAAGACATTTAGTGGCATACTTATAAAACTAATATTTTTGATTTTAAATACCCGTATTTTAACTTTAAACGTATTTCCGAAAAGGTAGCAAAACGTCATTTAGATGCGCCGCGTAAGCGCCCCCGGAAGCGCCTAGGTTCGCGCTGCGTAAGCGCCCCGGGAAGCGCTCCGGTGCGTGCAGCGTAAGCGCGTCAAGTCATGTGACCTTTAAATAACACTTTTTTACAACTAATGAAAACCCCATCCATTTCCTTCACTACTGTAGCGGGGTGGGTGACACAGGGGAAGGAAGTGAGTCGGAATGCTGGAAGAGTGCTTTTAACGAAGGCTTTATTTTTAGGTATGCTTTCTTTCTCCTACTGGATTGTCTTATACGGGCAAACTCATCAGTCTCCGTCCTGACACCTTTCGGGAATACAGATATGTCCAGGGTGGCTCTGTGACGTGCAGGTGTTGTTGCCGCCAGAACGTCGGGGTCGCCGTCGACCTCCAGCCGTAATCCGGGAGTCAGGGAGGCACCACCGGAAAATGAAGGAGAAAAGAATATTCAGGAGGAGTGTTTAACTCACACTCGTAGAGGGAGAGGGAGTGAGGGATTCCGTGCAACAGTGCTTTATACAGTTCGTGGTGACGGAGTGCCCGTGAGGAAGGGGTGCAGGGAAACGTAAGGCGGAATACAGTGAGCGGTTCACCCGCTCCAACCCGCCCAGCCCGCTACCTTGCCCCGTACCTTTGTCAGCCACGCCCCTCCCGTGGGTGCGTGGCAGGGCGATACGTGGAAACGTTGGCCTCCTGGCTTGTCATCTTCTGTAGACTCGGTTCTTCTCCGACCCGTCTCCGGCTTCCTCTCCTCACCACACTCGATCTCCGGGGAAGCGATCTCCGGCGTCTTCCGGGTTCCTCCTTCTTTTGTTGTGACGAGCTCTTCCCTGGGCGGAGTCTCTGCTGCGTAGCTGTTGGCTTTAAAGGCACAGAGTCCCGGCACTGTCTCTCCACCCCATGGGTATGCAAACTCCGGGCTTGCCCACTCCTCTTCAGGCACCGTGGCGTGAGGCTGGAGGGGGTGAGAAAAGGGCAACATAGGTACCGCAGACCACCAGTCATTCGTAGTCCTTTCCATGTCCATGTCACCATCACAGGGACGACCCGCCCCGTCACAACTACCTCTTTCACTTTGGAGACAGCAAGACATGTTCCCTTCTGTTCTTCAATTTAGTGGAAAGAATGGCTGCCTGACCACCCAGCAGCAGTGAGGACTCTGATGAGTTCATCCAGGAGGTGCCTCCTCAGCCCAAGCTGAAGGAGCACTGTATATGGAAATTTTTTACCATACCACCAGGTGAAAAAAAGGTTAATGCTCCAAAGGTGGAGTGTAAAATTTGCCAAACAGTTCTTTCACAGGGTGACCCTAGAAGAAAGTACAGTTTTGGCAACTCCACAATGATCAGGCATGTTCAGAGGAGGCAACCCCAGAACTCTGCCCGGGAGAGTGTCAGGGACCTGGCACGTAACCCCCCAAGAGATGGCGCCTCAACATCCACTGGAGGAGCAACAACATCATCCGTGAGAGGAAGACCTGAGCAGCTGATCCCTAACATTCAGCCTGTTTTCAATGATATCACTATCAAGTGTAAGCAGTGTGATGAACTGCTTTGCTACGTAGAACAGAGTATCATGAACATTGTACGCAGAAGGGAAGACCACCGCTGCCGTCCCCAGCCCTAATTTTTCGAGCAGTTTGGCATTCCCTGTTTTTGTTCAGAAAAAAAACCTAAAAAAGAAGAAAAAAACAGTTCTTTTTAGAACTACCTCCAATTCTCCAAAACGAGCTGTATTCTTTACAAATTCAAAAGGAGTGAGTGAAGTGGAGTGCAGTCAGAGAGCAAAGGAAAATGAGTGAGGGAGCAAAGATAGGGACGAGAGGGGAAGGGAAGTGAACTAGGGGGACTGAAAGAAGGTGAGTGTGGGAGGTGAGTGAGGAGAAGGGGAGTGAACAAGGGGAATGAGGTTAAGTGAAGAAAACTGAGTAAGGGAACGGGGGGTGGAAGGGTAAGAGAAGAGCAGTGATGTTGAGGAAAGAGTGGTGATAGAGAATGGATAAAGGCAAGTGAGCGTGAGACAAGGGGAGTAAGGGAGTGAGGAGACAGAGGAAGTGAAGGAAAAAGTGACAGTAGAGGACTGAGTGAGGGAGGAAAGAAAGATAAGTGAGGGAGTGTGGCTGAGTTATAGGGAGTAACAGAAGAGGAGTGAGAGACTAAGAGGACGGAGAGAATAGGGGTAACAGAGAGAGAGTGAGGGAAGGGAAGTGTAGAACTAAGAGGACACAGGGAGTAAGAGAAGGAGTTAGTGAAGTGGAGTAAGGAGAGTAAGGGAAGGGAAAAGAGTGAAGGAGCGAAAGAAGGGAAGAGACAGGAAGGAAAGTAAAGGAGAAGGTTTGAAAGAAGGTAAGTGTGGAGTATGGCTGAGTTATAGGGAGTGAGCGTGACAGAAGAGGAGTGAGAGACTAAGGGGATGGAGAGAATGAGGCTAACAGAGAGAGCATGAGGGAAGGGGAGTGTAGAAGTAAGAGGACAGAGGGAGTAAGAGAAGGAGTTAGTGAAGGGGAGTAAGGAGAGTAAGGGAAGGGAAAAGAGTGAAGGAGCGAAGAAAGGGAAGAGAGAGGAAGGAAAGTAAAGGAGAAGGTCTGAAAGAAGGTGAGTGTGGGAGTATGGCTGAGTTATAGGGTGTGAGCGTGACAGAAGAGGAGTGAGAGACTAAGGGGATGGAGAGAATGAGGCTAACAGAGAGAGAATGAGGGAAGGGGAGTGTAGAAGTAAGAGGACAGAGGGAGTAAGAGAAGGAGTTAGTGAAGTGGAGTAAGGAGAGTTAAGGAAGGGAAAAGAGTAAAGGAGCGAAGGAAGGGAAGAGAGAAGGTGAGTGTGGGAGTATGGCTGAGTTATACAGAGTGAGTGTGACAGAAGAGGAGTGAGAGACTAAGGGGATGGAGAGAATGAGGCTAACAGAGAGAGAATGAGGGAAGGGGAGTGAGTAAGTTAGAGGACAGAGGGAGTAAGAGAAGGAGTTAGTGAAGTGGAGTAAGGAGAGTAAGGGAAGGGAAAAGAGTAAAGGAGCGAAAGAAGGGAAGAGAGAGGATGGAAAGTAAAGGAGAAGGTCTGAAAGAAGGTGAGTGTGGGAGTATGACTGAGTTATAGGGAGTGAGCGTGACAGAAGAGGAGTGAGAGACTAAGTGGATGGAGAGAATGAGGCTAATAGAGAGAGAGAGAATGAGGGAAGGGGAGTTTAGAAGTAAGAGGACAGAGGGAGTAAGAGAAGGAGTTAGTAAAGTGGAGTAAGGAGAGTAAGGGAAGGAAAAAGAGTGAAGCAGCGAAGGAAGGGAAGAGAGAGGAAGGACAGTAAAGGAGAAGGTATGAAAGAAGGTGAGTGTGGGAGTATGGCTGAGTTATACAGAGTGAGTGTGACAGAAGAGGAGTGAGAGACTAAGGGGATGGAGACAATGAGGCTAACAGAGAGAGAATGAGGGAAGGGGAGTGTAGAAGTAAGAGGACAGAGGGAGTAGGAGAAGGAGTTAGTGAAGTGGAGTGAGGAGAGTAAGGAAAGGGAAAAGAGTGAAAGAGCGAAAGAAGGGAAGAGAGAGGAAGAAAAGTAAAGGAGAAGGTCTGAAAGAAGGTGAGTGTGGGAGTATGGCTGAGTTATACAGAGTGAGTGTGACAGAAGAGGAGTGAGGGACTAAGGGGATGGAGAGAATGAGGCTAACAGAGAGAGAATGAGGGAAGGGGAGTGTAGAAGTAAGAGGACAGAGGGAGTAAGAGAAGGAGTTAGTGAAGTGGAGTAAGGAGAGTAAGGGAAGGGAAAAGAGTGAAGGAGCGAAGAAAGGGAAGAGAGAGGAAGGAAAGTAAAGGAGAAGGTCTGAAAGAAGGTGAGTGTGGGAGTATGGCTGAGTTATAGGGAGTGAGCGTGACAGAAGAGGAGTGAGAGACTAAGAGGATGGAGAGAATGAGACTAACAGAGAGAGAAGGAGGGAAGGGGAGTGTAGAAGTAAGAGGACAGAAGGAGTAAGAGAAGGAGTTAGTGAAGTGGAGTAAGGAGAGTAAGGGAAAGGAAAAGAGTAAAGGGGTGAAGAAAGGGAAGAAAGAGTAAGGAAAGTAAAGGAGAAGGTCTGAAAGAAGGTGAGTGTGAGAGGAGTGAGGAAAAGGGGAGTAAACATGGGGATTCAGAAAAAGTGAGGCAAGCGCAATAAGGGAACAGGGGTGTGGGAGCATGAGAGAAAAGTAGTGAGGTTAAGGAAAAGATTGTTGAGAAAGTAAATATTGTACGTCAAACTTACCTTATAAGTAATATAAACTTAATTACATATTTTCAGTAAATGTAATATCTGTGAAAGAGAAAAAAATAAGTTAGAATATTTATAATATATATTTTACAATACAAGAGACAAAGTAGGAGATTAGAAGTCATAAAAGGTTAGTAAGACATAAAGTAGCAGTGAAGGACTCAGAAAGAAAAACAAAGGAATGGTGTAGGTCAGAGAGAGTTAAAAAGAAATAGAGAGAGAGCAAATTACTAAAAGGATAATGACATGGATACATTCAGTGACAGTGAACAAGAGCAGGAGAGAGAAATGAAGTGAAGGTGAGTAAGATACTAAAGGAATGTGCATTAGGAAAACTAAAGGAAGAAAGGGGAGTAAAGAAAGGGGAGTGAGTGACAGAGAAGCAGGAGTGAATAACGGTGGATTAATGAGAATGAGGCATGGAAGGTGAGTGAGGGTGAATTTAGGGTCGTAAGACAGTGAGGAGACAATGTGAGTGAATGTAACGAAGAGGGAGTGAGGGAAGACAAGTGAGAATATGAGAGAACAGAGGGACTGAGAGAAAGAGTGAGTAAAGGGCAGTAGGGTGAGTAAGGGAAGGAGAATGACTGAGAGAGCAAAGGAAGGGAAGAAAGGGAAGAAAAGTGAAGCAAAGGGACTGGGAAAAGGTGAGTGTGTGAGGAGAGAAATGGGAAGGGTAGTTAAGGATGATGAATGAGGATAACTGAGGGAACCGGAGTAAGGGAACAAGGGTGAGGGAGGGTGAGTGAAGGGCAGTGAGGTTGAAGAAAAAGGGAATATAGAGAGAGGATAAAACAAGTAAGCATGAGACAAGGGAAGAGAAGGAGTAAGAACATAGAGGTAGTGAAGGAAAGAGTGGCAGAAAGGGACTGAGTGAGAGAGCAAAGAAAGGTAAGTAAGGAAGTGTGGGTGAGTTTTATGGAGTAAGCGTGATGGAAGAGGAGTGAGAGAGTGAGAGAATTGAGAGAGTGAGGCTAAGAGAGAGGGAGTGAGGGAAGGAGAGTGAGGATGTGAGAGGACAGAGGAAGTGAGAGAAGGAGTGAGTGCAGTGTAGTAAGGTGAGTGAGAGAAGGGGAATTATTGAGGGAACAAAGAAAGGAAAGAAGGTGAAGGGGAGTGAAGTAGAGTGACTGACAGCTGGAAAGTGGTGGATGGGAGAGAGGGAAAGGGCCGTGAAGGAGTGGAGAATGAGGATAAGTGAGGAAAGTGGGATAAGGGAAGGGAGGTGAGGGAGAGCGAGAAAAGGCCAGTGAGGGTGAGTTAAGAGGAGTGATAGAGGGTGGAAATAGGTGAGTGAGCATAAGAGAAGGGGAGAATAATATATATTTGATAATACAAAATACAAAATAATTTGTACAACATGTAATATGGTTTATTTTTGCTGTTCTCAGAATATATTGAATTTCACTTAAAACAGTGACTTCAATACTACTCATCATATTACAGCGGGCAAAAAAAAACACAATCAAAATGATTGTGTTTAAAAAACCCATACAATGTTACAAAAAATAATATAAAATCTTGAAAAAACATATCTTAACTCACTTTTGATCCATGTACTTTTACACGAGGCTAAATAGTATAAGCAAAGTCCTTTTCTTTGGAAATTACTCAAGAGTATTTTTAATCTCTCATTTACCCGAGTTTCTGAAAGAAAAGCTCCAACATCTTTTACATTATGAAACAATAGTTTTATTTCCACCTCTAGCTTTCTTTTTATTAAGATTTTCTATAATACTTACAGCACACACTATGTGATATACATATACTACCTCTATGAGAACTACATGTTTTTATTATCTTCATCACTCTCACTCGGAAAGTAATTTTGAACAGCAAACTAAGTTTTATTAACTGCTGCAATCTTCAAAGGCCAATTACCTTCCCTAAAATTTCGGTTGTAAGAACACTAGGTAAGAATTTTGTAAGTCAGAAGGCAAACGTTGTTTGAAAGTCAATTGAGTATCGTTATAGTGTTTCCATTAAGCATGGGCAGATTCTGCGAATTGGTAATCCGCGAACTTGCGTATTTACGTTTTTTTGGGGTTTTTTGTGTTCGCAAGGGTTTCTGCCAGTTCGCGAGGGTTGTGTACCAGTTCGCAATTGCGAACTTACTTGTCGGCTCGCAACGGCCGCGACTATGTTGTTTCTACGTCTGGTTCATCATCACAGGTTCCCAGCACCCTCTGTTTCACCACTGCCACCCTCTGGTACACCCATGCCACCCTCTGGTACATCACTGCCACCCTCTGGTTGGTTTATCACTGTAGATTATGGGGGTAAAAAAAGCAAGCACACCTGCCCTGCTTCAACTGACATGAATTAATTTGTGGTTGATTAATGTGTCACTGAATTTAAACTTCCAGTCTGGCTGGCACCTGCTTCCTTATCTGTAATTTGCTTTCTGTTGCAGTGCAATTTTTTTTCACAGGACCTTTGTGGCCTACTTGTAGCTATTCTCTGAGCCTGCTGTGAGGGTCAGAGCAGGGTCATAGAATAGTTGCAAGTAGGCAACTGAACTCTGAAGGGGCCCCTCCGGAAGCACTACAGGGAATGGTTACTAATGATGAGATTGAACTTTTGCACCTGCTGAGTGCTTTCAGTTTTGCAAAAATCCAAATATCCAGCAGCATCCACAAAAAGTAATCCTTCCAGGTCAAGATCCAAATCAAAGTGACCAGCACATGAAGAAAGCACTGGGAGGAGCCTGCTGGACAGGAACAGGAAGTTGGAGACTGTGGGGCACTAACTTCCTCCCACCCCACCCCCCCAAAATGGACTCCTTGCAAAGAAAAAGTGCAGGCAAATGTCAACCTGAGGAGTTATTCTGATAAAAATCATAATTTTCAAGGTTTATGCTGCCTGCTGGTGGATTTCTTGTGCGAAATTGCAAATTTTGCAATCTCGCAATTGCGAGATTGTCGCTGCCCGCCGCATCTACGTGTTCGCAAGTGTTTACTCCCGCGAAATTGTATAGTATTCTACTTGGCAAGTGCGACCAAGCAAAAAATCCGCTTCGCACGGATTTTACGAATTTTCGGCAAGTTCGCGAGAGTTCGCGGATTGCGAATTTGCCGAAAATCCGCAAAATCCGCGAGCGGAACGGATTTTACGCTCATGCTTAGTTTACATCCTTTATGACATTTTAAATAAGCTGTGTAATGTCCTGATGTTGTTGAAGGACCATCATGGTAAATAATTGCTGCAGTTGTAAAGGTTCTTCCTGAAATTGATAATTGAGAAGCCACAAAATCTTTAATTAATGTTGTCAATTTAGTTCCATCAGGTCTACATCGTTGGAACATTAAAATTACATACTGTCCATATGTTTGTATAAATAAGGTTGATAGCACTGCAGATTTACATTGAGTACAAACCATGCTTTGATTTGCTTCTCTAACTAGATTATTAAATGACACTGATTTGCAATCTGGTAAAGTCAAATATATAAATCTTTCAGTGTCTATTGTAGTACTACTTGAAAAGGAGCAATTGTCGCAGTCATGCTGCCATTTATAAGGAAGGCCAAAAAGATTTTCTACATCTACACCTTCATCTTGCAATACAACAAGCATATACATTAGAAATTCCTGACAATCTTGCTGAATATTCTGTGAAAATTGATTTAGACCAGAACATATGTCTAAAACATTTCGAATTTCAGAAACACTTTGTATTTTTGTTCTATCACTTCTACATTTCTCAAACACAGAATTTAATAAACAACAAAATGTTTGATCACGATTTTCAGCAATCTGTTCTTGTACAGTTTTGAGAAAAAAACGTTAACCACTACATTAGCATAGCAGTTGACACCAGAACTGTTTTCAAACTGAAATCCAACATCTTTAACTAAATCCTTTTCGTTTCTGCTTACAATTACTGGTTCATCTACTTTTTTTCTTTTTGCTACAACTTCACTACAATTTTTCTCATTTCTTCTTTTTCGGCCTCCCGCTCGCTTTTCAAATAGAGGATATTGAGGTAAATTTGGAGCATACTCTCTTCTTAACCTATTATATTCTTTTTTCACAATTTAGATCTGCATTAATCTTTGTCTCATCAAAATCAATCAAGTACAATCCAGATAAAGTTCTGACTCGAGATAAAGCAACATATGCCATACCCTCCTTGAACACAGAACTTCCAATATTCACCAAAGCACTATCTACACTTAAACCTTGAGATTTATGAATAGTCACTGCATATGCCAAAGAAACAGGAAACTGTTTTCGGCGGACATATAAATCTTTCACAAGCAAAAATCGGGCAGAAGAACGACTGATTTGTTGTACTTCTTCAATACCATCAAATTTAATTTTTATAAATTCAATTCCATCTCTATTTCGGTAATTCACAAAATCAACAACATGACCCATTGCTCCATTTACTAAACCTCTTTCCACATGTAAATTACGTCGTAAAATTATACGACAATTTAAAGATGCATACGGAGTCTTTTCCAAACCAGCAGTTTTAGATATTGTCTTCTCTAAAGTATTTAATTTTGTTTTCAACTTTTCAGACAAAATAATAGTTGCTCCTTCATGTTCTATTTTATCAATAGCTTCCAGTTTCACAATCTCTTGATTTCCCAACTTTAACATTTTGTTGCTGAAGATTGAACATTCTTGAAGAGTTGGCATCAAGCATATAACAGATTTGTTTTCAGGAATTTTCATAAAAATATTCTCTGGGAGAATGTTTTCATTTGGGAACAAATTTGAAATTAATCGTCCATGTAAAGCTTCTTTACCATGCTCAGTTAGTTTTCCAATTCTTACATCTTGTAGAATATTTTTATAATCTTCATCCTTTGCCTGTCGCATATTTTGAAGCAGTTCTGCATATTTGAAATTTAACCAAATGTTAACATTTCCAATGCTTCCTAGGCACTTCCTGGTATCTTCATGTGTAAGCATTTTAAACACTGGCTGTCCTTTCACTGGAGTTAGCTGCAGTAGATCTCCAAAAACGATGATGTGTTTGCCTCCAAATAACATATCATACTCTGTTTTAAGAATTTCTTGCATTCTTAAATGCACAAAAGCAAGCATTACATTTGATACCATGCTTACTTCATCAATAATAAGAAGTTTCATTTTCTTTAGGACTCTTGAAACTTCCCAACAAGCTTCTCCAGATAGCTTGTGGTATTGCAATTTATTATCATGCTCAACTGGTAGCATCAGTAAACGATGTAAAGTAATCCCTTTAATATTATGTGCTGCCAACCCAGTTGGAGCGGTAACAACACAAGACAGCGATGACTCCGTTCTTTTCTGCAGATACGTTGCAATTGCTTTAATCAGAAAACTTTTTCCAGTTCCTGCTTCTCCACTCACGTACAGTCGAACAGGTATAAATGATGTACATAAGCACTCTGTTTTTTTCATGAGATAAACCATGCTCAATGTGTTCTGTGACTTCGTCATATATTTGTCTCTGCTCAACGTTTAGTTCTTTTTCCAAATCTTCTAAGTTAACTACATCCTCCTGAACTTGTTCCATGGCTCTTTCCACTTCATCCATGGCAGTGGCAGCTTCATTTTGTATAATTGGTCCTCCTAGTGGATCCTGACTCAATGAAGCAGAACTCTGACTGTATTGAGAACTGTCTCTAGCAATCTCTGCTGCAATTGTAGCTTCGTGCTGTATTTCCTCGTTCAACATTTGCAGATAATTTGAAAAAACAGGACATTCTATGGTATCCTTGGTTGCATTGAACGAATCTTCATAAGTAAGAAAATCTCCAAGTAGTTCCTCTTCTCTACGCCAAGGCTTAAAGAGTTACAAAAGAGCTAAGTAATAAAATTCCCTTTTGTCTGGAGATTCACAACTCAATTTTCGATGATTAATCAAATGGCCTTTTCTTTGTTTCACTAGACAGCCTTCACATCCAATTACAGCGTATACACCTTTATTGATGTCTTCTGTGACGTTCCTCTTAAAAGTATAAGTTTGCAGAACTTCATAGAGACAAACGTTCTCAAGATGACTACTTCTATTTGGATAGCATGTATCCAACATGTTTGTCTTCAAAATATCTGTACTGTCTGGTTCTTTCTCCGCCAAATACTCAATTTCTTGTACAGATTTCAAAACTCGGTTTCGTGTTGCAGCAAGACCTAGACTCACCCAAATGATGGTTCTAGATTTGGCATTAGACTTGCTGATGATAACGGATCAGAACATTCATATGCTCCCATTTCTCGATGCGACAACATCTTCAGACTGTAACTGTATAATTTCTTGCTTAGACTCTTTTCATGTGAAATTTCCTCCCACATTTCCTTCAGTTCTGTCTTTTCTGATTTTGTGATGTAAGACGTCACATATCGAGCCACAGCGATAGAGTTATCAGCAACATATTGAATATCCATGTTAGCATTCCACATGGACAAAATTACTGGATTGTAGTCATTTATATATTTGGACTCCTCATTTCTTCTCAGGTTGTATGTATTTTTTGGTGATTTTCTTGTCACAGTATGTCGCAGAGAAGACATAAAATTGTTCACTCTTCCTTTCGATGTTACTGGACGTGGAAATGCAAAACGACATTTCGTGTAGAACTTGTCCTTGGATTTGTATTTTCGACGACAGTATTTTCCACAACGATGGGTTTGAAAGCGTAAAACTTGATGTCTCAAATTGTTTTCTTCTGTACTTTTCGGAACAGCACATGTAGAATACTGCTCAATGAAACTCATCACTTTCTCATCTGAATCTGTTCCAAATGTTGGTGCATCTTTAATCCATAACAGCATATGTATGTGAGGAGCACCTCTTGCTTGATACTCATTTCTCCAAAAGAAATCCAACACCTCTCCAAGCGGAGGATTTTTTTTGTTTGTAATAAAAGACATCATAGCTTCAAACCTATGATTGAAATACCTGCATATATTAACTGGATCCACAGAACACAGTTCTCCAGGTGTCTTGTATTCAATATTTTCAATGTTTTTATTTGCCTCCCGTAGAAATTTAAGTAAGTCTTCCCAAGCATACTCAGCACAGCTAAGAGTGAGGAACCATGTAGGAGTTCCTAAGTTTCTTAGCATACATTTCAATTCCCCATGACGACGGTACCAATACTCGTTAGTACCACGCTGACATGCCATGAGATTAATTAGCTGAGATTCCAAAACACTGTCTTGCAGTTTCACTTTATCCATAAGGTCCCTTGCCGAAACATTTTGTAGATGTGCTCCACTTTTCAGTATGTGGTTCACTGCATAGGAAAGTCCAGACAAGTCACTCTCAAACAGTAGATGGAACAAATATGGAAAGCATTGACGAAACCTTGGATCTTCTGCATATAATCTTGAAGTCCGGTATTCAAATGCAGGAATTTGAACAGGTCGGTCGTCATATCGTCCACCTTCACCTGTTGGAAATAACTGTGGAAAACAACGAGCTTCCAAACTTTCTTCCCATACACTAATGGGACTTCCTTTGGCTTCTTTCATTTGAAACAAGTCAATAGCATTCCCCATTACTTCTTTCGAATGCAATGGATGAACACTATAATGTTCATAAATTTCTTCACTTCTAGAGACATCAACTTTTTCAATTTGCCCAGCTGAGAAATCAGTGTTGTCTTCTACAGTTGTTTCCTCTTCTCCCACATACACATTTTTATAGTACTGATTATTTTTTACCAGATACAACGTTGCCTTTTTGACTTTCTTAACATCTACTAATTCTTGCCAGATTTTCTTACTCTTTGTTGGAACACCATTAACTAGAATAACCAGAGGTTCCTCTTATACTTTTTCAACACCAATTGTATTAATATTTTTCTTAAAATCTAGAGGCAAATAAACAACTCTTCCCTTTAATCCTCTCTGTAAATCTGAAGGAGGCAATTTCCCTGTCTTAGGCTCCATGCGAACAATAGCCTGAAAAGGATGCACAAATTGAATCAGAATAGACTCATACGTATTTAAATCCATCAATTCAGAAGGACTGTATACCAACTCCAGAATATTATGAACAGCTCTATCAGGCATTCTATTTTCATTTAATTTATTATAACAATATTTACAAATATGTTGATCAGAACCCAAATCAAAACAATTTTCTACCAACAAATAAGTTGCAAAATCCTTCCACTCATTATTATTTACCTTTACGCTTTTTACATATAAATCAACTAATCTAGTCTGATGCTTATAATGAGTTTGTCGACAACACACACAAGTAAAATTAGGCCTTTCACTTGAATTGACCTTAAACTTTGTGATTTCATGTTCAAATTTTTCTGTACTTGAAATCTCTACATTCTCTTCTACATTACCTTCTATTACTGAATCAATTTCTGCACTGTCCTCTTTTCACCAAAGTAACAAAACTCAATTTCTTCACAAATGTTTTTCACATCTAATTCAGTTCTATGCAAAAGAGCACTGTTTAACTATTTTAGTTTAAGTGCTGGACTTTTTGCATAATACAACCTTCTCACTAATTTTCTCACTTTATTATAATGTACTGCTAACATCCTAAAATGGTGAAAAACACTCTGACATACTTTTCTTGAAAGACAAGCCAATGAATGCCCTTGCAAACCTGTTTTTTCTCTCACTCTACAAGGATCCAACTCTTGCAAAATTTTCATTTTTTGTTTTACACTTTTCTTAGTATATGTTCGTAAGAAACTGCGAAACAGATCAATTGAATCCTGTCGCACACTACAAATACTACTACAATTCCAAGTATACACTGGAGCCTTAGGACATCTCCCTAAAACGTCACCAGCTAACACCTATTCTGTATTTCTAGGCACAATCTTTTCTTTTTCAACCGGACAACCGTCCTTCACCTCATATGCTCGACCACTGGTTTCAACTGCATGCACCAAATCATTATCCTGAAAGTAACTTTCTTCATTACAAAATGGCTCACAACTTGAACTATGCTTCCATTCTCCAGAAAAAACATCACAAAAATTAGTCTGATTAATTACTCTCCCCCACTTACATTTTGATTTGAAAATATTGATTACTTTATCTAGTGTACGAATTCTATTCATTACTAATCCATATAACTTATTTTTCACTTTAAATGCTTCATCCACAATCTTAATTATGCTTTTTATTTTCTTGTAAAAAGCGTTCTTTTTTTGATACCTCTCTACATTTTTTAATAAATTAGATAGTATTCTGTTATAAAACATGTGTCTACGAATTTCAATAAATTGATTTCTCCTTCTCTTGTTATAGACAATATCATCTCCTTCTACAGGTCTAACATTTTTGGAGGTGTCTTATTGTTCTTTAAAACAACACCTTTTATTTATTTTTATTTCTGACATTTCAATAAGTTCCTGAGAAAATTCTTAGTTTGCTTACCAGGAGCATTATTTTTTTCCACTGAAGATTTGTTTTGGATGAGTCTTGTATTTTTCTTTCCTTAGACCTTAAATCATTTTTATATTTTTTTTGACGTCTTGCTTTGGATGGCATATTGTTTTTTGTTTCTATAGATGATTATGATCTGTGGTAAAGAAAAAATAACATATTATAGACCACTACAAACATATTACATAGCAATTACAATAAGTAAACGATATAAACAGTAGTTTACAACATAAGGCTGATTTACATTACATGTGCAATGCTTTGTGTCAAAAACAATTTACTATGTACAATGCTTTCTGGTAAAATGTTTGGCTTTAAAATTTTTGTCAAAGATCACACTGAGTGTCTGTGTGAAATAAAGAATTACATTTTCACATTTTTCAATAATGTCACCTGTGCCTTCGAACAGTTTGTCTCTTTTAGCTTAAAAGGTACTCTGTGTCTGTGTCTCATGTCACTATGTACGTGCTTAATCTCTCTTTGTATGTGTGTCATGACATGTGTCTCATGTGCCTAAGATCACACTGTGAGTCAAGCTTGATGTTAAATGGATGTTACATATAATCTACCATGTCTGACTCTCCAAGCAGTATGTGTGTCTCTGCTCATATTATTTCACTGTCTCTACTGGCAAAAAACAGGCCCCCTATATATAAGCAAGACATAACATGAATTTCTCATTACATGTAACATCCTGGTCATGTGCCTAAGATCACACTGTGAGTGAAGCTTGATTCATCCATCAGTGTAATCTTAGGCACATGACCTGGATGTTACATGCAATCTACCATGTCTTTAAAAAACATGTACTTCCATATTTTTAAAGACATCAACTAAGCATTTTATTCACCCAGATCCATTTAAAATCAAGCTTCACTCACAGTCTGATCTTAGGCACATGACCAGGATGTTACATATAATCTACTATATCTGTCTCTGCAAGCAGTATGTGTGCCTCTGCTCATATTATTTCAGTGTCTCTACTGGCAAAAAACAGGCCCCCTATATATAAGCAACACTTAACATTAATTTCTCATTACATGTAACATCCTGCTCATGTGCCTAAGATCACACTGTGAGTGAAGCTTGATTTATCCATCAGTGTAATCTTAGGCACATGACCCGGATGTTACATGTAATCTACCATGTCTTTAAAAAACATGTACTTCCATATTTTTAAAGACATCAACTAAGCATTGTATTCACCCAGATCCATTTAAAATCAAGCTTGACTCACAGTGTGATCTTAGGCACATGACCATGATGTTACATATAATCTACCATGTCTGTCTCTGCAAGCAGTATGTGTGTCTCTGCTCATATTATTTTACTGTCTCTACTGGCAAAAAACAGGCCCCCTATATATAAGCAAGACATAACATGAATTTCTCATTACATGTAACATCCTGGTCATGTGCCTAAGATCACACTGTGAGTGAAGCTTGATTCATCCATCAGTGTGATCTTAGGCACATGACCAGGATGTTACATGTAATCTACCATGTCTTTAAAAAAACATGTACTTCCATATTTTTAAAGACATCAACTAAGCATTTTATTCACCCAGATCCATTTAAAATCAAGCTTGACTCACAGTGTGATCTTAGGCACATGACCAGGATGTTACATATAATCTACCATATCTCTCTCTGCAAGCAGTATGTGTGTCTCTGCTCATATTATTTTACTGTCTCTACTGGCAAAAAACAGGCCCCCTATATATAAGCAAGACATAACATGAATTTCTCATTAAATGTAACATCATGCTCATGTGCCTAAGATCACACTGTGAGTGAAGCTTGATTCATCCATCAGTGTCATCTTATGCACATGACCAGGATGCTACATGCAATCTACCATGTCTTTAAAAAACATGTACTTCCATATTTTTAAATACATCAACTACGCATTTTATTCAACCAGATCCATTTAAAATCAAGCTAGACTCACAGTGTGATCTTAGACACATGACCAGGATGTTACATAAGCATGGGCGTAAAATCCGCTCCGATCGCGGATTTTTCGGATTTTCAGCAAATTCGCAATCCGCGAACTCTCGCGAATTTGTCGAAAATCCGTGAATCCGCTCGCGGCGGATTTTTTGCTTGGTTGCGGCGCGCGGCGTGGTGCACGGCGTTCACTTTCCGTCATTAAGCGTTTGCCGAGTTGTTTTTCTCGATCATATTTTGCGAGTGCCGCGCCATTTTGGATCTTGCTGCGTGATCCCGCGGGAGTTTGGCGCCCGCGAATACGTAATCGCGGCTTGCCACCTTGCACAGCACACCTCGCGAGAGTTCGCAATTGCGAACACGTAGTTGCGGCGGAAAGGAACAATCTCGCACTCGCGAAATAGAGATTTTGCAATTCTGCACAAGAAAATCACCAGCAAACAGGATAAACCTTCAGAAAATTATGATTTTTATCAGAATCACTCCTCAGGTTGACATTTGCATGGCCTTTTTTTTTTGCAAGGAGTCCATTTTTTGGGGGGGGAGGAAGGAAGTGCCCCACAGTCTCCAACTTCCTGTTCCTGTCCAGCAGGCTACTCCCAGTGCTTTGTCCATCTCCTGGTCACTTTCATTTGGATCTGGAGCTGGAAGGATTACTTTTTGTGGGTGCTGCTGGATATTTGGATTTGAGGCCTTTTTGACTGTCTTTTGATCACTTTTGGATTAGAAATCAACTTTCACAAGTAAGTTTGTTTGGGGCATTATAGTTGCCGCAACTACAATTTTGGAACTTTTTCAGAACATTAAATAAATTATATTGTGGGTAGCCACAGTATCCAGTAGGACCAGGGTTGGTTATGGGTGCATGATACAACTGTTTTGTTGAATTTAAACACCATTGAGGCCATGGATGGGCTGGGATTGTGCTGATTTTTGTCGTTTTTTTGGGCCTGCTGGTGGGGCCCTTTGCCCAGGGGTGGTGAGTGTTGCATGGGCCTAGTCTTTCTGTGGGGTGTCTTCTTGAATTTAAACATCATTGAGGCCATGGATGGGCTGGGATTGTGCTTATTTTATTGTTTTTTGTCGTTTTCTTGGGGCTGCTGGTGTGGCCTTTTGCCCAGGGGTGGTGGTGCATGGACTGAGTGTGCCTGTGGTGTGGTCTCACTCTCTTTAATGTAAACATCATGGATGGCATTGGATTGTGGTGATTTCTGGCTGGTTTTCTGTTTTTTGGGGGTGTACTGTTGATGTGGACTGGCCATGTGGGTGGTGGTGGTGGCCATCTTGAGTGCTGGCTGGTACAGGCAACATGTGCTTGGGGTGTAAGGGGCCATTTTGAAGAGTGGCAGTGTCTGAGGCCTGCACTTATTTTGCCTACTTTTCATCCATTATGCCCAGGGGTAGTGAGTGTTGCATGGGCCTAGTGTTTCTGAGGGGTGTCTTCTTGAATTTAAACACCATTGAGGCCATGGATGGGCTGGGATTGTGCTGATTTTATTGTTTTTTGTCGTTTTTTTGGGGCTGCTGGTGGGGCCCTTTGCCTAGGGGTGGTGAGTGTTGCATGGGCCTAGTCTTTCTGTGGGGTGTCCTCTTGAATTTAAACACCATTGAGGCCATGGATGGGCTGGGATTGTGCTGTTTTTGTTGTTTATGTCGTTTTTTTGGGGCTGCTGGTGTGGCCTTTTGCCCAGGGGTAGTGGTGCATGGACTGAGTGTGCCTGTAGTGTGGTCTCACTCTCTTTAATGTAAACATCCTGGATGGCATTGGATTGTGGTGATTTTTGGCTGTTTTTCTGTTTTTTTGGGGTGTACTGTTGATGTGGACTGGCTTGGGGTGTAAGGGGCCATTTTGAAGAGAGGCAGTGTCTGAGGCCTGCACTTATTTTGCCTACTTTTCATCCATTATGCCCAGGGGTAGTGAGTGTTGCATACTTGCATGGCCCTAGTCTTTCTGTGGGGTGTCTTCAATGTAAACATCATGGATGGCATGGTATTGTGCTGATTTTTCTGTGTTTTGTCGATTTTTTGGGGTGTATAACTGAACTTATGTTCCTCTGTCTTCCATTGCTTTTAGGTGCACAAGACTCAAGAGAACCACCAGTGCCAGGAAGAAGTCCTGCAGTGGTGTGTGTGCAGCATAACGTCACGCGATGTCACGTCTGAACACAGACAACTCTGCAACTCGTGCAACTGCTGCCTGCTGTTCTGACCTGCTCTGAAGAAGATGGCCCCAAAAAAAGTTACCCGTAGCTCCTCTAGCAAGAAAGGTGCCAGTAAGGAGCAGAAGAAGCAAGTTACCAAGGAGACTGGTGTGCCGCCCGCCCCTTTTTTTGGGAGTAAAAAAAAAAGTATGCCTGCAGCAGCAGCGGGATCTGCTGGGGACCCAGCTGGCAGCAGCACCCCCGCTCCATTGGGCTCAGTGCCACCACCACCACCACGCCAACTTAAGTCCAAGCCCTTGAGTGCTGCAGAGGCAGCCAGTATAGTTCTTCAATCACCATCGACCAGTGATGTTGGCTCATCGCAAGAAAGCAGCAGCAATGTCCCTCAATCAACACAGGTTGTTGTAGCTCATCTGACGAGTGTTGAACAACCACAGCCGCAACAACAATGACATGTGCAAGTACAAGCCCAAGTACATGTGGAAGGAGAGGCAGCGCAAGGAGATGCGCCAGCAGAGGTGCATGGAGGGTCACAAGTGCCCACAATAGTTGTTCCTCCCGAAGTAGGGGCACATCAGGAAATCGACAATCAAGGCGAGGTATCATTTGAGGAAGACACTCCTCCTGATGATCATTCATTGTCTTCCACACCCCTAGCAAGGAAGAGATCAAGGGTGGTGTCTACATCTTCTTCAAGCACACCTCCTTCTGATGATACGGATCAAAATTGGGAACCAGCACCACTGCCTGAGAGTGAGGCACACCATGATCGGACAAAGGTAGTTAAGCGTAAAAGGAAGCTCGTCCAAAGTCTCAGAGTTATGGAGTGTGATGATGAGGCTCAACAAGAAGTGGCGGATACTGCTGCTGATGAAGACTCTGACAACAACGACCCAGTCATCATAAAGGTCACTGCAGCTCCAGTGGGCATGCAGCAAACAGACATTTTGACCCTAGCCCGAAAAGCTGCTGAGCGTGATGATGAAGATGTTGTCGACGAGGAGGCAGTGGAAACACCACCACAATCATTGGAGTTAAGTAGTACACCAAGTCGTACCGCTTCCATATTTCTTTCTGGCAAGAAGGGACCTCCATCCACCTCGACCTTAATTAGTGGCGGTGAAAGTGCACAACGTACAAAAGTTGGGCAATCCAGATCCTCCACTTCATCTGGCATTAGCATCATGACCACCACCACCAGTATCGCCGCCTCCTCCAGGCCCCACAGACACTTCAAGTCCCCAGTTTGGGACTTCTTTACTGTTTGCCAAAAAAGTCCAAAGTTTGCCATTTGTACCCTTTGTAAGCTTGCAGTTAGTCGTGGTAAGTCAGGTACCAACTATGGTACCGGAGGCCAGAGAGGTCATCTTGAGAGAAAGCACACTGTCAAATGGTTTGCGCACCTAGATGCGATCAAGGAAGCCCGAATTGGAAGTCAAGAAAACGTTGATGTTGCATCTGATGATGACGAGGAGGAAGAAGACGTGTCAAACACTTCCCTTACACCCAGTACCCCTGTCAGCAGCACACCCAATGTGAGGCACACTAAGAGTGTTGGAGCGAGTGAGACACCAACGCGCAAAAGTTCACCAGCGAGCAAAATTGGGTCAACGAAGTCATTATCATCCCGTAAATGCTTGGTCCAGGGCAACATTAGAACCATGTTTTCTTCAGACGTGCCATATGAACGCAACCACCCACTGGCGCGTCTGTATAACACTAAGCTGGCTAAAATGCTAGCTGTGGACCTTCTCCCTTTTTCTTTTGTAGAAGCGGTAGGTTTTCTAGAATTAGTGGCAACGCTCTGCCCTAAATGGAAGGTTCCTAGCCGGTTCTATTTTGCCGAGTTGCGCTTCCAGCACTACATGAAGATGTGCTGGAGGCGATTGGGGCAGCTTTGCAGAAGAGTGCTGTTCACACAATACATCTGACAACAGACATGTGGACCAGTGGTGCAGGCGCTGATTACATGTGCATCACTGCACACTGGGTCTCTTTTTCAGGTGTTAAAGCAAAGCTAAACGCAGGTGTTGACCCGGACCAAGTTTTTAAAGCTGCTCGGAAACATGCAACACTAGCCATGTTTGGCTTGGAGAAAAGTCACACATCCCAAAACATTTTGGACGAGTTTAACAAAAAGGTCTTGAAAATGCTATCCCCAAAAAAACGCCAGATTGGTTATGTTTCCACGGATAATGGCGCCAATGTAGTTAAGGCCATGGCGCTGGGTGGCTATTTCAGAGTGCCGTGTTTGGCGCACTGTATCAACCTGGTAGTTCAAAAATTCTTGCGTGATAGAGACAGTGCAGCGTTCGCGGTAATAGCCACCTGCCGCAAAATGTGCAACCATTTCAGCCATTCTTTTAAGGCCCGGAAGCATCTGAGGAGGCTGCTACTTCAAAGTCGAATACCAGTGAAAGCACTCATCCAGGAGGTGGCAACACGTTGGAACTCAACCTTCTACATGCTTCAGCGTCTGTATGAGCAGTATACGGTACTCGATCACTATTTCTTAACAGAGGGTACAACTCAGAAGGAGGACCTGCGGATGGGTGCGGCGCAATGGGACATAGTTAAAAGCCTGACAGACATGCTTCGTCCTTTTGAGTTCCTCACGCGTGCAGTCAGCCAGGAGGACTGTAATTTGGGAAAAGCTATCCCATTGTTGTGCATGCTGGAGCACCAACTGATGGCGGTGTCTTCTGAGTTTGAAAAAGATGTAAAAAAAAAAGACCCTTTTATTTTGTCTGAGAAATTATTAGAGCGCCTACGTGGTGATGAACGTCTTCAAAAGATCAAGTCAGAACAGCATTACATTTGTGCTACTATTCTGGATCCACGCTACAAAAAGGCGCTGGCAGGCGAAGCATTCTTTCCTTTTGCTGATGAAGATGTTCAAAAGTACAAACATTGGCTAGCCTGGTCAGCCAAGAGGTTTGAAAAAGAACGGCAGGTTATTGAAGGAGAAGGCAGTACATCACCATCAGCATCAGCAGGCCATCCCCAGTCACAAGAATCCACTTCTGCACCTGTGGCTGGGGCACAAGTGACCTCTCAGCCGTTAAAGACACCGGCAACTGGATCATCTGCACCACACACAACAGTAACAGTGGCTGCTGTAGAGGATTGGCTAAGTTTGCTTGGGTATGGTTCTCGAAAAAATGTCACAGGCACAGCAAAAAGTAAGCAAAGTGGAGTAACCGTTGATGACCTTGAGTCGATGGTGCAGGACTATCTGAATGACTCAACAGAGGTCTTTCTTAATGATGAGCCATTGCAGTATTGGCATGGCAAAAAACAATTGTGGCCACAGCTCTCCAACCTGGCTATAAACTATTTGTCTTGCCCACTCACAAGTGTGTCTTCTGAACGTGTTTTCAGTGCTGCTGGTGGCATTGTAACTCCCAAACGGAGTCGCCTCTCGCCCAAAAAAGTGGAGCGGCTGACAATGATCAAGATGAATCAGCACCTCATACCACCAGATTACAAAGTACGAGAAAGCACGCCGCATGAAGACGAGGAGGACGGCAACGTAGATGAGGGGATTTGTTCTCTGTTCGGTGGCACTGACCTCATCCTGCCTGAATTCGCAGAGTATGATGACGAAATCTTCTTCTTATTCCCTGACACCGAGCCCTGAAAATGAGACAATGAATCAATAACTTTCTTTTTCGTCCTTATTCACTTTTATTCCTGTGTTTCTGTCTTTCTTTGTTTTGCACAGTTAATTTAATTCAAACTTGAATCACCTAATCCTAAAAACAAGACCATCAGCAGAACTGTCTTCACTTGTTTGCTTATTGATTTGAAGGTGCCGCAGTCTACATTCCTCAGGTTCACAAGTTCTGAAGAACATGCTCCTCCAGACTGCGATTTCCCTCAAAGCAGAGTGCTGGATTACGCCCAATGAAGAAAGACTCAGCACTTGTGGGGGTGTTCTACTTCTTTGCGGGTGAGTTGACGGCTTTGGGCCCATTGCTGTGAAGCTCTAATAATGGATAAAAGTGTTTTGGACCAAATATGAGGTGGAAATTTCTTGCCGTTTTTGCTGACTTGCTTGCCTTTGAGGTGCTCTTTGGCGGGGTTCCGGGTGTTTGTGGGTGAGTTTTGGGGTCTGGGAGCACTGCTGCGACAGTCTAATCTTGATTGCATTTGCTTTTCAGGAAATCCGTGGTGGAAAACAGGAGTTATGATGATGACCTAGCTGCACAGCGCGTTTGGACCGAAGGCCGAGAGATATTGTAAGTATGAGATTTAGCTTTTTCGCTGTTTGGGGGTGTTGTCGCATGCTTTTTTGCGGGTGGGTTGGCGGGTCTTCGGGCATTCCTGGGAAGGTCTAATACCGGATAGAAGTGTTTTGGACAAAATCCTTAAGGAAAAGCCTTTTTTTGCTATTTCTTCTGACATCTTGCTCAATGTAGCGTTTTGGGGGGCTTCCTGCTGTTCGTGGGTGGGTTGCGGGGTCTCTGTCGAAGCACTGCTGCGACAGTCTAATCTTGATTGCATTTGCTTTTCAGGAAATCCGTGGTGGAAAACAGGAGTTATGATGATGACCTAGCTGCACAGCGCGTTTGGACCGAAGGCCGAGAGATATTGTAAGTATGAGATTTAGCTTTTTTGCTGTTTGGGGGTGTTGTCGCGTGCTTTTTTGCGGGTGGGTTGGCGGGTCTTCGGGCATTCCTGGGAAGGTCTAATACCGGATAGAAGTGTTTTGGACAAAATCCTTAAGGAAAAGCCTTTTTTTTGCTATTTCTTCTGACATCTTGCTCAATGTAGCGTTTTGGGGGGCTTCCTGCTGTTCGTGGGTGGGTTGCGGGGTCTCTGTCGAAGCACTGCTGCGACAGTCTAATCTTGATTGCATTTGCTTTTCAGGAAATCCGTGGTGGAAAACAGGAGTTATGATGATGACCTAGCTGCACAGCGTGTTTGGACCGAAGGCCGAGAGATATTGTAAGTATGAGATGTAGCTTTTTTGCTGTTTGGGGGGTGTTGTCGCGTGCTTTTTTGCGGGTGGGTTGGCGGGTCTTCGGGCATTCCTGGGAAGGTCTAATACCGGATAGAAGTGTTTTGGACAAAATCCATAAGGAAAAACCTTTTGGCACTTTTTGTAAGTTAGGGTTCGTTAGGGTTAGCCCTAGCAGCAGGATTGCATGTGTTTCGGGGTGTTCTATTGCAACGCAGTTCTGGGGTTTTAGAGCACTCTTGGAGCGATGCTGGCTATGGATACTTTTGCTTGCTTGCAAGTGGTTTGAATACAATCCACGGTCGGTAAGGGTGTATTTGGGCCTACTGTTACTTTCAAAGTACGTTTTGTCACCATTTTTCTGCTAGGCATCGTTTTTGGAGATCTGATTGGGGGTCTTCTACATTTTTGCGACTGGCTTTAGTAAGGGTCTTGGTGGGAGCATTGCTGGGAAGGTCAAATTTTGTTCTAAAACACAGTTTACAGTACACCTACCTTGAGGGGAAAGATCCGCTATAATATTTTGGCCATACTTATTTATCCTTAAAAAGGTGACTCAGACAGAGCACGCAATTTCAAAAATATTGTACTGTCTATTAAGGAAATCAAAGTGTGACTTTTTGCACCACACAGCGTACATACCTTATATTTATTTATCAGTGGTATTGTAATAGCACTTCCTGTTTTCCGTTCAATAATTACAGGCCGGGTTTCAGTCAACATCCGCCAGGCAGGCAGTGGACAGGGTGTCTTCTGTCAGTGGTCACCAACATTGATGGACGAAGCGTCAGCTGGAATGGAGGAGTGCCGCTAATAAGAGGAATTGTTTGCTGCATGCAACTTACTTACCAAATTCAACAGGACAACTCCAACAACATACAGAATACAGATACAGTATCCATTGTTTTCTTCTATGAGTGTGACTGCATGTGGTTAGCTTTAGTTTGTACCCAAAGATTTCTTTATCTTCAATTATTGTTTGTCCAGGCTGTGCTTTTTTTTTCTTCTCTCAACAAAACCTACCCAAAAAGAAACCCCCATTCCCATCCATTTTCCAAACCCTAACCCTCTTCCCCCGGGCTGTGTTGTTTTGCTTGATGTCTGACTAAAATGACATCAATAATTCCACACACTTGCTGGGGAGGATAAGGTCATAGCAACAGGCTGGTGAAGGAATACGAGGATATCTTCTAGACTTACTCAGCTTCAGTACTATTTCTTCTAGTAGTAGGAGCCAATGTCAAATAAATTCAACGCAAGTACTAGTTATACTTGCAAGCAAATACTTTACCATTTGTTAGGCTACATTGTGGCACTGTTCTAGTGTACTGTCACCTGCTATATTCTCGATCGTACCGTAACCGTTGTAATGCTACAGTAAGGACAAACCAGGTTTCGTTTTCTTTTTTTCCATAGGCATGCAACTGCCACTGTGTCACACCACTAGTACCACCGCAATGAGGAAATTTCACCCGCCCAGGATTGCCAACGTTAATCCCCATTTCACGTGGAGCCAGCCCTGGGCCTAGCCCTAATTTCTAACACAAATTACAGGTAAGATAAGCGTTTGGTGGGAGGTAGTATAATGGAGTATTAGGAGTGGACTAGACGAGAGATTGACGGTAGTACTACTAAAGTCCTACGACTGTTCAGGAAAACAAACTTACTGTTACACCCCCGTCCCCCACCCACCAGACTGAAAAGCAGTAAAAAACAGGTATGGTCAGATACAGTTTAAAAATGTATATTTATGTAGCCCTAACAAAATAATCTCCCTCAAGACCCTCCCTAACACCAACGATTGTCTTTGAAAAGTCCCAAAAAGAACCCAACTCCCAAATCCCACCCCCCAAAAGTCTCTAAAAAAAGGCGAAGGGACACTCCACTACTGGAGGGTGCTGGTGCATTTTGCGGCATGGGCATCATACTCCTTATGGAGGGTGGCAAGCTCGAAGCGGAGGCCCTCCACCAAGTTCTTATAGTTATGGACCTCCTGCTCCAGGTAGGACATTCGGACTCCTAGGCAGCGTTGGCGTGCCTTGCAGCTCCTGTGGGGGGCAGCTGGTCTTTCTGCTGCTTGGCGGTGGCGGTTGGCTTTGTTAGCCCGGCTCCGTACCGCTGGAGCACTGCGCATGCTGCCGGCCCGTGGGGTCACGGAGGAGGATGCAGCTGTCCCAGTCGAGGATGTTGTGGTTGCACCGGTCGACTGCGTGTCCTCCTCCTCCTCCAGGGCCACATCCAGCCTCCGTTGCCGGGCCATTCGAGCCTGCTCCCTCCGTGATGTCGATTTGGAAGGAGCAACTATATGAAGAAAGAAAGACATAGTCTGTAACCAATGCTCCTTAGCATTAATAACACAAAGTGATTGAGCCGAAAGTTGGGTCACAGTACAAGTAGCAAATTGAAAGCACAGTACATAACTATTGAGGACAGTATCTATGTAACCTCCCACTTCTGCATCCTTGCTCTAACATTAGTGGTAGTTTAATGAACAAATTCTACGACCACTATGGACTTCCATTACAGTCGACTATGACAGTACACCAGTCTTATTCTTCTTCTTCTCTCTTGTTTAGGAAAATTGGTACGTTATCTTATGCAAGCCGGCAGAATGGCAGCACAGTGAACTTGCACCCGAGAAAAACAGTTGCACACCATGATGAGTGAGACAGACTTGCGTTACTGTACCGGTCCAGTACATGCAGGTGGTGAAGCTATTACTTTTCTATTACGGGTGGCACTGAGAATACTCTGTTACAAGCGCTACTGCTTAATTAATTTACCTTTCACCCTACAGTGCAAATGAGTACTAGAAAAGGAAAATGAAGAAGCTAAATAATTTGATTATCTATCACTTCACATGGGACGTATTTGATGACATATGGGATAACTTTAGGTGCTTTGCTTAATATTGAGTGAACAGTGATACACCCACACATGAATGACGTACTACAACTAAACTAAAGTTATTAAGAGAGGTACGGAGTGTCCACCGTAATAACCCGATATATGCTGTGCTTGCAGTTGCAATACAAAGTACTGCTACTATTCATGGTAGTATTGGACAAATTTACAATTTCTTTTCCTTGCCTTCCCTACACTGGAACGGACGTGCGGGTGCGGTGGTACATGCTCTTCAAGGTAACACTTAGTTCATCCAGCGACCATCTACTCTCTCTAGATACACATGTGCTATCTAAGAGTCAGATAATACCATGCTCCAGGCATCCATTCATTCAAAGTATACGCACACATACAGTTTCTGTTTCACCCACCCAGGCTGCTGTCCTTCCACCCATCCTTGCTTCATCATTGACCCAGCCATGCACCATACCATATTCTTTCCTTCCCAGCCACCTCGGGGGCCAAGCAAACACATATCATTCTTCTTTGCCAGCCATCATAAAATTTCGCGTCCCACTTACTTACACCCTTCTTTCGCTTTTCGTTCATCCCATCCATCACGTTCATTTAAGATCTTATTGGGATTCTTCTCACCAAAAACTTCACAGCTAAGTCGAAGTACATTTCGAGGAGGCTACTACCTGGTTGATTTGTAATACACCCTTGCAGAAAGCACACTATGCAGTCTTCAATCTCAATAAGTAAGGAATATATAGCTTACCTGTTCCCGCCACCACCGTGCGAACACTCACAGGACCGTCCGCCGGCACTTGCACCGCATCCTCCCCAGAGTCCTCCTCGCCCAACACCACCACCTCCGCGCTGGCCCCGCCACCAGATGTTCCACCTACAAAGTACATTTAAGAATGTTAGAATACACCACTCACTACTATATAATATTTGGTCTAGGAGTAATAAAGAAATGTTAAAAAAACAGAATACAATGTAATAATTTGTGACTGTCTACTCTAAAGTAAAAATGTCCCTTTTTCCAGGGAAGGCTGTTGTCTTGCTGCACTTTTATGCACAACTGATGAATGCTTGCTTTTTATTTTTAACACGCACCACTTTTTCTCCTAACAGACAGAAGCTTGACTTCTAAGAACACGACCAGGATCAAGTTCAAACCAGGTGAGAGCTCGACTCGACCACAAGAAATGTGTCCAATTAATCGTCAGCACTAAGCACTTTTCCGTTTTCAGTTAAATAGTTTTATGACAAAGTTGATTTTAATAAATGTGTTTACTTTTAATAAAGCTTTTAAACTTAAATAGACGCTGTGGTTTTTGGTCCTCCAGACTAGAGTGGATGAGCTAAAGGTTTTGGAATTTTTGCAAGCATGAGTGCCTCTGACACTTCTTGACTGTGACTCCGTACTCTTGTCCTGCGTAGGATAATCTAATGATCATTGGGGATCAATCATCGGTGACTTCGGGAGCTAAATGACTCTGCCACACTATCTAGTCAGTAAGGAGACAGTGCATAGAGCTATTGCTGAATAGAATGGGAGTCCAATGGAATTGCCAAATGTCCAATCTTAGTTAGCTACACAGACAGACTAATAAGAATAATCTAGTAATACCACAGGGAGTCATATTCGAGGCAGGATAAGAATTTAGATCCAGTCTACAAGAAGATCAAAGACGATTTAGAAAAAATCGAATGAGGAACGCTAGGAAAAAATAGGTACTCTTTATTAAAATTAAAACTTACTGGGGCCAGCAAAGGAGCCCTTGCCTGCCCGATCCTGGCCTGCATCCTCCTGAACAGCACCCTCCTCCTCCTCCTCCTGTGTCCTCTTGCCCTTGGGGGGAGCTGATGTACAACATGAAAGAAAGAAAGACCAGAAAACATGGATGAGATTTGTCAACCAAATCAAACATTTCAAAAGAACAATAACAAAATATTTTGGAGAAATAGCAAATAGATAGACAACTATTCCACGGGATCTATCTCATGTGGTATACTACGTTATTCGTATTGCCTGATTTGCGGACCGTTGACTTAGAAAGTTCCTATGTAACTCAATAAACAGACTACTAAAGAGGTTTGCCTAGGCCTGGCAGGCAGCAGTCCGCAGCACGCGAAGTGACAGACAAAGTCCATCCTGCTTGCAGATCAGTGAATACTCAAACTATCAATCCACCCACCACCACCACTATTTCTTCTTATAGCCATGTGTCTAAAGGAAGGACTGGACTTCAGTCTGTTGGGGCTGATTTAGAAGTCCCTTGCGGCTCATTTTACTCCATTGTTGCGTGACTTTTGTGACGCAGCGGCAGAACAAAAGACTCGCCATGGTGTTGGTGCGGCGTATATATTAAAAAAAAACACATATGGGAGATGCATCACGTTGTAAAGCCCTGCGCCATCAGGGGGCGTTCCGGCGCAAGGGAGGGCGTTCCTGCGCAGGAACGAATCCTAAAAGTGGCTGAGGGAAATCTACAAGATGTCAATCAGTCACTTTTAGGACAATGATGCATGACTCAAACCCTGCGCCTGCTTGAAGCCGACGTACGGCTTGATGCAGCATTGGGGAGATAGGGTACCCCAGAGCATTGCTGGAGCTGCGCCATCGTTGGCACGCAACTCCAGCAATGTGCCGCCTTCACGGCACAGATGCGTAAGGCTTCTGTGACGTTTTGGGCCAATGGGTGGTGGTGGCATGGCACACAATTACTGCCGCATCCCTGCTACTTTGCAGGGATGCGCCGGTAATTGAAAATATTACCCTTAGTGTCTAGCATTACGCAGTTCTTATCTTTACACTACACTCATACATAATTTCTCAGGCCAATGAAATGAACACAAAATACAAAACAAATAAGCATAGTAGCAAGCAAGGCTACTGAGAAGGAGAGCAGTGCACCTGAAATGCATAGAAGATTTTGAAATATAATTTACCTACAATGTAATCGGCAGCATTATTGATCTTGGTAAAGAACAAAGATTTGCAAATAACAGAGCTGGATAAAACAGAGTAGTGATGAATAGCTACTACTACTCACCAAGCCCGGGGACCTCTACGCCAAGCGCGTCCAGCAAGTCCCGTTCCCGGTCCATGACATCCGTCCAGCGGTGGGTGGCCTGGTTATAGGTGCGCCGGATCCCAGAGAGCTTAAACATGGCCCGGCACACCTTCTCCCACCGCTTCCGGCGCTCCTGGATGCCATAGCCGGTTGCGATCTTGCCGCCTCCCAGGATGGTCTTGGGGAGGCGGCGCTGGACGTAGAAGATTAGTGCGCCCACCTCCTCCGCGCTAAATATCTCCCGTGGCACCACTTGCTCCCCCCTCAAACGGCCGCACGGGAGCCGTGCACGGGGTGCGGGACCCTTCCCCTTCTCAGGGTGCTTCCCGGCTCCCTTTACCATGGTCTGGGCAGAAATAAAGTTAAATGATAAAGAAGAAATAGAATAGTGAAGAAGAAAAGAAAAGAGTTTAAAAAAGTAGTTTAAAAGTAACTAAAAGTAGCAGAAAACACAAAAATATAGAGCTAGAAAAATAGAGGGATAGATAATAAGTAAAATAGATCAAATAAACTTCAAACAAGCAAAGGATGGCAGAGATTCAGAGAGGATACAGAAAGCATGCCCAGAACCATAGCAATGAATGAGAAACAAGATGGCCGCGCCCGTTCACGACCGCGTGGGTAAGTTTGCGCGAGATTTTCCTCGCGAGCACGCGCGAAATTGTACTAGCGAGCAGCACACTTTGCGAGATTACACATAGCGGCCGGAAACGGAATTACGTCACGCAAACAAGATGGCCGCGCCCGTGTACGACCGCTAGGGTAACTTGGCAAACGTATAGCTACAAGCGCCTTGCGAACACGCACAAAATCACGCGAACATACACGCCGCCAAAAAAAATGTGTGTATTCGCAAGCATTCGCGGCTTCCGAAATCAATCTCGCACGGATTCGCGCCCCAAAAAACGCGCGAAATTGCAGAAAAAACGATTTTTGCTAAACTGAAAGCAATGAGCAGGTGCAAAAGTTCAAACTTAACATTAGTAACATTCACTCTAGTGCTTCCTGAGGGGCCCCTCCAGAGTTTGCAACTATTCTATGACCCTGCTATGACCCAAACAGCAGGCTCATAGAATAGCTACAAGTAGACCATAAAGGTCCTGTGAAAAAAAATTGCACTGCAACAGAAAGCAAATTACAGATAAGGAAGGAAGCAGGTGCCAGCCAGACTGGAACTTTCAAAATAACTGACACATTAATCAACCCCAAATTAATTCATGGCAGTTGAAGTAGGGGAGGTGTGCTTGCTTTTTTCATCCCCCATAATCTACAGTGATAAACAAACCTAATGGGTGGCAGTGAGGATGTACCAAAGGGTGGCATGGGTGTCCCAGAGGGTGGCAGTGGTGAAACAGAGGGTGCTGTGAACCTGTGATGATAAACCAGACGTAGAAACAACATAGTCGCGGCCGTTGCGAGCCGAAAAGTAAGTTCGCAATTGCGAAATTGTCCACAAATCCTCGCGAACGCTCGCCAACACAAAAAACAGGAAAATCCGCGAGAGTTCGCGTATTTTCGCGGATTGCGAATCCGTAAATTCGCAAATTCGCGTACGCAAGATCCGCTAGATCCGCCCATGCTTAATGTTACATATAATCTACCATGTGTGTCTCTGCAAGCAGTATGTGTGTCTCTGCTCATATTATTTCACTGTCTCTACTAGCAAAAAACAGGCCCCCTATATATAAGCAAGACATAACATTAATTTTTCATTACATGTAACATCCTGGTCATGTGCCTAAGATCACACTGTGAGTGAAGCTTGATTCATCCATCAGTGTGATCTTAGGCACATGACCAGGATGTTACATGTAATCTACCATGTCTTTAAAAAACATGTACTTTCATATATTTAAAGAAATCAACTAAGCATTTTATTCACCCAGATCCATTTAAAATCAAGCTTGACTCACAGTGTGATCTTAGGCACATGACCAGGATGTTACATGTAATCTGCCATGTCTTTAAAAAACATGCACTTCCATATTTTTAAAGAAATCAACTAAGCATTTTATTCACCCAGATCCATTTAAAATCAAGCTTGACTCACAGTGTGATCTTAGGCACATGACCAGGATGTTACATATAATCTACCATGTCTGTCTCTGCAAGCAGTATGTGTGTCTCTGCTCATATTATTTCACTGTCTCTACTGGCAAAAACAGGCCCCCTATATATAAGCAAGACATAACATGAATTTCTCATTACATGTAATATCCTGGTCATGTGCCTAAGATCACACTGTGAGTGAAGCTTGATTCATCCATCAGTGTAATCTTAGGCACATGACCAGGATGCTACATGCAATCTACCATGTCTTTAAAAACATGTACTTCCATATTTTTAAAGACATCAACTAAGCATTTTATTCACCCAGATCCATTTAAAATCAAGCTTGACTCACAATGTGATCTTAGGCACATGACCAGGATGTTACATATAATCTACCATATCTCTCTCTGCAAGCAGTATGTGTGTCTCTGCTCATAATATTTTACTGTCTCTACTGGCAAAAAACAGGCCCCCTATATATAAGCAAGACATAACATGAATTTCTCATTACATGTAACATCCTGCTCATGTGCCTAAGATCACACTGTGAGTGAAGCTTGATTCATCCATCAGTATGATCTTAGGCACATGACCAGGATGTTACATGTAATCTACCATTTCACCAGAAATGCGCATGCGCGGGCGGCCGCGCATGCGCATTAGTATCTACGACGGCGGAGCCGGCGGCGCGATGACGAGCGGGAGCCCCGGGGACGCGGCGGACAAGGTAAGTGGTTTTATAATTCATTTATAACTTCTTTTAAAGCATTTAGGGAGGGCGGGAGGGAGGCGGGTGGCGCGTAGTGGGGCTACGCAAAGTGCGCGGGTGGGCGTAGTTTTTTGCCCACTTCGCGTAGCTTCGCGAAGCCCCACTACGCCCAGGGTTAGCCAAAAGTCTCATTTGTGGGTCATAGCTTTGTCTACTGGAGTGAAAAATTTGCAAGTAACAGAGGGATTTACAACCTTGATTTACCAAATGTGGACATTGTGTGGATTGGACAGAGAGGATTGAGAAGTCACCAATTGATACCATTAATAAAATCCTTTATGCATCTACCACAGCCTGACCTTATAATTGTGCACTGTGGTGGCAATGACCTGGGCACTTTGACTGGGGTAGGTCTGGAAATGCTTTTAAGGGACATCTTTGGGCAATTGATGTCACTTTTTCCCAAAACTGCCTTGGTATTTTCTAATATATGCCAAATGCAAAAATGGAACTGGTCCAACCAATTTTGTCCACAGATTGAGAAAGCAAGGAAACATGTAAATAAATCTGTTTCTGCTTTCCTCAGAGACTATGGTATGGGTTCCATTTACCACAACAACTTGTGTTACAACATGCAAGGCATCTATAGGAGAGATGGTGTACATTTTACAGATGAGGGGAATAGAGTCTTCCTCTTGAACTTGAGACTCTGCATTGGTACCTACTTGTAGGTACAAAAAACACCCACATAACACAACAGCTCTTTTCAGAGCTACCCTACCTCTAAGCACTCTAAATAATTTTTTTATTATATTTTTTACACTGTTTTTCCCTGTGGTGCACTCAGGGTGCGCGTACCGGACAACGCACATGAGAACGCACCCAGCGCTTACCCCGCGAATTTAAAAAAAAATTGTTTTTTTGCCCCTCAGGGTCCTTCTAGGCCCCCGTCAGAAAACCTAGGGGGTCAGGGGGTGTCTACCCTGCCCCCTTTTAATCATTTCCCCCTTTTTATTTTCACCTCTTGTGTCTCGATTCTACCGAGACACAAGATGGCGGACTCTCCGGACTGTTTACAATGTTGACAGACACCCGAGAGCCAATCAGCTTTCCGCTCGCGCACTCCCATAGCGCGCCGGGTGCGCTCCCCGGTACGCGCACCGGTGAGCGCTCGTAGCGCGCTTATAGATATATATGTGTTTTTGAAGTTAATTTTCATAAAAACCACTGGAGCAATTTTCACCAAATATAGCAAAGGCGCATCTGCGTACCAGTCCCTACAATTTTGCCAAGTTTGGTGTAATTCCGTTCAGCGGTTCGGGCTGTAGACTTGTCAGAACGTCCTATGGAAATTAACATGGGGAAAACACGTTTTGGGACCCCCCTTTTTTCTCAGCCCCCACTTCACGAATCCCCCCGTAACTTACAGGGAATGAGCGGAGCGGAGCTGGCCAAAATTTGGAAAATTACACGCAAATTCCTCAACCGGCGCCAGAGTTATTCTCAATAGAATGTTGCGGATTTCCTATGGTAGCTAGGTCCTAACTATAACTACCTACTGGCGACCGCCAGTAGGTAATATATATATATATATATATATATATATATATATATATATATATATATATATATATATATATATATATATATATAAAGACCTTAAAAAGCTATATATAACTACTAACAAAAAAAGTCAAGCCATTGCACGACAGAATCAGAACTATAATCTTCTGATCAAAAAGTTGAAAACAAATGAAAACCTAGTCGTAAAACAAGCCGACAAGGGAGGCAACATTGTGCTATGGGCACGTGACAAGTATATAGCAGAAGCGGAAAAACAGCTCGGTGACACTGCCTGTTATCGAAAAACCAACATTATATCTATCAAAACAGCTTGGAATGAGCTTAATGCTAAACTCATGGGGTGGCGTAGCTGTGGTTTGATCTCTATGGATGAATTCAAATTCATCAAAAAGGAATTCCCTGTAATTCCCGTTTTCTATCTTTTGCCAAAGATCCATAAGGACCCACTATCTCCACCAGGGAGACCGATAATATCGGCGATCGATAGTGCAACGGAAAACCTATCCAGATACATAGACTTTTTCTTACAAGAATGGGTTAAAGGACTGAACTCGTACATACGAGACACAACTGACTTCTTGTACAAACTATCTAAGCAGACTTGGTCTGAAGACTAATTACTTATGACATTGGATATTTGTTCCCTATATACGTCTATAAGGCACATAGATGGACTGAAGGCAACACAGTTCTTTTTGGATAAACGTCCCATACACAATGTGCAGCATAACAAAATGCTTATGGGAATGCTTAATATATGCCTACAACAGAACTTCTTTACGTTTGGAGGTCAAGCCTATCAGCAATTGAGAGGGGTGGCCATGGGGTCTTGCTTCTCCCCCAGCTTCGCGTGCTTGCACATGGGGCTGTGGGAGGAGCAGACCCTGATGGGACAACACAGAACAGCAATGGAACAACATGCCATTTTATACCTCAGATACATTGATGATTTGTTTTTTATCTGGAGGGGTTCGAAAGAGAGTGCCATTGATTTTGTGGATGGGCTGAATGTCAATAATTGGAATCTTCAATTTACCTCAACGATTAGTGAACTTTCTGTTAATTTTCTGGATGTAGAAGTCTATATTAAGAATAACAAAATAGAAACGAAGTTGCACAGGAAAGTTACCGCTGGCAACACGGTACTACATGCCTCCAGTAACCATCCTAGCCATCTGATTCGCAGCATCCCCTATGGGGAGATGTTGCGAATAAAACGGATCTGCAGTACTGAGGAGGAATGCAAAATTGCTCAACTTCAGTGCAGAATGCGTTTCTTGGAAAGAGGCTACAGCCATAAAATGCTAGACGAAGCAATGACCAAAACAATGAAATTTAAAAGGGAACAACTAATAGAACCCCATACAATCTCTACCACTGTTATTGAAACCATGACCTCACCAACAGAGAAAATACAGTGTAGAGCCATTGTCACATATAGTCAGCAACATGCTGAGATTCGCAGGATCTTTTCAAGAAACTGGAATCTCGTACAAGGAGATCAAGTGATAGGTGATCTAATATGCAATAAACCAGAGATCACATTCAGAAAATCATCTTCCTTAAGTAATGCCATTGTAAGTAATACCTTAGAACCCCCAAAGAAGTGGTGGGAACGAATAACAGGTTTTAAGAAATGTCAAGTTTGTAAGGCCTGTAAACATGCTATCAACAAGACCCACTACACAAGTCCTTTCCATGAGAAACCAATTGCCATCAGACAAAAGTTAGGATGTAAGACAGAATATGTGGTATACGTTTTGGTATGCCCATGTGATCTTCTGTATATAGGCAGTACACGCCTTCCAGCACATAAACGCATCCTACAGCATCTAAGGGCTATTTCTGGAAAGGATCCAGCCTATCCAGTGGCAAGACACTTCGAAAAATGCCACCAGAGCAACCCAGAATTATTAAAGTACTATCTGGTTGACTCTGTTTTACCTTTGAGGAGGGGGGGAGATAGAGACAGTAAGTTACGTCTACTAGAAACCCGATACATCCTCGAATGTAACAGCAAACAGCCTGGTGGGCTCAATAGTACGGAGGATTTATACACCTGTTTATAATGTAATATTATCTCTTGATGGCTTTCACTGGTACTTGTACGTTTAATGTAATACTGTAAAATCTCTAACATATTTGGCAGCCTGTATATTTTAAATTTTAATAAGAATTTCATATTTTGAATCTTATTTGCACATTCACTTGAAATGGAACCTTTATAAACGACCCTCAGGGAAGTAACTAGTTGTAATACATACATCACGATATTGGATGGTTCCCCTATATTAACTCAAAAACCCACTTGGGTAATACTTGTTTTATACCAGCATAAATCACGTTATCCCCAAATTATTTTGATATCATTGCGGGAACTGTGATAATCGTTTCCAAAATAATAGCACGGATTTGGAACATGTGAGATGTAAATAATAGGTGTTTTTTTATATATCTATTGTACATTATGTAAATATATGAATTCAGAGAAACCCTATATATTTGTACACAAATTTGATCTTAGATTTATATATATATATATTTATATATTTTTCTAAAAGGATTGCTTTTTAGAAATTTTTCCAGTTCTGTAAATTTTGAATTTAATCTCTTTCTCTTTTTTTATGAAAAGCATTGAAATGATCAATTGTTATGGAGATTCTAATTAGTGTGAAATGGTGATTTTGCTTCTATTTGGGGATGTGATTATGGGACTTAGAAGGGCACTATGCCCGGTATAATAATGTGATGTATATCCCTTTAAAATCTGAATGGGACTGTTGACTAACCATGTGATCAACTAAGCTATTTAAGTTACTTCCTTTCTTCTTACCGTGACATGTGATCAAGCCTCGGCTGAGGTGAAACGCGTCATGGCGACTGGTGGGCTGTTAATTCATCACGAATAAAACTCACTGACAACAGAGCACGGTGTTTGTGGCTTTACTCTAAATCCGTTTTACTGCGTGGCGTGGTGTGGCTACACTGTGCCTTGTTGTTCCGGACTCAACGCAATATATATATATATATATATATATATATATATATATATATATATATATATATATATATATATATATATATATATATATTCATAGGGTAACAAGCAAAAAATGAATCCTACTTTTGATTCGGGCGACAACTGAGTTGATTTGCTTTGTGGTCAAGTAGCAGCAGCAAAGGCAGGGCTTGGCTGATCGGGTCTATGATGGAAAAGAAAGTGGAAAAAAGGTACGTTTCTGCCTTCTAACCCTTTGGAACCACCAACTCAGGTATGGAGGTATTCGCCCTGCAGGGTCGGGGGTTCCTGGACTCGGAGGCTTGTTTGGTATTTAAATTGGGAACATGACCCACGCGCTGCCACATGCCAATGAAAGGAGCAACGCTAATGCAGCAAAACTGTGACTGCTGAGGAAGGGATTCAGAAGGGGTTACTTCCCTTCATGATCGTTCCAGAGGACGAACATTTTTCCAAGGTCATCATAGTATTTGAACTCTATGCAGAGAGAAATACCAAGCACATGACTTTGTGAATATAAGAACCCACAGTGACTTTTTTGGGCAGGCACAGATAAAGAACTTTAAAGTGATCAGAGAAAGTGAGAAATCTATTAAGAATTCCATTCAGTATATTACAATTGCCTGCGCAATGCATCATGGGGAATGTATTTTTAAAGACCAGTCATGTGACTTTTTAGATAAAAGCATGCACGAAGGCACTTTGCATCTTGAATGTCTCCACCTGTGATCAAGGCATAACGCCGAAACGCGTAAGGAAAAGGAGAAATAAACGCGCTGCTGTACCTGCAATTAAATGCTTGACTCCGGAAATGGGCCTCTTTGTGTTTCTTATGGGATGGTAATGGATGGGCTGCTCCGTGCCCATTGTCAGAGGCCGCCCTGCAGGGTTGGGGGTTCCTGGACTCGGAGGCTTGTTTAGTATTTAAATTGGGAACATGACTCACTCGCTGCCACATGCCAATGAAAGGAGCAACGCTAATGCAGCAAAACTGTGACTGCTGAGGAAGGGATTCAGAAGGGGTTACTTCCCTTCATGATCGTTCCAGAGGACGAACATTTTTGCAAGGTCATCATAGTATTTGAACTCTTTGCAGAGAGAAATACCAAGCACATGACTTTGTGAGTAGAAGAACCCACAGTGACTTTTTTGCGCAGGCACAGATAAAGAACTTTAAAGTGATCAGAGAAAGTGAGAAATCTATTAAGAATTCCATTCAGTATATTACAATTGCCTGCCCAATGCATCATGGGGAATGTATTTTTAAAGACCAGTCATGTGACTTTTTAGATAAAAGCATGCACGAAGGCACTTTGCATCTTGAATGTCTCCACCTGTGATCAAGGCATAACGCCAAAACGCGTAAGGAAAAGGAGAAATAAACGCGCTGCTGTACCTGCAATTAAATGCTTGACTCCGGAAATGGGCCTCTTTGTGTTTCTTATGGGATGGTAATGGATGGGCTGCCCCATGCCCATTGTCAGAGGCCGCCCTGCTGGGTCGGGGGTTCCTGGACTCGGAGGCTTGTTTGGTATATATATATATATATATATATATATATATATATATATATATATATATATATATATTTATATTTATATATATATTCACTGAAAAAACCATAGGTTTCACACCAGTTATAGCAGTTATAGTTAGGAATTAGCATTTAAAAAACATAGTAAATTCACTGAAAAAACCATAGGTTTCACACCAGTTATAGTTAGCTGGAAATTTTACTGACATAAAACCATTGAAATTCCACGTTATAGTTAGTTGGACTCACTATAACTTGCGCGCCTGCAATGCACTGCTGATGACGTCACATATTACATCACCCATGTCATGGTGAGTGACATCACTCATGACATCACTGATGACACCATCCTTGTGACAGAGTGACAGACGTCCTTTCACTGTAAAGTAACCCTTGAAACACAGATTCAAAAATAGAAACTAACATTTTCAAAAAATGGAGATACCCATACCAGTTACAACAACCAATTCAGTAATTCCACCATCTATATACACATCCACTCATTCGCTAACAGTTCTATATAGTCACTCATACATATACTCACTCATCATATGTAGTGATACACCTATACATCCTGTTACACACCGACAGTCATCCAAAAGTTACTCACACACATACTCACACATGCAAATAAACTATTTTAGCAATACCGTGAGCGCTATTGCCGCGAACGAAAACATCATCGTGACGTATCGCGTAGCCGCGTCTGCGCGATACGCACAACGTAAACGCACCCGGAAGCACTCAAGCGCATATGATCGCGCAACGTAAGCATCTGACGCGATTACGCGATGCGCCCCGGGGCGCGCCCTGGGGCGCGCCCGTGGGCGCGTAGCGTAAGCGCGTCGGGTCATGTGACCTAAAATAACACTTTTCATTGGTGCAGAACAGTTTTGGTTTTCCAAATGATGAAGGCCCGAGTCATGTGACCTGAAAATAACACTTTTCATTGGTTCAGGACAGTTATTTTTTTCCAAATGATGAAAGACCCCACCTTTTTTCTTTATTCTGACTTTGTCCTTTGACTGAGGAAGACCTGTTTGGATATCTTTGTGTTATATTTTGTACTTTAAAATGGCTACAGTAGCAGCAGCAGCTGGAGCATCTGCACCACCACCAAGAGGTCCACCACAACATCACATTGGTGGTCAAGAAGAAGAGGAGGAGGAGGAGGAGGAGGAGGGGAGTAGGTGGCTGCCAGAAGACAATACCCCATACAGGGCAAGAAGAAAGTGAATGCGCCAAAGGTGACTTGTCAAATCTGTGGAATGGAACTTTCAAGGGGGCACCCTAATAAAAAATATTCCTTTGGTAATAACACCATGACTAGACACATGCAGCACAAGCATCCCAACAACTATGCTGCTGCAGAGGTGAGAGAACTGGCCAGTAACCCTCCCCAATCTTCACCAAGCACCTCCAAAAGAAAGCAACCCACTCCATCGGGACCAGAGGCAAGGGAGCTGATCTCTTCTATACAACCACGGTTTGGAGACTTTAGGATCACATGTATTTTTTGTGGTAAGCTCATCACCTATGGTGAGCAGAGCATAAACCTCATCCTCCTTGCTGGTGACAACCACAATTGCCCCAAAGAACCGTAATTTTTTCCTGATTTTTTTTTTTGCTCCAGTTGAGCCGTTTACAATTCCCTGTTTTTTGTTTCTCCCCATAAAAATATCAAAAAAATATAAAATAGTTCATAAAAGCCAAAAAAAGTACAAAATGTTCAAAAACATTGAAAAAAATATAAAACAACAAAAAGAAGAAAAAAAACAGTTCTTTTTAGAACTACCTCCAATTTATAAAAAAAAGGCTAAATTTTTTAAAAACTCTGTCATTCTTTTTTCCCCATGGTACGCTCCCCGGTCCGCTCCCCGGTGCGCGTACCGGGCGCTCCTCCCGCGCAAATCGCCCTTTTATAGCCCCCACATCAAACCTAGGGGGTCAGGGGAGGCTACTCTGCCCCCTTATGGTCATTTCCCCCTTTGTTGTTGTTTTTAATCTCTAGGAGTCCCTTTTCTTTTTGTTTTTTCTTTGTTTTTGTTGTTTTCTGCATCAGTGTTATGTTGTTTTATTCTGAGCTGCATGATAAAGCGCCGGGACACTCCTCTGGAGTAGCCGTGCGCTATAAAAATAAACATATAACATAACATAACACCTCTTGTGTCTCGATCCTACCGAGACACAAGATGGCGGCCGCTCCGGACTGTTTGGAATGTTTACAGACACCCGAGAGCCAATCAGCTTTCCGCGCGCGAACTCGCGTAGCGCGCTGGTACGCGCCCCGGTGCGCGTACTGGGGCGCGGCTATAGATATATATATTTGTTTGAACCTAAATTACTCAAAATCCACTGGAGCACATATCTTGAGACATAGCAAAGGCACATCGGGCTACCAGTCCCTACAATTTAGCCAAGTTTGGTGGAAATCCATTCAGCCGTTCGGGCTAAAAGTGAGTCCAACCGCCCTATGGAAATTAACATGGGGAAAACACGATTTGGGACCCCCCTTTTATCTTGGCCCCCGCTTGACGAATCCCCCCCCCCAACTTTCAGGGAAGGACCGGAGCGCCGCGAGGCAAATTTGAGGAAAATTTCAGGCAGATTCCTCAACCGGTGCCAAAGTTATTCCCAATAGAATGTTGCAGATTTCCTATGGAAAACAATCCTAACTATAACTACCTACTGGCGACCGCCAGTAGGTAATATATATATATATATATATATATATATATACGATCCAAACTCCTGCTACACCTCCCACTCGGATCTGGATTCCGACGTAGAAAAACAGGTACAGACCACACCACAGCGCTATAGATGAATTCAAAGGTGGTTTATTGACCCCTTGTCGCCAGCATGACGCGTTTCGGCTACGTCACAGTAGCCTTGATCACATGACATTAGGAACCAATAATCGTGTTTAAATACTGTGCACAATCAACATCTATGGGCGTTACCAATCAGTAAACACTGAAAACATACTTTAAAACTTGGTATCGCTACAAGGATGAATCCATGTATTATGTAACTCGGTAATTAAAAAAGTATACAAAATTACTTATTATTGCATTTCATAAAGGACAGCACAAAAAAGATATACATGTCCTACCGCTGATACCACATAAAGAATATATATAGAGTATATTCAGGTATTAACTGAACTATAAAAAAACAATCTATATACACAAAGATGATATAAGTGTATAAGACGCCCAAAAGTAATTTAAAAAGTGCTAGTGCCACAATTTATAATAATGTGCAAAACGTGCAATGTGCAAATTACAGATTCAACTGTAACTTAGAGATAGGAAATCTGCCTGTCTCATATAATCTTAAGTCAACAGTGAATTCTTATAAAATAGGAAAGCAATGCACTAAAGCATGTTGGAGCCCCTATTATGAAGGTTTACATGTTCTATATTTGACAAATATTAGCAGCATTCGATACTAGTAAATGACAACAAATCTTTCTATTGACAGATTACTTAGGATAGGATCTCGTGGCATAGTGCCCATTACCCCCTATATGAAATGCTGTCAAACGAAGCTCTTACTTTATCAGATGTTATCATAACACATGAAGCTATCAAAATATACACAGAGATAAGGTGCTGAAATTCGACATCACCAAATGAGGAGTCTTGTCACTAAAATCAGAGATCCAAAACAGCACTCAACTGTCAACTGTCACAGCTGGTGTAAGAAAGCAAAGACAACACAGGATCCTTATGTTATAAGATCTAAAGGAGTGCTATAAAAGGACCAGAAGACTGCCACACTTCTATTGACCCTAAATTTATAGAAAATAATGCAGGTCCTCCCCTGTATTCATTCCATTAGGAATCCTAGTGTCTAAAAGTAATATATATTTACTTTCCAGTTGCCTTAAAGTTTTCTCTCTGTTACCCCCCCCTGATGTTTTTGGGCACTGCATCGATAATGAAGTATTTGAGATCATTTAAGTTGTTCTTGTGGACCAATTCAAAGTGGCGCGCAACTGGGTAGCTCTCATCTGAATTAACGATCGCCCTTAGGTGTTGGAGGATGCGATTAAAAGCCTGTAATTTTGGGCTCCCAGTGTATTTGAGCCCACACGTACACTGGAGCACATAGACCACAAAGTCTGTGCGGCAAGTAAAATGACCTTTAATCTGGATAGGCGTTGGATCAAATGCAGAGTAGTATTCCTTGGTGTTCATACCGAATTTGCATGCTCTGCAAGAGATACATTTAAAAAATCCATTTTTGTCTGATAACCAGTTTTTCTTTGTCACCACCTCTGGGCTTGATTTAACCAGAGCATCCCTCATTGAGGGTGCTCTTCTGAAAACAATGGATGGTTCATCTGGTAACAGAGGCGCCAGACTGATATCGGTCTTTAACAATGGCCAATGTTTTTTCATTATCCCCCTCACCTTCCTTTCTTCACCATTGAAGGCTGACCTTATCATGGGCTTCCTCTATTAACTCAGGCACATTGTGAGTGGGGTTAGCATTAATAGAAGTGAAGTATTCTTCTCTATTAAAACTATTAGCCTTATCCATAGCCTCCTGTAGTAAAGAGGCACTGTAGCCTCTTGCACAAAATCTCAAAAATGCATCATTCTGGCATCTCTCCAAATCTGACTTGGAACTGCAAATCCTACGTATCGGCAGAAATTCCCCGTAAGGGATACTTCTGACCAGATGACCCGGGTGCGAACTTTTGGCATGCAAGATCGCATTGCCTGCCATAGGCTTTCTATGGAGTCGGGTTTGCAATTTACCATCCAAGATGTAAATTTCAACATCTAAAAATTGAATCTGGGTGGTGCTAATTTGTGACGTAAATCTCAGATTGAGTTGGTTGTCATTGATTTTATTGACAAACTTCGTAGCTGATGCTACTGAACCCCTCCAAACCATACATATATCGTCAATGAAGCGCCAGAAATATGCTATATTATTGGGGAATAATTTAGCAAGTGAACCCATGAGGACATGCTCCTCCCACCACCCCACATGTAAACATGTGTAGGTAGGGGAGAAGCATGCCCCCATAGCCACTCCTCTCAACTGCTGGTAGATCTCCCTGTCAAACAAAAAATAATTATTGCTAAGACATAAATCCAACATTTTCAACAGCATACTGCTATGTTGACTAAATGCAATGCTGCGTTTCCCCAAATAATACTTAATGGCATTCAATCTATCCATATGGGCTATGCTTGTATATAGTGAATCTATATCTAAGGCTATTAGCACAAACTCACTCTCCCAAACAATGTCATTGATTTTTGAGAGAAAATGTCCAGTGTCCTTGATGAAAGATGGTAAGGCCTCCACATACTCATGTAAGAAATGATCCACGTAACGTGAGATAGATTCCAATAAGCTACCGTGGGCTGAAATTATTGGACGACCAGGGACAGGTGAACTCTGCTTATGGATTTTGGGGATCAGGTAGAAAAAAGGTGTGATCGGAAAATCATTTTTTTAAAAAGCATGTTCTTGTTTGCTCAGCAATCCGTCACGCTTCCATTGATTTAGTTCCTTGTGGACAGTGTCCTTCAGGCACTTGATGTCATTCAGACTGCCTTTTCTATAACATGCCTTGTCACTCAAATGTCTTTCCGCTTCCTCCATATAAAGTGTGCGAGACCAGATGACAGTATTGCCCCCCTTGGCGGCTTTATTTATTATTAGATTAGAGTTGCTTCTTAGTTTTTTCATCAGTTTAATATATTGTTTTTCCATATATCTGATTCGTTTGGTTCTCCGTAAAATGGTACACTGAAGTTTTTTCAAATCCTCCACCACAATGTCACCAAAGGCATCTATGTTATCCTTAGGTATCATAGGATAAAACGTTTATGGTGGTTTGAACTTGGTGGCACAAGGTCGATTTGTGGTGATACCCATATTCGATAGATTTTGTTGGGTGGTACCAATTTCAAATTCCTCATCGAGAGCCAACTCCTGAGCAACTCTTTTTTTTTATTTTATTTTTTTATTTTTATTGAGCATAATCAGTAGTAATTAAGGATTTTCCTTACAAAAGGGTACCAACACAATATAGCAATAATACATCAAATAGTTCAATAGAAAATATATATATATATACCAATAACAAGTAAAGAAAAAAGAAAAAGAGAAAAAGAAAACACCATATAAATTTATAACATCATGTCAGTTCAACTCATATCAGGAGGGGAGTCTTGCATTGGAATACCAATCAGAGATTGGGGCCCAAATCTGGGTACCAAGAGCTCTAGATCTTCTACCTCTTATCCTATATATAGCTACCTCCTGTTTATATGTGGCAAGAAATCGACTAAGCCACATCTGAAAAGTGGGTGCAGCAGGATCTTTCCATCGGGCAGCCAGTATAATACGAAGGACAGCAGTGCCTAAAAAGACAATCCTACGTTCCTCCATACTATAGCCTAAGGATTCATCATGACCCAGAATATATAAAGTAGCAGAAGATCTAAGACTCCGACCAAAAACCTGTGCCCAAAATCCACCAATCATAGTTTGTAGGATATCAAGCTTGGGACACTCAGCAAACATGTGGATTAGATTTGCTTGAGCCTGTCCACATCTTGGGCAGCAGTCATCTGCCCGCAGTCCCCACGTGAAAAGCTTAAATGAAGTATAATAAAGATTGTAAATAGTTTTATAGTGTTGAGCTTTAAGATTGGGGGCTAAAAATAATGTTGCTGAGAGGGTTAAGGAATAGTCAATGTCCACATCTGGGTTTCCCAATTTTAGTGCCCAAGATCGCTCAACACGATCTAAATCATCAACAGAAAATTCAGAGAGTAAGTCATATAGGGTTCCTATCCTTGTAGCCCATCTCCCAATAATAGAAAAAAAATGAAAACTCTCTAAATTAATGTTGAGTTTAGAGTTACGGATACTGGTAAACACTTGAAAGTATTTTAAGTAATCTGTAGATGAAATATCGAATCTCTGCTGTAACCCTTCAAAGGATGGAGAAACATTTTGTCCAAAAAAGTCACCTAGTGTATGAATGCCAAGATTCTCCCATTTCCTAGAGGTATTATCCTTTAAATAAGCTGGTAGGGTCTTACTATGCCATAAAGGGGTGTATTTACTGATTTTAGGGATACCTAGATGTTTAGAGGCAAGTTTCCATATTTTCCATGAATCACTAATCACCTTGAATTTGATCTTTTTATAATATGATGCCTCAACTTGTCTCAAAAATAACCCTTGGCACCTACCACCTAGTCCAAGTTCAAAAATAGAAGGGATATGTAAATCTATATTAGACAAAGTGGCGGGTTTAGCATTAAAAAGTTGACCCATTTGCTGAAGTAATGTTGACCAAAGATAGAATGTCAGATTCGGAATTCCAAGGCCACCTCTATGTAGGGGAAGAGTCAGTAATGGTAACGCTCTCCTAATTTTCCCGTAGCTCCATAAGAATTTAGATATAGTGGAGTCTAGCATTTTAATAGTGCTACCATCGGCCATCAGTGGAATGGCCCGGAACAGATAGAGTATTCTCGGAAATATGCTCATTTTAATATAATTCGCCCTCCCTATTATAGATAGATGTAGATTGTCTACCCTCCTGAGGTCGGTTTTTACTATACTGATCAAAGGATCATAGTTAAGTCGATTGATGTTCTTCACCTCGGGAGATATATTTACCCCAAGATAAGTTGCATTTTTAACCTTATAGGGGCTGTAATATGTGATGTTATTCGTGCAGAGAACCATGGTTTTATCCCTATTTAGAGAATAGCCAGAGTAAGATCCAAAAACCTGGGTAATTTGCTCTATTTCTACTACTGCGTCAGCCGGATTGGTTGTAAGCATGGCGATATCGTCGGCATATGCCAGAATTTTAGTTGAGTAGAGGCCCACCTTAACTGGCTGTATTTGAGGGGAAGTAAGAAGCTTTAAAATTAAAGGATTAATTACTAGGGCAAATAATATCGGGGAGCATGGGCAACCCTGCCTAGTGCCTCTTTGTACCTCTACAAACTCCGATTCTGCGCCATCGATGGAAAGTTTAGCCCTTGGATTGATGTACAAAGCTTTTATGGCTTTAATAAAACCAGGACCAAAATTGTTGAATTCCATAATGTCCCATAAAAACCGCCAAGATACACGGTCAAATGCCTTTTCGGCATCGAGCAGGACATTTCCCCCCCCCCCGTGGCGCCCATGATGTCAAATAGGGAAATGGCTCTACGGGTATGATCAGTCGTGCCCCGCCCGGGAATGAAGCCATGCTGCCACGGGGATACAAGCTGTTCGATGATCCTACTCAGCCGATTTGCAAGAATCTTAGCATATAGCTTTGAATCAGAGTTTATGAGGGATATAGGCCTGTATGAAGACGGAAACTGAGGGGGTTTCCCCTTTTTGGGGAATATCGCTATGTTGGTGTGTTTCCAGGAGTCTGGTGATGTTGAGTGGTACTGTACCCCCAAAAAGAGGTCTAATAAATAGGGTAGTATCTGTTTGCCCAGCACCTTATATAAATCTAAAGGGATCTTGTCGGGCCAGCAGCTTTTCCGTTAGCGAGATCCGACAGTGCTATCTCTAGCTCTATAGTTGTAATTTCTTTTTCAAGATCTTCCTTAACTGCTTGATCAATTTTTTTAATTAATTCTGGTTCAAGCAGCCACTCATTGAGAAAGGTTTTCGTATCGCTGGTAGGCTGGTGATCATCTTCCCCTTGATAAAGCTTTTGATAGTATTTTTGAAACACACCTACGATGTCTTGGGTGGAAGAATATTGTTGTCCCTCATATTATTCAATATACTTTATTTTGTTGTATGTTTGCTTTTGTCGGGTTCCAAGGGCTAATTGTCTCCTTACATTTTCTCCTGATTCATAGATTTTATTTTTGTTAGCTTGATATATTTCCGCAGCTTTTTGCGTTAGCGAGCTATTCATTTCTGTTTTTAAAATCAATAACTTTAGCAGTGTATTAGAAGTTGAAATTCCTTGCTGAATCTGACTAGCATGTAGCGTTTCAAGGTTGGCGAGTTCCAAATTAAGCTGAGTGATGATACTATCCTGAATCTTTTTACGCTTAGCTACAAACAATATAGTCTCCCCCCTCATCGCTGCCTTAAAACAGTCCCAGACAATGAACCTAGGTGCACTATATTGATTACAATCAAAGAAAGTTTGGGCCCATGATGTTATATGGTCTATATATTCTGGGTTGACAAGGAGCTTGTGATCAAATGACCATTGGATATTAGGTCTTTTAAAACTATCCAAATCAAAGAAAAGAGTGAGCGCGTTGTGGTCAGAAATGGTTTTAGGGGATTTAATAACATCTATTAGGGCCACTTTCTGTAGCGATGTCATGATGTAATCTAATCGGGCATACTTATTGTGGGGATAAGAATAATAGGTAAAGTTCCTGGACAACTCTTAAAGCCTTAGTATCTGATATCTGAAACACACAGGAAGGTTGTAAATTTCCAACGATCTCAGAGGCTCGAACATGAGCATTCGATAATTTAAAATGCTTTTTAAGTTTGAGTTTGCGGATAAACTTGAACACGTCAACACGTGTTTGAACATAATTGAAAGAGTTCCTCGGGCAATAGGAAACACCTAAAGAGAGTAACTGAAGCTCAGCCTTGTTCAAGATGGTATCTGAAAGATTAATCACAGTATTTTCGTCAGATTTCTCTGGTACATCTTCTGTACTGGTAGATATCAAACTCTCATTGTCCTTGCAGTTTACCGGATGATGAGCAGAGGACGCAGTTTTTACCATTTCTTTCCCCTGCCTCTCTTTGCTGACCCTCTGCCTCCTGAGTTTCCTCCTTCCCCTGCGCTTTTTGTTGACTGCTCTTCGTTTAATTTCCGCTGCTGTCGAGTTTGCGGTCGCAGTGTTTTGAATCTATCCTCTACGAGAAAATCCAGCTCCTCTGAGGGGGTATACTTCGTGGGTACTTGGCATTGATTGGAAATCCCCACAGCTCCATCGTCTGAGTCACAGCTACTTGCCACCGAACTCAGTTCTGTCTCGGATAATTCTGCAGTCTGATTGTTTTTAGATGTTTGATCATTGATCTTGGGTGCCAAGGCTTGCCGCTTTGCATTATCAAATTTGCACGCGAACGTGAATATTCTTTCCGTTTCGTAGTCATTTTTATCGCGCGCAAATTTGTATTGCTTCCAAGTGCTGATTGTTTCTTGATGTTTAACCAATCTCACATCTATTTCATCTTTATATTTTTTTATAAAGTCCTTGTCTCCCTCCTCGTCCAGTTCTTTATTCAATTGTTCAATTTCTTTTAAGATTTCATTCCGGTCGATTTCTGCATACTTAATTAAAAGGCAGACCATATTCATGGAAGCATCAAGATTCGCAGAAGCCCATTCTTTAAGCATCAGGGGATTGGGGTTCTCAAAAGATGGCGCTATAAGAACCCTCAATCCCCTTGGAACCCGACCCACTTCTTTATACTTCTCCAGTGAGCGTTTTTCCCACCATTTGGTGATCTCAGTCTTCAGCAACTTCTCCAATTTCTTCAGTTTACTTTTTAAGTCTATAGCTACATCACCAGGCTTCGTAATGTCATTTCTCGTTTTGAGTGCCGGTAAATTGACAAACATGGCATCCGCCAAAGCTTCCCGGTTAATTAAAGCCTCTGCTGGCGTCGACATTTTCTAGGGGCAACAAAACCAATTCCTCCACCAAGGGTTACCAGTACTGGTGTTGCTTGGTTATATTGTGTAGCGCTTAATCCTTTCTCTCGCTTAAATGGTAAAATTGCCTAAATGACGGCAAATAACCCTTCGGCAGCTTACCACAATGACCATCGAGCGGTACTTCTTCGGCGTCCTCCGACTCCTACGAAATCCCACCTACGATGTCTCTGGGCACTCCGGCAGAAAGATTGGCGTTATACCAGTGCGGGGGGCTGTCTGCTCAATTTACTCCTTCCGGGTCAATTGTTCAGTCGCTTCCGCGTGTTGGCCGCATAGCACGGCAGCCTAAGCTGAAAGGAGGGTCTGTAAGGGCGGCAACGGCCATGCATCTCCCAAATGAAATACGATCCAAACTCCTGCTACACCTCCCACTCGGACCTGGATTCCGACGTAGAAAAACAGGTACAGACCACACCACAGCGCTATAGATGAATTCAAAGGTGGTTTATTGACCCCTTGTCGCCAGCATGACGCGTTTCGGCTACGTCACAGTAGCCTTGATCACATGACATTAGGAACCAATAATCGTGTTTAAATACTGTGCACAATCAACATCTATGGGCGTTGCCAATCATTAAGCACTGAAAACATACTTTAAAACTTGGTATCGCTACAAGGATGAATATATATATATATCTATATATATATATATATATATATAGATATATATATATATATATATATAGATATATATATATATGTATATATATATATATATATATATCTATATATATTCATAGGGTAACAAGCAAAAAATGAATCCTACTTTTGATTCGGGCGACAACGGGGTTGATTTGCGTTGTGGTCAAGTAGCAGCAGCAAAGGCAGGGCTTGGCTGATCGGGTCTATGATGGAAAAGAAAGTGGAAAAAAGGTACGTTTATGCCTTCTAACCCTTTGGAACCACCAACTCAGGTATGGAGGTTTACCTGCCACAGTTACATCAGGGGGAGGGCACATCGTGATTGGCCTGACGTAAATACTGGCTGTACCCACCGCTTTTACCTATGGCGCCGTTGACATGTGTGGTAAAATCTGGCACAGTCAGCGACACTCAGAAGGACAATAATTTGGATAAACTTGCCAGGCCCGCCAGATCTTGACGATCTGGCCACATTCAGCCTTATTTGACACTGCCTCAAAGAGCTGTAGGGCAAATAAGTAAATGAATAAAGATCAATGAGCAAGGTCGAGCCATTTTACAAATCCTCCAGAAAAGACTTCAGGGGCTAAGTGAGGGCAGGAAGAAATTTCTACTGAATAACCTTGAAGACCCTTGTGGGCAGATAGGCTAGGTATTTCTAGCTAAAGGTCAAGGTTAGTGATACTTATTAGTTAATACTACCACAACAGTTTAGGGAAATATCAAGATAGTTATAGGACAATACTCGTGCAGTGGAGTTATTGCCTAGGTACCAGGTTTGTCGCTTTACAACAGTCTTCCCAAAAAACATAACCTTTGTTTTATTAACATCGACTTCTAGTTTGTTACCTCTGAAAAAACTCTTTAGGCAATTCATTGCAGTATATAGATTCACGACTGCAAGGTCAAATAGAACTGTAGCGCCAACCTATTGTAAAAACAAAAAAATGGACAAAAATTACTGTGTAATTGATGGCGATAAATAGTTGCAGTAAGTATATACACATGCTTGCTCAAATACACCTAGATACAAAAGGGGATGATGGACGGAGCGGTTGAGCAAATCAAACACTCACCCCCAGTCAACTGATCTGGGTTTAATCCATCACCATTCTTTAGCCCACTCAGCCACCCCAGTTCAGACATGGCCATATACAAATCAGTCTGACCCTGTGCCTCATGGGAACAGTCCAGCCCGAACTGTCAAGCCATGTCTTCCCTGGACCGGAAACAAGATTCTGAGGATCGGTTTCTAGCATTCGAGCCGTCTTCAGCCCGGCTTGCTTGAATCCGGTGGCAAAGTGAGCAAGGGACTCACGTCTGAGCATACCTGTTCCTTGTAGTGATTACTACAAGGAACAGATCTTGCTTATGCTCAGTAACCAAGAACACTACCTTAGAGTGGCTAACTACCCGTCCAAAAGAATTATGACTGAGATTTCTAATGTTACATATAGTGCCTTACAACATGGGTCTATTTGCAAACAGGAATTTGATTTTCTGAATAAATCCTTTTTCAAAATACCAGTCCTTTATGGACTTCCTAAAATGCATAAAAGCCTCACATGTCCACCTTTTAGGCCTATCGTTTCGACCATTGGGTCCCTTACCAAACCGCTTTCGAAATTTGTAGACTCTTGTCTTTCTCCAATTGTAAGTGGCCTCCCTGCATTTGTCCGTGACACCGGACATCTCATTACTAAAATTGAGGGACTTGAATTTAATACTGACTCCGACTTACTTGTCTCTTTGGATATTGAGGCACTATACTCGAATATCCCCCAAGAGGGTGCCCTCCAAGCTGTCAAAAAATTCTCAGAGACTCTGATTGTCCTTCTGAGAAACTGTTTGTCCTCGAATGCCTAGGTATTGTATTAAAGGAGAACTATTTTGAATTTGACAAGTCCATCTATAAACAAGTTCTTGGCATCAGCATGGGGGCGGCATGTGCTCCGAACGTGGCCAATTCCTATATGGGGGTTTTTGAGGAGAAACACATCTACAATGAGATGGCCCCGTTTTTTGAAAACGTCACGAACTATAACCGGTTCATAGACGATATCTTTTTCATTTGGCGGGGGACACGAGACCAACTTGATGAATTTATCCTATGGATAAACCTCTGTGACTCCCATCTCAAATTCACAGCGAACATCAGCTCCTCTAAAATTGAATTTCTTGACACCTGGATTCAGGCTATTAATGGACACATAGAATTCTCCCTTTACACCAAGCCCACAGCACGGAATACCCTTCTGATGTACGATAGCTTCCATCCTCGTACACAAAGAAACAGCATACAGTTCAGCCAGTTCCTCTGGCTTCGTCGGAATTGTACTGACCCTAGGAACTTTGAAACACATGCCACTGTCATGAAGAAGAAATTTCTCGACAGGGGATACCCTAATAGGCTTATTAGGGATTCCTATAAAAGAGCCAAATATTATAACCGAGAGGCTCTTTTAGAATCAAAAATCCAAAAACCTGAGGACAAGTTGGTGCTAGTTACTACCCACTCCAACTTTAATGATAAACTCCGATACATCATTAATTCACAGTGGCATCTGCTTAACCTAGACAAAAATATGGAGAAATTCGAGAAACCTATAATTGCGTTTCGCCGCAATAGGAATCTCAGAAATGTCTTGGTCAGAGCTTCCCTCCCTGATGTACCCATGGTCAGTCAACGCAGCATCAAAGGGACTAACCCCATTACTGGGAGTCATAAGTGTGGCGGATGTCACGCTTGTGATAATATCATGACTGTCCCTGAATTTAACTGGAACAAAAAAAGAATTACGTTGAAAGATATGACAAACTGCAGAACTAGTAACGTCATATACTTCATTACATGTCCGTGCTCCAAGGGCTATGTAGGAGAAACGGGCAGGGAATTCAGGACCAGGTTTTCGGAGCATAAATCTTGCATCAGAAACCTACGCCCTGGAGCCCCGCTTGTTGCACACTGGAAAGCCCTTAATCACACCCTGGAAGATCTGAAATGGCTTATTTTGGAGAAAATAAAAAACCCTATGGATGGCAACATTGATGCTATCAGAGCCAAAAGAGAAGTCTTCTGGATTTTTTATCTTGAGACGGCTGTCTCAGGATTGAACGAATCTATACCCTGGGAGAATGCCATTCATTGAATGGCCTTGAGATGTAGCATTTCTTTTTGTTCTTCCACATCCGTCCAGTGCTTCTGTTCGAGACCTAATTTTGAGAGAGTTTCTGTTTAAGTTTGAGTGTTACTTGTTTGCTTTATTCTTTATAATTTCTTCCTGTTTCATTTTAGTCGATTCTTTTCTTCTTATATATTTCTCTTGATAGTGTTTATTATTTCCTTCTCGGTCATACCTTTACTTCTGGTCCCTTTATTTTATTCATTTTTTATTCGTCGTATCCCTTGGTTTTTTTGCCTGCCCCACCTTCGGTGTTTTATGTTTTGGACCGTGCCTTGGGTTTATTGATATGTATACCTCTTCTTTAGTTGGTTCTGATAGTCTGTCTTCATTGTTTCCTACTGTGGAGTTGTTTATTCTTTGCCCTTCGTCTATTTTCATTTCCCTACATCCACGTCGTTGTCCCTTCTTGATTTCCATTGCATTCAGGTGCGCTGCATTTCCCCTCCAGCACCTGTATATAATCCCACTGTCCCTCCTGCTTTCCCCTATCGACAAACCGTATCGCTGGAAGGTGAAGGAGTCACCCGGTTTTCCTCGATCCAGGACACCATTTATACTTGTACCGCCGGGCCGTTTCAGGTCAGTGTAGTCGGATCTTGTGTGTACTTTTTGCGGGCTTCGTGTGTTCCATCCTCCCGATCCTTCTTCTCTCGCAACCTCTCTTTCACTTTTCTTACTTTCACTCTGCTGAAAATTCCTCTGCTGTTTTTGCCCTTTTAGGCCCCCTATTCCCCGGGTTTGAAGTTTTTCCATATCGTGATGTCTCCCGTCTTCGTCTCACCGCAATCAAAGGACTGCTCAATTCTTTTACATTGAGGTAGGTTTCAGTTCGTTGTGTGTCAATTCTGTACCGTGTTAGAAGCACAACCTCCTTATGATCTGTGAAGCTTATTGCTGTTTCATTGCTTTTTAGGTCGTTTTTCATTGTTGGCTCCGGTGCTACTTCCTGTATTGTATCAGTGCTTGTTATTCCTTTTGAGGTAGTTCTCCCTTCTTTAGACCACACTTATTTCACCATGCGTTGTCCTATTGTTACTTGTATAGATGTGTCACCCCTGTCTTTATTTTTATATCCCCATCAGATACCTGGAATGTTTCCGTTGAATTGCTTTTAAACCTGGTTCCCTCTTACACCTGGATCCCCTGTGGGCCTATTCTAAAATGCGAAATTTCTGACCGGTGGAACCCTGGGATTACGATCCACGTTTTCATTATTTTACAATCTGCTGACCTCTTTACATATTTAAAGGGGCCCCGTTATTGTAGGGTATTTAGGTAGGCTACCTTTACTTGAAACCTTGTTTCTGGTTACAGGTGCACTAATTATGGGGCGACCGATTTATGTATTTTCTTATACTCTTTACACATTTATGTATTTTCTGATACTCTTGACACACTTCTTTAATCTTTGAATATACTTTTTCGGTGCTTGTAAACTTTGGGGATATAAGGAGAGCTGATCTTTATTGATATGTATGTGCCTGGCTGATTGAAACCCCTACGTCTTGCTGACTCTAATTTCAGGCCACCTTGCTCTTGTTTATGAAATTTTTATCCTGAGTTGTCCCTAATGTTTCCTTTTTGCCCACAGAATACCCACCCACAGCCTTGCTGCTACTAGGACCGCTTCTCAGGACCGTGTCACAGACATTATCTATTCTGTTTGTCTGTGCAATATCTTAAGTGCGCCCTGATGAAGGAAGCCTCTATTGGCACTTGTCCGAAACGCGCGTCGGCGCTTTTCTTGTCTTTGTGTGTAGTGATATGGATGTGAATGTCTGTGTATGAATTTGACTGTATAAAAGGGATGTTTGGATGTACGAGTGGATCTATTTGTTGCCTTGTTTGAAGTGTCACTGCGTGTCCTAGGTTTTAGACTGTTCTTGCATGTTTTTGATTATGTATATTCTTCCAAAATGCTTTGTATTGCTCAAATGTAATTATTCTATTTATTATAAAAAATCATGTTGATTGTCAAAATTAAAATTAAAAACTTCTTTTGAATAAATTTATTCTTTTTGTGGTGTGTGGTATACTGCTGATATTAGTTAAACTTTGATCCTTGTTATTCAAGGGAACACCCCTTTCATGTTTTTTCCTCTTGTTCTCGCCCTGGCGGGTTGTTCCCCTATTGTAGTTTTTTCTTAGATTCAGGGTCCCTCCTCTGTTTTACAATTGTTTCCCGGCACTTTGCCGTGAGGGTTAGATAGGTCCCTCCCTTTGGCCTTGAGTCAGCAAGACTAGTTTGCGTGTGGGATCATTCTTTGGCCCTAGTATATCTGGATTATTGTGTCCTCTAGGTTTTCATTTCTCTCTCCTTCTTCCCTTGGTGGGGAAGAATATTCTGTTGGTGCATATATTCATTCTGTTTCGTCTAATTCTGTGACATCTCACTTCTTATTCCTTGTGACAGACAAAAAGTCATGGATGCCATTAAAACTTTCGGTTTTAGTGAGGAAGACTTCACCAGGTTGCTTGGACCTACCACCTCTTCCGACCAACCCTTCTCGCTTAACAAAGGTACTAATGATGAATGGCTTAAACTTCTCAACTTGAAAAAGAAAGCAAAAAGGACGGAGTCCCATGCAGACTTCATGATTAAATATCTAAAAGCTGGAGTCATACCCAATGGGTTGCGTATTAGAAATATACCAGGCTTATTCGTTGAATTGCACGCTTTTTTAGAAAGATGGTCTCTTATTGCCAATCGTTGTTCTAGAGACCTGATGCTACTCATTATTGAGACAGCTAGAGAGGTAGTAGCTGAGCTGCTTAAAGAAATTACAGCGATGGAGGAGTCACTCCTTAAAAATGATGCAGTGGGCGACGCTAAACGTAAACTTGAAGAAGTCAACCTAGAACTAGACTCCTTCAATGAGTATATAGTTAAAAGAAAGGCAGAGAAACTCAAAAAAGACATCAGATTCTTCTCAGAAGAAAGAGTATACCCCTACCTACATGCCCAATAATACACCACCCGGGACTCATACCAACAAAATGACCAACAATATTGGTCAAATAGGCAAGTTCGGACTTTTTCAAATACATCTGAATCTGATGAAGGTGGGTCCACCTCCAATGAAAATCCCTCGGATAGAAGGAACAACTTTGACGGTCCTCAAAGATCCCATCATTTTTTAGGGAATAGCCGAGGGACGAATCGTGTTCGATTCAGACCATCGGAAAGGGGACGCTTCCAGAATACAGGTTTTCATCAGACGGAGAACCAGCCACGTTTTCTGGAGACAAGACAAAATCGGTACTGGAGAAATTAGAGACACATACTAATCAGTCTCTGATCCCTATTTTTAATCTGTCAAAAAAACCTCTAAAAGACACTACAGTAGCAGTTCTATCTCGTGGATTATCCTTTGTCCCGAGTGCCTCTTTCAATGCATTCGAACTTAACAAGGATATACAAGGCTTTTTTCGAAAAGTCCGCCTTAAAAAGTTTTTCATGGGAAGAGAATTTGAAGGAGAGAATAATACCTCTGGTTTCCGACCTGCTTCAGTCTTTACGCCCACCATTGAGCAAGTTGGGCCTGAGGTGGAAATATTTGAGAAAAGCGTCTGCTCTAAAATTTCTAAACTTACCAAATTCGTTCCTAAGCCACCTTACAATCTCAATTACGATGAGTATCAGGCCCTTAAGCAACTGTCGACTGATCGCACCCTTAGTGGGGCGGTGAGTGAGCAGTGGCAGGGCTCGCAGCTGCTTTGCGCGCTGTTATTGTGTACTGTGTTTTTAATTGTGCTCACGTAGCGCTTTTACGGACTGTGCTGCACAGCATACCTTCATTTTTAAAAATCTTTATTTCTGCACGGTAATTGGATGCACTCTTAGCAGTGTCTCCGCTAAA